>NC_138770.1:611792502-612426073 GCF_965119305.1 Pelophylax lessonae | reverse complement strand
CCTGGAGAGAGAGCCGAAGAGTCACGTGAGCGCCAGGAGACACTGAGAGAAGGTATATATACCACATATTGGTATATTGGTATATAACAGACGGGATGGCATGATCATAATATAGATATGAGAGCAGCAGGAGGGAGGATCATGGAGTGGACGGAGCTGACAGGCAGGGAGGGAGTGGGAAGGAGCACACAGGAGAGCAGAGAAAAGAGCTGCAGATGACGGAGGCACGTAAACTGACCACAGTGTCAGGGCTCAGCAGCCATGATAAACTGTGATACGTTTACAGGGGGAGGGTAATTTTTTTTATGGTAACAAACACTTTAAGTCCTATCTAGTATAACTTTTGTATTAGATCATTATGTGGAACTGATACTGAAAGGTTGTCAGGACTTTAAATGAGGCTCCTGATATAAAACCAAGCACCTCCATCCCTAATTCAAATATATAAGGGGAAGGTTGAGACTTTGAATGAGACGCACAGAACGGCCAATTGAAATGTAAACCATATTAATTACAATGATAGAAGCATTGCATGTAACAGAAATGGAAAGAAAACTGTTAAATAACAGGCATTGTAGATATAAGCTGGAACGCGTGGATAAAAATCCCACATATGCACAAACACGTGTATAATAAAAGTTGTCAATACATATTGCTGAATTGCATCAGAGTAGGCCGACGCGTTTCTGTGGACTATGTTCCACTTCATCAGGGTCAAATAATGATGTGTATCTGCAAAAGATATATGTATATAGTACAAAAAATATCAAAAATATGTAATATTGAAAAAGGAAGAGGGAAACATCAAACCTAGTCAACTTACAATGCAGCTCAGACCTACTGGTGCATGCTGATACGAGTTGCTGGGTAGGACTGGAAGTACAACTCTCCCAGGAGCTGAGGGGGCACATAAAGTGCGGACAAGCAGGGCACAGAAATGGCAAAGACTAGAAAAGAAGAGATGAATATGAATGAATATGATGAAATGGATATGAAGGAGTGAATAAAAATAATGATTGAAAATCATAATCAAGTAAGGGACTAAATAACCACCAAGTTGGTCTAATAAAGGAATACAAGAGTATGTGCACAAATTACCAGAGCATAATGAAGTATATATAAGTGGCGTGTAGTCTGGATAAAAGCCAGGTCCAAAAAAGGAAGGGGACGTGCAAAGTGTGTGAGAATAAAAGTGTGTGTAGCAAGGTTTCCAGGCCTGTGGCCTGATGTGGGTCTGCCATTAGTACCGGAATCCTCTCCTGCCCATGTGAGCTGAGTCCTCAGGTGTGACAATTGAAACAGTGACAACTCCGGCATCTTTGTTTGTGGTTTTCATTATAAATTAAGGGAATGGGAGAAGGGAATGAGTGGGATACTCCTCTCGGCTTGAACTAATTACAATTGTGACTTTGAACCTGGAAAAATGTCCGTTGGCGCTTCCTTGACTCTAGCCAGCGCCAGCCAATGCTCACTGACTCTGAGAACACTCTGTAAAACAGAGGAAGTGTAGAATCCCCGACCTATAGTCCAGTAGATCCAAGACTGAGAACTGTAGAACTCCTGACACTGCTTCACTGTGTAAGTCTTTGAATACTTTTCCCCCGCCTGGCACATCTTGAGGTAGTATTTTGTAGAACTCCAAATAGCTAACACTGTAACTGGCACACGTAATACAATTCAGGGCCCAGATGGCAGGTGCCCCCTTTGCTCCTCGAACTCTTCAGGGTCCACTGACTATGTACCCCCTTTACACTTCAGGGTCCTCAACCTAGGAACCCCCCCTTTACAGTTAGCTGACCTTGGATCCCCAAACCTCTTCCGGAGCACTTCCCCCCAAACTTATACCCACTCCCAGAATCCCTTGCAGCATAATCTGCCTTCTGGGGTAGTTACAAGCTGGGATGTGTCCCCTGATTGGGCTTCCCACACTGCCCTATGAGAAGCCTCTCACAGGAGCCAGTGGGGATACTTCTCCCCTCAGCAGGCACATCTGGAAGCCCTGACACCCTGGCTAGACAAATCACAGCCCTACTGTTAAGCAGACAAGACCCACTATGGTTTTACCTAGCACCTATCTGTAGGGTGCTACATGTGCTAAGACAATAGTGACACACAACGAACAACTGCCCAAACCAAGTATAAACAGGAAACAGGATAAACAAATCATAATTGTAACAGAGCCAGGGTCATACATGGGAGATCAAGCAGAGGTAGCTGGGAAAAAGACAGGACAGGGAGAGGGTAACAGGAGACAGAGTAAGCAGGTAGGAAGAGATCAGGCTGCAGGGTCGGGATCAGGGTCCAGGATTAGGATGCAGGGACACAGGAACGCAGGTCAGGGGCACATGGAGACAACTCCAAGGCAGCGAGGAAGAGCATGCACAGGCTTTAAATACATTTCCTGCAATCAGCTTTAGGTGATGACTGACTGCATGAGATGATATCAGCTTCTGGCTGCTAAAGGACACCCGCTGGTGGACACCGGACCTGCAGCCTATAGATCTAAGAGCCACAGTGCTACCAGCAGATGAACCCTTTCTTGACAGTACCCCCCCCCCCTCTAAGGAGCGACCCCTGGGCGCTCCAACCAGCCATAGCTGAAGGAGTCCATAAAATATACCCAGTTGCTGCATAAGTCCAGAGGGAAAATGTCTTATAGGCCAAAGGAGTGCATGGTTCCAAATAAGATGCTTTGCTTCCAGGATCCACCAATAAGCTGGGTCTGGTGACTGGCTAGGTAACCCACCTGCTGGGGTTTAGGCAACTGGCTAGATATTCTGTTGGCCGATTCTTAGAGACACGTGACATTTGATCCCTCAAGGTAGTAGGCATCCCAACGCTGGGTACCATGGGTCATCCACAAAGTTAGCCCTGGGGTCATGTGACAACACTGGAACTCTGACACCAGAATGTCTGGTTACAGCCATGTAGCTTACCTGGTTTCCAGGACTTGTTTTGCACATCAACGGGAATCTAGGTTTCCCTAAGGCACTGGTTACCCAACACAGGTTTTCTAATGCACCTGGAGCTGTGGCAATCAAATCTGGGTCGTGGCAAGGCACAAATGGTACTTTGTCACTCCCCTGGAGCTCAACACTACCAAGGTCGTGAAGGCAAACGTAGCTACCAATTGTGAAGGGTATGTCCGGACCACCAGGCTTTGGCGCTATCGGAGCAACATACTGTAAGAGTGACCCAACCAAGGCAACTGATAAAAGAATCTCAGGCAAAACAGGTAACCCATACAAGGTACACGAAGACCCAGAGGTGTCAGACCCAACAGCTGATGGAATTCTACCCTTTGCAGGACAATCCAACTGAGCGGTAGGCACAAAGTCAGTAGAAAGCGGCAGGGTGGTAAGTAGACGATCAATAAAATCAGGCTGGTCATTGGTCAGGGTATCATCAGAGGGGGACTGGACATCAGGCACCAAATAATCAGGTTGAACAGCAGGCCTCAGATCAGCAGGCAACAGCTTGTCGGGCTGGGTAGCAGGTACTGGATCATCAGGCTGGCCAGCAGGCACCAGATCAGCAGGAACCGGATCAGAAAGTTGAGCAGTAGGCACCGTATCAGCAGGCTGGGCAGCAGGCACTGGCACATCAGGCAGAGGCACATCAAGCTGGACAGTGGGCAGAGGCACATCAGGCTGGGCAGCGGGCAGGGGCACATCAGGCTGGGCGGCGGGCAGAGGCTGGGCAGTAGGCAGAGGCACATCAGGCTGGGCAGCAGGCAGAAGCACATCAGGCTGGGCAGCAGGCAGAGGCACATCAGGTTGGGCAGTGGTCAGAGGCACATCAAGCTGGGCAACGGGCAGAGGCACATCAGGCTGGGCAACAGGCAGAGGCACATCAGGCTGGGCAATGGGCAGAGGCACATCAGGCTGGGCAGCGGGCGGTGGCACATCAGGCTGGGCAGCAGGCAGAGGCACATCAGGCTGAGTAGCAGGCAGAGGCACATCAATCTGGGCAGAAGGCAAAGGAACATCAGGCGGGTCAGCAGGCACATATGGCTGGGCAGGGGGCAGAGGCACATCAGGCTTAGCAGCGGGCAGAGGCACATCAGGCTGGGCAGCGGGCAAAGGCACACCAGGCTGGGCAGTGGACAGAGACACATATAGCTGGGCAGTAGGCAGAGAAGCACATCAAGCTGGAAGCGGGCAGAGAAGCACATCAAGTTGGGCAGTGGGCAGAGGCACATCAGGCTTGGCAGTAGGCAGAGGCACATCAGGATGGGCAGCGGGCAGAGGCACATCAGGCTGGGCAGTGGGCAGAGGCACATCAGACTGGGCAGCAGGCAGAGGCACATCAGGCTGGGCAGCAGGCAGGGGCACATCAGCCTGGGCAGAAGGCAAAGGAAGAGACACATTAGGCTGGGAAGCAGCTGCTATGGGGGCACTGGTGCCTGCTCACTCCCAAGTCTGGTACTATGCTTCCATAAGACACATAGAGCTGTGGCTCGGCCCCATCCCTTGCTCTCTCCTCATTGGCTCACTGGCTGTTATTGACTGCAGTGGGAACCAATAGAATCCACTGCTGTCTCAGCCAATGAGGATTGGTAGCCCCGGGACAGCCGAGGCTCTCATGCACATTGCTGGAATGAGATGGGGCTCAGGTAAGTATTAGGGGGGGCTGTGGGGGGAGCAGTACACAGAAGGTTTTTACCTCTATGCATTCTTTAAACATTAAGCCTTTACAACCACTTTACATCTGTAATGGAAAGGTGACAACCTAAATAAGTCCCAAACTTATTACATATCTGTCAGACTGAGATTGGGGATCTATTCTACTGACAAACAGATGAATTGGCCAGAGTTAAAGTGTTACTAAACCCAGGAGCCTGCATTCACTATATCTGGTCTCCCACAGTACACAGAACATGGAAATGCAATTATTTTAGTAAATATAAATGGCTAAATAACTTTTCTCTGTATAATAAGGTTCTTGGATTTGTTGAAACTTATGAATGGGATGGTACCCTCTTAAAACCTATTATGGGAGTTAAGATATCATTACTACTGTATGTTTATGTGTATCATACTGAATATTTGGCTGGCTATATTGTTATGGGCTGTATGTATTTACTTTGATAAAACTTTTTTCTTTGGATAAAAAAAAAAAAAAACATAATTACCTTTTCTCATCAGCAGTATATAGCAGTCTTTTGGCTTATATTAGTTCCTAGTAAAGCTTGTAGGATGAGTTTTCATTCTCCCCTGATCTTCTGTCTGGGCAGGGCTGATTGGCCCTGTGCTGATCACATGCACTCTCTCAAGAAAAAGGAAAAAATAGAGACACACTAAATAGAGCATGTGCAACCTGACTCCTAATGCTCTGTTCTATCAGGAGATGGGTTGGAGTCAGTGGAAGAAGAGGAGGGCCAGAGAGACAGGATCACACAGCCTTTATACACAATGCAGAGGATTAACCCCTTAGGTTCCACAGTGAGTATAACAAGCATGCTTTACTGCATATAGAGACTGATTTTACTGTTGTGGGTTTAGTAACACTTTACATTTTATACAATTTTCATAATTCTTATGGAAATGGAGATACAAGATCAAGGCTTGCTCATCCTTGAGATTGTACTTTTTGCTTAACTTGGAACTTAGACCAAGTGAAAATTTGACTAAATGATAAGTGGTGCGCTAAGGGCAGGAGAGTTCCGGGAACCGGCAAAGGCCTTGGCTGGGTTATAGCCACACGTGCAAGTGACCTCCAGGAGCTGGTAAGCGAGTATATCAGAAGTTGGTGGTGGCACTGACACACAGATCACGTTTCAAGGTGTTGGATGGTGGAGATGCACATCAGGACTATTATCACATTACTTATGAATAAAATTTATCATCACAACACTTGTGGACTTTCTTCTTTGTATACTAGCGCAACTCTATAAAGTTATATAATTTTGGAACTGTGCTTATGTCTCGCAGGAGAGTTGCTGCTCAATTATATTGTTTATGACGTTGCACATTAGTTTGTTTTGTTTTGTTTTTCACTATTTTTTCAATGGAGATACAATCATCATAAGAAAATAACAATCAGATACACATACACATAAGATCCATATCATATATATGAATATGCATAAGATACATATCATGTTTGAAGTCTATCAAATCTTGATTCATTCTTTTCAATAATACATTGGTTGTTGTATTGTAAAACATTGTCATCTGGAAAGATAGATATAGTTTGAGATATTGTTTGAGGGAATGGCATTAAGGGAGTCTCTGCTGAAGTATAATAAAACACTGCATCCAGAAAAATCGTCACTATGGACATCCAGATAAATCATTATTATGTTGGAGGGAATGTGGTATAAAGGGTACGATGGCTCATATGTGGTGGTAATGTCCAAAAATACACATTTTTTGCCAGGATATAGGACAACTTATAAAAGAGATCTTAGGAGAAGAAATTGCTCATGATCCATGGCTCTGTTTTTTTTTTTCATAATACAGAAACTTGATTAAAGCAATATAAGAATACTGTATGTAAATCCCATATCTCCTGAATGCAGCGAAGGGAACTATCCCCAAAAAAATGGTTAGAGGTGGAATGCCCACTCTAAAGGATTAATTTGTAAAGATTGAATATATATATAAAATGGAACAACAATGAAACCAAGAAGATATGAAAAAGATGGAAGGAGTTTAAAAAAACTAAGACATTTCAGGAGATATGGGAAGGAAGAGGTAATGGGAAAGGAGGAAGGTCCAGATAAGAGGAGAGAAGAAAACAATGAAGATTTATAAGGTGTAAGGGAAGATTGGGTGGGGGGCAAGAGGGTGGGGATGGAAGGGATACAGTATTATACAGTGTTTTTATTTGTATGTGAATATTTGTTAATGGAATTAAATGATTGTATATGGAAAATCAAATAAAGAATAACTAAATAAAAGAAAAAAAAATCACACCTCTTTTTGATTGGGTGGGGATTGTCGCAGTGAAACCTTCTGATGGATCCACAATGAGATGCTGCAATTGGCAGCTGCAGCTCTTGATTTTTATTGAAACTATGAAGGAATGTTAAAAGTTATTAGATTGTAAGCTCCATGAGCAGGATCCTCAGAATCCTTCTGTATTGAACTGTATTGTAATTGTTCTGCCTACCTTTATATTGTAAAGCATTGCGCAAACTGTTGGTGCCCCCCCCCCCTGCAGGGGTATGTTATTGCGCTGGTCTGGGCTCAGAGTGCTGCTGCATAAAATTGTGCTCACATGTCACAACATAAATGCCCTTCTGTGCTTGGATAGGTAGCGCGCAGTGATAAGGAAATTATGGCTATAAGTTGATTAAAGGAGTTGTAAAGTCAGAAGGTTTTTTATCTTAATGCAATCTTTGCATTAAAGAGGTTGTAAACTCTCTCTTATAACTTGTACCTATAGATAAGCCGTTAATAGGGCTTACCTATAGGTACTTTAAATATCTCCTAAACTTGCACCGTTTAGGAGATATTTACTTTTAATGCAGCCGATGATGCCATGACAAGCATGCACTCTGAAGAAACGGCCGCCCGTGCTGTTCCTTCAGAGCCCTGTGCCGTGAACGCCGGCTCCCGCACACATGTGTGGGAGTGATGTCATTGCGCTTTCGGCCAATCAGATGACCGGAGGACACAAGCCAGGAAGCAGGACGCCCGAAAATGTTGAGCGTGTCTCTGCTGAGCAGGCAGCACTACGGGGGCTTCGTTCTAAGGTAAGTTATTCATAATGAGCTGGTATGGGATGCATACTAGCTCATTATGCCTTTGGCTTACAGGGTTTTTTTTTTTTTTCATTTTTTTTTTGGGGGGGTTTACAACCTCTTTAAGTTAAAAAACCTTTTGGGTGTAGCAGCCTCCCCAGCACCCACTAATACTTACCTGAGGTCCCTCTCTGTCCAGCGATGTCCATGAGTCCCTCGGCTGCCAGGGACTCTCCTTCTTGAATGGCTGGGACACAGATGCGGCACCATTGGCTTCTGCGGCTGTAAATCAAAGTCAGTTAGCCAATCAGGAGAGAGAGAGGGTGGGGCCGAACAGCAGCTCCGTGTCTGAATCGACACACAGAGCTGTAGGTCGGCTCGGGTGCCCCCCATAGCAAGCTGCTTGCTGTGGGGGCACTCCACAGAAGAGAGAGGCCAGGAGCAGCAACGAGGGACCAGAGAAGAGGAGGATCCGGGCTGCTCTGTGCAAAACCCACTCCAAAGAGGAGGTAAGTATAACATGTTTGGTATTTTATTATTTTTTTTAAACGAGACTTTACAATCACATTAAGTTTATAATAGATTATGTTAAAGATGGTTGTATCTAATATTGTATTTTATCAAAATGCCTTGTTAACTAGAACCTTTCACCTACGACCACCAGCTCAGCTATATATGTATTTCCTATAAATACAGTAAATGCGATGAACAAGATGTCTTTGTTAAGAGCAGTATGACTTATTTATAAGATTCTTTTGTAATGTAAATGATAGTATGACTGACCTTGAACTATTTATAAGTTCACTTAATATAGGCTTATTCATAAATTCACTCTCAGTCTCTATTGACTTATTATTCTGTATTGTTGTAATGTAAAGGATGTGACTACCATATGATAATGCATTTGTAAATGACTGACATTGTTTGCATATTCTTATACTGTATACCTGTATTGTAAATGTCTTGTGATTTGCATATTGCTTTCATTGATCCAAATTGCCTCAAGCTTATGTAACTTTGTTTCTATATAATTGGGCCTGTGGAATCAATAAAGTTACTACAAAATATGGACACCGAGGGTTGCATGCAGTCTGTACACATGTGATATCATATAATTGGGTCCTGCCCACCAGACAATTTCCATGACACACACTGCCAAGTGTACAAGAAAAGGTATATTTACACTATAGTGTTTGGGGTGTTCGGGGTTTGGGGTGGATGAACTTGACTGGCCTGCAGAGTCGTGACCTCAACCCAATAGAACACCTTTGGGATGAATTAGAGCGAAGACTGCGAGCAAGGCCTTCTCGTTCAACATCAGTGCCTGATGCGCTTCTGGAAGAATGGTCAAACACTTCCATAGACACACTCTTAAGCCTTGTGGACAGCCTTCCCAGAAGTGTTGAAGCTGTTATAGCTGCAAAGGGTGGGCCAACTCAATATTGAACCCTTCAGACTAACACTGAGATGCCAATAAAGTTCATGTGCGTGTAAAGGCAGGCTTCCCAATACATTTTCTAATATAGTGTATATACATTATATATATAATATACAGAAACTTTTTTCTTATCTGCGGGGAGGCTAAACGTGTGCTACCCAATGCAGTTTGGATTTCAGGCTACAGCTCTTTGGACATATATACGTAGTATGTACAAAGAGTGAACCATTAAAGCCAAATAAAACCCAAAGCAAAAAATGTAATATATTGCAGCTTACCAATTATTCGATTTGGTGACTACATTTGTTTTCTCTTTTTAGGCTTTTTCCCTCTGTTTTCACTTGGTGATCTGACCAGTAACACCTCCTGTATTAGAATTACTAGCAGATTTAAATACACTGACAAATTGAAGCGAGCTAATACTTTATAATCAGTTACAGCAAATTTTTTATACATTTTACATAAATAAATAAAAGCTAATCATTGTAAGTACTCCAACTAGTGTTAAATAGTTTGTAACTTATAAATCCTGTTGGAGAGCTTGCGCTTTTGAAACATAAATGTATTGGCTGGATCACCAGATGAGAATTGAAGAAAGAAAGCTTAAAAAGAAAACGAGTGCAGCCACCACTTCTAAGAAATGGCAATACAATAAATGTTTTCTTTTGGGTTTAATACTCTGTAAAGGGGAGCTCCACTCGAAAGGGGAATTTCCGCTTGTTTGCACCCTCTACTGGCTCATTTGGCACTTTTTTTATTGGGGGGGGGGGAGAGGGAAGCAAGTACCTGGTTTTGAGAGGTACCCGCTCCCAGATTAAGATCACTGTGGCGATCTACGGGGCAGTTTGGCTCCTCCTCCTTCCCCCCAAAGATCCCAGAAGACTGCGGGACCATGCACAAAGGGCAGCAAGACTCACACATATGCAGTAGGAAACCGGCTGTGAAACCAGAGGGCCTCAGTGAAAGTTTCCCTTAGTGAAGATGCTGGAGCCTGCACCCAAAGCCGATTGAAGAATTGGCTTGGGTGCGGACATCCCTGGATCCCTGGACAGGTGAGTGTCCTTATATTAAAAGTCAGCAGATACAGTATTTGTAGATGCTGACTTTTTTTGGGGGGGGGGGGGGGAGACTGGAGCTCCTACTTAAGCACATACAGTAGCAGCCAGCAGCTTGTGCTAGTTTTACTCAACCATCTCCCGGTTGGAAAGTGAAAGTGATCTGGTGATCTGGTCCCCCCCAGAGGGTTCCTGGGCTCTCTCACTCATACCAGGAGCCCAGGACCATATCCAACTGCTTCAGGATCAACATCTGTTCCTCGATTTCTTCTTCACTTAATGAAACTGTCATGGTCTTACCTTCTTGCTGTTCTCCTTCGTTTGACATGTGCTGGTGGCCATCTTGGTTTCTGGGTTTCTTGTAGCCTTCCACCCTGCGGCTCCTCCTTCCCACTGGGAGGAGCTGGATGCTTAGCTCATATATATAGGAGGTCTGTGGCTTCAGTTCCCTGCTTGGTCCTCCTGTGTTCACATGCTTCTAAGACTGCTGCTGCTTCTGGTTCCTGATCCTGGCTTCGTCTGACTACCCTGCTGGTTCCTGTTCCTGGCTTCGTCTGACTACCCTGCTGGTTCCTGATCCCGGCTTCGTCTGACTACCCTCCTGGCTCCTGACCTCTGGCTTTGCATAGACTCTGCTTCGATTTTGCCATCCGTTTGGACTTTTGCTTTACAGCTTGATTTTCAATAAAGCCTTCTTATTTTCACTTATCTGTTGTTGTACGTCTGGTTCATGGTTCCGTGACATTAGGACCAAGCCATGAATTCTGACGGTACAGGGCCATCCTCGCTACCCACGCTGGTTGCCAGACTTGATCAGCAGGATCACCTGTTGGGTCAGTTCGCCGTGGCGTTGCAAACCCTGCTTGAACGCACGGTACCACAGGCCATGAATTCTGACGGTACAGGGCCATCCTCACTACCCACGCTGGTTGCCAGACTTGATCAGCAGGATCACCTGTTGGGTCAGTTCGCCGTGGCGTTGCAAACCCTGCTTGAACGCACGGTTCATTTCGCTCCCGTTGCCGATGGGTCGGTTGTCGCTCCTGGTCCCGCTCCTACTGCCGCTCCGGTTGTTGCGCCAGAGTCTACCCCGACACCTGTTGTTGCGCCTGCGGTGTTTCGGGGTATGTCCGGTTCTGCCCCCCTTCCACAGCGCTTTGGGGGAGAGCCAACTCAGTGCCGAGGTTTCCTTAACCAGGTGGGCATTTATTTCGAGTTGCTGCCACATGCCTTTCCTACTGAGAGATCAAAGGTGGGCTTCTTAATCTCGCTGCTCTCGGACAAGGCCTTGGCCTGGGCCAGCCCTTTATGGGAGAACAACAATCCGGTGGTTGCCGAGTTTTCCGGTTTTGTTGCTTCTCTTCGGAAGGTATTCAATGTGCCGGCTCGTGCTGCCTCTGCTGCGAAGCTCCTTATGTCCATCAGACAGGGTTCACGATCCGTAGCTGAATACGCCATTGAGTTTCGTACCCTGGCAGCAGAGGTGGGCTGGAATAATGAGGCTCTGGTCGCTGCTTTCTCTCATGGTCTCTCGGATGCCTTGAAGGATGAGGTTGCAGCTAAGGACCTACCAGTGGAGCTCGAGTCTCTTATTTCTTTCTTGATTTTGATTGACACCAGACTCAGGGAGAGACCTTCCTTTGAGGAGAGTCTGCGGAGGCCTCCTAACAGATTGGCGCCTACCTTTGCTGTCCCACCCGTGCCTCCCTCTCCTCCCACGCCTCCTGGGGATGACTTGTCTGGGGGTGAACCCATGCAGCTGGGGTTTGCTCGCCTGTCCGAGGGGGAGAGGGTACTCCGGAGACGCGAGGGCCGATGCATGTACTGTGGTCTCGGTGGGCATTTTCGGTTGGCATGTCCGAACCGTCCGGGAAACGCTCGCACCTGAGATCCTGTCGGGGGCAGATCTTGGGTGGAGTCTCCTCGTCCCCGGTTTCCCGTGTTGACAAACCACTGATCACTGTTGTTCTCTCCTGGGTCGGGGGCTCGGTGACGACCCAGGCGTTGGTGGACTCTGGTGCTGGTGGTTTGTTCATTGATAGTGTGTTCGCTGCCGCCAATTCCATTCCTCTGCAGGCCAGAGGTTCTCCTCTGGCTCTTGAGGCGATAGACGGCAGACCCCTTCTGCCGCCACACGTGACTCATGAGACCCTTCCAGTGGGGTTAGCCATTGGTGCCGTCCACAGAGAGTCGGTCTGCTTCCAGGTTATTTCGTCTCCACACTACTCGGTGGTCTTGGGGTACCCCTGGCTCCAGAAGCATAATCCGATTTTCGATTGGAGATCGGCCGAGATCCTCTCGTGGTCACCGCAGTGTGGGGCTAGTTGCATCCATGGGCCTGTCAAGTTGCTGTGTACTTCCTCGGACTCTCTGTTGCCTCCTGAATACGAGGAGTACCGGGATGTATTCGATAAGGTGCGCGCGGTTGCCCTACCTCCGCACCGCCCATACGATTGTGCCATCGAGTTACAATCTGGTGCCGTTCCTCCTCGTGGCAAAGTCTATCCACTGTCAGTAGCGGAGAATGAGGCCATGGAGGAGTACGTGAGGGAGGCGCTTTCACGCGGACACATTCGCAAATCCTCGTCCCCGGCAGGGGCTGGATTTTTCTTTGTGAAAAAGAAGGGCGGTGAGTTGAGGCCTTGCATCGATTACAGGGGTCTCAATCGCATCACGATCAAGAACGCTTACCCGATACCCTTGATTTCCGAGCTGTTCGATCGTCTTAAAGGGGCCACGGTCTTTACCAAACTCGACCTGAGGGCGGCATATAACCTCGTAAGGATCAAGGCGGGCGATGAGTGGAAGACCGCGTTTAACACCAGGACCGGTCATTATGAATCCTTGGTTATGCCCTTTGGGCTGTGCAATGCGCCCGCAGTCTTTCAGGAATTCATCAACGATGTTTTCCGTGACCTGTTGCAGCAGTGTGTGGTGGTCTATTTGGATGACATCTTGGTATATTCTGTGTCCATGGAGACCCACATTCTGGATGTCAGACGAGTGTTGCAACGGTTACGAGAGAACAAGCTGTTCGGTAAGCTTGAGAAATGCGAATTTCACCGATCCCAGGTAACCTTCTTAGGTTACATCATTTCCGCTGAGGGGTTCTCCATGGATCCTGAGAAGGTTTCGGCTGTCTTACAGTGGCCCCAGCCCAGTGGTCTTCACTCCCTGCAGCGCTTTTTGGGCTTCGCCAATTATTATCGGAAGTTCATCAGGGACTTTTCCATGCTAGCCAAGCCTCTCACGGATCTGACCAGGAAGGGCAGTAATTCCCAGGTCTGGCCGCCCGAGGCCATCCGAGCTTTTGAGGCTCTAAAGTCTGCCTTTGTGTCGGCTCCGATTCTGTCGCATCCCAACCCTGGGTTGCCCTTTGTCCTCGAGGTGGACGCGTCTGAGACGGGAGTAGGCGCCCTTCTGTCTCAGCGTAGAACACCAGAGGGTCCTCTGCTTCCTTGTGGGTTTTACTCCCGGAAACTGTCTTCCGCGGAGTGCAACTACCAGATTGGTGACAGGGAGTTGTTGGCCATCGTGCAGGCTCTTAAAGAATGGAGGCACTTGCTCGAGGGTTCGGTGGTTCCGGTCCTCATCCTGACGGACCACAAGAATCTGACCTACCTTTCTGAGGCCAAGAGATTGACACCACGTCAGGCCAGATGGGCTCTGTTCTTGTCATGTTTTAATTACGTGGTCTCCTACCTACCCGGTTCCAAGAACATCAGGGCGGATGCCTTATCACGGCAGTACTCCAACCTGTCCAGGGAGGAGTCGATTCCGACTTCGGTCATACCTCCGAATCAGATCCTGGCCGCCATTCGCACCAGCCTGACCTCTCCCCTGGGTGAGCAGATTTTGGCGGCTCAATCTGGTGCTCCCTCTGGGAGACCCAACGGCAGATGTTTTGTGCCTGAGGAGTTGCGCACTCGGTTGTTGGAAACCTACCATAACTCCAAGACCGCGGGGCATCCTGGAAAGAATCAGCTGTCCTGGGCTGTTTCACGTCTGTTCTGGTGGCCTTCCCTACGTTCCGACATCGCCGCATATGTAGCGGCATGCTCCGTTTGTGCCCAGAGTAAGTCCTCTCAGCACCTTCCGTTGGGCCTTCTGCAACCCTTAGCCACCGGGGAGCGCCCATGGTCACACCTGGGGATGGATTTCATTGTGGACCTCCCTGCTTCCCGAGGCCATACGGTCATTCTCATGATTGTGGATCGGTTTTCCAAAATGTGCCACTGTGTTCCTCTCAAGAAGTTACCCTCTGCACAGGAGTTGGCCACGATTTTTGCCAGGGAGGTCTTCCGGTTGCACGGTTTGCCCAAGGAGATTGTGTCGGATCGGGGGAGTCAGTTTGTGTCCAGGTTCTGGCGCGCCTTTTGCTCCCAGTTGGGGATTCATCTCTCCTTCTCCTCGGCCTACCACCCTCAGTCCAATGGGGCCGCGGAACGATCCAATCAGGCCTTGGAGCAATTCCTTCGTTGCTATGTCTCCGATCACCAAGACAATTGGGTTGACCTCCTGCCTTGGGCTGAGTTTGCCAGGAACACGGCGGTGAACTCTTCCTCTGGGACGTCTCCCTTCATGGCCAACTATGGGTTCCAACCTGCCGTGTTACCGGAGGTATTCTCTCCCCAGGATATTCCGGCTGTGGAGGATCACCTTTCCGTCCTACGTGCTTCTTGGGTACAGATCCAGAAGTCCCTTGAGGCCTCTGCGCAGCGCCAGAGACTCCAGGCTGATCGCAGACGAGCGCCTGCTCCTTCCTACCAGGTCGGAGACCGTGTATGGTTGTCCACCCGCAACCTCAACCTTCGAGTGCCCACTCCCAAGCTGGCGCCTCGCTTTGTTGGTCCCTTCCGAGTGCTTCGCAGGGTAAACCCGGTAGCCTATGCCCTTGCGCTTCCTCCTGGCATGCGGATCTCCAACGTGTTTCATGTCTCCCTGTTGAAGCCACTGGTGTGTAATCGTTTCACTTCCTCGGTTCCTCGGCCTCGTCCGGTCCAAGTGGGCAATCGTGAGGAGTATGAGGTGAGCAATATCCTGGACTCACGCCTGGTCCGCGGTCAGGTGCAGTTTTTGGTTCATTGGCGTGGTTATGGTCCAGAGGAGCGTTCCTGGGTTCCCTCCGCAGATGTCCATGCTCCTGCCTTGCTCCGAGCCTTCCACGCACGCTTCCCTCAGAAACCGTTCTTTACTCCGCGGAGGAGGGGCCCTTGAGGGGGAGGTACTGTCATGGTCTTACCTTCTTGCTGTTCTCCTTCGTTTGACATGTGCTGGCGGCCATCTTGGTTTCTGGGTTTCTTGTAGCCTTCCACCCTGCGGCTCCTCCTTCCCACTGGGAGGAGCTGGATGCTTAGCTCATATATATAGGAGGTCTGTGGCTTCAGTTCCCTGCTTGGTCCTCCTGTGTTCACATGCTTCTAAGACTGCTGCTGCTGCTTCTGGTTCCTGATCCTGGCTTCGTCTGACTACCCTGCTGGTTCCTGTTCCTGGCTTCGTCTGACTACCCTGCTGGTTCCTGATCCCGGCTTCGTCTGACTACCCTCCTGGCTCCTGACCTCTGGCTTTGCATAGACTCTGCTTCGGTTTTGCCATCCGTTTGGACTTTTGCTTTACAGCTTGATTTTCAATAAAGCCTTCTTATTTTCACTTATCTGTTGTTGTACGTCTGGTTCATGGTTCCGTGACAGAAACCAGAAGCAACAAGTATTTCATCACTTTTCCTGGAGGGCAGGTAAGAAATTGGGGTCTATTAGACCCCTAATGTCTATATAAAGGGTACCTGTCACCTGCCCAATAATATCACATGGGGATTGTTAACACCTTGCGATAGCAATAAAGTCAAATTAAAAACAAATACTTATAAATAGTGGGAGCTCTCGCGCTCAAAAGCAATATTACTCCAAAAATAATATCGATATCAATATATAATGTGAAATCAATATATGAGCAAATATGAAAAAGATGATGAAAGTGAATAGATCACAGTGCTGCAACTTAAATATAACTCCACAGCTCCACAGTGCTTTGTGTGCCGCACACCAACGGACATATCCAGGAAATGAAGGGGATGGTAGTGGAATTCAAATTGAACGCCACAAGGGGGGGAGAGTGGAACTGAGGAGATGACATGTTTTGGGACAAGTCCTTCGTCAGAAACATGTCATCTCCTCAGTTCAACTCCCCCCCCCCCCCCTTGTGGCGTTCAATTTTAATCCCACTACCATACCCTTCATTTCCTGGATATGTCCGTTGGTCTGTGGCACACAAAGCACTGTGGAGCTGCCTTTACATCTCTTCCGGCAGCTGGGAATGGATTTCTGTGAGCCGATTGCCGCTTGTCGATGACGTCATCTGCCGACGCCGCTCGAGACCACTGAGGAGAGGAGATGCCGGCTCGCTGTGGTCCTGCGGCCGGCTCATTCCACAGGGAGATTGCCTTCTCCACCCCCCTCAGGCTATGGATCCCCCTCTCCTCCACTCCCTGTGTGTGGTCGCTCCCTGGGCTGTGAGATTTTGAGATTTTGTGAGACCTGTGAGATGTTTCCACCTGTCTCCCTGACTTCCATCACAGGTACTGCCTATCATTTGGACATATCCTGTTGACCAGCATTTTATGCCAAGTTTTACATTAAATGAGACTTTTTATCATTGAGACATTTTATTTGTGACTTCTGTGCCAACTTGCCCTTGTTGTGGGGAGCGCTTACATTCCCATCCAATTGTTGTGTTTCTGTACTTTTTTCAGCTGGATCTGAGCTGCACCCCTGGCATGGACTAACTGGCACCTTATATATGGTCGTCCATCCCATTCAGCTTGATACCACATGTGTTTGGGTTTTCTAATTATTCAGTTTACAGCGCCAGGAATTTTTTGTGTGTTTTTTGTAAAATGGGTCCACATCCATTCCACAATTTGGCGAAACCTTTACAGACCCATTGGTTTTCAATTCCAGTCTGAAAAATTAGGCATTCACAGGATAAAGAAGTAAGTGTCGGCCATTCCAGGCCCCAAAAATTAGCCCACATGTGTTTATCTGACAGCTAAGAATGTAGTATTTGGTGGCTGAAGGTACATTAGGCATTCACAGGATACAGAGGTAAGTTTCGGCCAGTATTGGCCCCAAAAATTAGCCCACATGGGTTTACCTGACAGCTAAGAACGTTGTATTCTGTGGCTGAAGGTACATTAGGCATTCACAGGATACAGAAGTAAGTGTCGGCCAGTATAGGCCCCAAAAATTAGCCGACATGGGTTTACCTGACAGCTAAGAACGTTGTATTCTGTGGCTGAAGGTACATTAGGCATTCACAGGATACAGAAGTAAGTGTCGGCCAGTATAGACCCCAAAAATTAGCCCACATGGGTTTACCTGACAGCTAAGAACGTTGTATTCTGTGGCTGAAGGTAAATTAGGCATTCACAGGATACAGAAGTAAGTGTCGGCCTGTATAGGCCCCAAAAATTAGCCCACATGGGTTTACTTGACAGCTAAGAACGTAGTATTTGGTGGCTGGAGGTACATTAGGCATTTACAGGTAACAGAAGTAAGTGTCGGCCATTCCAGGCCCCAAAAATTAGCCCACATGGGTTTACCTGACAGCTAAGAATGTTGTATTCTGTGGCTGAAGGTACATTAGGCATTTACAGGATACAGAAGTAAGTGTCGGCCAGTATAGGCCTCAAAAATAAGCCCATATGAGTTCAACTGACAGCTAAGAATGTAGTATTCTGTGGCTGAAGGTTCATTAGGCATTCACAGGATACAGAAGTAAGTGTCGGCCTGTATAGGCCCCAAAAATTAGCCCACATGGGTTTAACTGACAGCTAAGAAAGTTGTATTCTGTGGCTGAAGGTACATTAGGCATTCACAGAAAAAATAATTGTCGGCCCTGAAAGGCCCCAAAAATTTGCCATTCAATGGACATGCCTTTATGCCGCTGTATGTAGCGAAGCCAAGGACCAGGAATTGCTGTGGGTGGATGGCGGTCTGTCGGATATTTGTGGCCTGGCATGAGGAATTTCAATGAAACATGGTCTACTGGTCACATGAGTTGAATTCCTCAGAGATCCATGCCTCATTCATTTTTATAAATGTGAGGTAGTCTACACTGTCATGAGCTAGGCGAGTGCGCTTATCGGTCACGATCCCCCCTGCTGCGCTGAACGTCATTTCGGACAGGACACTGGACAGGGGGCAAGCCAAAATTTCCATTGCAAATTGTGCAAGCTCTGGCCAGAGGTCAAGCCTGCCCACCCAGTAGTCCAGGGGTTCATCACTCCTCAGAGCGTCCACATCGACCGTTAACCCGATGTAGTCGGACACCTGTCGGTCTAGGCGTTCCCTGATGCTGGATCCAGGGTACAGCTGTCGATGAGTCGGCTGAAAGAAGGATCTCATATCTGAAGTCACCAAGACATCTTCAAACCGCCCTCTTCTTGCAGGCGCTGTTGGATTGCTACCCGCAACTGTCTCTCTGTGAGTGGAAATTCCTCTGCCAGCGCACGCAGAAGCAGAATGCAGCATTTCCCGCAGCAAGGCCTGGAAGTGCTGCATTCTGACCGCCCTCTGTGATTGTGTTAATATTTCCGCCATTTTTTGTTTGTACCGGGGGTCTAAGTACGTTGCCACCTAGTACTGGTCCTTGGCCTTTATGCTTTTTATAGGTCCCCCTTAAAACACTGGAGCATGAAGGCCCCCATTCGCACTAAACTGGAAGCATTGTAGTGGCCTGCTTCCAGCTCATCATCCAGAATAATGTCGTCCTCATTCTCCCCCCCCCCCCCCCCCATCCACGGATAACACCAGGGATCCCAGAAAGGTTAAAGCATGCTCTTCTTGCTCCTCCTCATCCCCCCCAGCACCATGCTCCTCTGACTCCTCTTCAGACTGCTGCTGTTGACTTGTCTCAGATGGAGTAGCACCCACTGGGAATTCATCCAACATTGTGACCTCCTTATTTTCCTGCTCCTGCTCCTCGATGGCTTGATCAATGACACAACGCAATGCACGCTCCTGAAAGAAGACGTAAGGTACAATGTCACTTATGGCGCCCTGGCCGTGACTGACCAGTTTGGTGATCTCATCGAATGACCGCAGAAGTCCGCATGAGCAGCCACTGGTGAGGTGAAAAAAACCCAAGCTCCCCAGAACCTGTCCTGCCGCAGAGTTCGTACAGGTAGTCATTAACTGCACGTTTCTGCTGGAGCAGCCTATGAAATGTTGAGTTCCATCGCGTCGGGCAGTCACAAATAAGACGCCTGACGGGCAGGTTGTGTCGCTGCTGAATGTCAGCAAGGCGAGCCATGGGTGTGCAAGATGTTCTGAAATGGCCCGAGATTTTCCTGGCCTGTCGCAAGACGTCCTGGACCCCAGGGTAGATAAGACTTAACACAGCAAAAGAGGCAATATTGTTGCAGGACACAAATACACTTGTAAAAGTATACTCAGATAACACCCTACTTCAATATGTGGTATTGGGGGGCCACTGGTTTATCACACCAGTTGTTCAAAAAATTGGCCACTGAGTTTGGCACTGTGTGTATCAGAGTTAACACAGCAAAAGAGGCAGTATTGTTGCAGGACACAAATACACTTGTAAAAGTATACTCAGATAACACCCCACTTCAATATGTGGTATTGGGGGGCCACTGGTCTATCACACCAGTTGTTCAAAAAATTGGCCACTGAGTTTGGCACTGTGTGTATCAGAGTTAACACAGCAAAAGAGGCAATATTGTTGCAGGACACAAATACACTTATGAAAGTATACTCAGATAACACCCCACTTCAATCTGTGGTATTGGGGGGCCACAGGTTTATTACACCAGAATCGAGCAACTATAGACCAGTGAGTCTGACATCAATAGTAGGCAAATTAATGGAAACTCTATTAAAGGATAGGATTGTGGAACATCTTAAATCCCATGGATTGCAAGATGAAAAACAACATGGGTTTACTTCAGGGAGATCATGTCAAACAAATCTTATAGATTTTTTTGACTGGGTGACTAAAATAATAGACGGTGGAGGTGCAGTAGACATTGCATATCTAGATTTTAGTAAGGCTTTTGACACTGTCCCACATAGAAGACTTATCAATAAACTGCAGTCATTGAGCATGGACTCCCATATTGTTGAGTGGATTAGGCAGTGGCTGAGTGACAGACAACAGAAGGTTGTAGTCAATGGAGAACATTCAGAACAAGGTCATGTTACCAGTGGGGTACCTCAGGGATCTGTACTGGGACCAATTTTGTTTAATATCTTCATAAGTGATATTGCAAAAGGCCTCCATGGTAAGGTTTGTCTTTTTGCTGATGACACAAAGATATGTAACAGGGTTGATGTTCCTGGAGGGAAACGCCGAATGGAAAAGGATTTAGGAAAACTAGAAGAATGGTCAGAACTCTGGCAACTGAAATTTAATGTGGATAAGTGCAAGATAATGCACCTGGGGTGTAAAAACCCAAGGGCAGAATACAGAATATTTGACACAGTCCTGACCTCAGTATCTGAGGAAAGGGATTTAGGAGTAATTATTTCAGAAGACTTAAAGGTGGGAAGACAATGTAATAGAGCAGCACAAAATGCCAGCAGAATGCTTGGATGTATAGGGAGAGGTATAAGCAGTAGAAAGAGAGAAGTGCTTATGCCGCTGTACAGAACACTGGTGAGACCTCACTTGGAGTATTGTGTGCAGTACTGGAGGCCATATCTCCAGAAGGATATAGATACTCTAGAGAGAGTTCAGAGAAGAGCTACTAAACTAGTACATGGATTGCAGAAAAAAACTTACCAGGAAAGGTTAACCGCTTGCCGCCCGCCCGCCGTCATATGACGGCGGAGCGGAGCGACCATTATCCTGGGCCGCCGTCATATGACGGCGGCACTTTAAGCAGGGCAGGCGCGCGATCGCGTGCGCGCCGCCCTGCACTGCCGGTGTCGGGGTGTCCCCGGGACACCCCCCGTCACCGGCAGGGGGGAAACAGCCAATGGGCGTGGCTGTTTCCCACGTGATCGGCTGTGTTCCAATGACACAGCCGATCACAATGAAGGCGCCCACTAGATGACCGCGCATGCGCGATCGGGAGCGCGCAGCGCGGTCATGTCGGTGGCACTGTGTTCCGTAGGAACACAGCTGTCACCGGCGGTAGTAAACAGTCACTGACAGTGACTGTTTACTATGTGATCGGCTGTGAATCCATTCACAGCCGATCAGAAAATGTAAACAAAGAGCAGTAACTCAGTGTTACTAGCTCTTCTCCCCTCATACAGTTTCCAGTATGAGGGGAGAAGAGCTAGAAATAGTGAGTTACTGCTCTGTACACATGTAAAAAGTAAAATCACACTAATAAATGTCCCCACACAGTCCTCAGCCCCCCCCAATGTCACCTGTCACCCAACAGTCACCTCATCAGTGCCCAGAAATTGACACCCATAACGTTCACATGTGAGCGCAGCGATCGCAGGCAGAATCACAGCGATTCTGCCCGCGATCCGGAAATCATTGCAAATCGCAGGACGCCTGTGCGTTGCCCTTGATTTGCAATAGCACCCCAAACGCTGTGCGATGTTGCCGCCATTTCCGCCTGCCGAATCGCGGTAACATCGCGCAAACATCGCATGACGCCCAAAAAAGGTACAAGAGTTTCTTTGGAGCGTCATGCGTTGTTTGCGCAATGTTACCGCGATTCGGCAGGCGGAAATCGCAGCAACATCGCACAGCATTTGGGGTGCTATTGCAAATCACGGGCAACGCACAGGCGTCCCGCAATTTGCAATGATTTCTGGATCACGGGCAGAATCGCAGTGATTCTGACCGTGATCGCTACGCTCACATGTGAACATAGCCTAAAGTTCACCGGTCACCAGAGACTGCCATCAGCAATGCACCATCGCCCGTCACCTGTCACCCATCAGTGACCATCGCCCGTCACCTGTCACCCCATCAATCACCGTCACCTGTCACCCCATCAGTCATCGTCACCTGTCACCCCATCAGTCATCGTCACTTGACACCCCATCAGTGATCGTCACTTGTCACCCCATCAATCATCGTCACATGTCACCCCGTCAGTGACTGTCATCTGTCACCCCATCAATCATCGTCATCTGTCACCCCATCAATCATCGTCACCTGTCACCCCATCAATCATCGTCACCTGTCACCCCATCAATCATCGTCACCTGTCACCTCATCAATCATCATCACCTGTCACCTCATCAATCATCGTCACCTGTCACCCCATCAGTCATCGTCACCTGTCACCCCATCAGTCATCGTCACCTGTCACCCCGTCAGTCATCGTCACCTGTTTGCCATATACATGCAATCACTTACTGACCGTCTAACGACTATATACGTCGGCCATTAAAAGCTAAATACTGGAGTTATGGCAGCAGATAGCCCCCATAACCCCGGTATTTTTTGAAACGGCGGGCGGTCGGCTTTCAGATAAGGGTGGTCCCAGTGGCGGATTCGCCGCGGAATTACCCTTACGGTGCAGGGGAAGAGGTGCCCCCCCCCCCTCCTGCCGCGTCCCAGACGTTTTCCCAGCTTACCGGACCCGCCGGCAGCGGAGAAAACTATCCGGTCCCGGATCCTCAGAGACAGGAAGTCGAGTGAGGGCAAGATGGCCCTCACTCAACTCTATGGTCTTGGAGGACCGGAGCTACGTCAAAAGACGTTGCCTAGCAACCGGTTTAAAGGGCCGCTTTTTTTTTTTGCTTTTTTTTTTTCCCTCTTTCAACAATTTTTTTTTTTTTTTTTCTTTTTTAGTGTAGTTGTGAGGTGTGAGGTCTTTTTGACCCCAGATCTCACAATAAAGAGGACCTGTCATGCCTATTTCTATTACAAGGGATGTTTACATTCCTTGTAATAGGAATAAAAATGATCAAAACATTTTTTTTTTTTAAACTGTGTAAAAATAAAAAAATAATAAATAAAATAAATAGGAAAAAAAAAAATAAAAAAAAATTAAAGCGCCCTGTCCCCGTTAGCTCGCGCGCAGAAGCAAACGCATACGCAAGTCCCGCCCACATATGTAAACGGTGTTCAAACCATACATGTGAGGTATCGCCGCGATCGTTAGAGCAAGTGCAATAATTTAAGCCCTAGACCTCCTCTGTAACTCTAAGCTAGTAACCTGCAGACATTTTTAAAATGTTGCCTATGGGGATTTTTAAGTACCAATGTTTGGCGCCATTCTGTGAGCATGCGCAATTTTGAAGCATGACATGTTTGGTATCTAATTACTCGGCGTAACATTATCTTTCATATTATGGAAAAAAATTGGGCTAAATTTACTGTTTTCTTATTTTTTAGTTCAAAAAAGTGAATTTTTTTCAAAAAAATCGCATTTGGAAGACTGCTGCGCAAATATGGTGTGATAAAAAATATTGCAACGATCTCCATTTTATTCTCTAGGGTCTCTGCTAAAAAAAAATATATAATGTTTGGGGGTTCAAAGTAGTTTTCTAGCAAAAAAAATTATTTTAGCTTGTAAACACCAAGTGTCAAAAATAGGCCCAGTCTTAAAGTGGATAAATGGACAACTTTGTGTAAAGCGCTACTTGGATGTGAGGCCTATGTATGTGGCCAGGCTGTGAAAAAGTGTTACACATGTGGTATCGCCATACTCAGGAGGAATAGCAGAATGTATTTTGGGGTGCAAGTTTTGCTATGTACATGCGATGTGTTAGAAATATTGCATAAATGGACAGCTTTGTGTATAAAAAATGTGTTTTCATTTTCTTTCCACATTTTCCAAAAACTTGTGGAAAAAAATGACATATTCAAAAGACTCATTATGCCTCAAAAATTATACGTTGGGCTGTTTGCTTTCCAAAATGGGGTCATTTTATGGGGGTTTCCATTGTCCTGGTGCTCCAGGGCCTTCAAAAGTGCGATAGGTTGTCAGGAAATGATATGTGTAATTTGTGCTCCTAGAATGCCGGACGCTGCTTCTCGGATGTTAGGCCTCTGTATGTGGCCAGGCTGTGAAAAAGTCTCACACATGTGGTATCGCCATACTCAGGCAGAGTAGTAGAATGTGTTTTGGGGTGTAGTTGCAAGTATACATGTGCTGTGTGAGAGAAATAACCTGTTAATACGGCAATTTGTAAAAAAATAAAAAATAAAAAAAAAAAAATCTTCATTTTGCAAAGCATTGTGGGAAAAAATTACAACTTCAAAAAACTCATTATGCCCCTTATTAAATACCTTGGAATGTCTACTTTCCAAAAAGGGGTCATTTGGGGGGTATTTGTACTTTCCTGACCTTTTAGTGTCTCAAGAAATGAGATAGGCCTTCAGTACATCAGGTGTGATCAAGTGTGATCAATTTTCAATGAATAGCACCATAACTTGTGGACTCTATAACTTTCACAAAGACCAAATAATATACACTTACTTGGGTCATTTTTACCAAAGATAAGTAGCAGTATAAATTTTGGCCAAAATTTGTGAAGAAAAATGACTAATTTGCAAAATTTTATGACAGAAACAAAGAAAAATGCGTTTTTTCACGATATTTTCAGTCTTTTTTTATTTATAGCACAAAAAATAAAAAACCCAGTATTGATCAAATACCATCAAAAGAAAGCTCTATTTGTGTGAAAAAAAGGACACAATTTTTGTATGGGTACAGTGTTGCATGACTGAGTAATTCTCAGTCAAAGTGTGAGAGCGCTGAAAGCTGAAAATCAGTCTGGGCAGGAAGGGGGTGAAAGTGCACTGTAGGCAAGTGGTTAAAGGACCTTAACATGTATAGCTTGGAAGAAAGAAGAGACAGAGGGGATATGATAGAAACTTTTAAATACATAAAGGCAATCAACTCGGTAAAGGAGGAGAGCATATTTAAAAGAAGAAAAACTACCACAAGAGGACACAGTTTTAAATTAGAGGGGCAAAGGTTTAAAAGTAATATGAGGAAGTATTACTTTACTGAGAGAGTAGTGGATGCATGGAATAACCTTCCTGCAGAAGTGGTAGCTGCAAATACAGTGAAGGAGTTTAAGCATGCATGGGATAGGCATAAGGCTATCCTTCATATAAGATAGGGCCAGGGACTATTCATAGGATTCAGATATATTGGGCAGACTAGATGGGCCAAATGGTTCTTATCTGCCGACACATTCTATGTTTCTATGTTTCTATGTTTCTACAAATAATTGGCCTGTAACTGTTGTCACTGTGTGTAGCAGAGTTAACACAGCAACAGAGGCCAAATTTTTGCAGGACTAAAATACACTCTTAGAAAAGTATACTGTTAAATAACACCCCACTTCAATATGTGTTATTGGGGGGCCACTGGTCTATCACACCAGTTGTTCAAAAAATTGGCCAGTGAGTTTGGCACTGTGTATATCAGACTTAACACAGCAAAAGAGGCAATATTGTTGCAGGACACAAATACACTTGTAAAATACACAATGTAAACTAATATGGCCACCGCGAACAACGCCATGTGTTCGCAAATTTGGCGGGTAGCGAACAAGCAAAATTAGCCGCGAACCGACCGCCGGGCGAACTGCAAGGCCATCTCTAATTGGGAGCAGTATAATTTTATCTACCCCTGTAAAGGGACTATTAAAGTCATTGAGAAAGGAAGTGAGGGGAAATCCAAAGTTTTAGAGTTTTCCCCAGAACTTGAGGTAAGGAAAACCCTTTAATGGGGATACCTGTTCTGGGAAAAATTCTCTAAAAGAGAAATTTACCTCAATTTGGGAGATTTTACCAATTTCCTTTTGTGTGTCTGGGAGACCTAAAGCCCCACCTGCAATATTCACAAGCTCTGCCTTAGTTTGATGTCTTTTGAGAACAATGAGGCTTCATAGATCATATATACCAGCATGGAGTCACCTCTGTCCTCTGCCTGGCCTGACAATGAGCTCATCCTTCTTTCTCTCCATTATGTTTCTATAGGTCCTTCATAGGATTCCATACTTTTGCATGGCTGATTATTACTCCCTGGGAGTAATATTACATGAGATGGCATTCAGCCAACATCCATTTCTTACTGGCGATGAGTCAGATGAGGAATTACAGATGATAGTGACCACCATGGAACCGGATTATGTACCTTTAATGGGCGCTGATCTCCATGACATCATAGACAGAGTAAGCATACATAGAACTTTTATATCTTTTAAGGGACAAAGTCCTTTGAAGGTTACGTATATCTAAACAGGATTTTAGAAAACACGATTTCACCTTCTTACCTGCACACATTGATGGAAGTTATAGCAGTACTTTCAGTAGGCTGATTGCTTAATGGAAGGATCTGCCTTCACTTGTCTTAAGAAAGCAGCAGCTCTTGTGTCTCTTTAGCAGTGGAAAAGTCTTATAAAGTTCAATTCAAAAAACAGAAATCCTATTGCAGAGGATGTGTGAGGAAAGGAGCAGCCCTTGTGTCTCCTAAAATCTAATTGCAGACGATGTGTTTAACTTGAATTCACAAGTCTTGGTGGTTCCCTTGGATACTGATGGGGCCAAAAATCATGGCAGCTGCAGATTTCATAGAAAGATCTTTTTCAAAACATTGCTTATAACAATTAATTACAAAATATCTCATGTTTCTTTCCATTAAAAACTCCTCTGAACTAATAGGACACAAATAAAGCACCATGCTACCATCCAATCCAATCAGGACATAGTAACAGGTTAAAAGGCAAAATTAAGGAAGCTGAAATATGTAACTGTCATAACCAAATATTAAAAGAGGGTTCTATTGTTCAGATATTGTTCATGTTATTCCAGTGTTTCTTATTCAAATTTGTTCCTCTTTATAGTTCCTATGTAAAGGCCAGGAGAAGCGGAGGAGGCGAGTAAAAGATATCAGAGATCACCCATACTTCTTAAAGGTGGACTGGAAGGAGACAGAGGAAGGGAAGGTCATCCCCTCCATTTCCATCAGGACATGCAAGTATATGGATAAAGGAGGAGTCCAAGCACAATGGGGAGATTGCTAAAGATTTTTCTGTATAAATCAGAAACATCGACAAAATACTTTTTTCCTCTTTCCAGGTTTATGAGGAACATCTGAGTGAAGGAGTGCCAGGGGGTGAATTCATTCAATATTTAGACTATGGGAGGTCAATAGCTCCATGGAAGCAGAAGAAATTCTATGGCTTAATCTACCCGAGTGAGCATCTGAATTGCAACCAGTGGTCTGCTAACCACCATTGGAAAACCGGTAAAATCAACACAGAGCCTCGTCACCACCATCCGAGAGGCAATGCCAATAAAGAAGAGCCTCGTCCTCACCATCCGAGGGGCGGTGCCATCAACAGAGAGCCTCTTCGCCACCATCCGTGGGGCAGTGACATCAACAGAGAGCCTCGTCACCACCATCTGAGGTCAGAGCCTCGTTATCACCATCAGTGGGGCAATGACATCAACAGAGAGCCTCGTCACCACCAACCAAAGGCAGAGCCTTGTTACCACCATCCAAGGGGCAATGACATCAATAGAGAGCTTGGTTCTCACCACCAGTGGGGCAATGACATCAACAGAGAGCCTCGTCACCACCATTCGAGAGCAGAGCCTCGTTACCACCATCAGTGGGGCAATGACATCAACAGAGAGCCTCGTCACCAGCATCCGAGGGCAGAGCCTCGTTACCACCATCAGTGGGGCAATGACATCAACAGATTGCCTCTGGATTGATTCGCGATTCCCTGACTGGGACGACATGGCTTGCATACCGCAGAGTCTGGAAAGAGTGGTAGGAGTTTCTGCATCGGGCGGGTTTGGATATGGGCAGCTCTGAGGTTAGAACCTTTTTGATTTACTTCATCTGTTTGAATTTCTTGGGGGGGGGGTGGCAGGGTATCTGTTCCGGCCATCAATCGCAAGTTGTCTGGTTTGGCCTTCCTATTTAAGTTAAGGGGGGTTCTGGATTTCACCAAGGACTTCTTAGTTAAGCAGGCCTTACGTTGTTATAGAAAGGGTTCATGTAAGCCTGACAGGCGCCGGCCGATCACTTTTGAGATACTGGGGTCTTAATTCGCGCAAATGCGTGCCGTTTGCTCTTCTGCTTATGAGGGTCTCTTGTTCCGTGTGGCTTTCACTTTAGCTTTCTACAGAGGATTACCTTCCCCGCGGAGGAGGCCGGGCCAACCACTCACTCGCCATGTGCAAATCGATTTCCGCATCTCAAACTCACCGCTGTATGCTCAAACCTGGACTCTCCATGGATCTCCAACTACCTGCGATAACCGGACTGCTCGCATGCCCACAAAAAGGGCTCTGCAGGTCAGCCGTGGCATGCGTGCCATATGTTTGCCATCGCTGGTCTAAGGGCTCCAGAAAGTTTGTCAGGCGACCCCCAAACACTGAATTCAAGCCACAGTACATTGTGAAGCATGTCAAGCATCATGATATCACAAAAAGAAGAGATGTTTGGGACTTTATATAAGGTGGGTAACCAACTGTTGATATATTACATGGTGTACATTCATATACAAAAGGGTAGATATGTATTAAAAACAAGTATTTTATTAGATAATCTAATCAGCAGATGGTAACAGTATTACATCATGATTGAAACAATTCATAAGATACATTTATATATCAATGGTACAGTTGAGCCATAGCACACTTATAAGGATGTAAAATGTAAAAGCTGATTTATAAAAAATCCTAATGGTAATAATAATCCAGGATAGGCATTAATTAATACATAGACGAACATCTAGGTACCCACTCCCCCAAAAAAATGTAATGCCAAATGGCATGTCAGGAGGCCTTAAAGCGGAAGTTACGCTTTTGGGTGGAACTCCGCTTTAAACAGAATCTTAGTCACTATATTCACTGCACACTCATGCCACAGTCTTTGTACCACATAATACACATTATTATTGTGCCATAAGGGAGAAGATGGGAGGGAGATAGGGAGGGGAAAAGGGAAGGGAGGGGGGTAGGGGAGATGTAAACCCTAATAAAATGACATTTTAAATCCTGTGTATCAAATAATAATGTTATATAAAAACAAAGCAATATATCTGCGCTCAGAACAAAATGACATAAACCTGAAAAACAAAGGCAGCTAGCACAGGAATGGTAGTGAACAAGCACGTAGCAGTCGTGTGAAAGGCGTCTACTGTCCTACCCTGCTGTACCTTGTACCACTTTTGTAAATAAAGGAACTTTTCTTCATTGGATTCCGTGGTGGTGTGCGACCATTTTCTTCTTTCACAGCACAGGAATGGCAAGATTATACACCAATATAACATAGAGAAATAAAGAGGCAGCGCCAATGCAAGTGTATATATAAAAAAAATAAAACAAAGGACAGGAAAAGTTCATAATCCAATAAAGTCCATAGTAAAAGGGATAAAGTTCTTCCAAACACCCGTGGAAAGAATGTTTTCAAACTCACCAAATAAGGAAATACTGTAAGGTGGACTCTTACCAAACAAAATTGACCCTCACTGATGGAGAGGTCAATAACAGCAGATTCTGTACATAAATAGATTCCAGAAGTGGCTGTAATATATCCTGTGCCGGCTGGTGCATTGGGGGCACAGAGGCGCCGCCCCCCTATCCATGCGTCCGCCCCCCTAATCTACATGCAGGGCGCCGGACGCATGGATTCCAATGGGGTTTTTTTTTTTTTGGAGCACATGGTTAGGGCCAGAGCTCTAATTGGCTTCAAAATAGGGTGGGCTCGGGGCGCAAAACACTGCACCCTGAGCCCACCCAGTTGTGTGACAATAGATAATGAATATTCACTATTATCACACTGATTTTCCTCCCAGCCAATCAGGAAGCAGGTCCTGAGACCCAGTTCCTGAATGGCCTAATGGAGAGGCCATGCTATTGGCCAAGGAGGAGGGAGGAGACACAGGGGAAACCGCTGCCTCCGCTGCTGCCGGGGGAAGCCGTCGCCGCCGCCGCCTGCCCTCTATGTCAGTCCTGGGGGGGCCGCCACTGCTGTCCATGCTGTCCATGCTGCCACTGCTGTCCATGCCGCCACTGCTGTCCATGCTTCATACAATGCCACCATTGTTCTGTATCCAAGTAACATAGAGTCACAGCAGAGGTCAATACTCACATATATCTCCTTCGAGTGGCTAACATGGCTGTGGGGGGGGGGGGGGGGTGGGTCCAGTTCTATCCTTCTCCTATGGATGAAGGGGGGGGGGAATTCTGTCCTTTTCTCCTCCAGTGGCTGGAGGGGGGGGGTTCTGTCCTATTCTGCTCCTGTGGCTGGAGGGGGGGGGGGATTCTGTCCTATTCTCCTCCTGTGGCTGGAGGGGGGGCGGGTTCTGTCCTATTCTCCTCCTGTGGCTGGAGTGGGGGGATTCTGTCCTATTCTCCTCCTGTGGCTGGAGTGGGGGGATTCTGTCCTATTCTCCTCCTGTGGCTGGAGGGGGGGGGATTCTGTCCTATTCTCCTCCTGTGACTGGAAGGGGGGGATTCTTTCCTATTCTCCTATTCTCCTCCTGTGGCTGGAGGGGGGGATTCTGTCCTATTCTCCTCCTGTGGCTGGGGGGGGTATGGTGCGCAGGCTGGAAAAGGTGTGATTGGGGGGGTATGGTGTGGTCCATCTGCCGCGCCCCCCCCCCCACCGGCCCATGGAGCACCACCCGCCACTGGATACATCCGATTGATTCCAATGGAAAACGATGCCACAAACTCATTCAAATCCTGGTGCTCACATGAACAAATCACCGCAAGGAAAAAACAAGCTGGAATGTCCAACCAGTAGTGATTTATTAAAAGTATTGCACTTACAAGCAGATGGAAGATAAAAGCATATAAAACATCCAAATTCGAAAAACTGCGGTTGTCAGCGTGCTTACGTCATACATCCTAGTCCCGTTTTACACATTTTGTTACTCATTGACGTCATCAGAGGCATGGTGGATGGTTGCAAACACGCTATATATAAATCCAGGACCGGATGTGAGGTACCAGGAATTGAATCACATCATGCGTTCCAAGGGTTGGAACCAGCACTCGGAGCTGGAAGTGATGCATAATAAAGGGTCTACGGACTGTTTGCGGACTTTCTTGTGCATCATCTTTACAAGAGGCTTCCTTCTGGGATGACGGCCATGCAAACCGATTTGATGCAGTGTGCGGTGCATGGCCTGAGTACTGACAGGCTGACCCCCCCCACCCCTTCAACCTCTGCAGCAATGCTGACAGCACTCATATGTCTATTTCCCAAAGATAACCTCTGGGTATGACACTGAACATGCATTCAACTCCTTTGGTCGTCCATGGCGAGGCCTGTTCTGAGTGGAACCTCTACTGTTAAACCACTGTATGGTCTTGGCCACCGTGCTGCAGCTCAGTTTCAGGGTCTTGGCAATCTTCTTATAGCCCTAGGCCATCTTTATGTAGAGCAACAATTCTTTTTTTCAGATCCTCAGAGAGTTCTTTGCCACGAGGTGCCATGTTGAACTTCCAGTGACCAGTATGAGAGAGTGAGAGCGATAACACCAAATTTAACACACGTGCTCCCCATTCACGCCCGAGACTTTGTAACACTAACGAGTCACATGACCACGGGGGAGGGAAAATGGCTAATTGGGCCCAATTTGTACATTATTTTGAGGGGACAGCAAATTTACACTTTATACTTTATTCATTGTTATTTTTGGGAATTTTAATTTTAAATGGCCTGGCGTGTGAAGTGTACTATGTATGATTTGTGCATTCCGATTTGTGGTTTTTGAGGTTAAGGACAATGATGCTTTTACCATTGTCAATAATGTTTTTATATGTTTTGTTATTTAATAAAATGGATTTTAACAAAATGCGGGATGTACTGGGGACACCTTCCTTGGTTCCCTTCCCCGTTTTGCTATTATTTGGCTCTAGTTCCGGGTAGTGAACCGCATTCGTGTGATCCGGATGTGTAGACGATTCTTTGTGCATCACTTCCGGCTCTGCGTGCTGGTTCCTGCCCTTGGAATGCATGATGTGACGGACTTCCTGGTACGTCACACCCGGTCCTGGATTTATTTATAGCGCGCTTGTGTCCGTCCGCCACGCCTCTGATGACGTCAATGAGTGACGAAGCGCGTAAGTCGGGACTAGGACATATGACGTAAGCATGCTGACAACCACGGTTTTATGAATTTGGATGTTTTATATGCTTTTATCTTTCATCTGCTTGTAAGTGCAATACTTTTAATAAATCACTACTGGTTGGACATACTACACTATTCCAGCTTGTTTTTTCTTTGAGGTGATTTGTTCATGTGAGCACTGGGATTTGAATAAGTTTGTGGCATTGTTTTCCTGTGGAATCAATCAGATATATCACAGCCACTTCTCGAATTTTTTTACAAACTATATACAGAATCTGCTGTTATTGACCTCTCCATCAACGAGGGTCAATTTGGTTTGGTAAGAGTCCACCTTATTTCCACGTAGTGTGTTTGAATTCATTCTTTCCATGGGTGTTTGGAAGAACTTCATCCATTTTATTATTATGAACTTTCTTACATAGTTACATAGTTACATAGTAGGTGAGGTTGAATAAAGACAATAGTCCATCTAGTTCAACCTGTGTAGGTGTGTGTGGCTGTAATCATCTCACATACCCCTGAATGTTCTGATCCTTGAGATGTAAGTCTAAGAGTCTTTTGAAAGCCACCATACTACCCACAGAAACCACCTCTTGTGGTAGAGAATTCCACAATCTTGTTGCCCTAACTGTAAAGAACCCCCGCGTTGCCTGAGGTTAAAACGCTTCTCCTCTAATCGCATTGTATGCCCTCGAGTCCTCATGCAATCCCTTCGAATGAACAGCTTTTTTTCTAAGCTGGGATCCCCATTAAGATATTTATAAATTGCTATCATGTCCCCCCTCAGACGTCTCTTCTCCAGGGAGAATAAATCGAGCGATTGTAGACGCTCTTCATAGTCAAGGTCCTCCAATCCCCTAATTAGTTTAGTTGCCCTTCTCTGGACTCTCTCCAGCTCCAACACATCCCTCCTGAGGACTGGCGACCAGAACTGGACGGAATACTCCAGATGCGGTCGGACCAGAGTTTTATAAAGTGGAAGGATTATAGTCTTATCTCTGGAATGCATCCCTTTCTTTATGCATGCTAATATTCTGTTGGCTTTGGAAGCTGCCGCTTGACATTGTGTCACAAGTTAGCCTGTATATTCTTACCTCCTTGCAGCAATGCTTCTGTCTTGGCTCCCTTCACATGTGGTGTTTGGGCTTCTATGGGCGTCGCCTGCTCCACTGTGGGTTATATCCTGTTTCTGTCAATTACTTCCTGGGTCACCTCCCTGTTTGCTTCCATATATATACACAGGCTCAGTGCACTGTTCCTTGCTTGAGCAACAACCCTGTTCTCTGAGCTCCCATCCGTGTATCCCTTGGCTATTGTATCTGATCTCCTGTGTACCGACCCGGCTTTGTTTCTCCGTCTACGTTTGTCTGCTGCCTGTCCTGACCTCGGCTTGTCTCTTGGATCTCCTTATAGTCTCCTGTTTACCCTGCACACGCCAGCGGTCTCCACATTCTCAGCTGGGCCTACCTGGGGGCCGCGACCTGGTTCCAGTCTGCTGCAAGTCCATCCCCACCATCAGGGGCAAGGGTGAAGAAGCAGGCTGGGGCTTAGACTCCGCGCCCCGGGGAATCCTTAGCTGGGGATCTATAAGGGCTCACTACCACAGACCCTTGACAGTTTGCTCAAGCCATGAGCTCGTCGGAGACACCGCAGCCACTTCAGGATCAACTTCAGAGTTTGGAACAGAGAGTTAACGTTCAGCAGGCTTATCAAGAACAGATTATGCAGTGTCTGCAGGCTCTTTCTTCCCGTTTGGATCAGCTGCAGATTGTTCCTACTCCCGCTTCCTCCGTTCCAGCTCCTGTGTCCGCCCCTGTTGCTTCCGCTTCCGCAGTCCCTCCAGCAGAGGTCAGTCCTGCAAAACTCCAGCTGCCTCCGCCATCTCGCTTCTCTGGGGACCCCAAAGCTTGTCGGGGATTCATTAATCAGTGCTCAATCCACTTCGAGCTAGCAGGCCATTACTTTCCTACTGATCGTTCCAAGGTGGCGTACATGATTTCACTCCTGTCGGGACCAGCGTTGGCTTGGGCCTCGCCGCTGTGGGAACGTCAAGATCCTACCATTTCCAGTCTCTCTGCCTTCCTACAAGCTTTCCGTAATACCTTTGATGTGCCTGGCAGGGCCTCATCTGCTTCCGGAGCCCTTCTTCGTCTTCGTCAAGGAAACATGACTGTTGGTCAATATGCAGTTCAGTTTCGCACCCTGGCTTCGGAACTGGCATGGAACAACGAGGCTCTTACTGCAACATTTTGGCAAGGTCTTGCAGATCGTATTAAGGACGAACTAGCTGGCAGAACTGTACCCACCACCTTGGATGGCTTGATTTCCCTTAGCATCCAAATTGATGTCCGCTTCCAGGAGCGAGATCTGGAAAGGACTGTGTCACGTCACCCCCCACTGGGTCACCTTGCTCCTGTTGTCCAGAACATTCTGGAACAACCCATCTCTCCCGCAGTATTGGCTTCTGAAGAACCCATGCAATTAGGCCGGACACGCCTCGCTCCAGAAGAAAGGTCCGTCGCCTGAGACTCGGCCTGTGTCTTTACTGCGGAGCTGGTGGTCATATGATAAAATCCTGCCCCGTCCGTCCGGGAAACTCTCGGGTCTAGGTCGCTCAGAGGGAAGCGATCTAGACCAGAATCTGAACTCAGCCACCTACCCTCGATTTGTTATTCCCGTCTCTATTCATTGGGCCCTAAATTCTTATCAAGTTTCTGCATATGTAGACTCTGGAGCAGCCGGGAATTTCATTGAGCAGTCTTTGGCCACTGAACTTGGCTTTCCTCTAGTTCCCCTGGCTATGCCTCTAGCTGTTTCGGCAGTGGATGGCTCTACCTTGGCCTTTGGACCTCTACGCTTCAGAACAGCCTCCATAACCATGCATGTCGGTGTTCTTCATCGGGAGGAAGTCTCCTTCCTGATACTTCCCAAGTCTTCTAGTCCCATCATTCTTGGACTTCCATGGTTGAAGAAACACTCACCTTATTTGGATTGGAACTCTGGCCAAGTATTATCTTGGGGGTCGCAATGCCATCAGACCTGTCTCCCTAAGGTGTCTCCACCTCTCCGTGTACCTGTGGCTGAGGTCTCTACCTCTCCTATCCTTCCTCAGCAGTATCTGGCCTTCCGAGATGTCTTTTGCAAGAAAGCTGCTGACAGTTTGCCTCCTCATCGTCCCTACGACTGTGCGATTGACCTCTAACCCGAGGTTTCACCACCCCGAGGTAGAGTCTACCCTCTCTCCATCCCGGAGACCCAAGCCATGTCCAAGTACATCCAGGAAAATCTGCAGAAAGGATTTATACGTAAATCCAATTCTCCTGCTGGGGCTGGGTTCTTCTTTGTGGAGAAAAAGGATGGTACACTCCGGCCCTGCATTGATTATAGAGGTCTCAACGCCATCACCATTAAAAATCGGTACCCGTTACCCTTGATTTCCGAACTTTTTGACAGGCTACGAGATGCTCATATTTTCACCAAGTTGGACCTCCGTGGAGCATACAATTTGATTAGGATTCGAGACTGGGATGAATGGAAAACCGCTTTCAACACCAGAGATGGGCACTATGAATATCTCGTAATGCCTTTTGGCTTGTGTAACGCCCCAGCTGTCTTCCAGAACTTTGTTAATGAAATTTTTTCTGATTTCCTATATGTTTGTGTCATCGTGTATCTGGATGACATACTCATCTTTTCTCCAGATTTGAATACTCATCGCCAGCATGTTTGTACGGTTCTTCAACGTCTTCGGGACCACCGCTTATATGTGAAGTTGGAGAAGTGTCTCTTCGAGCAAACCCAAGTTCCTTTCCTAGGCTACATAGTCACAGATAAAGGACTGCTTATAGATCCTGCCAAACTTCAGGCCATCTCCAACTGGCCTCAGCCTTCTGGTCTAAAAGCTACGCAACGGTTCTTGGGATTCACCAATTTCTATCGCCAGTTCATCCCTGATTACTCCTCTCTGGTGGCACCCATTACCTCCTTGACCCGGAAGGGTGCCAATGCCAGAACCTGGCCTCCTGAAGCTGTCAAGGCTTTCCACAAGCTCAAATCGGCCTTCCTATCGGCATCTATTCTCAAACGTCCTGACATTCTTCAGCCTTTCTTCTTGGAAGTAGATGCCTCGTCCTTGGGAGTGGGGGCCGTCCTTCTCCAAAGACATGACAGTAATCTCCGCCCCTGTGCCTTTTTCTCGAAGAAGTTTTCTGATGCAGAGAAAAACTACACCATCGGGGATCGGGAGCTTCTGGCTATCAAGCTGGCACTGCAAGAATGGCGACATCTACTGGAGGGGTCTCCTCATCGTATTCTGATCTATACCGATCATAAGAACCTCCAGTATCTGCAGTCCGCCCGACGTTTAAATCCCAGGCAAGCACGATGGGCTCTCTTTTTTGCCAGGTTTAATTTTGACATCACCTTCCGGCCTGGCTCCAAGAATGCTCGTGCGGATGCCTTGTCCAGATCATTTGACGTTGCTGACTCAGAGTGTCATATTGAACCTGAACATATTATTCCTGCCAATTGTTTCCTGGCCTCCACTCACCTTCAGTCTCCACGTATACCTCCCGGAAAGACTTTTGTGAGGCCCTCCCTTCGCCCCAAGCTTCTCAAATGGGCACATGATTCCAAACTCTCTGGACATCCTGGTGTGCAACGCACCTGTGCCTTCCTGCTGCGTTACTACTGGTGGCCCTCACTCCGGAAGGATGTTGTGGAATATGTCCAGGCTTGCTCCATTTGCGTGCAGTCTAAGTCTTCTACTTCAGCTCCAGCAGGTCTCCTGTTACCTCTACCTGTTACAGATGTACCGTGGCGATGCATTTCTATGGACTTTATATCTGAACTACCCCCATCAGCGGGCTCCACCGTTATCTGGGTGGTGGTGGACAGGTTTTCTAAAATGTGTCACTTAACTCCACTTCCAGGCCTACCCTCTGCTGTCACTTTGGCTTCCATCTTCATTAGGGAAATCTTTTGTCTCCATGGTATGCCCTCACACATTGTCTCAGATAGAGGAGTTCAGTTTACGGCCCGCTTCTGGAGAGCCCTGGCCACGTCATTTGGAATCAAGTTGGATTTCTCCTCAGCTTTTCATCCGCAGTCAAATGGTCAAACGGAAAGGGTTAACCAGAATGTGGAACGGTATCTTCGTGCCTTCATTTCTGCCCATCAGGATGATTGGGTAGACCTTTTACCCTGGGCAGAATTTGCCCTCAATAACCATGCTAATGCCAGCACTGGTGAGTCTCCCTTCTTCACGGTATTTGGCCGCCATCCTTCAGTACCATTTCCTGTTCCGATCTCTGCTGAAGTGCCGGCAGCCGCAGAGGTGCAACGGTCTCTCAATTCTATCTGGGCAGATGTTTCCAAGAATTTACATCTGGCGGCTTCCAGGTAAAAGGTAGCTGCAGATCGTCATCGCCGTGCGAGCCCCAAAATTCTCCCTGGTGATAAGGTTTGGCTCTCTACCAAGAATATCCGTCTCAGGGTACCCTCTATGAAGTTTGCTCCCCGTTTCATTGGTCCCTTTACAGTCCTCTGCCAGGTTAACCCTGTCGCTTTTAAGCTCCGTCTCCCGTCACATCTAAAAATCCCCAATGTTTTCCATGTTTCTCTCCTGAGACCATACATCATCAATAGGTTTTGTCGTCCTATTCGTCGTCCTTCTCCAATAGCCAGTACTTCGGATCAGTACGAAATCAAGCAAATCTTGGATTCCAAATTCTCCAGGGGGAGGCTCTTGTATCTAGTGGACTGGAAAGGATATGGTCCTGAGGAGAGATGTTGGATTCCTTCCACTGATGTTTCTGCACCTCGTTTGGTGAAACTTTTTCATCAGAAGTTTCCTCTCAAGGCTGGGCCCAAACGAGTGGGGAGGCCCCGTAAGAGGGGGGGTACTGTCACAAGTTAGCCTGTATATTCTTACCTCCTTGCAGCAATGCTTCTGTCTTGGCTCCCTTCACATGTGGTGTTTGGGCTTCTATGGGCGTCGCCTGCTCCACTGTGGGTTATATCCTGTTTCTGTCAATTACTTCCTGGGTCACCTCCCTGTTTGCTTCCCTATATATACACAGGCTCAGTGCACTGTTCCTTGCTTGAGCAACAACCCTGTTCTCTGAGCTCCCATCCGTGTATCCCTTGGCTATTGTATCTGATCTCCTGTGTACCGACCCGGCTTTGTTTCTCCGTCTACGTTTGTCTGCTGCCTGTCCTGACCTCGGCTTGTCTCTTGGATCTCCTTATAGTCTCCTGTTTACCCTGCACACGCCAGCGGTCTCCACATTCTCAGCTGGGCCTACCTGGGGGCCGCGACCTGGTTCCAGTCTGCTGCAAGTCCATCCCCACCATCAGGGGCAAGGGTGAAGAAGCAGGCTGGGGCTTAGACTCCGCGCCCCGGGGAATCCTTAGCTGGGGATCTATAAGGGCTCACTACCACAGACCCTTGACACATTGCATGCTGTTTCCTAATCTATCATCAACCAAGACTCCCAGATCCTTCTCCATTTTTGATTCCCCCAAGGGCTCCCCTCCTAACGTGTATTGTGTTTTTATGTTTTTAGTCCCCAAGTGCAAAACCTTACACTTCTCCACGTTAAACCTCATTTGCCATGTCGTTGCCCACTCTGTAATTTTGTCCAGGTCATTCTGTAGGATATCTGCTTCATGTTGTGAAGTTATTGCCCTGCCCAATTTTGTGTCATCTGCAAAAACTGATATCGAACTACTGATCCCGACCTCAATGTTGTTTATGAATAAATTGACAAGGTTGGTCCCAAGACTGAGCCTTGGGGGACCCCGCTTACCACCTCAGACCAGTCTGAGTATGCGCTGTTTATTACTACTTGTCCTTTGTTTTATTGTTTTTATATATACACTTGCATTGGCGCTGCCTCTTTATTTCTCTAAATAATGTAATAGAGTGGGGTACCAAAAAGAAAACATTACTCCATCCAAAACTTAAGTTCTGTATATCTCTGATATCGTGTGCAATACTATTCCTACTAATATTAAAGGCCACCATTCTCTGGGTTTAAAGTGTAACTAAAGACAAAGCTTTTCTTTTTCTTTTTTTTTTTGTATAGGGTAAGGGAGGGTTAGTCTGGGTTCACACTACTGCGATGGGGGAGCCACCACGATTCCTGTGCGGGTTCCCGAATCGCATATCCCGCAGGCAGTTCACACTGCCCTCTGCGAACCGCTGCCAGGTGTCAAAAAACAAAGTTAATGACACCCCAAGATCGGTTTGCAGATCGCAGGGCAAACTGTGAATTCGGAAAGGAATTGAATCATAGGGTGTGAACACCCATGCAATTCGATTCTAATACAGGGGAAAAAAAAGGTTCCTGCAGCATTTTCTTGAGAATGCAATGGGAGCTCAACCATACAAAATGTATGGCTGAATTTGCATTGCACAGATATCGAATGTGATCTGCACAGTGGGGGTAGACCGATTATCTGCAAGGCCGATATGCACTTTCCCCGATATTTCGTAATCGGCCCCGGAAGTTACCGGTATTGCCGATATTGTGTGCGGCGCACACATGACATCATTGCTTCACGCTGGGCCTATAATTTGACACGTTCTGCCTTCTAAGACCGCCTCGGACAGCCTCGGACAGTGTGTGCAGCTGCAGTCAGGTCATGGTGCCAGCCAGCCAGCCACAGGCCCTGGCCTCAGCCACCCACCACAGGGTGCCAGCCAGCCACCCACCACAGGTTGCCAGCCAGCCACAGGAGGGTGCCAGTCGCCAGCCATCGACCCACAACTGGGTGCTAGTCCAGCATCCAGCCACCCACCCCATAACAGGGTGCCAGCAGCCAGCCAGCCACCCACCCCACAAAAGGGTTCCAGCAAGCCAGCCACCCACAGGGTGACACCAAGCCAGCCACCCACCACAGTGTTCCAGCAAGCCAGCCACCCACCACAGTGTTCCAGCAAGCCAGCCACCCACAACAGGGTGACACCAAGCCAGCCACCCACAACAGGGTTACACCAAGCCAGCCACCAACCACAGTGTTCCAGCAAGCCAGCCACCCACAACAGGGTGACACCAAGCCAGCCACCCACCACAGTGTTCCAGCAAGCCAGCCACCCACAACAGGGTGACACCAAGCCAGCCACCCACAACAGGGTTACACCAAGCCGGCCACCCACCACAGTGTTCCAGCAAGCCAGCCACCCACAACAGGGTGACACCAAGCCAGCCACCCACCACAGTGTTCCAGCAAGCCAGCCACCCACAACAGGGTGACACCAAGCCAGCCACCCACAACAGGGTGCCAGCAAGCCACCCACACTGCCAGGCGTCAGTCACTGACCCACAACAGGGTGTCAGCAAGCCACCCACATTGCCAGGCAACAGCCACTGACCCACAACAGGGTGCCAGCCAGCCACCCACACTGCCAGGTGTCAGCCACCGACCCACAACAGGGTGACAGCAGCCAGCCACTCCACAACAGGGTGCCAACAAGCCACCCACACTGCCAAGCGTCAGCCAATGACCCACAACAGGGTGCCAGAAAGCCACCCACACTGCCAGGCGTCAGCCACCGACCCACAACAGGGTGACAGCAGCCAGCCACCCCACAACAGGGTGCCAGCAAGCCAGCCACACTGCCAGGCGTCAGCCAACGACCCACAACAGGGTGCCAGCCAGCCACCCACACTGCCAGGCATCATCCACTGACCCACAACAGGGTGACAGCAGCCATCCACCCCACAACAGGGTGCCAGCAAGCCACGCACACTGCCAGGCGTCAGTCAACGACCCACAACAGGGTGCCAGCAAGCCACCCACCCTGCCAGGTGTCAGCCACCGACCCACAACAGGGTGCCAGCCACCCACACTGCCAGGCGTCAGCCACCGACCCACAACAGGGTGCCAGAAAGCTACCCACACTGCCAGGCGCCAGCCACTGACCCACAACAGGGTCTGATCCCAGGCTCATACCCCAATCTATGTCCCATTGAGGAGATTTTCCTTCACTTCCTGTCCTATAGCCAAACAGGAAGTGAGAGGAAATCCCTCCAAAGTAAGGGAATCCCTGGTTGTCATCAGAACTAGTGTCCCCATTGGATGATTTCCCCTCTATTCCTGCTCTGGGGACACCCAAAATGTAGGGTTTTCATTTACTTCCACATTTGATGATAACACTAAACAGGGAGATGCACCCTTTTTGTTTGTCTCTTTTTGTCCTAACAGGGACACAGGCAGCGATGGAAATTTGCCTTTAGTTATACTTTAACAAAATCTTCTGTGAAGTGCTCCGCTTAAGTGTAGAAATTTACTTTACACTCCACCTTACTTCAATTGCTTTTTTTAGGTATTGCATGTGTAGAAAAAAAGGTGAGAGCACATTGAATACCTAAAGAGAGCGAAAGAAATAAGGTGGAGTTCAAAGTGAACCATACTATTACCTGCAGGAATTGGCATTAGGTGGGGTTAAAACATGCAGTGAAGAGGTATGATATTACCTCCGCACTTACCAGCCAAAGCCTGATAGACCCCTGTGCAGTATTGCCCCGGGGTCCACACTGTCTGGTAAGAGAATTGACTTTGCACAAAGTCACTTGGATATTTTGGATTAAGGAGCACCTTCCAGGAATTTTCACTGGACACTTGCTTGTTATGCAATGTATTATGCAATGTATTTTTCATAAGTTTTTTTAAAAAAATTTTTTGATCAAAATTTGTGATTACTCTTCACAAACTTTCACTGGACTTTTGCTTGTATATGGATCTTTCATAATATTACATTTTTTGGATTCTATGTTTGGATTTTATGGAAACAAGGATTTTACTTGTTAGTTTATTTAACCACTTCAGGGCACTTTTCCCCCTTCCCGCCCAGGCCAATTTATAGCTTTTAGGGCTGTTACATTTTGAATGACAATTGCGCGGTCATGCAACACTGTACCTAAACCAAATTTATGTCATTTTTCCCACAAATAGAGCTTTCTTTTGGTGGTATTTGATCACCGCAAGTTTATTTCTTTTTGCTAAACAAATAAAAAAAGACAGAGAGTTTGAAAAAAAAATGTTATAAAAGTTTTTTTCCTGCACTGATGAGCACTGATGAGGCCGCACTGACAGGCACCGATGAGGAGGCACTGATGGGGTGGCACTGATGGGGTGGCACTATTATGCAGCACTGATAGGCAGCACTGATATGCAGCACCGATGGGCACTGATATGTAGCACTGATAGGTAGCACTGATATGCAGCATTGGTGGGCACTGATAGGCGGCACTGCTGGGCACTGATAGGTGGCATTTATGGGCACTGATAGGCGGCACTGATGGGTACTGATAGGTGGCACTGATGGGCACTGATAGGCACTGATTGGTGGCACTGATGGGCACTGATAGGCGGCACTGATGGGCACTAATGGGCACTGATAGGCAGCACTGGTGGGCAATAATGGGCACTTGTGGGTGGCACTGATAGATGGCAATGATGGGCACTGGTGGGCAGCACTGATGGGGAGGGCACTGGCGGGCAGCACTGATGGGGAGGGCACTGATGGGCTCCCTGAGCCCTGATTGCCATCCCTGGTGGCCATGGTGGGCATCCCTGGGGTCATGGGTGGGCATCCCTGGGGTCATGGGTGGGCATCCCTGGTGGTTCTAGTGGCACCCCCCCAAGGGTCTGCACTGGTAATCAATGCTCTGATTACCAGTACAGACCCCCCTGTCATGAGAGCCGCAGATCGGCTCTCCTCTACTCGTGCCTGTCAGGCACAAACTGAGGAAAGCCGATCAATGGCACTTCCTATTTACTATGTGACCAGCTGTGATTGGACACAGCTGGTCACATGGTAAAGATCTTATGTCAGTAGGCTCTTTACTGAGAACGGAGATGCGGTGTGTCAGAGTGACACGCCGCATCACCGATCGCTGCTCTGCGCGCTCCCCGGGGGGCGCGCAGAGCGCATTATCCTGCCGCCGTCATATGATGTCCAGTCAGGATAATGCAACCACATTCCTGCCGTCAATTGCCTATAGGGCGGACGGGCAGTGGTTAATCACTTAAGCCTTTAGCCTGCTCAAAGACAAGGCCCTATTTTACGATTTGGTACTGTGTGACTTTAACGGACAATTGCGTGGTCGTGTGATGCTGTGCCCAAATGAAATTGACGTCCTTTTTTTCTCACAAACAGAGCTTTCTTTTGGTAGTATTTCATCACCTGTGCAATTTTTTGCGCTATAAACATAAGAAGAGTGACAATTTTGAAAAAATAACAATATTTTTCACATTTTTTTATGTGAAATGCTCAAAAAAATTAAAAAATCAAAATTTTTTAACATTTTAGGCCAATTTGTTTTCTGCTACATATTTTTGGTAAAAAAATGGCAATAAGCGTATTTTGATTGGTTTGCACAAAAGTTATTGCGTTTACTAGCTATGGGAAAGATTTACAGTATGTCCTTTTTATTGTTTTTTTTTTTTAACTAGTAATAGCGGCGATCTGCGATTTTTTTTGCGGGACTGCGGCACTGCAGCAGACAGATCGGACCCCTGACTGACATTTTTTACACTTTTGGGGGGAACAGTGACATTACTACAGTAATCAGTGCCATAAATATGCACTGTTACTGTAAAAATGACACTGGCAGGGAAGAGGTAGACTTTACTGGTGATCAAGGGGTTAAGTATTTCCCTAGGGGCGTGATTCTAACTGTGGGGGCGTGGCTTGTGATGTAATCACAGAGACATACGATCCTACGTAGCAGGATCGCATAGCCTTTGTGATTACTTTAGTGAGAATGACAGACAGCTGTGTTTACATCAGCCGTCTGTCTTTCTCCCTCTCCTGCAGGAGATCGCGAGTGTCCGGCAACCATCGGAGCAGCCAGTCACACGTGCTGGCTCCCCAGGGAACGAGCGGGGGTGGGAGCGCGGCCCTGCCGGCGGCGCACGCTCGCCCCTACAGGCTTGCGGGCGAGAGATGTACCCCTACGTCACTTTGCCTGTGAGCAGCTGACTGCCACAGTAAATAGTCGTGCGGCGGTCTGCAAGTGGTTAACAATTCCTTTTTTTTGTTCACACATTGAATTTATAATAGTCATATGTGGTAGCACTCGTCACACATTGGGGGCGTTGAACTGTTTCTTGAGCTGTGGTATTGCTATATATCTCCTGTACCATGCCCACAAAGCCTATGACATTTTCTCTACCATGCCCACAGCCCCTGCATCTCCTGTACCATGTCCAGAGCCCCTGCATCTCCTGTACCATGTCCAGAGCCCCTGCATCTCCTGTACCATGTTTAGAGCCCCTGCATCTCCTGTACCATTTCCAGAGTCCCTGCATCGCCTGTACCATGCCCGCAGCCCCTGCATCTCCTGTACCATGCCCACAGCCCCTGCATCTCCTGTACCATGTCCGCAGCCCCTGCATCTTCTGTACCATGCCCACAGCCCCTGCATCTCCTGTACCATGCCTACAGCCCCTGCATCTCCTGTACCATATCTGGAGCCTCTGACATGTCCTCCTGTACCATGTCTTCAGCCTCTGACATCTCCTGTACCATGCCCACACAGCCTATGATCACCTTCTGTACCACGCCCGCACTTTTATCACTTTTAACTGGAATTTGCCCTTATATATATATAAAGCCCTATGTGCTTTCATATCTGTCTTATCTATATATAATACACTCTTCCAATGTGCTTTAAAAATACATGGTTTTCCCTTTTATGAACAAGAAAATAATGACGTTATGCTGTTGGGCTGGTATAATAATGCTATGGCGCTGTTATGAAATTATTTCCAGGGCTGATTTTTATTCACAGTCTGGTCCTGTTTATTAGGGATGCCAGCATTCATGAGATCCAGTCTTCTTTCTGAGATCATAAATAATTAAATGTGACCCAGAATTGTGATCAAAGCACATGACATGCAAAACTTTCTATTTTTTGTTTATTTTGTTACATAAGAAGTTATTGCTTTTTCACAGATAGAATTTATGAAAGAGAAATAAAGCTGAGCCTTCTATCACTTTTTGTCACTAGAAATTACAAAATCATTATTTTTATATATTTTTTTTTTTAGAACTTTGTAAAACAAAAGTTAAAAAAATTCTACTAAAAACCACAACAATTTGACCTTATTTACTCCCCTTCTCCATGCCAAAATGCTGCGCTCAAATAAAATGAAAAAAAAAAAGTAATACAAGAACAGTGTAGCGCACTGTATAAGTACAAAAAAGAAATGTTTTTTAAGAAAAAAAGTGGTTAAGTGTCTGCCTCATTTGTCATTTTTCAGTCACCCTTTTTGTTGGAAACATGTAACCTGTAAAAAATTTTAAAGCGTCGCCTATTGAGATTTTTAAGTAATGAAGTGTGTGCAATTTTAAAGCGTGACATGTTAGGTATCTATTTACTTGGCATAACATCATCTTTCACATTATATTAAAAATCGGGCTAACTTTAGTGTTTTTTTAATTTTTTTTATTCATGAAACCGTTGCTTGAAAAAATGCTGCACAAATACCATGTGGCATAAAAAGTTGCAACTACCACCATTTTATTCCTTAGGGTCTTTTCTAAAAACATATATATATATATATATATATATATATATATATATATATATATATATAATGTTTGGGGGTTCTGAGTAATTTTTAGCAAAAAATATGATGATTTTTACATGTAGGAGAGAAGTGTCAGAACTGGCCTGGGTGGCAAGTGGTTAATTACCATAAGTAAGTAATATACAAATAATTATTATATATTGTTTTTAGGCAATTTACTATATTTTCAAAAATTGTACTCGAGCAGGTGCTTTAACGGGCAAATTATTGAAGTTTGAAGTTATAACTTCAAACCAGTCATTTCACAGTAAATAGATAAATTATAAATGATTGTGTTATAACATATAGCATAAAAATATATTATTTTGCTTGATTAAAAAAAGTACCTTTTCAGCAGCAGCTGATTCTCCCTCTTAACAGTGTGTGAAAAAAATGGCATTATGGGTAAACCCTATACCCACAAACCCATGTTTTTTCCTTATAGTTAAGAGGGCTGGGCTTTCTTTTAGACACATGCCCCCTTCTATGACACTGCAGTTAGAGGAGAGCCTCCACTGAGGCATTTTTATTGGACAGCTTGGGCCAATGGTGCTTTACCATTGACCAAAGGCTCCAAGCTGTCCAATGAGCTCAGTACCTCTGACAAGAGGTCAGAGGCACTGTGAGCTCATCCTCTCATTCTGCTGCAAACAACATTTGCCGTGCTGTATGTTAGGGCTGCGCATCTTCACTTACCTCACGTTACGATTCGATTACGATTATTAGGGCAACAATTCGATACGATACGATTCGATTCCGCAATGCATCACGATGCATCACGATTACTGCCCAATGCCCATGCCCAGCCCACTGCCCAATGGTTTTCAAAACTTTATAAAAAAAAAAACAAACAAACAATCAAGCAGTCACAAATTAAAGAATCATTTTTATTTTCATTTGCTTTTAAAGGACACTTCCCTGGACCCTGACATGGCCTGCAAGCCCTGCATAGTGCACTGCAAACATATAGGAGGTCTCCTCAGGGATGTGATAAATACATGGCGGTGTATGGAGGTCTCCTCAGGGATATCCGGGATGTGATACATACATGGCGGTGTATGGGGGTCTCCTCAGGGATGTGATATATACACACCACCATGTATATATCACATCCTTGAGGAGACCCCCATTCACCGCCATGTATATATCACATCCCTGAGGAGACCCCCATACACCGCCATGTATTTATCACATCCCGGATATCCCTGAGGAGACCCCCATACACCGCTATGTATATATCACATCCCTGAGGAGACCCCCATACACCGCCATGTATATATCACATCCTGGATATCCCTGAGGAGACCCCCATACACCGCCATGTATATCACATCCCTGAGGAGACCCCCATACACCGCCATGTATATATCACATCCCTGAGGAGACCCCCATACACCTCCATGTATGTATCACATCCTGGATATCCCAGAGGAGATCTCCATACACCACTGGTGTATAGAGGTCTCCTCAGGGATATCAGGGATGTGATATATATTATATACATGGCATTGGATGGGGGTCTCCTCAGGGATATCCGGGTTGGAGAATCTCCGGTGTTGTGACCATGCTCCCCCTGTCCGCCCCCTTACCTGGCTCTGCCGTTCTCCCGCTTCTCCTCCGGCTCGGACGAGGCCTCCTCATCCTCCACCATCACATCTCCGGCTGGGAAGGCTGCGGCCGCCCCGAACCCTCCCGGGGCCATAGCACTGATAGCTCCTCTCTCCTCCTCTCCTCTCCCGCGAGGAGCTCCGTGTTCCACAAGCCAGACCGCCGCCGCCACTCTCATCAAGCGCCAGCGCCGCCATGACACTTCTGTACTGACAGACAACTCCCCCCACCCCCGGAGTACTGACGTCATTAGCTAATCGATTTTGCAGTCACCCCGAATCGTTGCAGAATCGCGAAGGGTCGCATTGTGATGCATCGATTCGCGATTATATTCCGCAGGCCTACTGTATGTAGATTCTGACAGGCTAAGCAAAGAGCCCCATATCTCTGGAACCATAGGTGCTTGGAGCCCCAAATTTTGACCAGTGGTGGGGTAGGACTTCTGCTATCCACCCCAGGTTGCAGAGCTATGACCCTTGAAGCTTGAGCTTCTTTCTTTTTTTATGTTCATGGCAGATGAGGCTCTGTCTCACCTGTCTCCCCTGACTGCACGTCCCTGTTTCCTACAAAAAACATTTACACTTGAGACAAAGCAGTTCTATATTTCTCTTTTTTTCAAACCAGAGAAAATTCTTGTTCCTGACAGTCTAAGAGCCCTTCAGGTGCTTTTTTGAAAAATCAAAGAAGACTTTTATGTGTTTTGCATTGAGAAGTGGCTTCCATCGTCATCTAGCCACTCTGCCACAATAAAGGCCACATCAGTGGAGGCCTGCAGTGATGGTTGTCTTTGTCATTCTCCTTCTTCTCATTGTCCCATTGTCCCATCTACACAAGGGATCTCTGGAGCTCAGTCAGAATGACTGAACATCTGCTTGTTATTTCTACACATTGATCCTTGTTTGTATTAATAAGCTTATTCATGTGAAGTATTTTAATTAACAAAAGTAATATCTTACTTTCAACATTTTACTATGTACAATACTGTGCAGATGTTTTGGCCAGCTGAGAAAAAATAATGTCAAGTACAAATGCTTTCAAATAGATATATATTTGACTAATTTCTTTTTATCGATTTTACACTTGCCGAAGTGAACAAACAAAAGGAAAATCTTCATCAAACGATTACAATAACTTTAAATACTTCCCGCAAAATCACGTACCTGTATGTGATTTTGCTGAAGTGGTTGTACTGGGGTAATGCCTACAGCACCGATTTTTAGAGTCGACAGTTGGCTTTCTTGTGATAACAACCACTGCGGCTAATCAGCCACTCGGTTGTTATCACAAACCGAGGGAGGGGACGTCACAAACAGAGGGAGGGGGCACGGACGGGACGCCCCACCGTCTTCTGCCGCTCCGTCCGGGTCTCCCGTCTTACTGGGAGACCCGAGCGAACCGGCTGGCTGGAGACCCGCACAAAGCCGGAATCAGCTTTGATTGGGTCTCCAAAGTAGAAACCCAGAAGCGGTGTTACAACGTCACTTCCGGTTTACTCGGCAGCCAACGGCGCCAAAAGTATTAAAAAAACGCAGATTTTGGCGTTCTGAATACTTTGAAGTGCAGTGGAGGGGTCTGAGGTCTTTTAGACCCCAGATCCCTCCATAAAGAGTACCTGCCACTGCCTATTACTGTCACAAGGGATGTTTACATTCCTTGTGACAGCAATAAAAGTGATCAGGGGAACATTTTTTAAAGGGACAGTGTAAAAAAAAAGAAAATAAATAAAATAAATAAGAAAAAAAACCTAAACATTTTTAAAGTGCCCCATTCCTCTGTGCTCACGCGCCAAAGAAAATGTATACATAAGTCTTGCCCGCAAATGTGCACAGTGTTCAAGTAACACATGTGAGGTATTGCAGCAATCGTTAGAACGAGAGCAAAAATTCTGCATAAGACCTCCTCTGTAACTCTAAACAGGTAACCTTTAAATATTTTAAAGCGTCGCCTATGGATATTTTTAAGTACTGTAGTTTATCGCCATTCCACAAGTGTGCGCAATTTTAAAACATGACATGTTAGGCATCTATTTACTAGGTGTAACATCCTCTTTCACATTATACAAAAATTTAGTTTATTTTTATTTTTTTAATTCAGTGAAGTGTATTTTTTCTAAAAAAAAATCGCTTTTTAAAGACCACTGCGCAAATACAGTGTGACATAAAATATTAGAGCACCCTCCATTTTATTCTCTATCTGCTAAAAAATATATATTTATAACTTTTGGGAGTTCTAAGTAATTTTCTAGCAAAAAATACTGATTTTAACTACTTGTAAGCAAAAAATGTGAGAAATAGGCCTGGTCTTAAAGGGGCTAAATCACCTTTGGTCTAGCAAAAACAGCATTATTTCGAAATGGTACACTAATAACACACACAGCCTTTAATTTCGGGATTATGTGTACACTTCAAATTCAAATAGAATTCGATGTAAAATTTGATTTGAATTTAATTTAGAATATTGGAAATTCAGACGAATTTCGGAAATTAAGACGAATTTCGGAAATTCAAATGAATTTCGGAAATTCGCACTAATTTTGTTTCGTTATTCGGAGAAACTTCGAATAACAAAAAATGTGTCCAAATATTTATTCGGGACGAAACGAACCGCACATGTCTAGTTCCAAGGGGAAAATCACAGGTATGTAGTTGTTGAATTCTGTCATAAATTGACCAGCTGATGACAAATAAGGGGTCAATATCTGTTGGTGAGTGAGCACTCCTTAGGGGGCATGTGGAGAAGCACTAGAGGCTGCTAGATCATAGTTGGTGAAGAAGGGCCATGTGGAGCACAAGACACTTTATGGACTGATTTAGCACTTTATATTTATTTGGTTGCACTGTTTAGCACTTAAACCACTTACCCACTGGGCTCTTAACTGCTTGCCGACCGCCAACAGTAATATTACTGCGGCAGGTCAGCTCCCCTGGGTGCAGCAACGTAGACCTACGTCACTGGACCCCTAGTGATTCCGGCGGCGCTTTAGACACAGCGGGAGTCCGGCCTCGGGAGGAGCGGCTCCGATTGCTGCCTTCCTCCCACGATTGTCGGGGAAACGGTGAGAAGACCCCCCTGCTTATGTAAACAAAGCAGGCGGATCTTCTCAGTGACAGACAGGAAGAGATCAGCAGATTCAGCATAGCTGAAACTGCGATCTCTGTGTCTGTCACGGAACCCCTCCCTCCCCCACACACACGTCAGTAAGCATGAGGCATACATTTAACCCCTTGATCGCCCACAGTATTAACCCCTTCCCTGCCAGTGTCATTATTACAGTAACAGTGCATGTTTTTAGCACTGATTACTGTAGTAATGTCACTGGTACCCCCAAAAGTGTAAAAAATGTCAGTTAGGGGTCCGATCTGTCCGCCGCAATGTCGCAGTCCCACAAATAATCGCAGATCGCTGCTATTACTAGTAAAAAAAAACAATAAAAATGACATAAATCTCTCCCATACTTAGTAAACGCAATAACTTTAGCGCAAACCCATCAAAATACGCTTATTGCGATTTTTTTTACCAAAAATATGTAGCAGAAAACAAATTGGCCTAAAATGTTAAAAAATGTTGATTTTTAAATTTTTTTTGGGAATGTCATATAGAAGAATGTGAAAAATATTGTTTTTTTTTCACCCATGCGATCTGATTCCTGTCTGACTTCACAGTTCACACTGTGTTCTGCAAATCGATCTGGGGGTGTCCTTAACTTTATATTGACACTCGCAGCAGTTCACAGAGGGCAGTGTAAACTGCCTGCAGGGGAGATGCGATGTGGGAACCCGCACTAGAATCGTCCTGGTTCAGACATCACATGTGTGAACCTAGGCTTAGTCACTATAGTGCAGTGGCGTAGCGTGGGTTGTCAGCACCCGGGGCAAGGCAAGCAATTTGCGCCCCCTAACCCGTGGGATTTTAGCACTCGAGTTTCTTCCACTAGATTAGTTAAAGAAACCCTTACCCCCTAAGCACATGTATTGTTTGTTATGAAAATACTGATGTAATTAAAGTAAAATGCATCTAAATACAAGTTTGAATGACCAGCGTGCCCCCTTTCAATGCAGAGAGACCAGCGTGTCCCCTTTCAATGCAGAATGACCAGTGTGCCCCCTTTCAATGCAGAGTGACCAGCATGCCCCCTTTCAATGCAGAGAGACCAGCGTGCCCCTTTTCAATGCAGAGAGACCAGCATGCCCCATTTCAATGCAGAGAGACCAGCATGCCCCCTTTCAATGCAGAATGACCAGTGTGCCCCCATTCAATGCAGAGAGACCAGCGTGCCCCCATTCAATGCAGAGAGACCAGCGTGCCCCCTTTCAACGCAGAGAGACCAGCGTGCCCCCTTTCAATGCAGAGTGACCAGCGTGCCCCCTTCAATGCAAAGAGACTTACCTGCAGCGGCGGCTTCTCCTCAGTTCCCCGCATTTCCTCGAGTCCTCCCGCCTCCTCCTTTCGGCCAATCACAAACGGGTCTCGGACCCGCTTCCTGATTGGCCAGGAGGAGGATCCATGTGACAATAGTGAATTTTCATTCGCTATTGTCACACAATGGGTGGGCTCGGGGCGCACTGCTCTGTGCCCCGGGTCCACCCTTTTTTGTAGCCTATTAGAGCCTCTGGCTCTAAGCCGGTGATTAAGAAAAAAAAAAAACCCAATCTGTGACAGCGCCAGGCTGCTGACTCACTCGGCATAGGCATGGCTTGGTTTGCAACGCCACCCCACCCTACACCAATGGACAGGTGAGGCACAGTCCAGCCCCTCCCCGCCCCGACCCGCCATTTTCAGCCATAGGGCGGCCGCGCTGGACATCTCCCAGCCTAAAGATGGAGGCAGCCACAGACAGTGTGTGAACTGTGTATGTCATAGTCAGACAGACAGAGTGACACTGCGTATGCGCCCCCCCAGATGTTGCGCCCGGTGCGGCCCGCCCCCCCTGCACCCCCCACGCTACGCCACTGCTATAGTGTACTAGGGTTACACGTTTTGAGTATCAGCTGATTGCACATAGGCAATTCACGGAGTATGCATATTAGATTATCATCACAGATTGGGTGTTATAATTGTGTCAAATTTACCCTGGCATGCTACGATATGACCATGATAATGGGACCATGCTGCAACTGTGAGCCAACTGACTGGCTCAAGGTTGTAGCACGGCATTTTATTACCAATTTCCCCTTTAGGTGAGAAAAAAAAACAGCCAAAAAAAGTCATTCAGGAGGTGGCAAGATCACCATCTGAAACGCCTGAATTCTGCTAATCTAGGACACTCTGAAAAGCAATCCACCGCTGACCACTGAGGTGGTAGAGACTGCCGCAGGTGTACATGAGCCCTTAAAGTGATTTAAAAAAAAATAACACACATGTTTTACTTACCTCCTCTATGTAGTTGGTTTTGCACAGAGCAGCCCGGATCCTTCTCTTCTCAGGTCTCTCTTCGCTGCTCATAGCCCCTCCCTCCTGTCTAGTGCCCCTGTTCTGCCGAAAACTCCAACTTGCCGAGATCTCCAACAACGTTACTTCCGGTGACTGTACACCAGGAATAATTGGAGATTTCGAGCACTTGATGTTTTCAACACCGGCAGACTATATACTCCGGTAGATGCTATAATTAGTGCAGATTTTTAGTCTGCCCGCTAGTAACCAAAAACATGGCCGCCTAGGTGACGGCAACTAAAGGGCGGACTAACAATCTCCACTAATTATAGCATTTACTGGAGTATATAGGCTGTCAGTGTTGTGTGAAAACCCCAAGTAGTCGAAATCTTCAGTTATTCCTGGTGTACAATCACCGGAAGTAACGTCGTTGGAGATCTCTGCAAGAACACCCCTACAGCAAGCAGCTAGCTATGGGGGCACCCGAGCCGAGTACATTCAAAAACAGAGCTGCCGTTCCGCCCCACACCTCTCTCTCCCGATTGGCTAACTGACTTTGATTGACAGCCACTATAGCCAATAGCCCGTCTGTGCTCCAGCCAATCATGATTGAGAGTCCCCAATGGCTGAGGGACTCTTGGACATCGCTGGACAGAGATGGGTTTCAGGTAAGTATTAGGGGGTGCTGCTACACACAGAAGGTTCTTTTATCTTAATGCATAGAATGCATTAAGATAAAAAAAAAAAAACCTTCTGCCTTTACAACTCCTTTAAAGCTGAAGCTTAGTGACGTTTTTTTTAAATCAGCACCAAGGACAGTACTTACATCAATAATGAATATTTAGTGTCCTGGTGGCTTCTCTGTTCCTTGAAATCTTCTGTTCTCTACCCCAGGGATACCCCTTAGCACGGGCGGTCCGGATGCAGACCCTTCATTCATCCATCTATCCTCCACTTAGTGCATTTTTTTTGCAGGAATTGATAGTACAGCATCTATGTATGGAGGGGGATGGGTGGGCATAGTTGGCACTCTTGACTAGTGCCTGTTACAGGTTGAACCTCTCATATTAAAGTGGAGCTTAACTGTATCTGGGCACCACAAACCTAAAACTCTATTTCATTATTTTTTTTTATATTCAGAGCAAACTTACCCATCCATCTATGTCTCCTTGCTTTATTTTGCAGAGAAAGCACAAGGATCCCCCCGCCCCCCCCCCCCCCCCAGCATTTCTAGCCACAGCCATCTTAAGTAAGGGCGAATGACTCATGTAGTAATAACTTCCTGGAATCCATCTGTCCTTAGCTCAGGCATGCATGCAGGAAGAGGTGCCTAGCTGAGAAAGCCCCTCCTCCAATGAAGATTCCTGGAATATATAGCATAATTTTTGCCTAAACCAGATACCGGGAAGCAACTAAAGAAATTTAAAAAAAGGTCACAACAAGTACATTTAATCACTTTACCTCCAGAAGATTTACCCCCCTTTATGACCAGGCCATTTTTTGCGATACTGCACTGCATTACTTTACCTGACAATTGCACGGTCATGCAACCCTGTACATAAATTCAATTTATGTCTTTCCCCACAAATAGAGCTTTCTTTTGGTGGTATTTGATCCCCACTGCATTTTTCATTTTTTTGCGCTTTGAACAAAAAATACCGGCATTTAAAAATAAAAAATTTAATAATCAAATTTCTTCATAAATGTAGGCCAATATGTATTCTGCTATATATTTTTGGTTAAAATAAAATCCCAACAAGCGTATAATGATTGTGTAGCCGCCTCTAGTGTGTGCTAGATGTACCATAGGTTTTGTAAAGTAGGTTCTGTTAGTATAGGCAAATTTAGTTAGCTCAGGGCTCTGAATCTGGGTAAGGGTTCAGTGAGTCAGGACTGGATGACTCATCCTGACAGCTTCTCTGGTGCTTTCCCCTGGTCTAGAATGTTGCAGAATTACTAGAGCTAGTGAGTGGAGTTAGTAGGAGCTGCCTGGAATATTTATGAGGGCCTCAGCCAATCCCCAGTGAAGAGCTGACAGGGGGCAAGGCTTAGCTCATAAATAGGCATGAGCCATGCCAGCAGGAGCAGTTGGGTGGAAGATGGAGATATAGTGCTGAGAAGGCTGTCGTGGTCCTCTGTGGGATGATCTTGGACCGAGTCGCTGGAAGGATCCTGCCACAACACATGAAGGAAGCTCTTCCTGGAGGCACAGGAGCAAGAGAGAGAACAGTGTGAGTAGAGCAGCACTACTGGGGACTAACAAGGGGGGAGACTGCCACATGTAGTCTGTTCTCCCTGAAGACAGCGGTGGGCCAAGTCTTCATCCCTTCCCTGGGAGATCTCCTGAGAGTCAGCCTGGTGGTCTGGTTAGAGTCAGTCTAGAGGACTGTAGAGAAAAGTTTGCCTAACGGGCTAGTGAAAGGGGCAGCTGCAGCCAGGTGAGTTGGCAGTACCTGAAGAGGTGGTGCTGGGATCAGTGGCCACAGAAGGAAAAGTACGAGCTGATCACTGTATTCTGCTACACAACAAGGGGCTTTGAGTACTTGCCTGCAAAGAGCCATTGCTAAATATGACTGTGCCTGACAAATCCACTAACAGTGGATACTAAATACTAGCTGGAGACTGCAGGCAAATGAAGTGCAGGAGGAGTGTCAAGTATATAGACTGTATATAGGAAGATGTCCCTGAAGTTGTCATTGGATTTTTGTTGTTGAAGTCAAGTGGGCATCCCATAACCTCCCATCCCTATCAAAGTTATTAAGTCATAATAAATACCCAAAACAATCTCACGGACTGTTCTCTGTCTCTGGAGTGCCTGTGAAAATTTGATGTGCCTGGTTGTGCAGGGTGGGGGATTCCAGTTCATCTGCGGCCCCTTACGAAGTGCGTTACAACTGGTTTGTGCAAAAGTTTTAGCATCTACAAACTATGGTATATATACTGGAATTTTTTTTTTATACTAGTAATGGTGGCAATTAGTGACTTAGAGGAGGACTGCGATATTGTGTTGGATATTCTGACACTAACTGACACTTTGTGGGAATCCTTGACACTAATACAGTAATCAATGCTAAAAATATGCATTGTCACTGTACACTGGCTGGGAAGGGGTTAAAAATCTACGGTGATCAAGGAGTTAAATGTGTGCCTAGCCAGTGTTTACGTGTACAGCGTGTGGTGTTTTTACTAAATGAAGTTATGGATTTTATTCCCGGCTTTGTGGGGGGGGGGGGGGGGAATCTATTGCTTCCCTGCTGACAGGACAGAGCTCTGCCTTGTTTACATAGGCAGAGCCCTGTCCTGTCTGCTTTCCAGGTGATCAGTGGGTGTCGGTGGTGATCTATTGGTTGGCACTCGCCGATCAGCATCTGATGTGTTTAATCACAGCAGGGCAGGGTCGCAGTTTGAGAGCACGTGTGCCCCCTACCGGGAAATGCCGAGGAGTCACGTACCAGTAGGTGATCTGGTGCAGCAGGGCCGCCATATATCTAAGTTATATGGTCAGAAAGCAGATAATATACCTTCCCTTCTATTTAGTAATGGGAACAGCATAAGGATTAAAAATAATGAATATTGATTGATAGAGATTAGTTCCATTTAAACCCCGCAGCACTAGAGGATCACAGCCTGCGTGGGTATCCGAGGTGAAGAGGAATGAAGATGTCAGGGAATATAGCAGCCACCAGTGCCAGGGACACCAGTCATTCAGGTAAATACCTTCTCTTGTGCTGATATAGAGAGATCCTTTAGTGCAGCCATAGCCTATCGCCACCTACTATGGCATAATCCATTATGTGTGAAGATAATGCATCTTCAAAAGGTGTCATTCTTGTTGATTTGGGAGTTAGTGATAATAATACAAAACTGCAATAAAAAGTTGTTCTAAGCAGTCGCTAAGAGCATTAAAGATTTAAAAGCATGCCACAAAATGACTGCGCAGAACTAAATTTGACTCAGTCTCTGGACATGAGTAATCATGGAAAGTAGATCAATGCAATTAAATCGCCTAATAATGTATGAAGGATTGATTTACTTGGCTTGCAAGCTTCTTTAGATTGATGTACATTTCAACAAGAATGGCGGAATGGTGTTTAGGCTAAGGTAGGGCTAAGTCACTCAGCTAGGTCATGTATGGCTGGCAGTATTATACTAAGCATTACTATATTAGACATGTGCAGAACGAAAAAAAATGTTTTCACTCTGTTTCATTTCAAATCGTAATTTACATAAATTTGTTTAGCTAAATTCAATAAATTAATTTATTTCATTTAATTTGTTTTCCTTTATTCGAATTCAAATCAAATTCCATTCAAATTTGAATTTATTCTTTTCGAAATTTGAATTTTGGAAGATGGTTATATTCTTTCTAGTCCATTCTAGTCTATTGTTTTTTCTATTCTATTATTTTATTTTATTTTATTTTCTATTCTATTCATTTATATTATATTATATTATATTCAAATTCAAATTTATTCTGTTCGAAATTTGAATTTTGGAAGATGGTTATATTCTTTCTAGTCCATTCTAGTCTATTGTTTTTTCTATTCTATTATTTTATTTTATTTTCTATTCTATTCATTTATATTATATTATATTATATTCAAATTCAAATTTATTCTGTTCGAAATTTGAATTTTGGAAGATGGTTATATTCTTTCTATTCCATTCTAGTCTATTGTTTTTTTTTCTATTCTATTCTTTTATTTTCTATTCTATTAATTTCTAATATATTATATCATATTATATTATATTATATTCAAATTTATTCTATTTGAAATGTAAATTTTCGAAAGATGAATATATTTTTTCTGTTCTATTCTATTGGTTTTTCTATCTATTCTATTATTTTCTTTTCTAGTCTATTATTTTCTATTCTTTTCTGCTCTATTTGAATTCAAATTTATTCTATTTGAAATGTGAATTTGGGAATATGGTTATATTCTTTCTATTTTTTTCTATTCTATTCTATTGTTTTATTCTTTTCTATTCTTTTCTTTTCTATTCAAATTTATTCTATTCGAAATTAAAATTTTGGAAAATGGTTATATTTTTTTCTATTTTAGTCTATTCTATTATTTTCTATTCTTTTATGTTCAATTTTATTCAGTTCGGAAATTCAAATTTGAATCGAATTAGAAAACAATTTGAATGTAAAACATTTTGAATTTGATTGGAATTTCACCCAAAATTTTGTTTAGGTTTTTGGGATTCATTTCAATTCATTACTTTTGTCATTTGGAAATTTGTATATATCTGAATTACTGAATAATAAAAAATTTGTCTGAATTTTGATTTGGAACTGCACATGTCTATGCTATATAGTAATGCAGAATTAAAGATGATCTCTTGCATCCCTGCCTACCCAGCTCCTTCAAACTTGCAAAATGGTACAGAGGTCGCAGAAACCACTGTTATTGGATACCATGGCAGACAGTTAGCTGACTGGTCATGTGATAGGGAACATCAGTTTGAGAGCACCCATGCGCTCCCCTTCTTCACCAAAGATCATGTGCTGGCCTAGGAAATCAGTCATGTGACTATACTCCATGGGATTCTGGAGCAGCAATTTCTCCAGGCACAGTAAGCATTTTGTGCCTTCTGCTACCATTTAATAATTTATAGCAGAACTCCAGCCAAAAATAAAAAAAGCGAGTGCTGCTGTCAGAATACATTATTCTGGCAGGGGATTCCTCCAACCACCTCGTTTGTCCAGCCCTCTGGCTGAATGAATAAAAAATAACAGTGTATGGTCAGCTTTAGTTTGTTATTGCACTGTGTTTCATAAAAAATTGCCTTGGGTGTTCAGTACAGTAAATCATTTTTTAATCCTTTGTTGCATGCTGATCTCCTGCAGCCTCTTTGTGGCCACTTCAAGTTTACACATGCTCCAGCAATGGCTGCATGGTATTTCTCACTGTGGGTCTCTTGATGGTGGCAACAGCGGATCTTACATGTGCAATGTGTGTCAGCATGGCTGCAGATTCTATTGCAAGTGCACGTGGCAGGGTGACAACACAGGAGATCAAATTGGGAAACTGGCATAAAGCATTGTCACCCTAAGGCCCACATCACACTTATGCCACCTAAATGTCATGCGGTTTTACCGCAATTTTTTAGCCACGATTTTGCCGCGATTTTGACTGGACTTGAAGCAATGCCTATGTCTATGGACCTCAAAACGCATTAAAATCTGACCAGAGTAGTGCAGGGACTACTTTGAAGTCGTTGCGACTTGAAGTCGTACAGATATGAACGGTATTCTTTGGAAATCATGGTCTTGTCATGCGACTTTGTAGTCCCAAGTCTCAGGACAAGTCGTACAGATGTGAAAGGGGCCTAAAGCTGGAAGGTCTTGAACAAGGACCTTTATGACAGCAACACCAGCTTCCACATTAGGGCCCTTTCACACTTGTGCGACCTAAAGGTTACGAGATTTTACAGCAATTTTGCCACTATTTTTGTGCCGCGATTTTGCAGCGATTTTGACTGGACTTGAAGCAATGCCTATGTCTATGGACCTCAAAACGCATTAAAATCGACTCAAAGTAGTGCAGGGACTACTTTGACGTCGTTGTGACTTGAAGTCGTACAGATATGAACGGTACTCATTGGAAGTCATGAAGTACGACTTGTCATGCGACTTTGCAGTCCCAAACAAGTTGCACAAGCGTGAAAGGGGCCTAAATCTGAATTCTGGTTTGGATACTTTTGCATAGTTACACTAATCCAGCTTGGACCAATGTAGCTATACAAAGATATTCATACCTGGAATTCAGCTTTAAAGAAAAGTGCAGGTTTAAAAAGACGAAATTGACTTTTTAAACAGCATTAGCATGTTAAAGATTATATGAAATTTTAGTGAAATATACTATAACTCCAGCATCTGCTTAAACATAAAATATACATTTTGGGTGGACTGCCTCTTAGAGATCTCAGATCACAGAAGTGTGATGACCAGACTCCAATGACCTTGTGTAAACTACAGACCACTATGCACTTTAAATTGATCTGGGGACATTAAATAGTAAAGAGCCTCAGAGTACATTAGTCTGACTCCTCCAGCTGATGCTGTCAGACATCATCAGGCAGAGACAGTACTGCCCCTAGGTGGCATCAGAGGCCTGTCAGTGGTCACTCTTTGCAGTTATGTTGTTCTCCTAGGATTAGTAGCTCAGAGTTACATTCCGAGATGCTGCAGTGTGATGTAAACACATCAGATTCCTCTAAGCCAGGGGTCTTCAAACTATGGCCCTCCAGTTGATCAGGAACTACAATTCCCATCATGCCTAGTTATGTCTGTGAATGTCAAAATCTTACAATGCCTCATGGGACGTGTAGTTCCACAACAGCTGGAGGGATGTAGTTTGAAGATTCCTGCTCTAAGCCATCTTTGTTATGGGTAGTGGGATTGCCCAACAATGGGCCATTTAAACCATAATGCAAAAATATTTTCCTTGTTAGTATGTCAGAGACAGATTCTACACTGACAAGTATTGCACACCTTGCTTATGTAATAAAGACCAAGAGTGTCCGTTCTGGGAGTACGTTAGTCTGTGATTTAAAGGGACAGAACAGTTATGCTTTGCTTTGTCTAAAGAGTACTTTAACCACTTTACCACCGGAGGATTTTTCTGTCTTACGTCTGGGCCACTTTTTGCGATTCGGCACTGTGCGAATTTAACTGACAATTGCGCGGTCATGCAACGCTGTACCCAAACGAAATTTATGTCCCCTGTTTTTCCCACAAACAGAGCTTTCTTTTGGTGGTATTTGATCACCTGTGCGATTTTTACTTTTTGCGCTATAAACAAAAAAATAGCGACAATTTTGAAAAAATAACAATATTTTTCACATTTTTTTATATGAAATTCCCCCCCCAAAAAATGTAAAAATCAAAATTTTTTATAATTTTAGGCCAATTTGTTTTCTGCTACATATTTTTGGTAAAAAAAAATCGCAAAAGGCGTATTTTGATTGGTTTGCGCAAAAGTTATTGCGTTTACTAACTAAGGGAAAGATTTCTGTCGTTTTTGGTGTTTTTTTTTTTAACGAGTAATGGCTGCGATCTGCGATTTTTTTTGCGGGACTGCGACATTGTCGGACAGATCGGACCCTTGACTGACATTTTTGACACTTTTGGGGTTACCAGTGACATTACTACAGTAATCAGTGCTATAAATATGCACTGTTACTGTAAAAACGACACTGGCAGGGAAGGGGTTAATTTTATTGGAGAGGGAGGGGTTAATGTATGCCTGGTGCTTACTGACATGTGTGGGGGGAGGTGACTGAGTGACACAAGGACAGATCGCAGGTTCAGCTATGCTGAACCCTGCAATCTGACCCTGCCTGTCACTTAGGAGATCCACCCGCTTTGTTTACACAAGCGGGCGGATCTCCAGACTCGATTCCCCGAAGATCGGGGAAGAGCGGCGGTGATCACCGCTGCTCCTCCCCTGTCCCGACTCCCGCTGTGACTGAATACAGCGGGAGCGAGCCTCCGGCGGCGCGCGCGCGCCACCGAGAAAGGGGAGTGTCTGGCGACGTAGACCTACGTCGTCAGACCTACAAGAGCCACTTTGTCGCAGTAGAGCTCTAGTGAGCAGCGGTAAAGTGGTTTAAACATTAAGGCTCCTTTCACACGGGCTTTCCGATCCGCTCAGCCTGTCAGTTTTTTAGGCGGACCGGATCGGATGTTCCATGCAGCCCTATGGAGTGGGGGATGCCAGTGGAGACATCTCCGTTGACACCCGCTGCTCTCCGATTCGATCCTGTACATGAAATCCGGATGGATGGAAACCCTATTTTCCATCCGTCTGGAGGATCGGATCGGAAAGAATCAGATGAAAACGGAGAGGTGGTCCATTCTCATCCGATCTCCCATAGAGGAGAGCGGGGATCTGACAGCTCCGTCTCTGCACACAGAGCGGAGACGGAGCTGTCATCTGCCTGCTCAGTGGGGATCGGTGGATCAATCCCTGCTCAGCTAAACAGACTCCATCGGGCGCACCGCCCGTGTGAAAGGAGCCATAATGCTGGCCATACACTAGCCGAAAATCGCTCCAAAATCTGTCGTTAGGTCTGTTCGTTCGTTTTTCAACCAGTTAATGGGCACAAATAGAAAATCGTTTTTTACTTTTCAGAGCCGAAAAATCAAAGGAACAGTTTGGAAAATTCTGCCTAACTAACGATGAATTGAAAGGTTAATGTGTTTCTCAGCCGAACTGTTTGTACTAGGCATATGTGACAAAACAAACGAAAAGGGTCCATCGAACGATTTATCGTTCGGAATTAGGTCATTACATGATGGCACGACCATCTGCTCTCACGGCCGATTTTTCGTTTTTCTAAAATGAGCTTGAACGATTTTTCGGCTAGGGTATGGCCAGCTTTAGGCTTCATGCACAAAGGTCATACAATGTGAGCTCCCGGGACCTACAGCTGCTGCATACAGCCGCCCATTGAGATGCAGTCAAAGATTCGGCTGTATACAGCTCTGCAGCTAAAGCACCCACAAGCACGTCTGCTCCAAACACACATTATCTGCATTTGTTGGATATCAGCTTGCACATATGGGTGATTTACACAACCCTTGGTGCATTAACTGCATTATCTCAATGAGCTGCTGTATGCAGCAGTTGCAGGTCCTGAGAGAGTAATTCTGCAGACGCTACACGCTGTCTGGTCCCTATGACCATGTGCATGAAGCCTTACAGATGTATCTATAGCTTCATTGCAGTAAAACGACACTGAATCACAGAGGTAAAAAAAAAAAAAACAGGCCCCATGATCCTGGAGGAGTCTAGACCCATGTTTGAAGACCCATGACCAACACAGAGGACTGCATATTTAATGCCCTGGTTCCCAACCTGAGGCCCGAGGGCCACATGTGGCCCTTTAGTATATGTTGTGCGGCCCTTAGACCTCAGCAGTCTGTAGTGGGGAAACCGTAGGGTAATAGCTTTGATCTTTATTAGCCTCATGTGACATGCCAGGGGAGGACTGGAAAGGGGGCTGGGTGCCAATTGCCCCCCAGGCCACTCTGATGACAGGGCCCTGGCCAGACACTGTATACAGCTGCTGGTCGCCACTACACAATGTTATATTTGCAGAGCTGCAGTGGTGCGGTATGAGTGTGCAGAAAACGCTCCTGCACCCGCCCGGCACAATACTAACACAGTCACTTCCCTGTCAGGCAGAGTGATCTCCGCCCGACAGGAGCTTCCTAGGCCCCGCCTGGCATGATATCATGTATTTTTGTTAAACCTTTGTTGGCATTAACATTCAATTATGTTACCACAATGTGTTGATTCCATGGTTCAGTGGGCCACTTAACTGGACTTGCCCCCCCCCCCCCCCAGGCCTAAGGCTGCCAGCCCTCCCCAGCATGTTTCCAAATTTGTATGGTCTTCTGCAGCATATCCCCAGCCAATGTATCCTGACCCTCATTTCCTCTATTATGTCTGCAGTTTGTGACAGTCCTCTCAAGCATTACATATATTGAACATTACGTGCTGTCCTTTGGAGATGACAGGGCCGCATTTGATGCTCCCCTCTAGCTCATAGGTTCCCATCCACTAATCTAGTGTCATTTAATTTTCAGGGATGAGAAAAACAGATTTTTTTTTTAATATTTTTTGCAATATGCATTAATAACCATTTGCTGTCCACCCTATAGCACTTTTACTGCTACAGGGTGGCAGCTGTGCCCCGGATCACGCATATATAGGTGACTGGTATTTCTATGTAGGGGGCACACATGTTCGCCACCAGTGGCCTACTTACGCTGTGGTTACACACAGAGGAAGCTAATCAGTGGGTGCCAAGCACTGGATGTCTGCCACCGCCTGCAGATCATCAGTTCAAAGACACAGAACTGAGATCTGCCTATGTAAACAAGGTAGATCTCAGTTCTGACAGATGGGGTAGGATGGCACCTCACACAATACACATACACACTGCTAATAGTAGGGATGGGCGGTCCTTCAACATCCAGCAATTTATTTGTTGTAGTACCCAATTTGTAGTATATGCACTCAGGTGTCCCTGTGGTTTGCTCTATGTAGGTAGGACAGCCCGGGCCACGCGCACTAGGCTTGGCGAGCATCGTCGCTACATAGAGCAAAAAAAGGACAAACATAGTGTCCCTCAGCATTTTTATCAGATGCATGGAGGCAGTGCGGAAGGACTTGAGCTCTTTGGCATTGAGACTATTTTCATGAACCTGTCTGAAAGGGAAAGGTTTTCGCAGCTATGTATAAAGGAAACCTTTTTGATTTTTAAGCTCAACTCTATGTCCCCCTGAGGGATTAAATGAGGAATTAGAGGTTAGTACCCTTATCTAGGGTCCGGCCAGTGTCTCGTCATATTCCACTGTTAGTGTCAGATTAGGTCCCATGCCTTAGGGAGATGCCCCCCCCCCCCTTTTTGGGGTGGTGTTTTGTTTTTTGTTTTTGGTTTTTTTGTGACAATAGCGATACCCATCAGCCAGGATTATCACATTTTGTTAAATAAAGAAAATAATTTTATAAGAAAGTTTTTTTTTTTTTTTTTTTTAGAATATAATTGATTGTGCTTTGTATTAATATAACTGTTATTTAAAGTTTGTGTTTTAGGATGCATTTATGGTGGTTTAAAGCTTCAAGTGCTGGTTTTCCTATAAGTATCTCCCTCCTGGTATGGCCCCTTTAAGAAGAAGGGTATGGGAGGGGCTAGTGTAGTTAAATTGTTCATGGGTGCCAGTATGGGTGTGAACTGAAGGAGGCCATGCCTCCGAAACGCGTTGTCATAGTAACCACACGGTTGGGCATCGATTGTTCTGCTTCTCTCTCTCCCCCTCTGCCCGTGTTCTGCGAAGTTTCCCTTACTTCATTGAGTGCAGCTCCGGCTGGTCCGGGCGCAGGCGCATTTAAGCCCACATGTTCTGAGACTTACGTAGGAGAACACAGAAGTTACTGTCTGGTGTTGGAGGTGAAGGCTGTGAGGGGTACATGGGAGCGATCCAGGAGAGGGATATCGATGGTATACCACAATTTTAACATGCATGCATTGTACCCCCAAATGTGAGTTGCCTTTTATTACGTTTCCTGTATCTTTCCAATAAAACTGTATTATGCTAGGGCGGTCGTGCGCTCGCATTTTTATTCTTTGTACAGGAAATAGAATAGCAATTGTTTTTACCCCATTCACACAGAACAAATGTACATGAACTTTCACTGGCGAACTGGTATGCAATTTGTTTTAAAATAAATACATATGTAAATTAAATAATATATCACAAATTAAACCAAAAACACCCCCTAAACAAACAAAAAAAAAAAAATTCTACACAGTTTTATTTTTAAAACAAATTAATCACAAGCAATCTAATGAGCAAAACTTAGAGTTTTCACATGGTGACCATTGGATGTCTGTTCTGCTGTGTCTTCTCTGTAAGATACGGGAGCAGATTGTGCAACTATAGAAGAAATTCAAGCCAATGAAGGCAGATAAAGGCTAAATAGTTATCTCCTGCAGAGGGGATCTTTTAGTTATAGGTGGAGGCTGGTGATTTCAGTCAGTTGCAGGGTATTTATGTGTATTTTATTCTCTAACAGTAAGAGCTCCTTGTGAGATACACAACACAAATTTAAAGCAGCGCTAGCCCTTGAAATTGTATAAAAATAAATAACACTAGATCTCTCCTAGGTAAAACATGTGACACTCTCAAGTAAAAAATTGGATATTAAATTTTGTTAAACAATTTTTAAAAAATTATGTATAAGATATTGTGAAATGATAATATTTTTTGGTGCTAAAATACATAGATAATTATAAAAAACTGTGAAATCGTGCTAAAGTCCATAAAAAATAAATTGGTATCCCTTAGGTGATCAAAGTAAGGTGCTCCGGTGCCGGTTATACAATAAAGTGCTCCAAGGTGAAAAGGTGCCCCTCTTGGTTCGCTACTCACCACAGCGCCAATAATTAAGAGCCTCAACAGTATTGCAAATAAGCCTTGACACCAGGATATTTTCCTCTGTACGCCTTTCACTGTAAATAAGGGTCCGCTTGCGCATCCACCATTAAAAGAAATAAAAGGCGTATATAGTGAAGTATGTACGTATGGGTTTATTTCTGCTTAGCAGCCAAGTGCATACTTACAGCAAGTACAAGATAGTTAGGCATATACAACGTAGTGCCTCGTGGTTACGCCGCTCGGCGTGCGTTCCACGGACAGGAAGCGATAAACCGGAAGTGACGTGCTGCTCCGTGCGTGACAGGAAGTGCGTCAACGCGTTTCGCCGTAGGTTCCGGCGTTTTCAAAGAGCTCCTTGCCATAATTTCTGACTTAATCTCACTGCAATAGGGACCCAGAGAATATTTTCAGGTGGTTTGAAGTGATAATAAAGGATACATTTTTTTTTTTGTTAAAATAAAAAAAGATGTTATACCTACCTGCTCTGTACAATAATATTGCACAGAAAGGTCCCTTACCTCCTTGTTTGACAGTCCCCTGTTGGCACTGTCTGCCCATCTAACCTCTGGGTGCCTCCTTAGCAAACTAGGTGCTAAGGAGGCCACTGTGTGCATGCACTCCCTAGCTGGGTTGTGCGTGTCCATATACAAACACACAGTGCCAGTAAACTATGCACCCGCTCACTCTTCACAGGAATTTGACTGACAGCAACAGTAGCCTATGGCTCCTGCTGCCCTCAGTGTCTCCTGTGAGACCAGGAAGTTAGGAGAGCAGTGCTGCAGCCAAGACAGTGCCGGAGTGGTGACAGTAGCCTGGTAAGTGTTTAGGGATGAGATGGGTAGAACAGGTAGTCGGGCTTTTTTTTTTTTTACCCTGATGAAGGATATGCATTAAGATAAAAATGTTTTTACTTTAGAGTCCAGCATCTATCAAATACCACATTCTAGCCACTAGAAAGTGCTAAATATAATAGGAAATTCATATGATACCTAGCACCAGCTAGTGGCCATATGCAATCATTTCCATTTTAAATGAAAGAAAATCAGTTGACCAATGCAGGAAATAGCACTACACTGTTATTAGCCCCATTTGCATAGAACACATGTACATGCACGTTTTTACTGGGCAAATTGCAAGGCACATTTTTTTTAAATGTAGCACCCTACAAGGTAGGTGCAAGGCAAAAGTATAGTGGGCCTTGGCTGCCTAACAGCAGGGTCATGATTTTAAGCTGGGCTGTCATGTCTCCCAGGTGTGGCTGCTGAGAGGGGAGTCTCCCCACTGGCTCCATGAGAGGATTATCATTGGGCAGTGGAAGAAATCCAATCAGTGGCTCAGTCAGGCCTGTATCTACCCCAGAAGGCAGATTTCGCCACAGAGGATTCTGGGAGTGGGTATAGGTTTGAGGGGAACGCATGACGCAGCGTCTTTGGCGGGAAGCAGAGTCCCAGGAGGGAGAGTACAGCTGTCTCTCCTCCTGTTAGAAGGATGTCTCGGGTGGCTGCCTGAGAGTACAGAGAGAGCTGTGCTGAGTTGCAGAGAGGATCCAGTGTGCTGAGGACCAGTGGAGATAGAGGAGTTCAGTTCCAGGAAAGCATTCCAAGTTCGTGAGTACTGTGAATTGCCCCTGAGGGTCTGCCTAGTGTAGAGGGGACCACTCCGGTGAAGGTCCCGGGGATCCAGGAGCCAGCTAGTGTAAAGGGGGTGCCTAGTTAGAGGACCCTGAAGTGTTAAAGGGGGTACCTAGTCAGAGGAGACTGAAGTGTTAAAGGGGGTACCTAGTCAGAGGAGCCTGAAGTGTTAGAGGGGGTACCTAGTCAGAGGACCCTGAAGCGTTAGAGGGGGTACCTAGTCAGAGGACCCTGAAGTGTAAAGGGGGCGCCAGCAGTTGGACCCTGAAGAGTTAAGTGTACAGCGTGCAGTGTACAGTGTTGAGAGTTGCAGCAGCACAAGCAGTTACAAGGAGCTACCTCAGTCAGTGAAGGGCTGGAGGGAGCTATTCGCAGGACTTTTGAGCTCGACAGAGTGCCAACAGTCAAGTGTTACTACAGTCCTGGATCTTCTGAGTTAACCAAGGAGTTAAAGTCGAAGTTTCAGCACAGTTCAGCAAAACAATATTTTCAAGCGCCAGGAAGCGTTGGTCGGCATTCAGCTGGCGTTAGGACAGCGCTAACAGGCATTTTTCTACACAGTGTCCCAGTGAAACCTAGTTGAGCCAGAGGAGTATCCCACTCATTCCCTTCTCCCATCCCCATTACAAAATAAACAAAACAAACCAAAGATGCCGGAATGGTCATTGTTTCCAATCTCACACTTGGGTTTTCAACTTAAATGTGTTGGAAGTGTTACTGGTAACAATGGCAGACCCATATCAGATCCAATGCCTGGAAATCCTGCTACATAAAATACATCGGTAAATTTAAAAAATACCCTAAATACACCCAACAAACGCCCCCTAGGGATGATGGGAGCCCTTCATATTGTGTACAATATGTATGCAGATTCAAACTCACCTCAGAGGTCTCACCAATAGAGACCCCAAGAAACAAAAGAGACTCTCAGGTGCTATAGCTCTCCAATATCTATCAAGATTTGGTGCAATGACCCTTTAATCCACCCATATGTTTTTGGGAGACATCTGAAAGATCCACAGGAAACCATGCAAGTACAGTAAGGATATATAAACTGTATGCAGACAGTGTCCCTAGTGGGAAAATAACTGAGGATCTCAGTGCTATAATAGAAAAATACTAGTCACGTAGTCACCATGCTTCCCTAAGTGAAAGCCCTGCATTCAATGCTGTTACGCACGATGACATATATGCCTGTGGTTCTGAATTGGAAATTCCTGTTTTCCAGTTGAATTGCCTTGTTTCCAGCCTGTTACTGGCACAGTGGTATGACACTACTGCTAGCTGTGCTAATGTTATTTTTCATACTGTGTTAGCAGAACAGCCAGCCCAGTGTAACAGTGGTGACGCATTACCCAGTGGACCTCAAACCATTATGTCATGTGACCTGTCACTTCTAATGCTTCTGTAGAATCCGTTTATGCATATACAGAACAACTCTCTTCTCTCCTGGGGACCAAAAATTGGGATGGGTGAAGACAGATGAATAGTAAACCACATGCTCATATCCTAGAAGTCCCATCTCCTATGCCTGTGTATGTATGCTGGGTAACGAAAAGATTTGGTAGTGGTTGGATTTTCTTATATATTACTATAATGATCTTTTATTCATACAGCCTCAGTGTCAGGAAAGGGCTCACCTGCTGGTGGCACTGTAGCTCCCAGATCCATAGGCTGCAGTTCCAGTGTCCACCAGCGGGTGTCTCTCAGCAGCCAGAAGCTGACATCTCATGCATTCAGCCATCACCTGATGTCTGCCCTCGCATTGTAAAGTGCTGTACGGCAGCCTGCTGTGAGCACTGGTCACGGGCTTGTTCTTCCTTCAACATCAAGGGCTTCCTTTTCCTTTGGGCTCCAGTTGTCCACAACGCCCATACTGGGGAGCGCAAACCCTTGACGGACATCCACAGGAACATCATTTTTATGTGGTATCTGTTTAAATGTGACCGACCAGGCAGGCTCCTTTTGAAACCATTTGTTTTGAACTGGCAAACAGTGGAAACTATATAGTGTGCAATGGGTAAGTCTAGCCACAGATGTAAGAACTACCCCTGAGGAAGAAGTTCTCTGACTTCGAAATGCATTGGGTATCTTTCGCTGTACAAGCTAACACTTGCACTATGTATACTATGTAATATACTGTTTGCATATTTAATACCTTCTTTTTTTTTGTCAAATCGTTGTTTAAATAAAAATTTATTTTTGCTATATACTATGTTTATGACTTTTATGAGTGCCTACAAAGTCCCACCACAAGGGGAAAAATCTTTCTTTCTGTTATACAAGCTGTACACTTACTACTTTACATTGTAGCAAAGTGTCATTTCTTCAGTGTTGTCACATGAAAATATATAATAAAATATTTACAAAAATGTGAGGGGTGTACTCACTTTTGTGAGATACTGTAAATTCCATATAATAATATACTGTACTTATTCCAAACCTAGACTGCACCTATACCAACCTTATACGACATTATACCGAACCTTTACCACATCTGAGCCACATATACCGTGCACCTTTGCTGAAACTATACTATACTTATACTGCATGCAGGTTAACTGGGACATTAATTGCACCAACACTCTTAAAGGACCCCAGTAATAGCCAGCAAAAGACCATTTCAAAGGACTTCCCTTCCCCTAATAATTATTCTGCAAGTCCCCTTTTGTTCCCCAGCCCCCCTCCTCTACCACCTTTCTTTTCTTTTGGACAGTGCATAACTAGTCAGTCTAGGACTAGCATCGCCGCCACCATGCACCATACATGATTTCTAGTAGTTCCAGTGCCCAGTAGAGTAAACCTTACTACTACTCACTGCTGCACTTGCGATAGCCTTGCTATTGTCTATGCTGATTTGGATGCCAAATGTAATCTCATGCCTATCCCTTACTGCTAATCAATTTGTATTCTAAATTGTGTTATTAACATTATCAATCCATTTTTTTGCTTGCCTGGTTAGCAGCCCTATTGGCTGACAATTTATTAAGCTTGCCTTTACTACCTAGTTTGGTGCCTGTTCCCTTTGATATAGCATTACCACTGGGTACCAAGTATTACTTTTACAGATTTCCTGGAATATTTTAGGTTTGTACACTCAACCGGGTGTGTCAGAGGGGCTGAGGTTTTTTAGAAAAGGTCAAGGCAAAGAACAGAGGACTCATCCTAATCAGTGGCTCCTACGGGGTAGAGCTACATCAGCATACTTCCTAAAGCTGAACTCCAACCTTACATTTAGTCTTGCACAGTTATACTGGCTCCTTCCCTGTACTAAAAATGTTTATTTTGATATCACTGCACACTGTGGGCTTTCCATAGTGAATTCCAGAGGGATTTTTAAGCTTTCTGGAACTGGGTTTTAACCTCATGCCAACGTATATGTACTGTGGGGCAGCAGCTCCTCTCCACGAAAATATGTACAGGTATGTGATTTTTGACTTCTGGGTCTGCTGGCGGCCCGCTCCTGCTGCAATTGGACACAGCGGGAGCCAATCAGCAGATCCGGTAGATTGTTCCCGACAGAGGTAGGACAGCGGTCTGCTCATGTAAACAGACAGATCGCCGTTCTGTTAGTAGGGAAGACAGAGATCCTGTGTTTCTACTAAGCAGGAAACCGGATCCCTGTAATTCCATAGTATAAGCAGCCCCCACACAGTTAGAAAGCGCTCCCTAGGAACACATTTAACCCTTTGATCGCCTCTGATGTTAATCCCTTCCCTGCTAGTGTCAGTAGTACAGTAAAAGAAAGGTGGTGCAGCGCTATGCTTCAGATAATAAAAAAATCATAAAAGTCCACATCCATAGAGATCCATAAAACAAGTCCAAAAAAAATCATATGTTTAGGTGCAGCTGAATGTATATGAAGAATCCACCACCGACACCGAATCTCACTGCCTCTTACCCTTCACTCCAGACTCTCATAACAAAGGTCAAGATGCGCAGTGGTCAGCAATCCAGTGGACTCTCCAATAACAGTGATCTCCTCTCCAACTCACTCAATCATTCTCCACCAGGACTTATATATCTCACATGGAAACAAAGGAAACACTCCTTATAATGTAGAGGTCTCACACCAAGTTTATTAAATAATAGGAATTACAATCACATGATAGCAGTAAACAATTCCCATCTCTGTATAAAACAAACAACCAATGTTTCTAGGCAGCAAGATGGCCGCCATGTCCCAGCCTGCAATAACATTGTACGTCTCCAACTCTTCCCTACGTGTTTCGTCATCAAATAACGCCTTCAGGTGAGTGGTCAGACAGACGCCTTAGCTCTATATATATATTTGGGACAATAATGCTAGGCGGGGACTACCAATTGCGTTCCATGAACCAGAATGTGAGGTCCACTCCATAACAGGGAAGCCTCCATTTTTCTTACAAATGCATTCCACCTAACAAAGGCTGGAGATACACTCCCATGACTGGAAGTAATATATAATATAATCGATACTAGGAAAAAAACTTTTAAAATTTGCACATGTTAGATAATTATCCTGACTAAGATTAAAAGTATAATAATATTTTTATCTTAACTTGAGATGACCATAACGGGAACTAGCACCATCTTGCTGCATCACAACATATTGCATCACTATAATATCTCAAAAATATTAAAAATTATAAATGAAAAAAATCAAATATTGCACTGGTATAATTCATATATATCACATGGAAAATGCTAAAAACGTAAAAAAAATTTTATTATAAAAAATCAGGATCATCAAATGACAATGATTAGGCATTATTATTAAATGCATTCACATCCCACTCAATATTCATACCAGATGGGGTGTAGGTCTTAGTCATATAAATCCACCTAGTTTCTAGCTTAGAGACGTCTCTAATCGCATTACTACCTCTCCAATTGTTGGTAAATTTATCTATACCCAAAAACACAGTTCCCTCCCGATTCCGGTTGTTATGTATAGCATAATGCTTAGAGAGATTGTGTTTAGGGTAGCCCATTTTAATGTTCGCCACATGCTCATATAATCTGGTTTGGAGCATGCAAATGGTGCGACCAATTTACTCTAGGCCGCAAGGACATTGAATAAGATGAACCACATTCTTAGATGTGCAAGTAATAAAGGGCTTAATAGCGAAATGCTTGTGGGTAGAGTTAGACTCAAAAGAGTCAACCGTCCTACCTCTTTAGGCATTGATCTTACAAATAGAGCACTTCCTACATGGAACATGTAGTACAGTGACAGTGCATATTTTTTAGCACTGATCACTGTATTGGTGTCTCTGGTCCCCAAAAAAGTATCAAAAGAGTCACTTGGTGTCCGATGTGTCCACCGCAATGTCGCAGTCCCGCTATAAGTCACTGATCGCCGCCATTACTATTAAAAAAATAAATAAATAAATACAAATTCCATAAAATGATCCCATAGTTTATAGACGCTATAACTTTTGCGCAAACCAATCAATCTACGTTTATTGGGATTTTTTAACAAAAACATGTAGCAGAATACATATTAGCTTATATTGATGAAGGCATTTGTTTTTTGTTTTTTGTTTTTTATTTGATGTTTTTTTAAAGCAGAAAATAAAAAATATTGTTTTTTTTTGTTTGTTTTTTATTGTTGGTCTTTTTTTGTTTATAGCGCAAAAAATAAAAACCGCAGAGGTGATCAAATACCAACAAAAGAAAGCTCTATTAGTGGATAAAAATGGGCATCGATTTTATTTCTGTACAGCATCGCACGCCCTCGAAATTGTCAGTTAAAATAACGCTGTATCGCAGAAAATAGGGGAACACTTCGCCCCAGGTTCAGCACAAAGGTTAATTTTGGGCTCTGAATGTAGTGTAGCTTAAAGTATTATTAAACCCTCAGCGCTTTTTTTAGTTTGACGTATTGAGCGCAATAAAATAAGCATATTAAAACAACACCTACAGTATAAAAATCAGTTCTAAACGCCTACTAAAATGTAGTAATCTTGTATCTGTTGATGCTCAACATGTTTTTTTATCGATGCCCCTATGCTAAAAGCAACTCTGCTAACTTTCAGGAGCTGGCTGTGGTGCTTGGCCATACTATAAAGGCAAAATCTCTCAGTGCCCATGATTTTTAGATATCTGCCCATCTAGGGGCAGCCTGCAGAATGTACATGTCATGAGATCATACTATCTGCAGCCCATATTCTAATCTGCCTGTCACATTGTTAGCAGAGGATTTCCTCTCTTGAGCCTGGAATACACATAAGAGTTTAATCAGGGCTTCAGAAGCAGAGCTCAGTGATCACATCCCTGACCTTCACCTAACTCAACCCAATTCCACTGCTTGTGGCAGATCTGAGTTAGCGTGAGCTGCCAGGAGATATATATATATATATATATATATATATATATATATATATATATATATATACTGCTCAAAAAAATTAAAGGAACACTTTGAAAACACATCAGATCTCATTGGGGAAAAATATCATGCTGGATATCTATACTGATATGGACTGGCCAATGTGTTAGGAATGAAAGGATGCCACGTCGTTTGATGGAAAGGAAAATTATCAACCTACAGAGGGTTGAATTCAAAGACACCCCAAAAATCAAAGTGAAAAAATGTTGCAGCAGGCTAGTCCATTTTGCAGAAATTTCATTGCAGCAACTCAAAATGGTACTCAGTAGTTTGTATGGCCCCTGGTGCTTGCATGCATGCATGACAACGTCAGGGTATGCTTCGAATGAGACGACGGATGTTGTCCTGGGGTATTTCCTCCCAGATCTGGACCAGGGCATCATTGAGCTTCTGAACAGACTGAGGTGCAACCTAGTGATGTCGGATGGACTGAAACATAATGTCCCAGAGGTGTTCTATTGGATTTAGTTCAGATGAGCGTGGGGGCCATTTGATGGTATCAAATCCTTCATTCTCCAGGAACTGGCTGCATACTCTCGCCACATGAGGCCGGGCATTGTCACACACCAGGAGAAACCCAGGACCCACTGCACCAGCGTAGAGTCTGACAATGGGTCCAAGGATTTCATCCCGATACCTAATGGCAGTCAGGGTGCCATTGTCTAGCCTGTAGAGGTCTGTGTGTCCCTCCATGGATATGCCTCCCCAGACAATCAGTGACCCACCACCAAACCAGTCATGCTAAACGATGTTACAGGCAGCATAACATTCTCCATGGCCTCTCCAGACCTTTCATGTCTGTCACATGTGCTCAGGGTGAACCTGCTCTCATTTGTGAAAAGCACAGGGCGCCAGTGGCAGAGCTGCCAATTCTGGTGTTTAATGGCAAATGTCAATTGAACGAGACAGTGAGCACAGGGCCCACTAAAGGACATCGGGCCCTCAGGCCACCCTCATGAAGTCTGTTTCTGATTGTTTGGTCAGAGACGTTCACATCATTGGCCTGCTGGAGGTAATTTTGTAGGGCTCTGGCAGTGCTCATCCTGTTCCTCCTTGCACAAAGGAACAGATACCGGTCCTGCTGATGGCTTAAGGACCTTCTACGGCCCTGTATAGCTCTCCTAGAGTAACTGCCTGTCTCCTGGAATCTCCTCCGTGGCAATGGCGCGTATTGATGTGCGTATTGATGTGCCATCCTGGAGAAGTTGGACTGCCTGTGCTACCTCTAAAGGGTCCAGGTATCGCCTCCTGCTACCAGTAGTGACACTGACCCTAGCCAAGTGCAAAACTAGTGAAAAACAGTCAGAAAAGATGAGTAGGGAAAAAATGTCAGTGGTCTCAACCTGTAAAACCATTCCTGTTTTGGAGGTTGTCTCATTGTTGCCCATCTAGTGCACCTGCTTAATTTCATTAACACCAAAGCAGCTGAAACTTATTAACAACCCCCTCTGCTACTTAACTGACCAGATCAATATACCAGGAGTTTAATTGACTTAAAGCTATACTCTGATTAAAACGTGGTCCTTGAATTTTTTTAGCAGTGTATATTTCTAAAGGTGCTATTGACAATAAAATTTTCACCACATGTCGGTAACAATCCATGCAATCCATACATACAAAGAAATCAAAACAAATAAGTTCAGAAATTAAGTATTATGTGTAATAAAACGGAATGACACAGGGAAAAAGTATTGAACACGTGAACTGAAATGTATTAAATACTTCGTACAAACTTATTTGTTGGTAATGACAGCTTCAAAATGCCTCCTGTATGGAGAAACTAGTCGCATGTATTGCTCAGGTGTGGTTTTGGCCCATTCTTCCACACAAACAGTCTTCAAATCTTGAATGTTCCGTGGGCCTCTTCTATGAAATATGATCTTTAGTTCTTTCTATAGATTTTTTCTATTGGATTCAAGTCTTGGTACGTTTTTCCATTCATCCTTCCTTCAATAATATGAAGTTTGCCAGTACTGTATAGGCGTATACTGAAAAACAACCCCACACCATGATGTTCCCACCTCCAAACTTCACTGTTGGTATGGTGTTTTTGGGGTGATGTGCAGTCTCATTTGACCTCCAAATATAGTGTGTATTATGGCAACCAAATAGTTCAATTTTGGTGTCATCTGATCAGACTATAATCTCCCAGTATTTCACAGGCTTGTCTAAATGTTGTTCAGCAAACTTTAAACGCGCTTCAACATGCTATGGAGTCTTGCATGGTGAAGGTGCATACAGGCCATGGCGGTTGAGTGCATTACTTATTGTTTTCTTTGAAACAATTGTACCTGCTAATTAAAAGGTCTTTCTGAAGCTCTCCACAAGTGGTCTTTGGCTCTTGGACAACTCTTCTGATAATTCTTTTCACTTCTTAAAAATCTTGCGAGGAGTACCTGGTCATGGCCGGTTTATGGTGAGACGATGTTTTTTCCACTTCTGGATTATGGCTCCAACAGTGCTCACTGGAGCATTCAGAAGTTTAGAAATCCTTCCGTAACCAATGCCAACAGTATGTTTTGCAACAATAAGATTGCAAAGGTCTTAAGAGAGCTCTTTGCGGAGGGGAGTGGTACATGTGCGAAGCCGACCAAGCAGGACATGCCTGACTAGAGCTCCGCTCCTCATGGGCATCCATGGCTGGCTGATAGCCGCCAGAACCAGCCGCAATGGTGTACAGTGGCTCTAAACAAAAGCAAAGGGCAAAAACCTCCCACCATGTATTAGCGCTGGCATCATCCAAAATGGCAGTGGCTTCCTCCACACAGACAAGCACGCACCACCCGTACAGGCAGACACAGCAGATGGCAGCAGCAGAGGGTGAGTCGGACACAGACTTTGGTATCACTCCCCTAGCTTTCCACTCAGAAAACCACATCCTAAACTACTCCACCAATTTGAGCGGATGCTTACCAAAGCCCTTAAACAAACATCTGACCACATCAGATTATTGTGGGAAATCCGTGACCTAGGTCACTGCACAGCAGCCCTAGAACAGCAGCCAGATGACCTGGAGGTCATGATGGTCAATCACTCTGAAGGGCTTGAAGCCCTCCATAATGAAAACATCACCCTTCAAACACACCTTGATGACTATGAGAATAGGGCCTACTGTTCAAATCTTCGCATTTGTGGCCTCCCCGAAACTATCATTGACCGTCAGGCAACAGTCACTGCATTGTTCCAGGAGGTGGCCTCCTCCATACCCTTTCAGTGTCTGCTGATGAACAGAGTGCATAGAGCCCTAGCCACGCGAAAGTCAGAGGGCCACTGCAGGTGAGGCTAGGGACTGGACACACTCTTCCAGATGCACATAACCCTCTTGCAGAGATTTGACTGCTTGAGTGAGAGAAGCGAGGTGCTGACAGATTTCATGCAATGGAGAGGGTCCTCTTGCAGGCTCTGACAATGGCTGTTTGGTACTGTCACGTACCTGGTCAGTGAGCCTGATGTCTAGAGTAGGGCCTCTCGCACAGCACCGGCTCAAGGGATACTGAAGTGGAGACAGCAGCCACCAGAGCACAGAGACGTAGGAGCACCTGCAATCAGTCCAGTAATCCGTGTAGCAGCAATCAGCAGGAGGATGTGCAGCAGACAGATTGATGGAGGGTATGCTGGCATGGAGCTTGGCAGACCGAACAAAAACAGCTGAAGCAGACTGGAGGTGCAGGTGCAGAGTCAGACGAGCCAGGTAGGTAACGTTCAGGCAGATAAGCAAAAACACCAGGCAGAAGAAGAATGCAAAAAGGAGCCAAGTTCGGGGTATTAAGCAAAACAACGTTAATCAGGAGAAATCCGGATCAGAATCAGAGGTCAGCACAGGAAACAGGAGTAACACCAGAAGCTGCAGACCAAACAGCAACAAGTCCATACTGCAGCCTGTTTAAATAGCCCGCCTGGCACCAACAGGCGTACGCACATGTGTGTACTCGCGTTCGTGATTGCGCGCATGTTCACGAGTGCGCGCATGTTCACGAGTGCGCATGTGCATTCGCCTTTGCCCATTCCCTGATCCACAACCATGTAATTTAGCCTGGGCAGTTTCTGGTTTGCGCATGCGCGTAAATATGCGCCGTGAACCTCCCTGACAGCCCCCCTCGGAACTTTATTGCAAAACTTTATTTTTTTTGTTTCAAGGAGCAGCTCATGACAGCAGTCTGCAACAAAGACGTCCTAAATGCTCTTTCCAGGTATTCCAGGATCTCTCCCCTCTGACCATATCCGAGAGGTGTGCCATAAAATCCCACCTGCAAGTCCTGCAGCAGCATCATATAACAGATGGGGTTTCCCCTTTTCAGTCAGCTTTTCCTTCCAGGGAACTCACTACACATGCAGATCCACAGAAGACCTCCAAACCAACCTGCATGAGCTACACATCTGCTCCAAGCTGACCCCACGGCGAAAAGTCCCCGTCGCCGCTCTGCGTCCCGCTCTCCACAGAAGCTCCACTCCTCCCCTGGCTCCAAGCACCCTCTGAGTACCCACACACAGGGACGCTTTAATTCTCCTGCATCTGCTCAGGTAGACTCCATGGACTGAAGAACTCCCTCCTCAACTGTGAGCAGTCTTCCTTTTCACCTTTACACTCACTCCAGTGAACACTCCCTATTGGATGAGAGATTTCACTCTCATTTCCTGTGCTTTGGTCACTCTGCCTCCATGGTCGATGGCCTGTTGGACCCTATGGCTCCTGGTCTCCATATAGTATAATATTTGTATAGAATGCTCTCTCTCCGGCTTTTCAGCCCAGATTGAACTATGTTACCTTTTACTAAATGCATGTCCAATTCCAGGACACCTGTTCTTTAAAATTATCTTTGATTTAGTGGACCTCTAGGCACTCTCTGCTCCCCTCCCCAAACTGAGATGCTTTTTGCTTGTTATGTTTGTAGTTCCATGGTTAATCTGTAATTGTTCTTTCTAGCACCGGGTGCTCACTTTTGTTGAACAATAGATACACTATACCCCTATTAAGCTCCATGATAGGGGTTCCTCTCTATTTTTACGGTGTTGTCATATCTACTTTACATATTTTCAACTTTCTACCGGTACTGCTACTGTCTCTCTCCATCTATGACTTAGAGCTGACCTCCACAATAGCCCACCTGTTGCTGGGTCTCTCATATCAAACTCCCCACACTCTCAGCCCCTAACATAGAGAACCTTGGTAAACCCATCACTACCTTGGAAGTCCTTACGGCTATCAAAGCTTTCAAGCCAAACAAGCCACATACTAAAAAAAATTTGCCGACCTCCTCGCACCTGTTCTAGAGTCAGCGATCAACTCAATTTTAGACGAACATTAGTTCCAGGCCGAGACCCTGACGGCAAGTATCTCTTTGATCCCCAAACCACACTCCAACAACACCGTATGGTCTAATTATAGGCCCATCTCTGTCCTTAATTTGGACATCAAAATTTTAGCCAAAATTCTTTCTAACTGCCTCAACTTAACCAATGGCTCTCTGATCCATAGGGATCAGGTGGGCTTTATTCCCTCCCTCCAAGCTAGCGATAATATTCGCTGTGCAAAACTCCTAGCCCACGCAGTACAAACTCATCTAATTCCCTCTCGATTTCTATCCCTTGACATCTGCAAAGCCTTTCATGTGGTCTTATGGCCTCATTTTCAGTTTGTCTTACACAGATGGGGCTTTGGAGCATATTTTCTTTCATTGGTCTCCTCTCTCTATGCCAACCCCAAAGTTCAATACGCCGGTTATAGATAAGACCTCACCAGGGTTGTCCTCTCTCACCCTTACTCTTTGCCCTAGCCATAGAGCCCTTAGCTCTCCTGATGTAGTCTGACCCCGACATTAACATCTTTGAGCTGGTAGGCACCCATCACAAGCTCTGCCTCTTTGCAGATTATGTCTTGTTATTCATGACATCCCCACTCCTAATCTTCTTTGTGTCCTGGGCTATTTTGGCAGTATTTTAGGCCTGCAGAACAATCCTCATGATTTGATGGTGGAGGTTTTTCCATTTTCTTTGTCCTCACATCACATTCCCTTCTTAGGAATTAAACTCAACGCTGACCCCACTGAATTATAATCAGCAAACTACCCCCCTATGCTTTCTCATCTTACTACACTCATGTCCACATGGTCCTCCATATCTCTTGTATGGTTAGGACAAATAATGGTTATTAAAAATACCCTTCTACCCAAAATACTCTACTTGTTCTGCACTCTCCCTATCCAAGTTCCTGCCCATTTCCTCCACATTCTACAACGCTGATTCTCCACCTTCGTCTGGGGCAAATTGAAGCCCTGCTTTCCCAAGGTGACACTTTATACACCTAAATTGCATGGCGGACTAGGGCTACCCAACCTACGGACATACTATTATGCCGCAGAGCTGGCCCGAAATTAAGAAATAAACAGAGGGCGCACTGGCCTAGTGCATTATCCCCAATTTAAGAAGCTTTATTGAATAAAAGAATGATACTCACAAACATACGCTTAAAAACAGCATATCAAATCAAGGTAGCTAAAACATCCAAGGTATCACGTTTTAGATGTAACGTCCCACTTTATGATTGTCTGATGCGTTTTCGAGGCCTCACCTCTTCCTCAGAGCCAACCCTCTGAGGAAGAGGCGAAACCTTGAAATGCGTCAGCCAGTTTGTGAGTATCCTTCTTTTATTCAATAAAGCTTCGTAAATTGAGTCTAATGGACTAGGACAGTGCGCCCTCTGTTTATTTCTTAATTTCATAACCCCATGCTCTCCTTCCTCCGAAACCTGGCTTGAACGTCACCGTCCTCCTTGGCATGGTCCACCACAGGCTTGATCCACGCAAACAAATTTTTACGAGTGGGGAAAAAAATTCTGTTCCCATCTCTCTGCGAGATCCATGTCATCGCTACATCAGAACTTTTCCGCTATATCCAACTCAAACACTTTCTAACCCCTCAGATCCCTTCTGAATTCACTGCCCTGCAATTTTCTCTATTTGAACACACCTGCAAATCTGACCCCCATAGGAGAGGGGTTATCTCAGACTTATATAGACAACTGCTTGAACCAAGAAATAATAGCCCCCATCCTACATTGCCAAATTAGAGAGAAACCTAGGTCTCACCCTAGACCCCGTTGACTGGACCCACATATGGGAAGCCACTAACTCAGCTTCACAAAACATTGTCGCCTTAGAAACCAATTATAAAGTCCTCACCAGGTGGTAATTGGTCCTTGCCAGGATATCTAAATTTCTGCCACAATACCCTTCCCAATGCTTTCGGGGCTGCGACTCCCCAGGCACACACTTACAAATATGGTGGGAATGCCCAGTGGTACAAGTTTTCTTGGCCGATATTTTCTGCATCCCTAAGACCCCACAGTGACGCTTCTAAACGTGAAACCACTGACCATTACCCACCGACAGTTCAAATATGCCTCCAGGTTACAACAGCAGCCAAGCAAACAGTGGCGAGAGCTTGGAAAACCCCCACCCTCAGTGTTCTAGTGGCCCAAAACAGGATCACGCAAGCTATGATTCATGCCAAAATAGAAGCTGTACTGTTGGAGAGGATCCCTAAATATAAAAAAACTCTGGGGCCCTTGGGTTGAACACTATTTACCCTCCAACTTTGACAATACACTTTTACTTCCATAGAGGCTCCAGTGTACAAGCAAGAAGCAATGTATACACCACCCCTTAGATGATTCAGTCTCCCTCTGGGATTGCTACCCCCTCCCCTATTCTCTCTTCTACCCTTTTACATTTCACCACCTCTACTCCTCTCCTCTGCACTTACTACCCCTCCACATATCTCTCTCTTCATTCTCATGGCTTCTAATAAATGTTCTATATTCCATACCCAATCATCCCCCAGATTGCCATCCGCTATACAACACAAGCCCACCCTAAAACTCAGGGCTGAACATGACCAATGTATGCCCTCTTTCAACCTCTCTCCCTGGCCTACATATACTACTTTTCCAAATGATTACGCTACTCAGTTATACTGGGTACACCCCCATGGCCATTGGAATTATCGGCCCAACAAACCTTGACCATTCTATTTTAAAGCAATTGTTCTCCACGTTGCGCTATAGTTAATATTGTTTCTACCCTATTTCTAAAGAAGTATGATTATATCAATCCTTTTATGCCACGAGTTCTACCGTGACATGTTAACTATATTTTGATTGTGCCAATCCTCTTATACTGCAAATTTGACCGTGACATGTTCATTGTATTCTGTTCATCTCCTCGTCAATTAAATATTTGAATAAGAGAGCTTTGCTTTTACCCATCATGAGATGTTTCTTGTGTGACACCTTGGTAATGAGACACCTTTTCATAGGCCATCAGTTGAGTTATGTGTGTGTGTTTGTATGTATATACAGTGCACAGTATATTTATATTTAATTATTCTTCTTTTACACATGCAACAAGTATGTTAGGCTTATTTAATACCTTGGCGCCGGCTCTGACAGCACCAGAGATGTATTTCAGCAAAAGCTGCCGTTCTTATTTTAACTTTTCCTGGGGAACTATTTTTTTTACTTTTTTATTGAGCTGGACTTAGGCTCTAAAGGCTCACCTTAGAAATTACCGTAAATACAAAGGAGGGGGTAGGCTAATTTTTATGGGATTGACTTAGGTGAAAGTTATGTATTTTTTGGTTTAGGGCATAGATGTCCAAACTTTCTAAACAAAGGGCCAGTTTACTGCCCTTTACACTTCAGGGGGACCAGACTGTGGCTAGTGGGAGTAAAAAATGCATCAGTGGGTGTAAACAATGCCCAACGCTTGGTGGTCAGATGGAATAAAAAAGATACACCTGTAGTCAGGAGGAGGAGAAATAGTGCCCCGTCATTGGTATTAGTAGAACAGATTGGGGCACTATCTGTTCTACTAATACCAATGACGTCAGTGGGAGGAAAAGTGCCTCATCATTGTATTAGTAGGAGGAATAGTGCTCCATTGTTTACTGTAGGAATTATTCTTCATTGTGAATTTCAGTTGAAGAAATAGTGCCCCATTGTTGGTGTCAGGGGAAGGAATTATGCCATGCTGTTGGTGTCAGTTGAAAGGAATAGTGTCTTGTATCATAATAGTGCCCCAAGGGCTGGATAAAGGAAAGGAAAGGGCCACATGTAGCCTGCGGGCCGCAGTTTAGAAACCACTGTTTTAGGTTACGGAAAAAATATCAGCTACTATAGATGCTGATTCTCTGTGCTGAAAATCTTTATCTGAAAACTAGTAGCGCCAGTTCCCAACACTGGAAACAGGACTAACTAAATCTGTAAGTAAAAATGAAACCTTTTTAAATGAATATATAATAAATGAGATTAATCTTAATTCTACACAAGCAGTGAAAAAACAGATTTTTTTTTTTAGATTTGTGCATATAGTTTATTTATAGTTTTGTCCATAAATTTTTTATAATTTCGTTAAGCACCCCGCATACTTCATTTCCATCTATCATGTAATATTAAAGGAAAACATGGTAGATCTAATTTTCAGTTCCTTGTAGTTATGGTACAATACCATTGCAGTGGGCTTCCAAAGCAGTGGGCTCCAAGCAGTGGTCACAAACAATAACCCAATATTTCCTAAAAATGTAAAAAGTAAGTATACTCATTTACCTTTTATTGAAACATTTTTGCTGTTCTAAGTCAAATATCGCGTCACGTAAAAAATCAGCACAAGTGACATTGCTTACATTTTATCCGAAGTTTCCTGGTTCTGGTGGTAATAGTGGAAATCTAAAGTCCTCTGCCCCTCTCCCATATCCCACAGCTGTAATGTTCTGGTGCTGTATGGCTTAATACCAGTGCTAGATCTGTGATAGTCAGTTGTGCCGACTATAGTATGTCCACCCTTTCTGCCCCCCTCTTCCATTCATAGAAGCTGCACAATAGCTTCCATTAATGAAAAGCGATCTATGAATGGAGGAGGGCTGGATGATAGAAAGGTCAACCTCCTCCATTGATAGATTGTTTTTCATTTATGGAAGCTATAGTACAGCTTCTGTGAATGGTGGAAGTGGGTAAAAATGGTGTAATTGTAAGTAATGTCCCCTATGCTAATTTTGTTTAAAAACAGTTTTTTTTTTCCAAACTTAAGCTTGATGGAGAAAGTGTCTGTCCTCTGCATTGGGTCTGGGCAATCAATTCTTGAAAGCACAAAAAATAGAATTATAGCAAACCTCAATATAAAAAAAAAGTGGGCACCTTTTGGTGTCTAACACAGGACCATTTTGGATGTTTTTAAAGGAATATGTTTGCACAGGCAGGGGAGGCAGCAGACATGTCACATATGGAAGCACAAGTCTTATAGGCTGATGGTAGTAAAGATAATAATAGGTGTGTAACATGCCTCCTGCCTCCCTCACAATACAGAAACTGGGGCTAAAGTAAGCAACTAGGCTGTTACTGTAACAGGGGGAGCATGCCATAGAGGCCTGGTGCCCAACCTTCAGCCCGGGGACCACAATTAGCCCTCTGGCACTTTTTGTATGACCCTCAGGCCCCTACAGACACTAACCTGTGCTTTCCTATTGCCCTGTTATACCTGTGATCTCTAGCAGTCTTGTGTAATATGTCTTCAGTCTATTACTGTCTCTTGAAGCATGTTATCATTCTCCAACAACTAATATATCATGTTAACAGTCTCCAACAGTTTCCTGCAGCATTCTCTGACTATTTCTTTTATCATGCCCACAGTCTCTGAAAATCTCTTTTATCGTGTCTGTAGTCTCTATCCATCTCTTGTATCATCTCCTCAGTCTCTGACAATCTCTTGTATCATGTCTGCAGTCTCTGACCATCTCTTGTATCATAGCTGCAGTCTCTGACCATTTCTTGTATTATGTCTGCAGTCTCTGACCATCTCTTGTGTCATTCTCACGGTCTTTGACTATATCCCGTTGTGTCTGCTGTCTCTGAGACTGAATATTCACAGAATTTTATGTGCGACCCTTTGGTGATGTCAAGTGTTGTATTTGAGACCCCCCACATCAAGAAAGCTGACCACTACTACCATAGAGTGTAGGGATAGACCGATATGTTTTTTCAGGGCAGATACCGATACTGATATTTTGGTCACAACGAATCGGTATCGGCTGATATGGGCCGATATTTTGTACATTTAAAGGTTTGAAAAATAAAGACAATTTTTGAAACAAATCTGGTACTGAACATGTTAATTTTTGTTTAATGCTTAAAGCGGTAGTATACTCGGAAAAAAAAAAAAAAAACCCTGCAAGACAAAGGCATAATGAGCTAGTTTGCATCGCATACTAGCTCATTATGCAATACTTACCTTAGAACGAAGCCCCGACACGGACCCCCGGACACCGCTGTGGGAGCAGACATGATCCCTCGGTTCTCTTCCGGGTTCGGCGGCTCCGGCGCTGTGAGTGGCCGGAGCCACATGCGCGGGAGTTTCACTTTCCGGCAACTTCCCTCCAAGGAACTCTGAAGGTCCGCCGGACATTCAGTGTGCATGCGCCACTAGCGTCAGCAGCTGCATGCAGTGCAAATATCTCCTAAACCGTGTAGGTTTAGGAGATATTAATTATACCTACAGGTAAGCCTTATTATAGGCTTACCTGTAGGTAAAAGTCACAAAAATCAATATACTACCGCTTTAATGGCTGGCTTGCTGGCACCCTGTGGTGGGTGGCTGGCTGGCACCCTGTGGTGGGTAGCTGGCTTGCTGGCACCCTGTGGTGGGTGGCTGGCTGGCACCCTGTGGTGGGTGGCTGGCTGGCTGACACCCTGGTACAGTGCCTGTGGCTGGCTGGTACAGGGCCTGTGGATGTGGGTGGCTGGCTGGCACCGGGCTTCTGTGGGTGGGTGTATGGCTGTGATACACTCCCGCAAGACTAGTCCTGACTCCAGACGAGGCTGTCCAAGGCAAGGGAGGTGGCCTAAGAAGGCAGAATGACATCACAAAAATATTGGCAATATCGGCCAGTTCCAGGGCCGATACCGATATATCGGGGAAAGTGCATATCGGCCCCTGATATATCAGCCTTGCCGATAATCGGTCTATCCCTAATAGAGTGTGCTATTGTTGACCTTGCTAAGTATTTTGCAGAATGGTGTTAGCAGAGATCTGAGAAATGGCAAAGCAAATTAAAGGTAAGAACCCAGCACAGGGTGGGTTGGGTGTGCATTTTACTGAATTATACATGAACCCTAAATCTACTGTTATGTATTAATTTTCCAAAATTGCATTTAGCCACTCTGAATTGTGTGTGGAGATTTCCTCATGAGAGGAAGGATGACAGATTTTTATGGTCCCAGTTTTCCATTTCAGGAAATTGTGGATGGGTAATGATGTCTATCTGGCCTTCCCAGAAAAATACAACATTACTTGTGATTTATTGATTTTATAATGTAACGCTGACATATCCATTGCTGATGATGAGTGATTAGTTGGTTGACCAGAATCCACTGACTGTCGGTGATGTCAGCAATGGTTGCTAAGCAAGAAGAGCATGCCTTCCAGTGCCATTATTACTATGGTGCAATGGTTGAGATCACTTTTCTCAAAACAAGGTGCTAAATATATTTTAAAAAGAACTCCAAATACAACAGAGCCAAAATATATGAAAAGTGGGCTATTGGAAACATTTCTTTTTGCCTACAGCAACCAGTCAGCCTCCTACTGTCCTTCACAGTCCAGGTTTATGGCCCTTTGTACACGATTGTCATAATTTATTGACTTTGTTGAAAGAAAGTACCTGAGTAAAAAAAACAAAACTGCATGTAAAGACTTGAGTAATGTTGAGTATAGGCATGTAAAGGTGCGTAAGCGTATAGACAAGTAAAATTCTTCTTTTTTGCCACTGTTAAAACATACTCATTTATACTTGGGTAAACATGCTTATATATGCGTGAATCACGTTCACTGCACCCAAACATTTTCTATTTTTTTTTTAACAGCTCTATACTCATTGCTGTATAACTGTTCTTTACTCAGCTGTGTGCATTGTTCTATAGACAATAACGCATCTCATTTAAATCAGTAAAAAAGTGGCATTTTTAACTCCTGTATTCAAGAGGTCTAAGTGCTAGTTCACACTATAGCGATGTCAGACATTGCATGTGATTTATACCGCACTGCTATGCAAATATCTTGCGATGCAAATTCAGCCATACAGATTGTATAGCTGAATTTGGATCGCATTCGGACCAAAGTCGTGCGGGACCCTTTTTTTGGTCCGCACCAGAATCAGATTGCATGGATGTTCACCCCTATGCGATCCGATTCCTGTCCGAATTGACAGTTCGCACTGAGGTATGCAAACTAATTTGGGGGTGACATTAACTTTGTATTGACACTCCCGGCATATAACCATGTGAACTGCCTGTGAGTCGGGGGCGATGCGGGAACCCACAGGGGATTTGCAGGATTTCCGTATCGCACCAAATTGAACCAGCACTAAAACCCAAACAATTATCTTAAATGGTTACTAAAATCCAAACAATTATCCTAAATGGTTACTAAAATCCAAACAATTATCCTAAATGGTTACTAAAGGCAGTAAGGAACTTTCCTGTTGGTGCACCTCTTAATCCTCAGACGCTTAGGCCTCATGCACAATGGGCGTTTTTACAGTGGCTGTTTTTTGCATCAGACATTTTTTTCTGCAGCCAGTAAACTCCCCAGCATGTTATCCTATGTGTCCATGCACACATAGGCTGTTATCAGCAGTTTTTGGAAGGGGCGTTTTCTGGCTGGAAAAAAACCCCACAAAAGTAGAGGGTTTTGAAAGGAGTTTTTCAGCTGTAAAAGCGCTCTAATTCTGATCAAAGCTTAAAAACAATGAAAAACGCCAGAAAATGCAGCTAATTAGCGTTTATCAACGTTTTTGAGCCATATGCTTTTGTGGGAATAAAGTCTTGCTAAAAAATGCTAAAAAAAAAACGCTACAGATGAAAAAAGCTAAAAACATTTGTTGTTCCTCTTACAACTCTTACTTGCTTACTTACTTACTCTAAGGCTGCATTCATACTTGAGCGTAGCGTTTTACCATGTTTTTTACCGCGATTTTTATCGTGATTTTACCCCGATTTTCAGGCATTTTTTTCAGACGTTTTTGGAGGCAGGCATTGACATCTATCAAAAACGCTGGTAATCAGCCCAAAAAGAAGCTCATGTACTTTTTTCAGCTACAGGCGTTTTGCAAAACGCTCAGATGTGAACAGGGGCCATTTAAATGAATGGGTTTTTACTTGCTGGGCGATTTGGAATGTTTTTTTTGAGCGTTTTCGGGGCTGAAAAACACTCAAAAACGCCCAGGTGTGAATGGAGCCTAGAGGCTCGTAAACACTTGATGAAAATCGGACAAAATATCCTCCGATTTTTCTCTCTCATGCTCAGCGGCCATAACCGTTTTTAGTTACCAGTGCATAATATTCACAAAATTTCTCGTCCGATTTATTTATGTTTTTTGGGACGTTTGTTCCTAGACTTCCGGGTCGTCAGCAACTTCAGATCATGCGCGGTCTTTCGTATCCAATGCATACACATTAAAAGAAAATTGGTCGTCTGGGGACGAACGATAAAAATTTTGGTGTTTCGGTATCGGCTGCTGAAAGTTGTGTACACATTAGCCGAAAATCGTACGATTTTACCTCGGACGGGAATTTTCGGCAGCTTTTCTGCTAGTGTGTACATCACTTTACTCTTGTGCAACTCTTTCTTGTAGATGAGATATGAATATGGATAAAGAGAATACAGTGTAAAGTTAAAATCCATTATTAATAGATAGCAAGATTTGGACCCTGTGAATCTGGAAATATAGGGGTCCTTTGGGATGGATTGTATGCAGAATATGAGGGGATTTAATGCATTCTATTGTTTAGAACAGTAAAATCTGGTCCCAGGGAGTAGAGTCGGTCCAATGTTTAAAATACGAATCTATAGTTTATATGGTCCCTAGACCTGAAGGGGATGTAATGGGTGTAACAAAGATGGAGAAATATAGATAGATGGAGATGTATCTTTAATATATTATTATTTTTTTTTATAACATATTATATTACCCAACTCTACAAATGTTTAATGTATTTTTGTATATTTCGTCTGTAGTGGTGTGCCCCTTTATTCAGATGCATGTGCAAGTCCCTTTAACTCAATTCCCCACAATCCTCTGGGCTCCCAGCATCCCCTGAGTTCCTGGACACTCCCAGGGAGTATAAATGCCAGCTCCGCCCAGCTTCCTGTGCTCAGAGAGATCCTGCCTGATGGGACAGCAGTGACTGAGGAAGTGAGCTGTCCCCAGGTGCTGGGTCCTCATCTGATCAGTCTGGTGTGTGGGCCACGTGGGCCACCAGCAGTGAGCAAAAGAGCATGCAGCATCTATCCAAGCCCCAGTCACTGGAGAGGACTCTGTTACAGTCCATGTGGAGAAGCTGTCCAAGCAGTGGGGTGGTCCTATCTACGGCCCCCAGAGCCTCCTGACCGAAAGCAGCATCAGCAGTGCCAGTGTGAAGTCTGTACCAGCAGGAAATCCCCTCAGCTCACAGTCTGCTGAATGAATGATTATCATCTTGGAACACGTGAGACATCTTCAGCTCTCTATCCTATCAGTAAACTGAACTCAGAGCACTCTGCTGCCATCTAGTGGCCATAAGTAGAATTGCAATATACTTGTTTTCATATGTTTTATGACTGTTTCCCCCTTCCTCATATTGCTGTTTTGTACTGCAAACCCCTGTCCACATGATCTCCTGTGTAATCTACAATGGTTTTCATTGTTAAGTAAAGTAGAAATTGCACATTACCACTGGTCTGATCATTTGGCTGATACCGTTACATAACACGTCTAAAATCGAAAATGAATATAAATGAAATTGAAAACAACCATATTTAGGGTGAAACTTGTTCACATTCCCTAACCCCACCCTCAAACTGCCCTATCCCCCCAAAGCTCACTGAGACTGCAGGGTTCTTCTCCCAGCCTTGTACAGTATTTTATTCAGTGTGGCTGTGCGTGGCTCCACCTGCCCCGCCAATTTATCCATTCAAAGGTATCTGTGAATGGGATGATCACAATTTTCATCTGCCAATGTGTCAAAGGGACTTGTAGATCTGAATGGAGCACAAATGTGTTGACGTCATCACCGCATTTTCAGACCATTGGAAAACTTCCTCTATTGGAAGCAAGGGATATCCAGACTTCCTCCAGACTTTAACGAATCTGTGCTACTCTCCTGGTAGTGCCTTCATCCAACTTGATGCGTTGATCTTGTGTGTGTGTGCCTTGTTCTCGAGGATTGTACTTACTCTCCTCTCTTCTTTTTCCTTTTCCTGTTTTCTTCTTGACCTGATTTTTTCCTCCTGTCTCCCTCTCTATCTTTCCTTTTCATCTTTTTCCCCTCATTTAATCGTTTATTTACCATGATATATTGCTACAACAATGCAGTTTCTGATATATTCGGGTCCATTTTCATTATCTATTTAGATGACAGTTTATAGTCATATCACATTGTAACGTTTTCTTTCTACATGTCTAGTGGGATTCATTTGCTCTTTAGGATATGCAATCCCTTTAATAGATTTTTCTGATTGTGGAACTGTCTTTATGCCTGTTCTCCTTCTGGGTCACAGTTTGAACCCATTAGGGGTGACCTAGAGGCAGTGCCATCTTAAGACCAATAAAGGGCCCCGGGCAATGCAGTGCACTGGGGCCCTGCCTACATAATCACCCACAAGAATAAAAATGCAAATTATCGATAAGGCGATATTTATTGGTACAGCAGTGCCAGGCTAACACCAGCTTCCAAGTTCGGCGGTTGGGTCCGGTGAAGACACACAGGGACGGGAGTCAGTCTCGACTGTTCTGTGTGTGCCTGTTCCTGTATAGGCGGACAGGCATTCCTGCAGTTGTGGGCTCCCCTTCCAAGGCCCAGGTGTGGCCTGACATCAGCGCAGGGCCGATAGGCACTTGTCACCTGCTAAGTTCAGTGGTGGGATGCACACGGGAGTCGGGACTAATGCTTGGCTGGGGCTGGGCCGCTGGGAAGGTGGGGCCCCCCGGGCAAGCGTGCCCATTCGGTAAGATGGCCCTGCCTTGAGGGTGAACATGGCCTTGCTTCTCATACTCTTATATCCCCCCCAACATCCATTTCCTCATTATTTATCTTATGTTTGATGCCTTGTAATCTTTTTTGGGGTTACTTATTACGCCCCTTGTTTTATGCATTTCTATACCTGAACTCTGTTTTACGCATTCATATTGTATCTATTGTATGTTCATAATAAAAATAAAATATTTTGAACGAGAAAAATCTCCTCCAGCCCCCTAACTGAAGGTCTGTACTTCCATATGGACCTGGGGCTGGGGGACGAGTTGGAGGCAAATGAACTGATCACGGTTACAGTGCTCTGTGGGCTCTGCAAACAATTATTACATACACAATAGTTTTTATATAATGTGGATGCATTTTTTCATATTTTGCAAAAGGTGGAATACCCCTTTAAAGCTAGTGAGCAATTTGCCTCTTTTTTTTGTTGCTTAAAGTGGAACTTTAGAGTTAGAAAATTAAGTCCTGCTAGATCATTAGATGTGGGCTGCTTTTGCAGGTATAGTTATGCAAAACATTAAAAATAAGTGCCTATACTATTTAAAATTCAATATTTCACTGTCTCACCCTGCTCTGCACATGCTCAGTTGCTCTTTATTTTTTTTTTCACTGCCAAAAATGTAGACACCAATCTGCTGACAGCCTAAAGATTTACTGCTGCTCAGGGGCTCTGGGCTTCAGCAAAATGGCACCCTCCAGCAAGAAGAAAGAGGAGCAATGCTGAAGGCAAGTTGCCGCACACACTAATGTTGGTTGCATAGTAATTAATGTGGAATGTAATTTCCTTTCTTAATTTTATCAAGTTGTTATGGGTACAATTCTGCTTTTTTGTTGTTTTTATAAAAACTGAAAATTCCCCTAAAATATTTAATTTTACCTACAGAAGAACATGAAGCCTCTTTAACCTGTGTTGTTACAACATACAAGAGGCTATGTAGACTGCAGTTTAATCCTAAATGATCAGAGTTCCTATATTACCCTTTTATGCTGACTATACACTTGGCAATTTTGTAAGCTACAATTTTTGATCCCCTTGCGGTTTGGAGCGACAGAATGATGAAAACGAATTGAAATTGGGAAATCATCTTTCAACTGGCATTGCAATAGTTTTGATTCATTTCCATCAGAGTTTCGATTGTTAGGTTCCTTGACACCAGATAACAACTGCAACAGTAGGTAGCAGACTGCTATAATCGAGAGCTGATGCCATGTATGTATCCTAAGGGAGTGAAAAATACGTGCTCAAGAAAATATAGTACAGTTTTCCTTTAAAAGGATGGATTTCAAAACGCACATCGCCTAGCAGAAGGCAGATTTAGTGGCGATCTTTATATCCTTCACATAATGCTTCTGCTGTCTCAAGCAATGATTCTGCAGCATTATCTGGGAAAGGATTGGATGCTGCATTCAATATCCTCACCTCCAGCCCTGAGTACACTGCAGTCCCTGGACAATAGTACAGAGAGAGACTTTTAGTGTTATTGATTCTGTCCATCTGTCCCCCCACTGTAACCGATCCTAATTCCACCCCAAAGTCTTTTGAACAAGTCACGTATTCCTTAACCCTCACTGTGCTGTAGATTCTACACCCTGAGGAAATATGGCCAAGAAAGTCTAAAGTAGATCTAAATCCAATCACTATAATCACATTTACGTCATAACATGGTAATGTCATTTCAGAATGTTTTCAGTATTTTAAATCTGCCATACAACATGCTGTATCTCTTCTTCAGTAAAATTCCTGTCTGCTTGAAAACTTTTTTTCCAAGTACTATTTTAACCACTTCAGCTTCGGAAAGGTTTTACCCCCTTAATGACCAGGCCATTTTTTGTGATTCGGCACTGTGTTACTATAACTAACAATTGCACACTGTACCCAGATACAGTTAATACCTTTTTTTCCCAACAAATAGAGATTTCTTTTGGTGGTATTTGATCACCTCTGAAGTTTTCAGTTTTTGCACTATAAAGAAAAAAGTGATAGTTTTGAAAAAAATAAAATATTTTTACTTTCTGCTATAAAACATTCCCAATAAAAAAAATTTAAAAAAATCGTCATTTTTTTATCAGTTTAGGCCAATTTGTATTCTGCTACATATTTTTGGAAAAAAAAAAAATCCCAAAAAGCGTATTTTAATTTGTTTACGCAAAAGTTATAGCATTTACAAACTATGGGATAGATTTTTGGACTTTTTTTGTTTTTTTTTGTTTTTATTAATAATGTCTCAGTGCCACTGTTCCTGTGTGACAGGAGAGCCACCTGCTTTGTTTCAATAGGCAGTCTGCTCTTCTGTCAGTTTCCCTGAAGATTGCGGGAGGCCAGCAGCGATCAAGCCCACACCTCTTGCGGTCTGGCTCCCGCTGTGTCTAATCACAGCTGGAGCGCGGCCCCGGTGGCATCCATGCGCCACTGAGACCACTTGCACATAATCACGTAGATCTACGTGATTATGCACAGCTGAGCCTCCCTGCCGCAGTAAATTTGCTTGGGGCAGTCGGCAAGTGGTTAAAGCAGTATTAGTGGTAGTTCATACTAGTGCGATGCCAAACGTGGCATGTGATTCGCACCGCATTGCTGTGCAGATCACATGTGATGTCTGTGCGATGCGATTTCAGCCATACATGTATGGCTGAAATCGCATTGCATTCACACAAAAATGGTGCAGGACCCTTTTTTTTAGTTTGCACTGGAATCGGATCACATGGATGTTTCACACATATACAATCCGATTCCTGCCCCATTTTACAGTTCGCACTATGATCTGCAAATCTGGGGGTGTCATTAACTTTACATTTACTGTACACCGCCAGCTATTCACAGATCTCAGTGTGAAAAACTGTGTGATTCTGCTGCGAAGCGGGAACCGGCACTGAATCACAGGGTTTCCCGCATCGCACCATTTTGAACCAGGACTGAGGCTCCATTCACACCAATGCATTTTTGTCATCCTTTTGGCTTTTTGCAGAAATGCAGGACATTTTTTAACATGGGTTCCTATGGAACACGTTCACATCAATGTATTTTTGTGCCTGAGTTTTTGGAAAGGGTCTGAGACATTTTTAAATGCAAAACGGTGCTCTTTTTGCTTTTTTTTTTTGCCTTTTTGGTTCAATAGACTTCAATGGAGAAGCATGCTTGTTATACTCACTGTGGAACCCAAGGGGTTAATCATGTGCATTGTGCATAAAGGCTGTTTGATCCTACCTTATCTGATCCTCCCCTTCTTCCACTGTCTCCAATCCATCTTCTGATAGAACAGAGCCTAGGGGGCACTCTGCACATGCTCAGTTTGGTGTGTATTGCTAGAGAGTTTTTTTTTTGTGAGGGTGCCTGTGATCAGCACAGGGCCAATACGTAGTGTCCATGAACAATATAGGCTATTTGGGACTTTAAGTGAGACACCAGCAGGTAATGCCCAGCGTCTCCATCCCTGTATCAGAAAAAAATGAAAATTGAAAGGATTAAAAGAGGTGCATGGAAGCCAGCCAGCCCCCAGTCTGATGTACTCACCTTCCAGTCTGCCACCAACCAAGTAGACCTGTCTCACGATATAAATAAAGAACAGGGGTTTAGTTGACACGCATTTGAAAATGCATGTGTAAGCTACATGGCCTCTACATGGCACCCTGTGTTACCTGCAGTCCTAACACTTTCTATTTTAAGTGTCTCCACAATGGAAGCACATGGCTGCTAATGGATAGATGGGAGACAGGTGAGGGGGAGACAGCCCAAACTTCCCCCAACCCACTCCCATCTATGACTGGTCTAATATCTCACAGCTCTAATAGCTATGTTGTAGCGATGGTACAAAACTAAATGGACTGGCTGAGAAACATACACCTCCATCCCCTTGGTGGATACAGTATAAAACACAGATTGGGACTTTATATGAGGCATTGGCCTGTAAAGCACAGCGCCTCCATCCCTAATTTCATAAAATATTTGGGACTTTAAATGAGACACAAGCAGGTCATGCTATTGGTCTCCATCCCTGTATATGAAAAAAAAAAACTGAGGTCAAATCAGACTGCATCCACCAAAACGTATGAAAATCGCACGGTGGGACTTTAAATGAGGCACCAGCCTGTAGGCACAGTGTCTCCATCCCTGGTTACATGAACAATATAGGCTATTTGGGACTTTAAGTGAGACACCAGCAGGTAATGCCCAGCGTCTCCATACCTGTATCAGAAAAAACTGAAAAATTGAAAGGATTAAAAGAGGTGCATGGAAGCCAGCCAGCCCCCAGTCTGATGTACTCACCCTCCAGTCTGCCACCAACCAAGTAGACCTGTCTCATGATATAAATAAAGAAAAGAGGTTTAGTTGATAAGCATTTGCAAACGCTTGTGTAAGCTGCAAGGCCTCTACACAGCACCCTGTGTTACTTGCAGTCCTAACACTGTCTATTTTGAGTGTCTCCACAATGGAAGCACATGGCTGCTAATGGATAGATGGGAGACAGGTGAGGGGAAGACAGCCCAAACCTCCCCCAACCCACTCCCATCTATGACTGGTCTAATATCTCACAGCTCTAATAGCTATGTTGTAGCAATGGTACAAAACTGAAAAGGACTAGCTGAGAAGCATACACCTCCATCCCCTTGGTGGATACAGTATAAAACACAGTTTTTCAATCAGTATTTTCCAGACAGAGAGTCAAGGGTCATGCAGCCTCATAGGACAGCCAGAGGAGAATAAAAACTCTAAAACTATAAGCATTAACCAGAGCTTGGCTGGACACTGATCGTAGTCACGAGACTGCTATATACTGCTGATGAGAAAAGGTATTTAGCAGTCTGTATTTACTAAAATAATTGCATTACCATGTTCTGTGTACTGTGGGAGACCAGATATGGTGAATGCAGTTTCTGGGTTTAATAATACTTTACCTGCTAGTCCATCTAACACTCCCTAACACTCTGTTCAGTGAGAGTCACATAGGGAGGGATTTACTAAAACTAGAGAGTGCAAAATCTAGAGCAGCTCTGCATAGAAACCAATCAGTTTCTAGGTTTTATTGCCAACGTTTAAAGTGATCTAAGGCTCCATTCACACCAACGCGTTTTTTCATGCTTATTGCTTTTTGCAGAAATGCAGGGTATTTTTTAACATGGGTTCCTGTGGAACACGTTCAAATCAATGCATTTTTGTGCCTCTGTGTTTTTGGAAAGGGTCAGGGACTTTTTTAAATGCAAACTGGTGCTTTTTTTGCTTTTTGGCTCAATAGACTTCAATGGAGAAGCTTCAGAAAATCATGTCGTGTGAAAAAAAAAACAAAAAAGCAAAATGCAAATCGTGGTAAAATCGTGGCAAAATCACGGTAAAAAACATGGAACACACAGCAAAAAGCACTACAGAAACGCTCAAAAGCAACATGCTTAGGTGTGAATCGAGCCTAAAGGCTCAAGGTTTTTTACCTATGCATAAAGGTAAAAAACCCTTTGTGTGCAGCAGCTCCCCCAGACCCCCTAAAACTTACCCGAGCCTGTGTCTGAATGGATACGCAGAGGCTCGGTAGCTAGCCTGCTTGGGTGCTACCACAGCAAGCTGTTTGCACTGGGGGCACTTTGCAGAAGGGAGGGGCCAGGAACAGTAGTAGGGGACCTGAGGTGAGGAGGATCTGGCTGCTCTGTGCAAAACCGCTGCACAGAGCAGGTAAGTATGACATGTTTGTTATTATATATGTATTTTTATAACTTCCCTTTAATATCACTTTAATTTACCATACTGAAGTTAGAAGCTCATTGGCTACCATCCATGGCTGCACCAGATTCTGACTGCTCCAGTTTTAGTAAATCAACCCCATTGGGTCCAAGGGGCCCATTGCTGTGAAAGGACATAAATTAAACATTTGGACTTCCTTGACACTGTATTACTAAAATGCTTTGCATATTCTGAATTACTGTGCCCATCTTATTGTAAAAATGTCCTGTATTTTTAAATAAAGTTTTCTCCACCTGGTTAATGAAATAATGTTTATAGCAGTAAGTGAAAATATGATCCAGACCTACTGCTGAAACATGACAGGCCAGCTGAGTGTTGATATATATATATCAACACTCAGCTGGCCTGTCATGTTTCAGCAGTAAATATTTTATTATATCTTTGCCTATGCCTTAACCCTCTTGGGCATGGAGTTCACCAGAGCTTCACAGGTTGCCACTGGAGTCCTCTTTCGCTCCTCCATCAGGGAGCTGGTGGATGTTAGAGACCTTGTGCTCCTCTGCCTTCTGTTTGAGGATGCCCCACATATGCCCAATAGGGTTTAGGTCTGGAGACATGCTTACCCAGTCCATCACCTTTACCCTCAGCTTCTTTAGCAAGGCAGTGGTCGTCTTGGAGGTGTGTTTGGGATCGTTATCATGTTGGAATACTGCCCTGCGGCCCAGTCCCTGAAGGGAGGGGATCAATCTCTACTTTAGTATGTCACAGTACATGTTGGCATTCATGGTTCCCTCAATGAACTGTAGCTCCCCAGTGCTGGCAGCACTCATGCAGCCCAAGACCATGACACTCCCACCACCATGCTTGACTGTAGGCAAGACACACTTGTCTATGTACTCCTCACCAGGTTGCTGCCACACACGCTTGACACTATCTGAACCAAATAAGTTTATCTTTGTCTCATCAAACCACAGGACATGGTTCCAGTAATCCATGTCCTTATTCTGCTTGTCTTCAGCAAACTGTGTGCTTTCTTGTTCATAATATTTAGAAGAGGCTTCCTTCTGGGACGACAGCCATGCCGACCAATTTGATGCAGTGTGCAGCGTATGGTCTGAGCACTGACAGGCTGACCTCCCACCCCTTCAACCTCTGCAGCAATGCTGGCAGCACTCATACATCTATTTCCCAAAGACAACCTCTGGATATGACGCTGAGCACATGCACTCATCTTCTTTGGTCGACCATGGCGAGGCTTGGTATGAGTGAAGCCTGTCCTGTTAAAATGCTGTATGGTCTTGGCCACTGTGCTGCAGCTCAGTTTCGGAGTCTTGGCAATCTTCTTATAGCCTAGGCCATCTTTATGTAGAGAAACAATTCTTTTTTTCAGATCCTCAGAGAGTTCTTTGCCATGAGGTGCCATGTTGAACTTCCAGTGACCAGTATGAGAGAGTGAGAGCGATAACACCAAATTCAACACACCTGATCCCCATTCACACCTGAGACCTTGTAACACTAACGAGTCACGTGACACCGGGAGGGAAAATGGCTAATTGGGCCCAATTTGGACATTGTCACTTAGGGGTGTACTCACTTTGTACACACTTTTGTTGCCAGCAGGTTAGACATTAATGGCTGTGTGTTGAGACATTTTGAGGGGACAGCAAATTTACACTGTTATACAAGCTGTACACATTGTAGCAAAGTGTAATTTCTTCAGTGTGGCCACATGAAAAGATATAACAAAATATTTACAAAAATGTGAGGGGTGTACTCACTTTTGTGAGATACTGTATATTACATAAAAAATAAATGTATGTCAGATGGCATGGAAGCCAAGCATGTCTCCCAGCCTAATAGGCCAAGCACATTTTTCAGCACATTTTGGGGTCTTTAAAGTGGAACTTCCATTTTAAGGCCTCCTGACCCCCTGACATGCCACATTGGGCATGTCTTTTTTTGGGGGTGAGCGAGTACTTAGATTTGACAGGTATCCGCTCAGGCCGCCTAGGTGGTTCGAGCTGAAGTTCTCCTCTCCCCTCCCTCCCTGCAATCTTCTGGGACACGTCATAGGACCCAGAAGATTGCCCGTCCGCTCGGGACGCAAAATGCGACTGGTCACAAGCTGTCACAGCTGGTTGTCCACACTAGAGATGCCTACACCGTGGGGAGAAGAGGGCAAGAACCAAGGCTCCCGCCGGCCGCATCGCTGGATCCTGGGACAGGTGAGTGTGTGTTTACTAAAAGTCAGCAGCTACACTTTATATACAAAAAAAAAGTACAGACAAAAATGTCAAAGTTTATGTTTTGCCCCTATTTCTGAAAATAGCTATAATTATAGCTTGTTGAATGGAGCCTGTATGTGTGTGGGGTTTTTTTTTTGTGTATGTGGTTTGTGGAGTATGGCAGTGGTTTTATGATAATGACATGTCATTCATGTTTAACTTGATGTGGTTTGTTTTTTTTATTTCACAGCTAGAGATGAAAGCAAGGAGCAAAAGTAAATGATCTATTTTTTGGTAATCTGCCAATCCAAATTCATTTTTAGTTAAAGCCCATCACTGGGCATTTTTTTTGTTAATAATAAAAGAAAAAGCAGCCCATGCTGCAGTACTTACCTTAATCCAGCCCCCTAACCTCGCAGTACTTCTCTTTCTCCATAAGGTGTCCTCAGTGCCCTTATTTGAATGATTACCAGCCTGGAATACCAAGAAAGGTACTGGCAGGGTGTCATGGGCCTACCTGCTGAGGGGTCACTATGGCACCCCTCATTAACAGTATAGTGGGTGCAAAGCACAGTGCTGACTTCTCTTTGCAACCATTTTCTGTCCACGTGTACTCCAATGATGGCTGCATGACATTTCTTAGGCAGGGTTTCCTAATGGTGACAACAGTTGACTATGCTTATGTAATGTGTGTTGAAGAAGCCACTTGTAGTCTTCATTGGAAGCTGTGGCAGGGTGACAACATAGGAGCACAGTTAAAAGACAGGGACAGGGTGTTGTCACCCTGTAACAGAAAGTGTTGGAACAAAGACCTACATGGCAAGATCAACATGGATCATTTTAATTTAAAGTTACTGATTTAAAGATGATTAAAAATGACTTTTGAAATTACATTAATATACTAAATCTTATCCGAGGTGTGCACAGCCTATAGTATAAAGCCCCGTACACACGTACCGATTGTCGGCTGTAAATATTCGGCCGACGACTGATCGGCCGATTGTCGGCTTGTTAGTATGATGCTTCCGACAGCGCATTTTCGGCCGAACAGAATCTGTCGTGCAGGCATTAAAATTTTTGCTGGCCAACACCAGAACGGCCGATTGTTCGCCAGTCAGTACAGAATTCGGCCGACAGACAGCAGATTAGCAAGACTGGGCATGCTCAGAAAAGAAAAAAGACAAGGAAAGTTAACCATCACATGACATCACTTCTGCAGTCGGCTGTTGTTGGCCGACAAAATTCGTGTGCATTCTTTTGCAGTTTTCAACAGACACGACAGCCCTGGACAAAAGACGGCCGATCGTTCGGCCGACGATCAGTACGTGTGTACGGGGCTTTAGGGTGTGCACCTCAAAGCTCAAACACACATGTGTGTGTGCATGTGTATTTATATGGACAGTGTCAGTAGAGCAGTGGACGGTGTCAATAGGGCAGGGATTGGTGTCAGTAGCTTTTATTATTATTTTTTACATTTTTATTTTTTTTATTTGTTTTTTACAATTTTTTTTTAGGAGAAATATAAGGGGTTTAAACGGGAACCACAGTGGGTGCAGATTCACTGCACTGGCACACACTGGCACACCTGGCACACCCTGTACGCACACCTATGAAGTAGGGAACAACAGATATTTTTTTTTCATTGCCGATACCGATATTTTGGTCATCGCGTATCTGTAAAGGCCGATATATGCCAATATTTTCGTACATTTAAAAACATTTTTTTTTTTTTTTTGTTTACTTGACAGGTACTCTTGTGAAGGGATCTGGGGGTCTAAAAGACCCCAAACCCCTCCTCTGTACTTAAAAGCATTCAAAACGCCAAGTTTGGCTGTTTTGAATGCTGCCATTTTTTTAATCTGGCGCCAGTACCTGGAAGTGATGTCATGACATCACTTCTGGGTTTTTGCATGGAGACCCGAATGCGGCTTTGATCAGGCCTTCGGCGGCCGTGCAGGCTGGTTGCCCAGGTCTCCCGGTGGGACAGGAGACCCGAACGAGCTGCGGAAGGCGGCGGGAGGGGGGACATCTCCTCCAGCTCCTTGTAATGACAGCCGAGCGGCTTCTCAGCCGCATCGGTTGTCATTGCAAGACAGCCAACCATCGGCTATGGACGCCGGTACCGGGGTGATGCCTCTAGCTGCAGCAATCACTTCGGCACAGCACTTTCCCGAAATATCCGCAATATCGGTCACCTTGGTGGCCGATTCCAATATATCAGGGAAAGTGCATATCGGCCCTCGATATACCGGCTTTGCCGATAATCGGTCGATCCCTACTATGAAACCTATACATGATTTTAGTGATTGGGTTAACTTTGCAGTAACCCTTGGCTGGGGTTGAACGTCTTTGGTGTTCTGCCTGGTATTTGGATGGTGGGTTAACATGTACTTTAATGTGCCCATTTTTACTATTTAAATATTTTTAGTTACTATTTTTTTATTTGTTTATATTTCCAAAAAAAATCTGAAATTGTATCTTGCTGGTGACTATTTAAAGTCATACAAATATCATCTTACAGGAGTTACACCTGTTACTTCATCTGTTTAGGCATTGGGACAATTGTTTTACCCTGACATCACCTGCTGTCCACACATAACATATCATATGCAGCCTTGTCATATTAAACTTTACGACGTCTGGTCCGGATTGGGAAACAGTTACGTCTGAAAGTGAGGAAATTGTTATGCTGAACTGTTTGCTTTTCCAGTTCTGCGAGTCAGAAAAACTAACAAAGAGGTCATAAAGCACTCATTGTGTCAAAACTGCTCATATAATATCTCATTTATACTGTTAAGAAAAGTACAGTTTCTTTCCTCTGCCCAGTGCTTGTTACATTCATTACATTTTATCTTCCAGTGTGTGGCCAGTCCTCCTCTCAATCATATCGTGACAAACTAGAAGAATACTTCCATGACATTGAACACAGTATTGTAAGGGGGGTGAGTATACAAGTGCATCTCAAAAAATTAGAATATCATCAAAAGGTAATTTATTTCAGTAATTCAATTCAAAAAGTTAAACTCATTTATTTTATATAGATGTGTTACACACAGAGTGATATATTTCAAGCATTTCCTTTTAATTTTGATGATTATTGCTTACAGCTAGTAAAAACCCAAATTTCAGTATCTCAGAAAATTAGAATATTACATAAGACCAATAAAAAAAAGAATTTTTAATACAGAAATGTTGGCTTACTGAAAAGTATGTCCATGTACAGTATAGTATGCACTCAATACTTGGTTGGGGCTCCTTTTGCATGAATTACTGCATCAATGCAGCGTGGCATGGAGGCGATCAGCCTGTGGCACTGCTGAGGTGTAATGGGAGGTCAGGTTGCTATGATAGCGGCCTTCAGCTCATCCGCATTGCTGGGTCTGGTGTCTCTCATCTTCCTCTTGACAATACCCCACAGATTCTCTATGGGGGTTTAGGTCAGGCAAGTTTGCTGGCCAATCAAGCACAGTGATACCATGATCAATAAACCAGGTATTGGTACTTTTGGCAGTGTGAGCAGTTGCCAAGTCCTGCTGGAAAAGGAAATCTGCATTTCCTTTGGAAATGAAGGTCCCAGAGTCCGGAGGAAGAGTGGAGAGGCACAGAATCCAAGTTGGATGAGGTCCAGTGTGAATTTTTCCACAGTCTGTCTTATGTAATATTGGCCTTATGTAATATATTTAATTTTCTGAGATACTAAATGTTGGGTTGTCACTAGCTGTAAGCCATAATCAAATTCAGATGGTGTCATACACGTGTGGTGGCAACCAAGTGAGGAGTACAAAGACAAGTATGTTCTGCCTACAGTCAAGCATGATGGTGGAAGTATCATGGTCTGGGATTGCATGAGTGCTGCCGGCACTGGGGAGCTACAATTCATTGGGGGAACCATGAATGCCAACATGTACTGTGACATACTGAAGCAGAGCATGACCCCCTCCTTTCGAAGACTGGGCCACAGGGAAGTATTCCAACATGATAATGACCCCAAACACGCCTCTAAGACAACCACTGCCTTTCTCAATACCTGTGATTGCCTGCCTTACCTTTGCTTATACACTGTACTTGTCTTCTAATTATGTATAATTTTTTTTTGTGAGCACAGCAAGTGCACACAAAATGTATAGCTTGACAGCTACATCCTTGCAAAGATTTTTTAGTAACAAACAAAATTTGATAACCATGTCATAGTCATAGCTGCCATGGTGATCACGTCATCAGGAACCAACACTGATTGGTTCCGATCATCAATGCAGACCTGAGCTGTCCATAACAGCTGCTGCTAGCTTTCAACCTGTACATCTACAGGTTGTGGATGGCTGGTGAGTAAAAGCCCGAGGCAGTCATCCTGAATGTAGCTTTATTAGTGAGCCACTAGCTTGGAACAAGCCCTCAAATTGGGAGTTCAGACTTTGAACCGAGATGCTGCTTGGAGCATCTGTAAACAATAATGAGCCCATATGTCATTTGGACTGCATATTGCCAGATATTCAGATGCTGGAAGGAGGGGCGTAATCTTCCTGATAAAGAACTGTTAGTGGCACATCTGTTTTGATGCATCCTACACAGTGAAGTGAATGCTTTGCAAATTGTTAATTTTTTAGTGGCCCGGTACTCTCTTCTAGACCCAGCATTTGCTTTGATCATCATGCATCAGGACCACCTGTAGAGAGTTTATTTTCCACCTGAGTGCGAACTTTTCATTGAAATGGATGGAGAATGCAAAGAACATGCCCTGGAGGAGCAGGATCCAACAATAATGATATTCTTTTTTATTTTTATTTTTTTATTGTTTTCCATTACAGGCGGTCTCCTACTTACAAATGGAGGGAGACAACAGGAAGTGAGGGGAAAATCTCCCCCTAGGAAGGGAAATTCACTCCTGTAAGGGCTCTTTCACACGGGCGCTCCGTATGTCCGTATTTCATCCCATTTTTTTGCGGATGAAAAACAGACATAATGCATGTCAATGGGATTGCGGACGGATGTCAGCAGATGACCATCCGCTGACATCCGATTTTCGTCCTTTCAGTTCTGTTCCGTTTTTTGGAACGGAACAGAACCCTATTTTTCTTCCGTTTAAAAAACGGAAAGGATGGAAAATCGGATGTCAGCCTTGTCATCCGCTGACATCCGCAATGCCCATAGACATACAGTGGGTACGGAAAGTATTCAGACCCCCTTAAATTTTTCACTCTTTGTTATATTGCAGCCATTTGCTAAAATCATTTAAGTTCATTCTTCTTCCTCATGAATGTACACATAGCACCCCATACTGACAGAAAAACACAGAATTGTTGACATTGTTGCAGATTTATTAAAAAAGAAAAACTGAAATATCACATGGTCCTAAGTATTCAGACCCTTTGCTCAGTATTTAATAGAAGCCCCCTTTTGATCTAATACAGCCAGGAGTCTTTTTGGGAAAGATGCAACAAGTCTTTCACACCTGGATTTGGGGATCCTCTGCCATTCCTCCTTGCAGATCCTCTCCAATTCTGTCAGGTTGGATGGTAAACGTTGGTGGACAGCCATTTTTAGGTCTCTCCAGAGATGCTCAATTGGGTTTAAGTCAGGGCTCTGGCTGGGCCATTCAAGAACAGTCAAGGAGTTGTTGTGAAGCCACTCCTTCGTTATTTTAGCTGTGTGCTTAGGGTCATTGTCTTGTTGGAAGGTAAACCTTCGGCCCAGTCTGAGGTCCAGAGCACTCTGGAGAAGGTTTTTGTCCAGGATATCCCTGTACTTGGCCGCATTCATCTTTCCCTCGATTGCAACCAGTCGTCCTGTCCCTGCAGCTGAAAAACACCCCCACAGCATGATGCTGCCACCACCATGCTTCACTGTTGGGACTGTATTGGACAGGTGATGAGCAGTGCCTGGTTTTCTCCACACATACCGCTTAGAATTAAGGCCAAAAAGTTATATTTTGGTCTTATCAGACCAGAGAATCTTATTTCTCACCATCTTGGAGTCCTTCGGGTGTTTTTTAGCAAACTCCATGCGGGCTTTCATGTGTCTTACACTGAGGAGAGGCTTCCGTCGGGCCACTCTGCCATAAAGCCCCGACTGGTGGAGGGCTGCAGTGATGGTTGACTTTCTACAACTTTCTCCCATCTCCTGACTGCATCTCTGGAGCTCAGCCACAGTGATCTTTGGGTTCTTCTTTACCTCTCTCACCAAGGCTCTTCTCCCCCGATAGCTCAGTTTGGCCGGACGGCCAGCTCTAGGAAGGGTTCTGGTCGTCCCAAACGTCTTCCATTTGAGGATTATGGAGGCCACTGTGCTCTTAAGAAACCTTAAGTGCAGCAGAAATCTTTTTGTAACCTTGGCCAGATCTGTGCCTTGCCACAATTCTGTCTCTGAGCTCTTCAGGCAGTTCCTTTGACCTCATGATTCTCATTTGCTCTGACATGCATTGTGATCTGGAAGGTCTTATATAGACAGGTGTGTGGCTTTCCTAAACAAGTCCAATCAGTATAATCAAACACAGCTGGACTCAAATGAAGGTGTAGAACCATCTCAAGGATGATCAGAAGAAATGGAAAGCACCTGAGTTAAATATATGAGTGTCACAGCAAAGGGTCTGAATACTTAGGACCATGTGATATTTCAGTTTTTCTTTTTTAATAAATCTGCAACAATGTCAACAATTCTGTGTTTTTCTGTCAGTATGGGGTGCTATGTGTACATTCATGAGGAAGAAGAATGAACTTAAATGATTTTAGCAAATGGCTGCAATATAACAAAGAGTGAAAAATTTAAGGGGGTCTGAATACTTTCCGTACCCACTGTACATTATGTCCGTATATCATCTGCAAACTGATGGGATGATATGCGGACATACGGAGCGGATGACACAAGTGTCATCCGTGTCCATGAAAAAAAAAAGTGCCGCAGCGGAATAAAAAATCAGAGTGGCCATGTGAAAGAGGCCTAAGTGTTATCATGGGAAAAAGGTGTCTCCACTGAAGCTTTATCACCAATCCTTGTTTCCACAACAACCCAAAATTTTCAAAATCCAGCTGTCACAGGGACAGAAAGTGAGGTGATAACTTCTGAACAGGGGTACAGACAGCCAAACAAATGGTACAGGGGTGTTAACCCTTCCCTAGGCTATCCAAAAAAACTTAAAAATGATTCTTTTGGCTTGAGCTACACTTAAAAACATTTTCCGACTTACAAACAAATTCGACTTAAGAACAAACCTACAGCCCCTATCTTGTTTGTAACCCCAGGACCGCCTGTACATGAGAAGTGCAATACATATGGGTTTATCAGTTTGCATATCGCAGTGCGAACTGTCAGTTCGGACATGAATCGGATCGCATAGGTGTGAACACCCATACGATCTGATTCTTGTGTGGACCCAAAAAAGGGTCTTGTGCGCGTTGTGTCCGAATGTGATGTGAATTCAGCCATACAATCTGTTTGGCTGAATTAGCATCGCACAGACATCGCATGTGATTTTTAGAGCAGTGCGCTTCGAATCACATGCAATGTCTGTCATCGCACATATGTGAACCGGGACTAAAGGAGATAAATACATGGTAAGTGCTCAGTAGTGGCCAACTAACAGGCAATGATTATATTTTAGAAAAAGGCTGCGCATTGCTGAGTGGATTTACAATTTATGTTCTTCTCAAGTCTCCAGGGGACTAAGCACCAGCACAACCACTTCAACAACTGAAACAGGAAGGTCACAGTACCACCAGATGAGCCAACATTTCATGGAATTTCTTATTAAACGAAACTCGTCGAGGATTTGTAGGAAACAAATATTATCTACCCACACCCAGACCCAACTAAGGCTGGCCATACATTATAAAATGTTCTTATTCAATTAGGTTTACCTTCAACTAGGTAGTGTGAGGGTCTGCCTGATTGCATACAAATTGAAAGTGTTTAAGTTTGACTTCATAATATATAGTTTTGGTAAAGGAAAATTGTACAAGGAAATTGTATAATGTATGGCCAACCTAAATCAAGGGAGCAGATGATTGATATACTTTATGGAAAGCCTGTTGGCCAACCTTATCCTAAACTTGCAGCACCTCAAAACCAATCTGACCACCAGCTATCAATAGAGCTGACCATACACACATAGATTTCTTTTGTTCAGAATGCGGGCTGAAGAAAGAAAGAAATCTAACCGATTCCTCCATCCATGCTGGACAAATCTCTATTGTATTTTGACAACGGGCACCCATGAACTGGAGCAGTCACAATTGATTGGATACAGTCACTGTTTGGCCAAAAAATTTCCTTTGATACTAGCCAAATGAACAGTTGACTCTTGTCAAGCTAAGTAGTGCCGACCAGTGGTGGCTGGTGCTCCATGGCCGGGGGGGGGGGGGGGGGGGGGGCGGCAGACGGACACCAGGCTGCACCAGGCAGACGGACACCAGGCTGCACACCATACCCCCCCTACCCCCCGGACCACAGCAGGACAGGGGACATGACACAGGGGACAAGACAGGGGACAGGACAGAGGACAGGACCCCCCCCCCCCCCCGCTCACTCACCCTGCCTGGATATCTGCAGCAGCAGGCGGCGGCTTCGGCTTCTTCCTCCTGTCTTCTGCGTCTCCTCCCTTCTCCTCCATTCCCAATGGCATGGCTTCTTCTTTCGGCCAATCGGGAAACGGGTCTCAAGACCCGCTTCATGATTGGCCAGGAGGAGGATCCATGTAACAATAGCGAATTTTCATTCACTATTGTCACACAACTGGGTGGGCTCACTGCACCCCCAGCTCACCCTTTCTTTTAGCCTATTAGAGCCTCTGGTTCTAATCACATGGCTAAAAAAAAAAAAAAAAAAAAAAAAAAAGCACTATTGAAGTCCATGCGTCCGGCGCCCCGCATGAAGATTAGGGGGCCGGATGCATGGATGGGGGGGGGGCGGCGCCTCTGCGCCCCCAATGCACCAGCCGCCACTGGTGCTGAAAGGGGCACCCACGACTCATATTTTGACCGATTTAGCAGGCATTGGCCAAAATTTCAGCCATGTATGACAGCCTTAATTTAAAGCCTCTCCCACCTGCTCTTCACCCTACTACACAGTAGCCTCAATGTTAATTTCATATCCTAGTCATATAGCCTCCTTCATGCATTTTATTTATTTATTTTTTTCTATAAGCATGAACTTTTTTTTAATCAAAAATCAAGGATATGCTAGCTCTTAGAGTACAAAGGTGGCTATAAAAGTGTGTAAATTAAAGAGTAGGGTCAAAGCTTGTTTTTTCCTTTTTTTCCTATGGGTCATAGGAGTACACTTAGTTCTGCACTCCTGTGACCCAGATTTAGCAGACATCGGGCTAAGGTCTGCTGTCAGGTGACGCCACTCAGCCAATTCAGGCTCTAGAGGGATCCTGACTTTATTGTCGGGATTCACCCAGATGTCTGACTGGCAACTGGCTCAGCATTTCAGCAGGCTGCCGAGAGCCTGAGTCAGCTGCTCCCGCCCCTCCACAGTCAGAGGGGCAGAGTACAGAGTGGTGAGTGACTGATACTCACAGCTCTGTGCTCAGAGGGGACCTGAGAACTGAGCGATCAGCAGTCTTTAATCACTCAGTTCTTGGTCTTAGAGGCGGTGGGAGCCAGATGCAGCATCAAACCAATGCTGTATCCACCTAGGTGAGTATAAATGTTTGGGTCTTTTTTTTAATCTCACACTTCTCTTTTAATAAAACAACTCAAATCGTTCAAATGAAATCTTGCTGGAAAATTCACCAAGAAATATAAGACTTTGGAATTTTGGTATATTTAATGATATTCTTATTCGTAGCCCCATATATAAATAGAACATATTACAATACCTGACAATCCATTGATAGGTCTATAGAATAATTACATATCTACAATCTTTAACCTGTCACATTTATAGTTGCGCTGACTTGATTGTAAGCAATTTTTCTACCTGGTCATTGTCTTTAATGATATGCGGAATGTATTTTGAATTGTGGCACAAGTAGCAATAGTGTCCCTTTAATTAGCTAATTAGCATTTTCTACCTCTTGTAGCCACCACCAGGGGTCCCTGTTGTTACTTTTGTCATGTAAGTATTTAGTCTGAAAACAAAAAATGAAAGCAAATACATGTTCAATTTAAAAAAAAAAAAAAAAAAGCAAACCACAAAGAGACGGGATGATTGTTTGATAAACCACATTTGATACACAGATTTGTTATACTGTATATGTGTGCCACTCCCATCCTCTTGAACTCCCCTACCCCAAATTGTATGGCTATCCCCTACTCTGTCTGCCATTGGGAGCTCCCTGAAAACACATCTCTTCAGGAAAGTCTATCCGCCTCTACCTAACATCTGACATTTTACTTTCTCACTCAACTTATTCCCACATAGTTTCTATCTTTTGCATCAATTGCACACAGGGCGGCTGATAGGGGGAGACCACCAGTCCCTCCTGTAGGGGGCCCGGGCACAGAGGGGGGGCCCCAACTGCACGGGGAATCCGTGTGGTTGGGCAGAGGGGCAATTACAGAAGGAAGCCCTGCGCGGCTCTCTGTAGCAGGTAAAAGACAGTTTCTCCCCCTCCTGCCAGCTTTCAGCTGCTGCAGGAGGAGACACAGACACAGGGCATTCTTCCTAAATTGCCCTGTTCTGCTTGCTCCTGATTCCCCCCCCCCCCCTTGTACCCCCTTTTCACTGCCCCCCCCCCCTCCCTCCCGCAGCGCTACAGGCTTCCCTATCCTGTAAAAAATAACAAATTGTAAAAAAAATAATAATCATTAAGAATTGTAATAACAAAATTGTAAAATAAAATAATTGCAAATATTTTTAACTTATAGAAAATGTAAGCAATTAAAAAGGGCTAATTCACACAGATTGTCTGTTATGTTTGTTTCCGCTAATAATGATTTTAGTGTATTTTTTGTGAAAATATTGTCTTGAAATATTCGGGGGGGGGGGGGGGGGAGTCCTGCCGGGTAGGCTGTACGGGGGCCCCGTGATTTCTAATGGCAGCGCTGCTTGCATATATCATTATACATATACTATATCTGTGGGACCTCCCTGGAGGGCAGCTGGAAATCACTGTTGTAGGTAACGCTACTGGAGTGATCTCCATTAGCTTCCGAGTCGCTGCTTCATTGTGAACATAGGAGGTCACTCACTTGTCTAGTCGCCATTCAGGCACCATTGCATTTTCTCTGGTTGGATGCACGGCCATTTTACCAAATGGGCACGCTGAGCAGTTGCCCGGGGGCCCCATTTGCCCGGGGGCCCCACCTGCCCAGTGACCCAGCCCCACCCAAACATTAGTCCCGATTCCCGTGTGCATCCCGCCGCTGAACTTAGCAGGTGGCAAGCGCCTGTCTGCCCTGCGCTGCTTTCAGGCCACTTGGGCTGTGGAGGGGGAGCCCACAACTGCAGGAATACCTGTCCACCTCCACGGGAACAGGCACACACAGGACAGTCGAGTCTGACTCCCATCCGTATGTGTGGTCACCGGACCCAGCCGCCGAACTTGGAAGGTGTCATTAGCCTGGCACTGCTGTACCAATAAATATTGCCTTATCGATGATTAGCATTTTTATTCTTGTGGGTGATTGTGTAGGCGGGGCCCCAGTGCACTGCATTGCCTGGGGCCCTTTAATGCTCTTAAGATGGCACTGGTTGGATGAGGTGGAGAGGCAGGGCGGTGATGCCATGATCTCTACCCTGTCCAATCAAAGAACACTTTGCATTAATTGAGAAAATGGAAAGTGCTCTTTGAATGGTGCTCAGGCAAAGCGGGCGACCTCCTGTGTTCACAGCAGCAGGGCAGTCACTCAGTATGTGACTTGAAAACTAGTGGAGATCGCTGGAGTATCAGTGCCCACCACAGAGATTTTCAGCTTCCACAGGGATCTCACAGGTCTTGTTTATACATAGTTACATTGGGCCAAGCTGGTACATTGGTACCAGAATGTCTAGGTGTGTACCTTCTCATTTCTTCCACCACCTTCCCTTCTACCTTTCCTTCATTCATTCATACCCCTGACTTCCCAACCTATCAATTCTTCATTGGAAATCTGTCTTTCCCACACCTTAGCACTTTTGACTCTTATTAATTACTTAAAGCGGAGTTCCGGGCACAGAAATGATTTTTTACTGAACATCCCCCCGGGACAGTCAGGGCTAGCACATTCCACAATGGCTAGCCTCTGATCTGTCCCGGTTCGCACTTACCTTTTAGAAGAAATACTTACTTTGAAAATTTCTTCCACAGCGTTTCCATCTCTCTTGTGGGCAGCTGAAGCCGGCGCGGTCCTCTTCGGTGTCTTCTTCCGCGTCTTCTTCTCCCAGAATGCGCCGCACCGGCCCCTCTCGTCACTTCCGGTGTGGCGCCGCATTCCTAAACAGCTTCTGGGCATGCCCAGAAGCTGTTTAGCAGGGGAATGCGGCGTCGCCCGGAAGTGACGTGCGGGGCCGGTGCCGTCGCATTGATTCCTGGGAGCGATGACGTTCAGCTCCCAGGAATCATTGCGAAGCAGGAAGTGACGGGGTTAGCCTCGGCGCTGGAGGAGGAAGTACCCTGAGGTGAGTATTTACGATCTTCAATTACAAGGTGAGTATACAAAAAAAAAAAAATAACTATCCATTTCCTTTTCAGGTTATGTGTAGCTAGCGGAGGGGCACAAAAAAAAAAATATTGATTTTGTGCCCGGAACTCCGCTTTAATACAGGTATTTTTTTTTATTATTTTAATTTTATTAAAGGCACTTCTAGTGTATAAACACACTACATGACACAGTAAAGAACATTGGTGCTCAATAGTTCTTTAGGTGCTTATCAGTTACTGTAGAGGGAACCAACTTCTGATGGTCCATAAGATAGAGTAATACGGGAAATTTTACTTTTATTACTCACTTACCATAGATCTCCCAATATCTATGAGCACCAAGCTACTTGCTATAGGCTCTCTGACTATGCCACAATGCAAGCTACAATCTTGACTATTATTAAAGCTCATTTATGTACATGTAAATTTGTGCTTTGTTCGTACTTCCCGCTCGACTGTTACCCCCTTTTGCTGCAGTGGCGGCTGGTGCTCAAAATTTTTTGGGGGGGGGGGGCGCAAACAGAAAAATGTAATAGGCATTGCTTTGCGGCAAAAAACACTGTAAAAAAATTGCGTGACTTTGAGGTCGCAAAAGTGTGAAAGTGGCCTTCAGTAATTAAGGTATAGTGTGCCCCCTTCAATGCAGAGAGACCAGCGTGCCCCCTTTCAATGCAGAGAGACCAGCGTGCCCCCTTTCAATGCAGAGAGACCAGCATGCCCCCTTTCAATGCACAGTGACCAGCGTGCCCCCTATTAATGCACAGTGACCAGCGTGCCCCCTTTCAATGCACAGTGACCAGCGTACATGCCCCCTTCAATGCAGTGACCAGCGTACATGCCCTCTTCAATGCAGAGATCAGCATACATGCCCCCAATGCAGAGACCAGCATATATGCCCCCTTGAATGCAGAGATCAGCGTACATGCCCCCAATGCAGTGACCAGCGTACATGCCCCTAATGCAGTAACCAGCGTACATGCCCCCAATGCAGTGACCAGCATGCATGCCCCCTTCAATGCAGTGACCAGCATACATGCCCCCAATGTAGTGACCAGCATACATGCCCCCAATGCAGTGACCAGCATACATGCCCCCAATGCAGTGACCAGCGTGCGTGCCCCCAATGCAGTGACCAGCGTACATGCCCCCAATGCAGTGACCAGCGTGCGTGCCCCCTTCAATGCAGTGACCAGCATACATGCCCCCAATGTAGTGACCAGCATACATGCCCCCAATGCAGTGACCAGCATACATGCCCCCAATGCAGTGACCAGCGTGCGTGCCCCCAATGCAGTGACCAGTATACATGCCCCCAATGCAGTGACCAGTATACATGTCCCCAATGCAGAGATCAGCGTGTGTGCCTCCAATGCAGTGACCAGTATACATGCCCCCAATGCAGTGACCAGTGTACATGTCCCCAATGCAGAGATCAGCGTGCGTGCCTCCAATGCAGTGACCAGTATACATGCCCCCAATGCATTGACCAGTATACATGTCCCCAATGCAGAGATCAGCGTGCGTGCCGCCAATGCAGTGACCAGCATACATGTCCCCAATGCAGAGATCAGCGTGCGTGCCTCCAATACAGTGACCAGTATACATGTCCCCAATGCAGAGATCAGCGTGCGTGCCTCCAATGCAGTGACCAGTATACATGTCCCCAACGCAGAGATCAGCGTGCGTGCCTCCAATGCAGTGACCAGTATACATGCCCCCAATGCAGTGACCAGTATACAGTGGGTACAGAAAGTATTCAGACCCCCTTAAATTTTTCACTCTTTGTTATATTGCAGCCATTTGCTAAAATCATTTAAGTTCATTCTTCTTCCTCATGAATGTACACATAGCACCCCATACTGACAGAAAAACACAGAATTGTTGACATTGTTGCAGATTTATTAAAAAAGAAAAACTGAAATATCACATGGTCCTAAGTATTCAGACCCTTTGCTCAGTATTTAGTAGAAGCCTCCTTTTGATCTAATACAGCCAGGAGTCTTTTTGGGAAAGATGCAACAAGTCTTTCACACCTGGATTTGGGGATCCTCTGCCATTCCTCCTTGCAGATCCTCTCCAGTTCTGTCAGGTTGGATGGTAAACGTTGGTGGACAGCCATTTTTAGGTCTCTCCAGAGATGCTCAATTGGGTTTAAGTCAGGGCTCTGGCTGGGCCATTCAAGAACAGTCACGGAGTTGTTGTGAAGCCACTCCTTCGTTATTTTAGCTGTGTGCTTAGGGTCATTGTCTTGTTGGAAGGTAAACCTTCGGCCCAGTCCGAGGTCCAGAGCTTTCTTGAGAAGGGTTTTGTCCAGGATATCCCTGTACTTGGCCGCATTCATCTTTCCCTCGATTGCAACCAGTCGTCCTGTCCCTGCAGCTGAAAAACACCCCCACAGCATGATGCTGCCACCACCATGCTTCACTGTTGGGACTGTATTGGACAGGTGATGAGCAGTGCCTTGTTTTCTCCACACATACCGCTTAGAATTAAGGCCAAAAAGTTCTATTTTGGTCTCATCAGACCAGAGAATCTTATTTCTCACCATCTTGGAGTCCTTCAGGTGTTTTTTTAGCAAACTCCATGCGGGCTTTCATGTGTCTTACACTGAGGAGAGGCTTCCGTCGGGCCACTCTGCCATAAAGCCCCGACTGGTGGAGGGCTGCAGTGATGGTTGACTTTCTACAACTTTCTCCCATCTCCTGACTGCATCTCTGGAGCTCAGCCACAGTGATCTTTGGGTTCTTCTTTACCTCTCTCACCAAGGCTCTTCTCCCCCGATAGCTCAGTTTGGCCGGATGGCCATCTCTAGGAAGGGTTCTGGTCGTCCCAAACGTCTTCCATTTGAGGATTATGGAGGCCACTGTGCTCTTAGGAACCTTAAGTGCAGCAGAAATCTTTTTGTAACCTTGGCCAGATCTGTGCCTTACCACAATTCTGTCTCTGAGCTCTTCAGGCAGTTCCTTTGACCTCATGATTCTCATTTGCTCTGACATGCATTGTGATCTGGAAGGTCTTATATAGACAGGTGTGTGGCTTTCCTAATCAAGTCCAATCAGTATAATCAAACACAGCTGGACTCAAATGAAGGTGTAGAACCATCTCAAGGATGATCAGAAGAAATGGAAAGCACCTGAGTTAAATATATGAGTGTCACAGCAAAGGGTCTGAATACTTAGGACCATGTGATATTTCAGTTTTTCTTTTTTAATAAATCTGCAACAATGTCAACAATTCTGTGTTTTTCTGTCAGTATGGGGTGCTATGTGTACATTCATGAGGAAGAAGAATGAACTTAAATGATTTTAGCAAATGGCTGCAATATAACAAAGAGTGAAAAATTTAAGGGGGTCTGAATACTTTCCGTACCCACTGTACATGCCCCCAATGCAGTGACCGACCAGTATACATGTCCCCAATGCAGAGATCAGAGTGCGTACCTCCAATGCAGTGACCAGTATACATGTCCCCAATGCAGAGATCAGCGTGCGTGCCTCCAATGCAGTGACCAGTATACATGCCCCCAATGCAGTGACCAGTATACATGTCCCCAATGCAGAGATCAGCGTGCATGCCCCCTTTCTTATCTGGAGCAGCAGTGATCGGCTCCTCCTCATTCCCCCGAATGACTTCTTCTGCTCGGTCCTGGCGCATCTCCTCCAGTCCTTCCGGTCCCGCCTACTCCTCGGCCAATGGCATGGGGTTTGTCTTGCGGCCAATCAGGAAACGCGTATGGGACGCGCTTCCTGATTGGCCAGGAGGAGGAATCGGTGTGACAATAGCGAATTTTCATTCGCTATTGTCACACAATGGGTGGGCTCGGGACGCACTGCTCTGCCCCCCGGGTCCACCCTTTGCATCGCCCTATTAGAGCCTCTGGCTCTAATCAGGTGATGAAAAAAAAAATCCCCATTGAACTCCATGCGTCCGGCGCCCCTGCATGCAGATTAACAAGCCGGCCACCACTGAAAGGCAGCAGTATTATATTGCACCCTACCAATCACTAGATGTGGTGTCTGCGTCAGTTTTCTTTTCTTTGGCTTTTTCTCTGTGTAGCACCCTCCTAGGTAGGTGCTGGAGAGTGAGTATAGTTTTGGCTCTGTCTGCCTATCAGAGAAGCAGCAGGTAAATTCTATATTCTCTCTGCTTAACAGGGAGCAGGATCTATGAGTTAGGTCTGCTCTTGGTTCTCAGCGTGTGATTCGTCTGGTCTTAGGGAGTGTCCCCACTGGTCCAATAGGGAGTCATGTTGGACAGTGGAGGAAACCTGACCAATGGGTACACAGGCTTTAATACAGCCCCAGTGATTTGCACAGACTGGTTGTCTCTGTGCATTTTGGGGTGGGGTATAAAAGCCAGGAGCACATTAGCTCTGGGTCTTTGGCTGGTGAGCAGAGTCCAAGAAGGAGGGTGGCGGCTGCCTCCTCTTCTGCAGCAGTTGGTGCCAGAAGTGTGGAGCTGAATCCAGAGGTCCAGGAGAGCTGACTAAAGGAGTTGAGACACTGGAGAACCTGGAAGACAGTATCGGGAGTACAGGGGATCGTGTCTAAGGGCCTGACCAGGAAGGGGGCAACTCCGGAGTAGAGTAGTCAGAGGACGGGTGTTAGCTGGTGGAGTGAAAGGGGGTGCTAGACGAGTACCCTGAAGAAAAGTGCTAAGCAAGTGTCTATTCAGGAACTTTACCTCAGAATCGTCTAGTGGCAAGGTGAAACTGCGACTTAGCCGCATCCTCAGATAGAAGTCCTCAACATTGTGAATAGTTCAAGTTTTGGAGTATCCCACTCTTCCCTTCTCCCATCTCCATATAAAATAAAAACAACAAAGACAACAACCCCTAGACTGATCATTGACTGAGCCGGAAAGTAAAGTGTTAAGATTCTGCATGCAGTTGCTATCGGTAACCCAGAGGGACCCGAAAAGTTGGGAAATCCAGCAGCCCTCAAGGGGGCAGGGCTACATCTGTATTAGTGAGACACACCTCTAAAGGAATGTGAAGAGGAGGCACAGCAGACAGCAGCCTTGTCAGTCTGGGGGGAGGGAAATGTTAAATATATTAGCAGATAAAATAACTAACACATTGAAGCCAGACCCCAGCTCACACTTTATAATCAATTACAGCAAACAGTTTTTTCCTTTTGAGATAAAGGTTTGATCACCCCTGCCAGTGCTGCCAGTATTAAGTGGTTTGTCTCATTCCTGTAAACGGATTAGTTCTGCTGGAGAGCTTGTGCTTTTAAAAAAACAACAGACTTGCTGGCAGGATCACCAGATGAAAATAGATGAAGGAAAGCCTAAAAAAGGAAATGAATGCAGCCATCACATATAAGAATTGGTAAGCTGTAATATACTAAATGCCTGCTTATGGGTTTTATATGGATTTAAAGCAGGCGGTGAGGAGGCATTACAATGCCACCTCACCACCTTTCAAATGCTCTCTGAAGAGCGATCAGAACATTTATCGCTCTTCAGAGAGCACTGCACATGTGAAAGAGCCCTTAATTTGCGGGAAGCACTCATTGTTTAATGTGACTTCTCTTAACCCTCTGATCTATGACCCAGGGGCGTAACCACAGGGGTTGCAGAGGTTGCGAATGCAACCGGACCCCATGGTCCAGAGGGTCTGTGCGGCTCCCCTTTACACCTGGATAGGAGGGGCAGCGGGGGCAGCATGTAGAGAAATCACTGCTCTCCTTTTTCCTTCTGTAGCTGCAGGAGGAAAATGGAGGAGATTGGTTCCTCTGTATGCTGCCCCCGCCACTCCTCCTATCCAGTTCACTTGTGTTCTGGTGTCTCTGGGCCCCTGTGTGCTCCTCTGGTTCCCCCCCCCCCTCCCCACTGTGCTGCCCCCACCCACTGTGCTTCCTTCCCTCTCCTGCTGGCTGCTGCAGGGGATGTGTCACAATATTGAACCATGAAGGGGTCGGTAAATATGTAATTTACCACCTCCTTCCTTACTGAATGCACAGAGTCATAGTCAATGACACCGTAAAAAAAAAAAATAATAAAATGATAAAAAATAATACAATTAAAATACTAAAAAATAAAAACTACTGACACCAGTGGGTGAACTTCCAGGATCACAAAGGTCACACTTGCAACAGGGCCATGGCATTCCACCATCGTGGGGAGTCCCCAAGATGGCAGGAAGGGGGCCCACTGCAGAACTTGTGAAAGGGTCGCGCTGCGGGACGGTAATATAGGGCCCCACAATGAGAGTAAAGGGCCCCCGGGATCAGTGGGAAGAGCCCCAGGCTTAAAGGGAAGGGCCCCGGCCAGGGGTCTGGGGGGGCCCTTCATAGTTTCTTGCACCGAGGCCCTGAAGGTTCTTGTTACGCCTCTGCTGCGACCACTAAGCTAAAGCTTCTATATGACTTGATTACTATGTATGTTATGAGTACTGTATAGGGTTTTGTGGTATTTTTGCTTTGCATGCATTTGCCAATGTGTTGAGGTGCAATTAGGAATTAATGGCATCCCTGCCCTTCTGCTAAAAAGCAGCGTGTTTCTTTGCATGTTGAGAACAAGGGCGACTTTTATTTTATCAACAAAAATTATTTTAAACAAAAAAAAAAAAAAAATGAAAAGTGCACTAAATGAAATAAACCAAACTACTCTAAATACACCCCCCCCTAAACGCACATTATCTATATAAAAAAAAAAAAAAAGAACAAAATGGCTTTTTAAAAAAATCTAATTTTACCTAAGCAGCTCAATAAACAAAATGCAGATTCCACTTAGCGAAAATCTTTCTGCTCATTTGCTTTGCGAAAAAATCAGTAAATAAAAAGATGATAACTGAATTATATCCCTTCTGCACCAAACGGCTCATTAATAACATCTCCCATATGATAAAGAAGTACCCCGGAGCTGCTCTAATCCTGAGTAACTGTCAGGCAAGGCGCACACATTAAAATGTAGATTAGTCGTGTTCTACTCCAGGATGACACATTACACTAACAAGCCACTGCAGGCAGCTTGCAGCGAGGCAGCTGGTGGCGGGAGTGTTGGGGTTAATGCACATGGCTCCGCAGTGCGCGGTCATCATTTTTTCATGAGACATGCATTTGTGTGATCCTGAATAACGCAAGGATCATGTTGCGCTCTCAAGAATGACATTCCAGGTCAATAGCTTCTAGTTCCTTTTTGAGCAGGCAAACGTCCTTCCCAAGTTGTGTAATCAGTTGTGCCGTCACCACTGTTCAAGCTAAGTTGCATTCTGATTTAAAGTAGACCTGACCTTAATGTGAAGATCTTACATATATAGTTACATAGTGTTACATAGTAGTTGAGGTTGAATAAAGACAATAGTCCATCCAGTTCAACCTGTGTAGGTGTGTGTGACCCTAATCATCTCTCATACCCCTTAATGTTCTGATCATTGAGATATACGTCCAAGAGTCTTTTGAAAGTAACCATACTTCCCACAGAAACCACCTCTTGTGGTAGAGAATTCCACAATCTTGTAGCCCTAACAGTAAAGAACCCCCCACGTTGCCTGAGGTTAAAACGCTTCTCCTCTAATTGCATTGTATGCCCTCGAGTCCTCATGCAATCCCTTCAACTGAATAGCTTTTTTTCTATGCTGAGATCAACATTGAGGTCTTTGTAAATTGCCATCATTTCCCCTCTCAGGCGTCTCTTCTCCAGGGAGAATAAATTAAGCGATTGTAGACGCTCTTCATAATTAAGGTCCTCCAATCCCCTAATTAGTTTAGTTGCCCTTCTCTGGACTCTCTCCAGCTCCAACACATCCCTCCTGAGGACTTGCGACCAGAACTGGACAGAATACTCCAGATGCGGTCGGACCAGAGTTTTATAAAGTGGTAGAATTATAGTCTTATCTCTGGAATACATACCTTTCTTTATGCATGCTAATATTCTGCTGGCTTTGGCAGCTGCTGCTTGTCATTGCATGCTATTGCCCAGTCTATCCTCTACTAAAACTCCCAGATCTTTCTCCATTTTTGATTCCCCCAAAGGTTCCCCCCCTAAAGTGTATTGTGCTTTTATGTTTTTAGTCCCCAAGTGCAACACCTTACACTTCTCTACATTAAACCTCATTTGCTATGTCGTTGCCCACTCTGTTATTTTGTTCAGGTCATTCTGTAAGATATCTGCCTCATGCTGTGTAGTTATTGCCCGGCCCTATTTTGTGTCATCTGCAAAAACTTATATAGAACTAATGACCCCTCCTCAATGCTGTTTATGAATACATTGAAGAAGGTTGGTCCCAGGACTGAGCCTTGGGGGACCCCACTTACCACCTCAGACCAGTCTGAGTATGCGCTATTTATTACCACCCTTTGGACACGCCCTTTTAGCCAGTTCCATATCCAAGAGCAAACCTTGTGGTTGATGCCTGCAGACCTTATTTTATAAATTAAGCGCTTGTGGGGAACTGTATCAAACGCCTTAGCGAAATCCAGGTACACCACATTCACTGGTCTCCCCCTATCTAGCTCACAGCTCACCTCCTCATAGAATGTTAACAGATTGGTTTGACAAGAACGCCCATTCGTAAACCCATGCTGATTACTGCTGATGATGTTGTTGTCTTTAGCAAACTCTACGATATAGTCCCTTATCATCCCCTCCAGAAGTTTACATACTATCGATGTCAGACTGACCGGCCTATAATTTCCCGGGACATGCCTCTGCCCTTTTTTTAATATCTGTATCACGTTAGCTTTCCTCCAATCACCTGGTACATTTCCTGTCATAATACTGTCAGCAAATATCAGGAACAGTGGTCTAGCTATAGTTTTACTAAGTTCTTTGCTGAACTTATCTGCTATGATATAGGGAACATCTAGAAAATTTACCTGTACCTAAGCAATACCCTGAATAAAATGTTCCTTGAATTTCCTCTAAAAAATGGAAGAGCACTTCCTGATATGAGAGGGTGCCTAGGCTCTCCGGTGCCTACAGTCTTATAGCTGTGTATCTGCAGTGTGAGATCTAAGGCCCCATACACACAGGCGTATGAAAAAACTAAAGGACAAGAAGGTGCATGCACCTAGTGCATTAACGAAAAAACATTAATTCAATGTAAAAGCAAAAAAAAAATGAATACTCACAAATATGCAACAGAAATAGCCATCAGAATACACAATGCCATGCAGTGTGGACAACAAATGTCATAAACATCAAAGGGGTGTAGATCTGATGCATTTCGGGGGTGCACCCCCTTCTTCAGAGCTCGGCTATGAGCTTTTCTTTAGAATGTCCAAACTCCTTATATACAGTATCTCACAAAGGTGAGTATACCCCTCACATTTTTGTAAATATTTTATTATATCTTTTCATGTGACAACACTGCTGGCAACAAAAGTGAGTACACCCCTAAGTGACAATGTCCAAATTGGGCCCAAAGTGTCAATATTTTGTGTGGCCACCATTATTTTCCAGCACTGCCTTAACCCACTTGGGCATGGAATTCACCAGAGCTTCACAGGTTGCCTCTGGAGTCCTCTTCCACCCCTCCATGACAACATCACGTAGCTGGTGGTTGTTAGAGACCTTGCACCTTCTGTTTGAGGATGCCCCACAGATGCTCAATAGGGTTTAGGTATGGAGACATGCTTAGCCAGTCCATCACCTTTACCCTCAGCTACTTTAGCAAGGCAGTGGTCTTCTTGGAGGTGCATTAGGGGTCGTTATCATGTTGGAATACTGCTTATGGCCCTGTCTCCTAAGGGAGGGGATCATGCTCTGCTTCAATATGTCCCAGTACATGTTGGCGTTCATGGTTCCCTCAATGAACTGTAGCTCCCCAGTGGCGACAACACTCATGCAGCCCGACCATGACACTCCCACCACCATGCTTGACTGTAGGCAAGACACACTTGTCTTTGTACTCCTCACCTGGTTGCTGCCACACACACGCTTGACACCATCTGAACCAAATAAGTTTATCTTGGTCTCATCAGACCACAGGATATGGTTCCAGTAATCCATGTCCTTAGTCTTCTTGTCTTCAGAAAACTATTTGCGGGCTTTCTTGTGCATCATCTTTAGAAGAGGCTTCCTTCTGGGACGACAGCCATGCAGACCAATTTGATTTAGTGTGTGGCGTATGGCACTGACAGGCTGACCCCCCCAGCCCTTTAACCTCTGCAGCAATGCTGGCAGCACTCATACATCTATTTCCCAAATAAATATAGAAGAAAAAAGTGCAGCGCTTAAATAATTTATACAATCCAGTGATGGTGTATCAAAAATAATAAGTGAAAAAGTCTGTGTATAATAGTGAGTCCCAGGTTCTAAAGATTAGAACGTGAAAATGGAGCCATCAAAACTTCCACGGTGATCAATAGGAGAGAACCCCCACACCAGCGTGATAGATAATGAATGCGCTCACCAGAGGTTATGGACCCAAGTAGTACCATATAGCAAATGGGTCAATGAAGCTTGATGTTATCCATAGGTCCCACAAGAGATGGCTGTTTCAGAGGATGTTTCAAAGGGTGACGATATACCCTTGAACAGAGATGGCTTTGTCTCCCAGTGTTGTATCCATATGTGGAAGTATGCCAAACAACACATAGTGTAATACCTCTTATAATAAAATGTAATAAAAAAGATCAAAAAGACTTACAAACATCCATGTTGACCAGAATATAGAGATAGGAATGATGGCGGATGACATGTAATGTGACCCTGATGCGTTTCGTCACATCTGACTTCCTCATAGGTTAAGATGGATGTTTGTCGTGCTGTCAGCGTGAGGAGAAAAAAAAAGCCAATCGCCGGCTGCTGTTAGAGGGACATCGGAGAGAATAATCTGTGCCCCAGTGCCACCTATCAGTGTCCAATAGTGCCCACCAGCGCCACCTACCAGTGCAAGTCAGTGCCACCTCTCAGTGCCCACCAGTGCCACATATCAATGCCCACCAGTGCCACCTATCAATGCCCCATCATCAGTGCTGAATTAGTGTCACCTACCAGTGCCTATTATTGCCCATCAGTGCTACCTATCAGTGCCACCTTTTAGTGCCCATCAGTCCCCATGAGTGCTACCTATCAGTGCCACCTATTAGTGCCCTTCAGTGCCACCTACCAGTGTCCTTCAGTGCTGCCCATCAGTGCCCATTGGTGCCACCCATCAGTGGCACCTATCAGTGCCCACTGGTGCCACCTTATCAGTGCCCATCCGTGTCGCCTATCAGTGTCCATCAGTGCAGCCTATCAGTGCCCATCAGTGCCACCTCATCAGCGCACTTAAGAAAAAAATACCTGTTTGCAAAATTTTATAACAAACTATTCAAAATTTTCGGCCTTTTTTTGCTCAGCAAAAAAAAAAACAAAAAAAAAAAAAAAACAGTACTGATTAAATACCACCAAAAGAAAGCTCTATTTGTTTGAAAAAAAACTGATAAAAATGTAATTTGGGTACAGTGTTGCATGATCGCGCAATTGTCATTCAAAATGCGACAGCGCTGAAAGCTGAGAATTGGCCTGGGCAGGAAGGGGGTTTAGGTGCCCAGTAGGCAAGTGGTTAAAGCAACCGTAGTGGTGCGGTTGGGCCTTTAACCACTTCCGGACCGCCCGCTGCAGTTTTACATCAGTACATTGACATTAAATACCGGGGTAATGGCAGCAGATAGCTGCCATAATCCTGGTATTTTCTTACAGGGCCGGTGGTCCTCTTTCACATAAAAGTGGTCCCAGCAGTGGATTCGTCCACGAGATTACTTTTATTGGCGGCGGGAGAGGCCCCCCCGCCGCTACCCGGGCATTTTCCTAGCGTTGGTAGCGGAGAAAACAATCCAGTTCCTTGCTGTCCAAGGCAGGAAGTCGAGTGAGGGTAAGATGGCCCCCACTTAACTCTTTGGCCTTGGAGGACCGGAGCAATGTCATAAGTCGCTTCCGCCCAACGCCCTAAAGGGCCCATTTTTTTTCTTGCTGAAAAAAAAATTTGATTTTTTCTTTTTTTTTGCTTTTAAGGGTAGATGTGCGATCTGTGAGGTCTTTTTGACCCCAGATTTCACATTAAAGAGGACCTGTCCTGCTTATTTCTAATTCTAAATCTATTGTTTATTATGTAAACATTCCTTGTAATAGGAATAAAAGCGATCAAAACATTTTTTTTTAAAGGGACAGTGTAAAAATAAAAAATATAAAGTTAAATAAATAAGAAAAAAAAAATTTAAAGCGCCCCGTCCCTCCGAGCTCACGCGCAGAAGTTATTGCATACGCAAGTTGCGCCCACATATGTAAACAGTGTTCAAATCACACATGAGAGGTATCACCATGATCATTAGAGCAAGAGCAAAAATTCTAGCCCTAGACCCCCTCTGTAACTCTAAACTGGTGACCTGTAGAAATTCTTAAGCGTCGCCTATGGAGATTTGTAAGTACCAATGTTTGTCGCAATTTTGAAGCATGACATGTTGGGTATCTATTTACTCAGCGTAACATTATTTTTCACATTATGGAAAAATTAGGCTAACTTTACTGTTTTCTTATTTTTTTAATCAAAAAAAGTGTATTTTTTCCAAAAAAATTGCCTTTGTATGACCGCTGCACAAATACGGTGTGACATAAAGCACAGCTCCAAACTGTCCCTGATTTTGAGGGACTGTTCCTGATTTGGAACAAAGTCCCTCTGTCCCTCTTTCCTCCTCATTTGTCCCTCTATTTGGTCGGATCTAGATATTTGTATATAAAATTTACATTTTTATCTTTCAAAACTTGTTTCCCATTGCTGAACCTTTCATCCAATTTCTAAATTGCTGCATTGTAAATTTCAAAAGCCAATATAAAGGAATAGTAGTGGTAAAAAAAAAAAAAAATAATTGTGGGTTTAACTAATTATTTTTTTTTTTTAAATTCTCCTTTTAAGAGGGAGTGGTAGCGGATGTGCTCTATACCCACATAATTTTGCTAATAGGTTTCCCTCGTTCCCATCTCAAAAAGTTGGGAGGTATGATAAAGTATTGCAATGATCTCCATTTTATTCTCTAGGGTCTCAATTCTGGACTTAGAATAGATGTAGGGAAGAGAAGACTGTAGATAAACAGGTACAACTCATGTAGTAGGATTTGTTTCATCTCTGTTCATTGGTTATATGTAAGGGTTTAGAACCACTTAAATGCATTGTACGCATCAACAACTTAACCACTTCAATGCTGGGCACTTTCACCCCCTTCCTCTCTAGGCCAATTTTCAGCTTTCACACTTTGAATGACAATTGCTCGGTCGTGCAAGCTGTACCCAAATGACATTTTTATCATTTTTTTCACACAAATAGAGCTTTCTTTTGGTGGTATTTAATCACCGCTGGGTTTTTTATTTTTTACTAATATATATATATATACAATGTTTGGGGGTTCTAAGTAATTTTTTTAGCAAAAAATACTGAATTTAATTTGTAAACAACAAGTGTCAGAAATATGCCTGGGCCTTACGTGGTTAATATTGAAAGTGATCATCTAATAAAACTTTCAGTGTTTTTAGGATCTCCCTCCCACGTGTGGTCTGTGACATCCACTTGGAGGAAGAACACTTCATTCCTTTGTGTTGATGTCATTCCGGCCGCTGAACATTGGCCGGCATGCAGGCTTTCCCTCTCAATAAAATGAAGATGATTCAACTGTTCTTGGCAGTTTGGGGCAGTAAAGTTAAACCTGAACTTTAGTGACAGGACACAGGAAAAGGCCAATTTAAAAATACAAATGCAGAAATATTTAAAGAATCCTCAAAATACTTCCCACTGCTAATAGTCATGTGACCAAATACCAAAAACTAGTCCTTCTGCCTTCAGAGAGCTTTAAAGCGGAACTACAGGAGACACCCAAAGCCTCACTGCAAGGGTAAAACCAATTTTTGTTCAGGGGGACCATTAGGGTCTTGCTCACCATGTAACACATATGTGCGGGGGCAAGAAAGGTGAGCTGTAATGCCAAGCTGCCACACATATGAATCCAGAGTGGCCTGAGATTGGGTTCTCCCAGCACACTTATTGAGCTTATTGAGCTGTTATCAACAGATTCAGTCCAGGATTCTGATCTTAAAAAAGCCGAAAATGTTGAAAAAAAAAAGGTTTCTTAGTTTCAGTCAGTAGATTTTGTAAAGAAGTAATTTTTCTCCTTCACTGATGTGTGCTGATGAGGCGGCACTGATGGGCACTGATAGGCTGCACTGATAAGGCGGCACTGATGAGGATGCACTAATATGCCGCACTGATGGGCACTTCTAGGTGGCACTGATGAGCACTGCTAGGTGGCACTGATGGGCACTGATAGGTGGCACTGACTGACATCACTAATGGGCACTGATTAGGGTCACTGATGGGTACCTATTGGGGTCACTGTTGGGTGTCACTGATAGGCATTGATTGATGTCACTGATGTGCACTGTTTGGTGTCATTGATGGGCATTGCTCTGGCTTTACTGTAATCAGGGCACTGATGATCAGTGCCCTGATTACTTGTCCTGGACTCCCCTTCGAGGAGGAGTCGCTAATCATCTCTCCTCGCCACACACTCTGACAGTGTGAGACGAGGAGCGCCGATAAACGGCACTTCCGCATTTACATGTGAACGGGTGTGATTGGACACAGCCGATCCCATTTGTAAAGAGCCGCGTCATTGGCTCTTTACCAAGATTGCGGTCGCGCCATGTCGTAGGAACATGATGCAGCCTCGATCTCTGTGCTGCGCGCCCCCATGGCAGTATGAGAGCGGCCATTCTGGGCCACCCACATATGACGTTGTCCCAGAACGAGAGCCTCACTGCTCCACTGTCATTTGACAGTGGGTGGATGGCAAGTGGTTAAAGTACATAAACTATAGACACTGGGTTCACTTTACCGCTAGAGCGCGTGTATGAGAAACCTCCAGAAATCTGGGAGGGGGGCCCAAAGGATTTGACTGCCCAGGGGGTCTCCACAATCCGGAACTGATTACCAACTTTGGCCTGGATTTCTGACCAAGATTCTGCTTATTGACTTTTTACCTCGCTGACCGACATTTTGCCGAATTGTGCTTGTTTCCAACATTACAACTTGATGCCTTGCTGCTTGTCTGTTATCGACCTCATCCTTTGACCTGACTCTGCCTAGATTTAAATGGGGTGCATCGTCTGTGTATTACCCACTGTACTCCTGAACATCTGACACCAGCCCTCTATTCCCCTTGCAGGCCTGTAGGCAGGTAAAGGTTAACGCTGCCTCCAGTTAGAGTTATTTGTGTTTCCCCATTCTTTTCTAGGTAGGTTTTCCTGAATCAGATCCACTGGTTCAGTGCATTATAAAAGGGACCGTGGTCTGGTAGCTGAGAGCTAGAAACTTTAAGGTTGCTGCTGTTACTGCACATCTGCCCTCAGGACCCTGCTACAGTCTGCATTAGCTGCTGGGACTTGCAGTCCACCCTGAAGATGCCAATCCTGGATACTTCCATTATGGACTCTACCAGGTATGGACTTTCTTCTGTACAGGTATGCTGGGGCAGCCACAAGCCTGAGTAGGGACTAGGGATGTTAGGAAAAGACTGCACTTTATGTTGAAATGTTGTGCCAACTATTTCTCGAGTAAAGTTTTTGAAACTTTGCCTTTGCAGCTGCATTCACACCTGAACGTCATGTTTTTGAACGTTTGTATGTGCATTTGTGTACAGCGTTTTTAAAGCATTTTTGAGCTTTGGTGTTCTTTATTAGACATTAGAGATAAGGTATCATCTATTTCATTATTTTTTGTTATGTTTTTTCAGCTTTTTCATCCGCTTTTATTCAATATTTATTTCTTTATTTATTTTTTTACTTTTTTTGCAAGAGGTTAAGGGTCAGAGTTTAAAGGTTAGGGCTAGGGGTTAATTAATATATTATTTACTTATTATTTATTTATCCTGTTAGGTTAGGGGTTATTATTAGGGTTAGGGTTTAGCATTAGGGGTTCATATTAGGGTTAGGGTTAAAGGTTAAAGTATTTTATTTATTTATTTTTATTATAAATTTATTTTATTTAAGGGTTAGGCCCCTTTCACACATATGGTCCGATCCGATCCGCCTGTCAGTTTTTCAGGCAGACCTGATCAGATGCCCCATGCATCCCTATAGGGCAGCAGATGTCAGCAGAGACATGTCCGCTGACAAGCTCAAGCTTGTTATCTCAAACGCCTAAGGTCCCAGCCATCACTTTTCATTTTAGTGGTGGCTTTATATGTGAGTTCTTTTTTACCGTTGTTTAATTTTATATTCTATATACACTGTTTTGTATCAGTGTTACTGAATATTTTATTGTATATTTTTATTAAATTGATTTTTCCTTCATACTGCACCATGAGCCTCTCCCATTTTTTTATATAATTTAACCCTTCCATGATGTGCTGAGTCAATCTACGCATTGGAGGTTTTCTATGAGGCTGGAAGTTGCTGACTAGATTGATGTCCCAAAAGATCTGGAGACTGGTCGCATAACACTCGTTTGCTGTCCTATAATCTAGACAGCATTTGGCTCTAGTGAGTTTGCATTTCACTTATTCTCGTTGATGGAAAGATCGTTATCCGTTTCATCGTGACATCCATATGTTCACTGGATTGCACCTATTGAATGTCGTCACATTTAATCTTATGAACTTTATCACAAGAGACATTTCATCAATTTGTTCATCTTTTTGAATTTGTTTCTTTTTATATTTCTTTAGCACTGCATTTTTCTTTTTACTACTGGCAGGGAAGGGGTTTAGCCCTGTGGGTGATCAAGGGGTTAAATGTAAGCCTAGGGGAGTGATTGTAACTGTGGGGGGGGGAGGCGTGGCTTGTGAAATGACCATAGAGACCTGTGATCCTATATAGAAGGATCACATGGGCTCTATGGTCATTGCAGGGAGAAGGACGGTTGGCTGTATTTACAACAACCGATCGTCCTTCTCTCTCAGCGGGGAGCGTTCGCGGGTGTCAGGCGGCAATCGGAAGCCACTTCACTGCATCGGCTTCCCCGCGCGCTCGCCCCCTAGCTTCCCGCGCGTGACCGACGTAGACCTACGTCAGTTCGTGCAGGAGAGCCACCCTGCCGCAGTAAATCTATGGCGGGTGGTCGGGAAGTGGTTAAAGAAAAAAAAACAAGACTTTAATAACCCTTTAAACTACAAACGAGTACAATATGTAGTTAAAAATGTGATTTAAGGGAGATATTAAGGAGGCTGTGGCTGCTCCGCTCGGGTCTCTTGCACCATGACATCACATGACACGCTCAGGCATTGCCTTCTCTAGACCCACCCCCCACCGGCGCTGCCCAAACACACTGTTGCAGGCACTCGGATGTTCTCGGGTGACTCTGGACTGCAACTGCCAGTGCCGGGACAAGGTCATCCAGCGCCCAGGGCAAGGATGCCAAACTGCGCCCCCCCCCGCTTTAGGGTCAAGGCGCCCCCCATCCCTGCAACAAACCATTGCGCCCAGGGCAACTGTCTCTCCTGCCCACCTCTTGTTCTGGACCTGGCAACTGTACATGCACAGTTCCGAGCTGAGCGTCACAGCCATATTTTTAACTGGCAACCTTTTCCTGTCACTGGCATTTACTGGCAGAAGAAAAGTGCCCAGTTTTTACTGGCTGCCAGTAAAAATACTGACACACTGCTGGTCATAATGGTCACCAGGACAAAAAGAGAGAGGGTGAAGCTCCCTAATGGGGACACTGAACGTAATAAAAACCTGAAAGGGCATCTAACCCTTCCCCACTTCATCCAAAACTAAAAGAAAAAAATTGGCCTTAGATAAACTTCAAGAAACTTCATAGCAAAAAAATAATGGCGAGGTATTTCACAGGGTGATGGAGGTTTCAAAACAAATATTGGCAATCCATGCAAGATAAGAGATAAGGTGTTTAAATAAAGTTATCAGAAGGTAAATGTTACCTTTTTCCTGCTATAGCAATCCTTTCACTTATACAAAAAATGATAGGGTCAGTCCATTCAGTTATGAGGGGAACCCAGAGGTGGAAATCAGCCACGGCTTTCTTATGTCCTAAGGAGGCCTGGGCCTTATGCCTGGGTTCACACTACTGTGATGCGCAAATCAGTGTGATTCTAGTGCGACTTCCCGCATCGCATCTCCCCCACAGGCAGTTCACACTGCACTCTGCGAACCGCCGAGGGTGTCAATACAAAGTTAATGACATCCCCAGATCAGTTTGCAGATCGCAGTGCAAACTTTGAATTCAGGCAGGAATCAGATTGCATGGGTGTGATTACCCATGCGATCCGATTCCAGTGCGGGAAAAAAAAGGTTCCTGCACCATTGTCGTGAGAATGGGATACGAGTTTAGCCATACAAACTGTATGTCTGAATTTGCATCGAACAGACATCGTATGTGATCTGCACAGCAATGCGGTGCGAATCACATGCGATGTCTGTGTTCGCAATAGTGTGAACCCAGGCTTAATGTGCGATCCGACCCCAAAACAGTCTTCATAAAGTCATTTATATCATAAGAACTTGCCAGTTTTTACCTATGGAAAGGGGGGCAGTGCAGGCTGTGGTGGTCTCAGGGAGGGGGGATAAAGGTTCTTTCAGACAGGCTGCAGTGTTTACAGCCCTCTGAAAAGCAATCTGCACATAATGCACAACAGCGTGTTGGGACCCGTGTTGTAACGTATCTTTGTGTATTGTGTGGCCTAAATATGCAACCTGCCTACATGATTCCTCAACACACACAAATGTAAGAGTTTGGTTGAAGGAGGTACATAGATGCCGATTGTTTTTGATGAGTCCATGCATTAAACCTGCAATGATCAACTCAGATCAATGCAACTCAGTGCAACTGGTGTGAATGAGCCCTCAGGGTCCGGCAGCAGTTTTCAGCAATGGCCGTGTGACTCCCTGTGGCCCATTGAGAGGTTATTCTTGGTGTGCAAACAGAAAATGATCAGGTTGAATCATACACTGGAAAAAAAAAACAAAACACATATATGGCCAACTTACATATACCCAGTTAAGTGACTGGCCTCTGGTGATACACAGAGATGAGACAAATCCTCCTGCATAGGTTGTACCTGTTTATCTGCAGTCTTCTCCACATCCATTCAAAGTGCTGAATTTTTTGTTTGTCTGAGCTGTCAGACAAAAAATGGGCGGAGAGTTGAAGTTACATACCACAGAACTCAGGGACACTCCCCCCCCCCTTCCGCTCTTTCACACAGCACACATAGACAGAGCTGAGACTGTCAATCAGCTGGAGGTCCCTCCTCTGTCACCATTGTTTGCTTGGTGTCAGGAAAACCTGTCAGTGCTCCATGCTGATAGCAGAGGAACCAAGCAGCAGACAGAAATTACACTTAGTGCTCTGGATTGAGAAAAGTACACACTACAGAGTGATATGCTTTCTTCATATTTCATGTCTGAGCATTACAACCACTTTAAGGCTAGGTTCACACCTTTACAGAAACGCACTACAGTCCATTTACCATAAATTCCTCTGGGTCACGTTCACATCAATGCAGTTTCCACCAGAGCACTTTTTTGGAAAGATGCAATGACTTTTTTACACAAATCACAGTGTGTTTTTGGCTCAATAATCTTCAATGGAATCGCATCAAAAACTCATGTTGGTGCGTTTTCCTGCATGACAACAGACTCCTCCTACTAGTAACATTAACATATTCCAAAAACACGAAACGCATTAAAAAATGCATCAAAAATGCACATGAAAAAACACAAAACGCACCAAAAACACATCAATCGCACATGCATAGATGTGAACCTTGCCTTAAGCTGAACTAAGGTTCACACTATTGAGATTTCCCTGCAGCTGCGTTTGTGCAGGCCCAGCAGCCTATTCATTTCAATGTGCTGCTGTACCCAAGGAAAACACAGGGAAAGGGGCACCTTCTGCAAAATCACAGCCCCAGAGAAACTGCATAGTGCTATTTGGTTCCCAGCATGGAAAAAACCCAATGTGCTTCCCAGTACGTGGGCGTGCCATTAAAAATGAATGGCACCTCTGCGAGTGCGTTTTTCATGCGGGAGCTGGAAAGTGTGCGATTACATGCAGTCCCACACCTGCATATAGTGTGAACCTCGCCTAAGTTGTAGAAAACTGTGAGCAGGCAGCTCGTTATTGCAGAAGAGACATGCTGGCTGCTCCGTGGCTCAGGTTAGGCTGCTCACAACAGACATGGCTTCCCCTCCCAGTGGGTACCCAGCAGGTTACATGAAAAAAAAAACATGCATAAATGGAAGCAGCTCCAGACTGAAGGATAAAAGGCTAAAATTAGTTTGATAGATTGTACAAAAAAAACATCAACGCGTTTTGGGGGGGTCAAAGAAACACCCCATCATCAGGGTTTCAGGAAAAATAAGAACCTTGAATGGACTCAAAGTAGAGCTTTCCTGTGTGAATCTGTGCAGAGAAGCTGATTGCTGGATCAGAAGAGTTACTGGCCAGCAGTATCCAGCAATCACGATAAAAAAACGAAGAAGCACGTTGGCTGTTTTTTAGTACAAACTAAAGAATGACAATTTTTATCTTTGGATTTGGCGCTCCTTCCATTGATGCATTCATAATGAATGGGCTGCCTTCACGCAATACATGTTAAAATGTGCCATAACATGCGTTATTGCACTGCAGCGAATCGCTTAAGTCTGAATGGGCCCCTAGTGAGAGGGGAGGGCACAGTCACAGCACGACTCCCATTGACACCTAGGCGGGACCAGACTCCAAATTCTCCTGGGTCACATTTGGATCTCCAAATGTACCTGTCAGCAGCCCTTTAACCACCTCCGTACCGCAAAGTCCAAACAGGGTAGACTGCTCCAGGTGAGGCTAGGATCAGGTGCAGGTCGTATCCGCAATCCAGGATAGCTTCTTTTTTGTCTGAAGCACCTCCGTACCGCGTCATTGCCGAAAGACGGCTTTAGCGAAGCTCTCTTGTTTTGGAAGGGCATCCATGGACATCCTACCAGAACATGCCCCCCACGCCCCTGTTTCACAGCTGATCACAGATTTAGGTAAAGGGCCAACAACAGAGGCCCTTTACCATGTAATTAGCCATGTCAAATCACAGCTGATCACTTGGCAGTTATCAGCATTCCTTTCTTTATGCACTGTCACTGTGCGAGGAAAGGAAAGCCGATAGCTGGCAAGGCTAACAGGGCACATTTACACAGATAAACATGCAACTGGTCCTCAGAGCCCTAATTATCAGTGCAGCACCATCAGTGCTGCCTCATCAGTGCCGCCTCATAATTTCCCATCTGTGCCGCCTTATCAATGCAGCCTCATCAGTGCCGCCTCATCATTTTCCATCTGTGCCACCTTATCAGTGCAGCCTCATTAGTGCAGCTTCATCAGTGCCCATCAGTGCAGCTTCATCAGTAGACATGTGTGGTTCGTTTCATTCTGAATAAATATTCGGATGAATTTTTCATTATTTGGTGATTTGGATATATCCGAATACCCAAATTGCAGGATAAACGAAGTTTACAGAATGCTCCAATTACCGAAACGAAATTCGTCCGAATTTTGGAAAATCAAATTGAAATTCAAATCGAATTTTACATCGAATTCCAGTCGAATTTGAACTGTAAACATATTTCTGAAATCAAAGACTGTGTGTGTTATTACAGTACCATTTCCAAATAATGCTGTTTTTGTTAAGCCAAAGATGATTTAAAGAGTCATTGTAATAATTTGATAAAGATTTTTCTTTTGTTTGTTCCTTTTCCACATTCAAATAAAAAAAAAAAATCTAAAGTTTTTGAATCGACCAATTCAAAATTTATCGATTCGAACATTTTGAATAAAGAAAAAATTGTAAATTTAAAAATGACATAAAACGAATTCCGAATACGAATTGAGCAAATCAACTGAATTTAATTAACTAAATAACTAGATTAACGAATCTAAATGAAATTAAATGAAACTAATTATTTCATCATGCACATGTCTATTCATCAGTGCCCATCAGTGCAGCCTCAATAGTGCCCATCAGTGCAGTCTCATCAGTGCCCATCAGTGCAGCCTCCTCAGTACACATCAGTGATGAAGACAAATTACTTATTTGCAAAATTTTATAACAGAAACTAAGAAAAACATTTTTTATTTCAAAATTTTCGGTTTGTTTGGCAAAAAATAGAAAAACCATATTAAAACCAAACCAAACCAGCATAATGAACACCAAAATAAAGTTCTATCTGTCTCAGAAAAATATAGTTTGGGTACAGCTCTGCATGACCGCACACTTGTCATTCAAAGTGCAACAGCGCTAAGAGCTGAAAATTGGCCTCGGCAGGAAGAGAGTGCAAGTGCTGGGTAATAATGTGTTTAAGTTACAGAAAATGAGAAAAGCGTATTCACAGATAATCTGTAAGAAAAGAAACCGCTGCAGATTTTTTTTTCTTTTTTCGATGACGTCACTACCGCGCATGCGTGCGGGAGCCGCCAGGCACGACACACTGCTCTGAAGAAACGGCATGGGCGGCCGTTCCTTCAAAGCGCGTGCACCCGTGATGTAACTGGCTGCTAGCTCAGTAAATACAGTAAACCCCCCTCCATCGCGGGGGTTACGTCCTGGAAAAGTGAAAATCTGCGAAATAGAAAAACCCTATTAAAATACACTGTAGGCATGTTTTTTTTTAACTGTCACAGTACTTTTAAAAGCATTTTAAGGTCATAAAACACACTTTTAAAATAATAGAAACTCATTTAAACACATAAAAGATACTTAGAGACAGAGCAAGAGCTATGGAAAACACGAAAATAATTAATTTTCAATGATTTAATTTAATTTTCAATGATTTAATTAGTAAAATAACATTACAGAAAAAAACGCAATATACCGGGACCGCAAAAACTGAACTGCGATAGAGCGGGGTTTACTGTATCTCCTAATTGGTGCATGTTTAGGAGATATTTACACTACCTATAGGTAATCCTTAAAGGGTAACTCCACTTTCGTGGGGAAAAAAAATCAGCAAATTAAGAAAAAATAATATAGCGTATATAATTGTGACACAAATCATATTTTAATTGAATGTTATTAAACATTACCTTTCCTTTTCAACCTGCAGCTGTTGCAATGTTCTGGAAATGCAATGCAATTGCAATGGCTACCTGGAGCTGTTCTGTATACAGAATGTACACTGACCATCCCCCTGAAACATAATTTCCTGCTTGTGTGATTGGCTCACCAATGTTCCCAGAAGTCTGCACTAAGATAAATCAGATTTCTGGCGTCCCCTGCAACAAAAATGTAATTTTTGATTAGATACTCCCAATAGGAACACGTCTAAAGGGATGCAGGCCCAGCAGCTTTCCTCATTAGAGCCCTGCAGATGCCACAGCTGATAGATAATTATTAAACCACTCCCATTAGACCCACTCAGCACAGAGGCACAGAGGAACAAACAATGATCTTTTCAGAATAACAAAAGGTAGGAATCTGCAACAAAGTTTGTTATAATCCTTGTAATGTACAGAGATCACCCAGGGGGGAATGTTTTTTCTCAACAAAAGTGGAGTTACGCTTTAATATAGGCAGGGCTTTTTTTCAGCGGGAACGCGGGGGAACGCAGTTCCTGCACCTCTAGAACTGAATGTATGTGATGGCAAGAGGTGTTGGTCTATTGATGCTAGCTGCTGTGGAATCTATTGTTGCTGGAGAAGATCTATTTTTGTGAGGGAAGGGTGTCTATTGTTGCTGGGGAGTTCTTCTGTTGCTTTTTGGAGATCTATTGTTGCTGGGAGGGGGCAGGTCAGTCATTGTTGGGAGGGATGTACTTTTGAGGGAGGGTTTTTTGTTACTGGCTGCTGGAGGGTCTATGTTTGCTGCTGAGGAATCTATTGTTGTTGGAGCTGATCTATTTTTACAGGGGGGTCTATTGTTGCTTGGGAGGTCTATTGTTGCTGGTGTGGGATCTACTGTTGCTAGGGGTGGGTTTTATATTGCAGGGGATCAATCGTTGCTGAGAGGGATCTACTGGTTAGGATAGAGTCTAATGTTCCTGGCTGCTGGAGGGTCTATTGATGCTGGCTGTTGGGAGTCCATTGTTGACGAGGTGGATCTATTGTCGCTGGGGTGTCCATTGTTGCTAGATCTATTTTAGTGCCTTTCTTGTTATCATTACCACATTCCATACACATTCACCACAAATGATACTTGGTTCTGTATTCTCTAAATGAGGCGGTACTGGGAGGTGGATAAGGGGTGGAACCAAGGAACAGTGCGTGGAGGTGGGTAAAGGATGGAGTCAAGGGCTGACTGAGAAGGGAGGAGTTCCTGCACCTATTCTCTAAGAAAAAAAAGCCCTGAATATAGGCTTACCTATAGGCAGGACTGCCATCAGGGGGGGACAGCCCATACACATGTATGGGGCCCAGGCATCCTGAGGGGCCCGAGCCACAACCAACCAGTTGTTGCTGGATCCAAACCCCACCCCCCAGACCATCCTGCCAAATACCCAGTCAGTGTCCTTGTTTCCACAGCTGAGCTGCTCTACAACAGCACAGGCTGTCCAGCAATCAGAGCTTGCCCCTCACCCAAGCCCTGGCATTCAGAGGAGGAGGAAGTTGCTCCTCCAAACTTATCCGGTCCCATCGCCCAGTCTTCCAGCTTCTACCTGTCCTGTAGCCGACTGCTGCAATAGGAAGGAATAGATCCTGATGTAAGCGGAGGTCTTCACAATGCTCCATCCTCCCCTTCCACTACCCCAACTATTTTCCTAAACCTCTTCTAACTTAGGGGACCCTATTGAAAGGGAATAGGCTCTAGGAACAATGATGTAAGGGGGGTCTTTGGGATCCTAATGTAAGGAGAGACTTTGGGGAGCCTAATGAAAGTGGGGTCCCTGATGTAAGTGCAAACTCTGGGGACCCGAATTTAAGGAGGGGGAACTCTGGGGACCCTGATGTAAGGAGGGGAAACTCTGTAGACCCTGATATAAGAAGGGACTCTTGGGACCCTGATGTAAGGGGGGGTGACTCTGGGAACTCTGATGAAAGGGGGGGGACTCTGGGGACCTGGATTTAAGGAGGGGGGGGCTCTGTAGACCCTGATATAAGAAGAAGGGACTCTTGGGACCCTGATGTAAGGAGGGAACACTGATGATAGGAGGGAAACTCCATAGAGGTGATTGCATGAAAAGCATGACAACCATAGGTTGTTGCTATGGATATATAGAAAATGGGGAAACATTAGAATCATATACATGGAATATACTGTGCAGCGGTAACGCTAAACTCCAGGCAGCTATAAGTTAATGCAGCTTTGTAATCATTAATACATCATTAAATGTATTTCCTGAATTAGAACTATAGGCAAAACCTTTTATTTTTATTTTGGATAAAGCAAAAAAGTGTTATAACTCCTGTCAGATTTTATTTTCACCATTTGTATCCCATTACAGAGATTTTCCTTCACTTCCTGTCCTATAGCCAAAACAGGAAGTGAGAGGAAATCCCTACAAAATAACCTGCAAAGTAAAGCAGTGCCGTATGCATCGCATACTAGCTCATTATGTAATACCTTAGAGCAAAGCCCCCACAGAGGTGCCCGCACACCGCTGATACAGCCAACATGTTCACCCGTCTTTCTTACGGGTTCACGTCCTCTGGCCATCTGATTGGCTGGAGCCATCACTCCCACGCATGCGTTCGGGAGCCGCCGTTCACGGCACAGGGCTCTGAGGGAATGGCACGGGGGCGGCATGCAAAGTAAATATCTCCTAAACTGTGCATCTTTAGGATATTGTTTACCTCCCTTTTACCTTCTAATAGGCTTACCTATAGGTACAAGTTACAGAGGAAGCTTTACTTCCTCTTTAGAATAAAATAAACCTTCTGACTTTACAATCACTATAAATGTAAGCTGTGTAAGAATCTAAAATTTATCTGGTTGCCTCTTGTAGTTCCTGTACTGCAGGTCTGGAATGTGAGAGTAGCTGATCAGTTAATGTGCTGACAAGAAGCATTCTGATAGGAGGATAAAGCAGAGTGACAGATGAGCTCATCACTGTGCTGCTTCTCATTACACTGTCCAGTCACAAGCTGGACAAAGCCAAGCCAAAGTCTACCTGGTCCCAGAGGAAGGGGTTGAATAATGCTGGCATTAGACTGAGGATATCTAGTAGCAGAAATTAAGTACCGCGGGGGGATATCTGGATTAAAAATAAATATTGGAAAAAAAATCTCTGCTTTATTTTTTATAGGTTTTAAATGTGTGATCTTTGACTGCTTTAAATGGAATGTGACATTCTTTCAACTTTTTTTTTTTGTTAGATAAGCATGTGCAAAAGGTTAGCTTATGGAGGTCGTAAACCTCAGACATGAAATATGAGCAAAGCATTTCCCTCTCTATAATGTGTACTTGTCTCAGTTAGGAGCACTTAAGCCCCGTACACACGTACCGATCATCGGCCGAACGATCGCCCGTCTTTTGTCCGAGGGCTGTCTTGTCTGTTGAAAAGTGCAAAAGACTGCACACAAATTTTGTCGGCCAACAACAGCCGACTGCAGAAGTGATGTCATGTGATGGTTAACTTTCCTTGTCTTTTTTCTTTTCTGAGCATGCCCAGTCTTGCAAATCTGCTGTCTGTCGGCCGAATTCTGTACTGACTGGCAAACAATTGGCCGCTCTGATGTTGGCCAACAAAAATTTTAATGCTTGCACGACAGATTCTGTTCGACTGAAAATGCGCTGTCGGCTGTCGGAAGCATCATACTAATAAGCCTACAATCGGCCGATCGGTCGTGTGTACGGGGCTTAAGTGTCACTTTTGTCTGCTGCTTCATTCCTCTGCTATCAGCATGAATCACTTCTGACAAAATATCCCGACACCAAGAGAAAAACGGTGATAGGGGAGGGACCGCCAGCTGATTGACAGCTCTGTTCCTGTGTGCTGTGTGAAAGGGCGGGGGGGGGGTGTCCCTTCCCTCCAATCAGCTCTCAGAGCTCTCCTCGCTCAGCTCTGCAGAGTGTAATTTCAGATCCCCGCTCCCTTTTTTCTGAAGACAAGCTGCATAAATTCTGCACTTTGAACAGACGGAGAGAAGAGAAGACTGCAGATAAACAGGTACAACTTGTGTAGAAGGATTTGTTTCATCTCTGTATATCACCTGAGGCCAGTCACTTCACTGGGTATATGTGAGGGTTTACAATCACTTTAATGCACTGTGAATATTAATATTATCAATATCTTAGAAACATTGTACAATGTGTAATTATAGATACACATCGGGGAAAAGTTACATACTCAGGATCTGATTCCTATTTTGCACCACTATATAGTGGTTGTGTGTCACTTCTCTCTCGCACAGTACAAGTTGGCTGACAGATTGGAAACAATGTGCTCTCTGTAAGGTTGGTATGTTATTTCTGCAGTCGTTAAAGTGTATCTACACCAAAGAAGAAAAAGGTAATATGTTGCAGCTTACCACTTCTTAGATGTAGCAACTGTATTAGTTCCATTCATTTTCAATGGCCTGAAATTGCACTGCACAGCACCAAAGGTAGTAGCACTACTTTTGGAAACTAACTGCAACCGGATAACAATGTACTTCTTTCTGTACCATGCAACCCAGTGAAAACGCACTGTGTTTGCAATCTGCGTTAACAGTGTCATTAGCTTAAAGCATGTGTAAACCACTAGTGGTAAAAAGAAAATCCTGCAAGGCAACGTCATATTGTGCTAGTATGCATCTCTTACTAGCACATTATGAGAGACTTACCTTAGAATGACGCATTCCAGCACCACAATGTCAGTGCTGAGACGGGTGACATCTTCACCCGGTCTTCCTTCTGGGTTCGCGTCCTCCCGCTACATGAGTGGTCGGGGGAGCGATGACGTCACTCCAGCATATGCGTGAGGGCAGGGCTGCTGTTAGAAATCAAGGGCCCCGTGCAGCCTACCTGGCAGGACCCCCCCCCCCCGAATATATTAAGACAATATTTTTACTAAAAATACACTAAAATCATAAGTTGGCACAAACATAACAGAGAACCTGTGTGAATTAGCCCTTATTCATTGTTTTTTTTTACATTCTTATTCTGTCAAATATACATTTTTTTTGAAATGTTAAAACATTTTACAATTATTTTATTTTACAATTTTTTAAAATGATCCATAACAATTTTTGATTATTATTATTTTTTTTACAATTTATTTTTCTTACAGGACAGGGAAGCCTGCGGGGGGCACAGTGAAAGGGGGGCACACAGGGAGGACGGGGGGAATCAGAAGCAGGCAGAAAAGGGAGGGGGATCAGTGTCAAAGAAGTCATTACAGAAACAATGCCCTGTGTCTGTGTCTCTCCCTGCAGCAGGAGAAAGCTGGCAGGAGGGGGAGAAACTGGCTTTCAGCTGGAGCAGAGAGCCGCACAGAGCTTCCTTCTGTAATTGCCCCTCCGCCTGATCGCACCGGTTGCCCGTCCTGTGTGCCCGGGCCCCCTACAGGAGGACTGAAGGTCCGCGCGGGAGTCACCCTTTAGGGCACGAGCTCTGAAGGTCCAGCACTGTAAGCCGGACCTTCAGAGCGCATGCGCCAATGATGTCATCGGCTGCATGCACTCTGAATATCTCCTAAACTGTGCAAGTTTGGGAAATATTACCAGTAACTTCAGGTAAACCCTATTATAGGCTTGCCTGTAGGTACAAGTGGTGTTAGAGCCGGTTCACACTGGGGCGACTTATCAGGCCACTTGGTCGCCTGACAAGTCGCCGTGGGTCGCCTGCCATAGATTAGCACAGGACCCGTTCTAATAGGAGCGACACAAGTCGCTCCGACTTAGAAAAAGGGTCCTGTAATACTTTGGGGCAACCTGGAGCGACCTGCATTGACTTCAATGATATGAAGTCTGTGCATGTCGCTCCGAGGTTGCGGTGCACGCTGTGCACCGCGACTTCACAGGTCGCCCCGGCAAGTCGGGTTGCCTGTATGTGAACCGGCTCTAACAGAGTTTACAACCACGTTAATATTGACACCCGCTGCATACTGCAACTTCAGTGTCTTTTGAGCGTGGCGCGGGAAATATGCATGGAACGTGGGTTTCCCAAGCTGCATTCTGGTGTGAACTGGCTCTAAGGCAAGAAGCATATTTTTGTTTCTACTTTTGTCACCTTCTACTATTTTCTTCAACCACAAAAAAAATGGATGTAAAAAAGCAGATATAAACATGACAGAAATGATAATGCCAGGGTGAAAACACGCTAAGGCCCCATGCAGACTGGGCGTGTAGCTCCAATGCATGAAGCTCTGGCGTTTAGGTGCTGCTGGTGGGCACAGGTGCACCGTCCAGCCCCGCTGCCAATCTCTAGTTCCTGCAGCTGGACATTGCACTCAGCTCTATGAATGGTCAGGGCAGTATGTACCCAGGGATGAATGCCTGGAGCACAGACTGTTGGCTCTCTCTGGGCACATACTGCCATAAAAGATACCACTAGATGCACCATCCAGCTGCAGAAACGGTCACCCTCTCATAGATTTTGACAGGCTGCAGACAGCAGGGGTGGATGATGCACCTGTGCCCGCCACCCTCACCTAGACGCCGGGGTCTCTTGCACCGAGGCCACATGCCCAGTATGCAGAGGGCCTGAAAGACATTGCTAACAAATTGCTGCTTAAATACAAGTGGACGTTCCAATACAAATCAGACAGGCATGGTCCACTGTGGTCACCATCAGGAAACCCTCCCTGAGGAATTCCAAGTAACCATGAGTGGAGTGCATGTAGACAGGAAGCGGCTGCAAAATGTCTGCAGGAGATCAGCAGCACTGAAATGCAACAAAGGATTGAAAAACATGCAAAGGTTAATATTTTGCTAAAGAAATAAAAAGAATAAAGAGAATAAAATTGTTTATTATAGGCATGCTTGGAATGATGCAACCCAATGTGTGTGCACTGCAGCTGTGCCCATCTGTCACCCCAGATCAGGGTAGCTCCCCCCTACTCCTCCATACTGCCACCACAGATCAGGGCAGCTTCCCCCTCCTCCTCCATACTGCCACCCCAGATCAGGGCAGCTCCCCCCCTCCTCCTTTATACTGTCACCCCAGATCAGGGCAGCTCCCCCCTTCCCCTCCATACTGCCACCCCAGATCAGGCCAGCTTCCCCCTCCCCCTCCATACTGCCACCCCAGATCAGGCCAGCTTCCCCCTCCACCTCCCTACTGTCACCCCAGATCAGGGAAGCTCCCTCCTCCTCCTCCATGCTGCCACCCCAGATCAGGGCAGCTCCCTCCTCCTCCATGCTGCCACCCCAGATCAGGGCAGCTCCCTCCTCCTCCATGCTGCCACCCCAGATCAGGGCAGCTTCCCCCTCCATACTGTTACCCCAGATCAGGACAGCTCCCCCCTCCATACTGTCACCCCAGATCAGGGCAGCTTCCCCCTCCTCCTCCTCCATGCTGCCACCCCAGACCAGGGCTGCTCCCCCTTCCACCACCCCAGATCAGGGCAGCTCCCCCCTCTTCCTCCTCCATACTGCCACCCCAGATCAGGGAAGCTCCCCCCTCCTCCTTTATACTGTCACCCCAGATCAGGGCAGCTCCCCCCTCCCCCTCCATACTGCCACCCCAAATCAGGGCAGCATCCCCCTCTATACTGCCACCCCAGATCAAGGCAGCTTCCCCCTCCTCCTCCATGCTGCCACCCCAGACCAGGGCTGCTCCCCCTCCTACCACCCCAGATCAGGGCAGCTCCCCCCTCCTCCTCCTCCTCCATGCTGCCACCCCAGATCAGGGAAGCTCCCCCATCCTCCTCAATGCTGTCACCCCAGATCAAGGCAGCTCCCCTCTTAATGGTGTCACCCCAAATCAGGGCAGCTCCCCCTCCCTCCTGTCACTCCAGATAAGGGCAGCTCCCCCCTCCATACTGCCACCCCAGATCAGGGCAGCTCCCCCCTCAATACTGTCACCCCAAATCAGGGCAGCTCCCCCCTCTATACTGCCACCTCAGATCAGGGCAGCTCCCCCTCCCTCCTGTCACCCCAGATCAGGGCAGCTCCCCCTCCCTCCTGTCACCCCAGATCAGGGCAGCTCCTCCATGCTGCCATCCCAGATCAGGGCAGCTCCCCCTCCCTCCTGTCACCTCAGATCAGGGCAGCTCCCCCTTCCACCCCAGATCAGGGCATCTCCCCCCTCCCTCCTGTCACCCTAGATCAGGGCAGCTCCCCCCTGGAAGTAGTTGTTCTCTTCCTGGCCAGGAGAGGGAGGGCAGTGGGAGGAGGAGGAGGGAGCCGTGCAGTCTTCATTCTGCTGTGGATGTATAGTGGGGACAGTGTGGTGATCAGCAGAGGGACGGCCGCGCATTGTCATCCCCCGGCTTCTCCCTGCACTGGCCGGCGGGCTGCGGACGAGGATGATGATGCAGCAGAGGCGGCCCGCAGGGGGTGAGGTCAGGCCGCTCTCCCGGCCGGGGATGCAGTGAGCGGGCACCATGGACCGCCTGTGATCGGAGCGCATTGTTCTGGGATTGTGATCGCTGACAGCTCGGCTCCCCCCGCACTGGTATCATGTCGGCCAGGACGCCATTGCCGACAGTCAACGAGCGGGACACGGAGAACGTGAGTACCGGGAGGGGGGATCATCACACCGGGGCCTGGAGGGAGGAGGGGACCTACCGTGCATGGAGGACCTGCGATTATCCCTTAGAAGGACAGGATGGGGGGCCTGGGATTAACCCTTAGAAGGACAGGATGGGGGGCCTGGGATTAACCCTTAGAAGGACAATATGGGGGCCCTTGAATGGGGCAATATGGAGCCCTGAGATTAACCCTTAGTAGGACAGGATGGGGGGGCCCTTGGAAGGACAGTATGGGGGTCCTGAGATGAACACATTGAGGGCCAGAATGGAGGTTAGCCCTTAGAAGGACGATGTGGGGACCATGGGTGGAGGAACAGCATGGAGAGTCTTGGAGGGTGGGGGAGATCTTGTGATTAACCCTTCGGTGGGACAGCATTGAGGTATGGTGGTGGACCCTATGGGCAGAATTGAAGGCCTGGCTGTTGACCCTTGGAGGGACAGTATGGATGCCATGTGGTTACCCTTGGAGGGATAGTCCTGGAGATTGACACCTCATAGTCACCCCTCCCACCTTGGACAGTATAAAGGTTTTGTGGTTAACCCATTGATGGGGCAGATTGGCGCCCTGTATTTTAACTTTTTCAGGACAGGTTGGAGCCCCTCATAGTTGACCCATTTGTGGTACAGCACGAGGGTATTGTGGTCAAAGCCTTGGTGGCACAATAGGAAGACTTGGCGATTGACCCCTTGGTAGGACAGATTGGAGGGCTGGTGGTAAAACCTGTGTGACCAAATGGTGGTCTAGCAGTTAATCCTTTGTTGTGACAGTAGGGTGGCCTGGCGGGTTATCCTTTGGTGTGACGGTAGTGTAGTGTGACAGTAGGGTGGCCTGGCGGGTTATCCTTTGGTGTGACGGTAGTGTAGTGTGACAGTAAGGTGGCCTGGCGGTTAATCCTTTGTTATGACAGTGGGGTGGCCTGGCAGTTAATCCTTTGGTGTGACAGTAGGGTGGCCTGGCGGTTAATCCTTTGGTGTGACAGTAGGGTGGCCTGGCGGTTAATCCTTTGGTGTGACAGTAGGGTGGCCTGGCGGTTAATCCTTTGGTGTGACAGTAGGGTGGCCTGGCGGTTAATCCTTTGGTGTGACAGTAGGGTGGCCTGGCGGTTAATCCTTTGGTGTGACAGTAGGGTGGCCTGGCGGTTAATCCTTTGGTGTGACAGTAGGGTGGCCTGGCGGTTAATCCTTTGGTGTGACAGTAGGGTGGCCTGGCGGTTAATCCTTTGGTGTGACAGTAGGGTGGCCTGGCGGTTAATCCTTTGGTGTGACAGTAGGGTGGCCTGGCGGTTAATCCTTTGGTGTGACAGTAGGGTGGCCTGGCGGTTAATCCTTTGGTGTGACAGTAGGGTGGCCTGGCGGTTAATCCTTTGGTGTGACAGTAGGGTGCCTGGCGGTTAATCCTTTGGTGTGACAGTAGGGTGGCCTGGCGGTTAATCCTTTGGTGTGACAGTAGGGTGGCCTGGCGGTTAATCCTTTGGTGTGACAGTAGGGTGGGTGGCCTGGCGGTTAATCCTTTGGTGTGACAGTAGGGTGGCCTGGCGGTTAATCCTTTGGTGTGACAGTAGGGTGCCTGGCGGTTAATCCTTTGGTGTGACAGTAGGGTGGCCTGGCGGTTAATCCTTTGGTGTGACAGTAGGGTGGCCTGGCGGTTAATCCTTTGGTGTGACAGTAGGGTGGCCTGGCGGTTAATCCTTTGGTGTGACAGTAGGGTGGGTGGCCTGGCGGTTAATCCTTTGGTGTGACAGTAGGGTGGCCTGGCGGTTAATCCTTTGGTGCTACAGTAGGGTGGCCTGGCGGTTAATCCTTTGGTGCGACAGTAGGGTGGCCTGGCGGTTAATCCTTTGGTGTGACAGTAGGGTGGCCTGGCGGTTAATCCTTTGGTGCAACAGTAGGGTGGCCTGGCGGTTAATCCTTTGGTGCGACAGTAGGGTGGCCTGGCGGTTAATCCTTTGGTGCGACAGTAGGGTGGCCTGGCGGTTAATCCTTTGGTGCGACAGTAGGGTGGCCTGGCGGTTAATCCTTTGGTGTGACAGTAGGGTGGCCTGGCGGTTAATCCTTTGGTGTGACAGTAGGGTGGCCTGGCGGTTAATCCTTTGGTGCGACAGTAGGGTGGCCTGGCGGTTAATCCTTTGGTTTGACAGTAGGGTGGCCTGGCGGTTAATCCTTTGGTTTGACAGTAAGAAGGTCTTTGTTGGGCTATGAACCATTGGTGGACCGGCCTGTGCCCCTTTTGGTTAACTCTTGGTGTAGTGAGCAGACACTGACCCTAATGGTAATGTGCAGTGAATAGTAATTCCCCTTACAGATTGGACAGTCAGATATAGTCTCTAGAGTTCTGCCGGATTTCTGAAAGTGATGAGACAAACTCCGGACTCATGCCATAGGAACGATATCAAGCTCAATGACTTGGTGTAGATGGTCACACAGCAATGTGTTTGCTTCACTTCACCCCATATAAAAAATGAACATAGCTTTTGGGCTGTGGCCCTCATTCTTAAGAATGGCTGCCCTATGGCTAGGTGGGTGTCAGAGCTTAGCCCAGAGATTGGTAACGTAGACGTGATTAATATCAGATTAACAGTGATTGGAAGGAGAATGACGGTGTAGAAGATAGGGTTGTACAATCCATGCATCTGTCAAATTGGCAACTCTGGTGTAATCTCCATACTTCCCTTTGGCCTGTGCTGACCTGAAACTTCAACTCGCTGGCTTGTCTCTGCCTTCAATACATTGAGACTCTGACCAGGAACCAGCATGCAGCAAGTAAAGTCAGAATACCTGATCTGCATACTTTGTCCAGGTTAATGACTCCGTTATTGAAGCAAGAGAATCAGCATGGCGATCAGCCATGGAACCCTCCATATTTGTTTTCCACTACAGATGCATATGATATGAGGTTTACCATCAGACTTGCTGGTGGTTGCCAATCTTACCTTTTATGCTGGACAAGCTGATTTTCCGCTGAAAATGGAATACTTCCTTTGTAAAACATTTTCTAGACCAGTATGGAGCAACTGGTGGCCATCCCGCCGAGTTTGTCAGAGTGGGCTATTGAGGGCAGCGGGAATGTGGGTTTTTGTAGATCTCGGCTACTGGAGGGTGCAGGTTGCAGCTCTCTTGTCAATGATTGAGAAAAAGCATTTTGTAAAGACAATGTAAAATTTGAAGGCAGGAGTTTTATGCTGACATTGCAAATTTATGAAGGTACAACATGGAAATTAGGTTGGGATTTAAACTGTTACACACCTGGGGGGGATCACACTGGGCACATGGTGAGAAAATTCATAAGAAGAGGATACAATCGGTGAAAACTGCATTGCAAAAGCATTAGCAGATCCAGAAGTTGTATGTGAAGTTTACAATTTTATATGAATGTCAAACCTGACCTGAAAATGTATATGAACCAACCTTTCCAACCCAGAGGAACCCTTGAAATAAGTTTTCATTCTCAGGGAACCCCTGCAAAAAAATGGCAATATCTACAACTTGTGATACATTGTGTGATGGTCCTAAGGAAGAATGCTCCTTACACTTGTGATCATTGGGAAGAATTCCCCCCTCTACAGATGGCTAAAAAGAATAATGGTGTCAATAGGAACTTATCTGAGAGGCTGAATTGCTCATTGCTCGAGGAACCCTAGTTGAGAAACCCTGATATAAAGCCAAGATCAAACATGTGATACAGGGGTCTCCAAACTTTCTAAACAAAGGGCCAGTTTACTGTCCATGAGACTTTAGGAGGGTCAGACTGTGCACGGTGGAAGTATATAATGCCTCAGGTTTAGGGGTCCATGGGAGTACAAAATTGCATAGCACCGCTGTGGTTAGGTGGAGAAGGTTCTCAGTCATTGGTGTTAGTGGCAGGGTTAGTCCATCATCATTGGTATCGGTGGAAGGGTTAGTGCCCTATCGTTGGTGCCAGTGGGAGGGTTAGTGCCAGTGATCGACCAATGTCATTTTTTTAATACCAATATTTTGGTCAACGGATATCGGTATCGGCCGATATTGGCCAATATTTTCTGACATTTAAAAAATATATATATACCGTGTGTATGTGTATGTGTATATATATATATATATATATATTTTTTTTTTTTTTTCACAGCTACTTTAGTGGAGGGGTCTAAAAGACCCCAAACCCCTCATCTGCACTTTAAAGCATTCAAAACGCCAAGTTTGGCTGTTTTGAATGCTGTCATTTTTTTGAATTTGGAGCTGAGTACCTGGAAGTGATGTCATGACAACATGGAGACCTGGAGACATTTTTACATGGAGACCTGATAGAGCTGAATGCGGCTTTGATCGGGTCTTCGGCGGCCGTGAAGGTAGGATGCCCGGGTCTCCCAGTGGGACGGGAGACCCGGATGAGCCACAGCGGGAGGGGGGGTTGTCCCCTCCCGGGTTATCCCCTCCCGCACCTTGTAATGACAGCCGAGCGCTTCTCAGCCGCATCGGTTGTCACTACAAGACAGCCGACCGTCGGCTATGGACGCCGGTACCGGGGTGATGCCTCTAGCTGCAGGGATCACTCCGGTACAGCACTTTCCCAAAATATTGGCAATATCGGTAACCTCAGGGGCCGATTCCGATATATCGGGGAAAGTGCATATCGGCCCTCGATATATCGGTGTTGCCGATAATCGGTTGATCCCTAGTTAGTGCCCCATCGTTGGTGCCAGTGGGAGGGTTAGTGCCCCATAGTTGGTGCCAGTGGGAGGGTTAGTGCCCCATCGTTGGCTTTAGAAGGAGGAATAGTGACCCAAGGGCTGAATAAAGGTAGCAAATCTGGCCCAGAATAGTCTAAGCTGTTAAAAATGCAAAGGGAGGGCCAACTCAATATTGAACCCTACTAACTAAGATTGGGATGCCATTAAAGGTTAAGAGTGTAAAGGCATGCATCCCAATGCGTTTGACAATATAGTGTATATGTATTAGGGCTCATCCCCCTGCAATGTGGCCCCTGATGCCTTGTGTTTACATCTCTCTCCTATCACTGAGCTGTGAGCAGGAAGCCCATAGTAGTGTTTGGGCACTCATCAGACTCGTCTGCACAGCTGAGTTTTATAGTACGCAGGGACAGGAGCAGGGCCCTGGATGCCCAAGCTCTGCATGGGGTCCATGCGCCAGTCCCTGTCAAACTCCGCTGTGAGGGAGACTGTATAGCCAATGTATCCTCATTCACAAATATGGACTGCCTGCACACAGCTCAGCACTAGGACAGAAAAGTAAACAAAGAGCTCTGTTGTACGGTGCCTGTGTGAATGAGCCCTTAGCGTACTTTAAAATGGAACTGTACTCGCCTTCTATGCATCACTGCGGTTCCCCAGACCTCCCCACCAGGCTGCTGTCATCTTTGGCCAGATCGGCTCCTGGGTACCAATATTTCACCATTTTCATGATCATCAAGTTCATTCATCATAGAATTGCCAAAATGTGTCCACTGAGCTGCATGTACAGGGCATACAAGCAGGTAATGGAATTATAATGCAGAAGAGACGTTGCATAATCTTCTGCCTTACGTTCCTGCCTGTTTGCCAATAAAGTTTTTCTTCTTCCATAAACATGCAACAGTGCAAATGGGCCCTCATAGTCAGTGGTAATTTAGTAGAGGAAAAAAGTACACTTTTATTTGACTAAAATCTGACTAAAACATGTCATATGACTAAGGGTCCATGTACACGGGACGCTGGAAATGGCCGTTTAGGAGCAGTTGGGCGTTTTTTTCAGAAGCCCCTGAACCCATCTCCATTTTATCTTATCTGTCCATGTACACAGGGTCATTTGCAGGCAGTTGCGTTCAGGGACTTTTTTTAGAACGCAATTATTTGCGTTCGACTGTGTGTTTCCTGGCGCTTCAAACGCACAAACGCGTCCGAACACGATGACCCGCGTTTAGCGTTCGCGTTTTTCCATTTTAAAGGGGAATAATTTTTTTGACCTCTAGGAACGGTTCTAAACGCAAACGCCGCTAAACGCGGGTACAAACGCGACCGAACGGACGTTTCAAACGTTCCTAAAAATTCCAGCATTCAAAGGGACTTTTAACAACGTCCCGTGTACATGGAGCCTTAAACACAACTAAACGGCAATTTAGTCAAGCCCTATGACTTAGGCCTCATTCACACTGGACAGCTGCTGTTTTTGGCTTTAGGTGTTTATAGGAAAACATTTTGTGCGGCGCTGGCCTCTAGTCCCTTTACTAGTAAGTCTCGGTGGTACCAGTGATATATGAAAAATATGTGCAAAATACCAAATATCTAGTCAATCTGTGCAATCCTGCACAAAACAGACTATTTCATCGTTCATGTTTAGCCTGTCGCCTTCAGCCGTATCATAAGACCACGATTGCGATGCAGGCATGAGTGATGTCAAAATCCTTGCCCCGCCCTACGCGTTTCACCCTTCAACTTCCTCACGGTACAGGAGGGGGATGAATGATGAAACGCGGAGGGTGGGGCAAGGACTCTGATGTCAGAGCGCCTGCATCGCATATAGTCGGAGGCGACAGGCTAAACATTTACCAGCGTTATCTCGAGATTCACTAGATTTTTTTTGTTTTTTTGCACATATTTTTCATATATCACTGGTACCACCAAGACTTATTCGTAAAGGGATTAGAGACCAGCGCTGCACAAAATTTCTTTCCAAGCACTTGTTTTGGTATATACCACAATTTGAGTGGCAGCGACCTGCAATACTTTCCCACCATCGTCTTTCCTTGCATCAACATCCTAGGTGCTTTGTTTCTTTTTTAGGTGTTTATGAGGTACTCTGCGTTTTATGAGAGTTTTTGAGCCATAATCTTTTTTGGGAGTATAATTTTGCCAAAAAAAAAACAAAAAAAAACGCTGCAAAACTCATTCTACAGCGAACGCTACTGGCGTTTTTTTTTTTTTTTTTTCAGTGTGTATGAGGCCTAAAACTAAATCGAAATTTGATGTCACAGTTAAGGCCCCTTTTACACGGGCGGTTAGATTTCAACTTTTAGCTGCGGATAGAGGAACTTATTTACCACAGCTAATTGCAGACAATGCATCCCTATGGCCCCGTTCACACACCGAGTTTGGCAACGTTTTCATAACATATGGTTTTTTGCATTTAGGAAAAATAAAGTTGACAGCATCCAGGAGCGATGTACTGCAGCCTTCTGTAGATAAACGCAGTTAATCGCAGTACAAAGAGTTGCAGTTGCTTTACAAAAGGCAAGCATTTACTTCCGCAGCTAAATGCAGTCGCATGTAAACGCACGTAATCGCATATAAAAGCAATGTACAAAGGGAGTGATCTCTGTGCCAGGAGTGTTGGAATTTCAAGATAACAAAACATGCTTTTACCAAGGCAGGACAATCGCCCGTGTGAAAGGGGCCCCAACACTGCTTATAGGAATTCCCTCAGAAGCCTGAAAAGAGGCCTTCAGATTGAACGGTAATGGAGCTTTGTTGTCACTAAGGTCAAGAGTGAACAGTAGTGAATCCGAATATCTGACGTCATTACCATGGTGTCTGGTTGTCATGGGTAACAGCACCTTGCGCATTAATATTATTCTTTTCACCTTCTTGTTGAATAAGCCTGACACTTGTTGATGACGAGGCGGCCAGTACTGTAGGTCCTTTGTTGTACTGGACTCGGTGTAGGCCTCCCTCCATCCATTGCAGGCAGAGCTTGTCGCTGCCACTTGCTGCAGGATTTCTTCTCCTTCCACCTGTCTTTCAGCTAAATTTAGCCCAGTGTGTACACGTTAACCCCTTCTAAGTGCCGCCTGGCTGACGAGGACAAGAACAGGCCGTGTAATTCCTCTGCAGTCACAGGGAGGTGATGTGTTTGCTGTAGGCGATGCATGAACACATATTTGGGTTGAGACGTTGTGCAGCCGGCAGGCACTGCGCTCTCATTGTTGCAGTGTTCAAAGGGACAGGGACTTTTTTTTAATTTATTTTTTGTTAAAGGCTTGTATACACCAGCACTGCCCTCTGAAGAGCGATCTGCAACAGAACACTTTTCATGGCATTTTGTTACCACCTCACTGCCCATTTTAACCCATAAAAGCTGCAACCGCACGCAATGTGTTGTGGTCTCTGTTCATCTGAATGGGTCGCGTTTAATGGAAAGCGACATGGAGTATAAGCATCGTATCTGTGGCATGCTTACAACCAATTGCCTTTGCAGCTTACCACCTAATCCCCTCCCCCAACATTAGATGTAGGTCTAACTAGGCCTAAGGATTCTCTGTGTATGTTTGGATTTTCAGTGTTGGCATTAACCACTTTAGCTCCAGAAGATTTTACCCCCTTCATGACCAGGCCATTGTTTGCTATTCTGCACTGTGCTACTTTAATTGGCGATTGCGTGGTCATACAATGCTGTATGCAAACTAAATTTATATAATTTTTTCCCCCCAACAAATAGAGCTTTATTTTAGTGATATTTGATCACCACTGGACGAATTTATTTTTTGTGTTTAAAAACAAAAAAAGAGCATACATTTAGCCCCCGTTCACATGCAAGCGATCCGACTTCGGGTGGCGACTTCCGAGGTCGCGGTGCGAGCAGCGCGCCGCGACCTCGGAGCGGCCGCCACGGACTTCATAACATTGAAGTCTATGGCGGTCGCCTCCTGGTCGCCCCAAAGAAGCTCCGGACCCTTTTTCTAAGTCGGAGCGACTTGTCGCTCCTATTAGAACGGGTCCGCAGCTTCCCTATGGGAGGCGACCTACGGCGACCTGTGAGGCGACCAGGTCGCCTCACAGGTCGCCTCAGTGTGAACCGGGGCTTAAAAAAAAAAAAACAATATTTATTTTTTACTTTCTGGTATAAAACTTGTCCAAAAAAAGTTTTAAATTAAAAAATACTGGAATTTTTTTTTTTTATATATATTTGTAATGGCAGTGATTAGCGAGACCGCGGGCAATCTGACACTGACACTTTGTGGGAACTAGTATTCAGTAAATAATACGTGTTGCGCTAAATCAAACAAAGTGCATATGAAAAATATTAAAGATATATTCAATCTCAAAATATTGCAACAAAAGTCCATGTAATTAAATACGTGACATGAATATTGAATAAGTCCTTTCGGAAATAACATATATAAATATGCACATGTATATAAAGTGCTGTGATCTTTAGATAAAAAACTTCTCCAACACAAAGGTGACCAAAACTTCTCAGTGACTGTGAGAAAATCCACCACCAGAAGTGCAAGCCTCTTACCTTAAGGCTACGTTCACATCTTGGCGTTGCTATTACAGGCGTTTTTATGGGCGTTTTTACAGGCGTTTTTTGTGCAGGCGTTTTTAGATTGAATAGAGATCAATGCAAAACGCCTGTAATCTGCCCAAAAAGAAGCTCATGTACTTTTTTGGGCGTTTTGCTCACGGCATCAAAATGCTCAGATGTGAACAGGGGCCATTGAAATGAATAGGATTTGTCTTGTTGGGCGTTTTGAGAGCTGATCCTAGAGCAGAAAAACGCCCCCAAAACGCCTACATGTGAACGGAGCCTAATGTCTGACCCAGGTGCCACCCAGGGTCAGATAAAGCAGTCCCCTAACAGGGGTAATCAGTTATGGGTCAGACATTTAGGGGACTGCTTTGTCTGACCCTGGGTGGCACCTGGGTCAGACATTAAGGTGAGAGGCCTTTGTGTTGGAGAAGTTTTTTATCTAGAGATCACAGCACTTTATATACACGTGGATTTTTATATCTGTTATTTCCGAAAGGACTTATTCAATATTCATGTCACGTATTTAATCACATGGACTTTTGTTGCAATATTTTGAGATTGAATATCTTTAATATTTTTCATATGCACTTTGTTTGATTTAGCGCAACACGTATTATTTACTGAATCATTTAGGGCTCTTTCACACACTCCGTCCTTTGGACGGAGTCCGTTTTTCTCAGCGGGGGATCGAGCCGCCGATCCCCCGCTGAGCAGCAGGAGGACAGCTGTGTCTCCGTGCTGTGTGCGGAGACACAGCTGACAGTTCCCCATGCATCTCTATGGGGGAAATCGGATGTCAACGGACCATCAGTCCGTTCTCACCCGATCCCATCCGATCCGATCCGCTGGACGGATGGAAAATAGGGTTTCCATCCGTCCAGATTTGACGGATCGGGTCGGATGTCAGCGGACATGTCTCCGCTGACATCCGATGCCCCATAGGAATGCATGGGGGGACCGTTCAGATCCGCCAAAAAAACGGACAGGCGGATCTGAACGGTCCGCCTCTGTGACAGGGGCCTTATTTGTGTAGTGGGATCACATTTTAGTGTTTGCAGCTGATCACATTTATTTTTTTAGGTTTCATACTGCGCTGATAGTGTTTTCACATTTTTACTTTGTGGGAACTGGCTAACTGCCACTGACCTCACCAATGACACTAATACATCGATCAGTGCTAATAATATAAATTGACACTACTAATGACACTGGCTGGCAAAGAGTTACCATCTGGCGCAATCAAAGGGTTAAATGTGTGCCTGTTTACTGTGTGTAATGTGTGATGCTTTGTAAGGAAACATAAACTGGCACATCGCCGCTGTCAGGAGAGAGCTTTTTGTTTACATACACGGAGCTCTCTCCTGTCATTCGCTCTGATGATCGGTGGATCCCGGCCATAAATCATTGGCCGGGAACTGGTGATCGGCATGTTCTGGAGCCAGTGACAGCACAGCTGGGCAGGCAGGCGTGTGCGTCCCCTACCCAATGCAAATGCAGCAGGATTGTGTGTATGTATGTGTGTGTGTGTGTGTGTGTTTATTTATACATACATACATACATACATACATATACTGTGTGTGTGTGTGTATATATATATATATATATATATATATATATATATATATATATATATATTGTGTGTGTATGTAATTCTACGACAGTAGACAAGTGGTTAAAATCCTTTATTTTCTACCTGTTGTTTTTAAAGGCTATCTAAACTCCAAGAACAAAAATGTAATATATTGCAGCTTATTATTCCTTCATACGGTGGCTGCATTAGGTGGTGTTTTTTTTTTCTCCATGCTGAGAATATTTTCTACAAGTACAGAAATGGAACGTCCCTGTAACTTCTTGTGGACACCCCTCAATGTAATGGTGATAAGGAGCGGGGGAGGTGTTCGTAATCCAGATCAGGAGAGCAGCTGAGGGTGACAATGCTCCATACATACCGTGCACGTGGTCCAGCTAGGACGGGATGTTTTTTTGGTTTGTAGAACCATCAGGTGAAAAAAACAAAACAAAAGCAGTCACCACATGTTAGGCTCCATGTACACGGGACGCTGGAAATGGCCGTTTGGAGCAGTTGGGCGTTTTTTTTTAGAAGCCCCTGAACCCATCTACATTTTATCTTATCTGTCCATGTACACCAGGTCGTTTGCGGGCAGTTGCGTTCAGGGACTTTTTTTAGAACGCAATTATTTGCGTTCGAACGTGTGTTTCCCGGCGTTTCAAATGCAAAAACGCGACCGAACGCGTCTGAATGCGATGACCCGCGTTTGGCGTTCACGTTTTTCCATTTTAAAGGGGAATATTTTTTTTGACCTCTAGGAACGCTTCTAAACGCAAACGCCCGCTAAACGCGGGTACAAACGCGACAGAACGGAAGTTTCAAACGTCCTAAAAATTCCAGCATTCAAAGGGACTTTTAACAACGTCCCGTGTACATGGAGCCTAAGGAAGGTTTTGGTAAACCCATTCAAATGTTGCTGGCACAAGGGAGCTCTAGTGTAGAACTGCCGGCATTTTCCCACATGGGAGTTGCAGGTGGTTTGTACAGCCATCCATCCATAGAGGTGAATAGCTGAAGTGCTTGTCCTCATGTAAATGCCATTGCTGGGTTTGTTTCGGGTTTTTACACGTGTGTGTATGAGGGTTTTCCCAAACATGGAAGTTTCACACTCAGGGAAGACACTGGGAGTTTTACGCCAGAGCTCCCAAACGCCTGCAGACATCCGTGTTCATGTAGTTTCAGTATATTACATTTTTTTGGTTTTGACACGCTTTACGGGCAAGACAGAGCCAATGATCCAGGCAGCCAAATGTTTGGAGACATTAAATCGTATCTAAATCCAAAAACAAAAATTTGATGTATTGTATCTTCCAATTCCTTAACCATTTCCTGCCCAAGGACGTCATGACATCCTGGACTGAGTGGGGATATCTGAATGATGGGTGCAGCTGCAGGTATCATCAGATATTATCTTTTGCAGCCGACGATTCCCTGCATCATTAGAAAAATCACAGCGGCAGTTCAGCCACTTGATCGTTCTCACAGGCGGCGGGAGGGATCATCCCCCCCCCCCCCCCGCCCTCCGGTGCTTCGGAGTTGGAGAAGGAGTCCGCTGGCGGAAGTTCACCATAGAGAATACCGAGGACCAGATGGTCCCCTGGCAGTCTCTGACTCTCGGAGGCCCTGGCGCGAGGTTATGGCGTCAGGTCCAGCCTGGCAGTTGTAAATATTGCCGTGATCTGGGCTGGAAAGGTTGAGATCATTTTTTTTTTTTTCTTCCAGCCTAGAGGAGAAATGTGGGGACTTAGACCCCACATCTCTCCATAAAGAGGACCTGTCATGCCCTATTCTTATTACAAGGGATGTTTACATTCCTTGTACTAAAAATAAAAGTGATCAAAAAAAAAATTTAAAATGTAAAAATAAAATAAACAATAAAAAAATGAAATACATTTTAAAGCGCCCCCGTGTGCTCGCACATAGAAGCGAACACACATTTGTTGCACCCACAAATGTAAACAACGTTCAAACCACACGTAAGGTATCGTTAGAGCATTAGAGCCAGAGCAACAATTCTAGCCCAAGACCTCTTCTGTGAGAGATTTTAAATACCGAAGGTTGGCGCCATTTCACGAGTGTGTGCAATTTTAAAGCGTGACATGTTAGGTATCTATTTACTCGGTGTAACATCATCCTTCACATTATACATTATTAAAATTAGGCTAACTTTAGTGTTTTTTTATTTTTTTTTTATTCATGAAACTTTTTTTTTCTCCCAAAATTACTGCGCAAATACCGTGTGACATAAAAAGTTGCAACAACCGCCATTTTATTCCCTAGGGTCTCTGTTAAAAAAACATATAATGTTCGGCCGTTCTGAGTAATTTTCTAGCATGTTTTTTTTTTTTCATGTAGGAGAGGAGTGCCAAAATAGGCCCGGTATGGAAAAGGTTAAAGGAGATGTAGAGCCAAAGCTCATTTGGCTGTACGTCTCCTATGGATCACAGGAGTGCAGTTTGTTCTGCACTCCTGTGACCCGTTTTCAGCAGAGAGCAGTCTGAAGTTCGCTCTCTGCTGATGTCACAGATGTCGGTACAGGCTACACGTCATCACGACCACGGATCCGCCAGGTGCCTGGACAGACACCCAGGTCAGCCTGTCAGTGAGCCGCTGAGAGCCTGAGCTGGCCGCTCCGCCCCTCCACAGCTCAGGGCTCCAATGAGCGAGGAGGAGGCAGAGCAGTGAGCTGGTGACTGACAGTCAGCAGCTCTTTGCTTGGGAAACTGTTGGAAACTAACGATCGGCGGTGTTGGATCGCTCAGGTTCTTAGTGTAGAGGCACCGGGGGACAGATGCTGCATCTGTTTTTAAAAATGCATACACTGTGTTTTGCATGTATTCCAATGACCTTAGCTCACACCAGTGCAGTCAGTTCCAGGTGAAGGAAAAAAAAAAAGTAGAACATGCTGCATTTTTTCTGCACAGAACTGTACTGAAACATAGCAAAACGCACTGGAATGGAGTGTGGTGTGAACTGGTAAGAAAAAATGTGTCTGGAATGCATCAGGAGTGCTGGCCCTAAGCACAGTAAAATCAAATACATTATCGGCGCCATTTTCTTTATCAGCAAAATAGTGAAAACATAATTTTCGGCCAATATGTTTCAGTGCATCTCTACTCCATTCGCATGGGTTTTAGCCATGCTGAGAATCCCAGTGGGAAGAATCTACATTGCACTATACAGAATCTGCAGCCATAGCTATCCACACACCGCTATCAATCGCAGCCACAGGAATCAGTCGTTTTTTTTGGTATTGGGAATCGCAGTGTGGCTAAACGTTTGTGCAGATGGAGCCTAACCATTACCATGCAGCAGAGGTAGACAGCACAGGAAGATAAAAGCTGACAGGATGTCTGGCAGGATCAACAGGTATTTTTGCACTTCTGAAAGAGATCACAAAATTATTTTAATGGGATATTTACCAGACCAAATAGGAGATAATAAGAGATGCTGGGAGAATGAAAGTATGAGAGTTGCTGACATGTTTCATAGTGAATGTATCCTCCAACCAATGAATGGTATCGGTTAGCAGTGCTTTTAGTCTTCTCTGTGGACTACAAAACACCTCCCCCTATGTGATAGGGAAGAGGTAGTGCTGTAGTCCCATCTTAGGGTGACAAAGCTGCTTTTTAATAGAGTTCAGGGATTGTGTTGTCACCCTTGGACAGGAAGTGTCACTGGCAGGATCACCAGGTGAGAATAAGGGCTCTGTGTCCTGCACGGCTGTCAGATTTTGACATACAGCTGTTTCCATGCAGCCGCAGTCTGTATCCACTTTTCTAGGCTGCTTGTATGCATCTGGTAATGGATGCAGATGTCAAAACAAACACCTCCTGCATGCAGTATGGGTGCCAATGCCTGTCTGAATGAGACCTTATTGGGGGAAAAATAAAGCCTGAACAAAAGCAACTGCAATGTATTACATTTTTGTTCTTGGGTTTAGAAACAATTTAAAGAAGCTCATCATAGGACATACATTGGGGGGGGTTACTAAAGGCAAATAGACTGTACACTTTGCAAGCGCAGTTGCATTCCTTTTTATCAGAGCTTCCATCCAACATCCAATCATGTTCAAGCAAAAATACATTTTTTTTTTTTAAATTTTCCTTGTGCAATTTTGGATATTCTTTACAAAGTGAAGCTTTACCACATTTATGAAGCTCTGGGGTAAATGAGTACAACTGCCCTTGCAAAGTGCACATCCTGGCCTTTAGTAAACCCACCCCATGGAGTCTGCCACTGCTGCCTTGCACTACTGAAAATGCTAGTTGCATAGCTTTGATGCCGATTTTCTGACTTCTGTACTTAAAAATGTTACTAAACCCAGGAGCCTGCATTCACTATATCTGGTCTCCCACAGTACACAGAACATGGAAATGCAATTATTTTGTAACTTTAAAATACCTTTTCTCATCAGCAGTATATAGCAGTCTTGTGACTTCCGTCAGCACTGGTTAAAGCTTGTAGGAGGAGTTTTCAATCTCTTCTGACTGTCCTATGAGGCTGCATGACTCCCCTGACCCTCTGCCTGGACAGTGCTGATTGGCCCTGTGCTGATCACATGCACCCTTCCAAGAAAAAAATAAAACATTTTTGCAATACACCTCAAGATGAGCATGTGCAAAGTGTCCCTGAGGCTCTGTACTATCAGGAGATGGATTGGGGACAGTTAAAGAAGGGGAGGATCGGAGAAGAGGTTTTTAACACCCTTTTTACACAATGTGCAGGATTAACCCCTTAGGCTCCACCAAGAGTAAATCAGATTTTTTTTTTTTTTTATCAAATTTATTTTAATAAAATGCTTTTGGAATAAAAATCTATCTAAATATTGTTTTCTATTTAAGATCCATTAATAATTTGAGTTCAGGAATATTCCTTTATCGGATTGTTTTGCAAATCTATGTACACTACAAACTGTATGATTGAATCGGTTCTGATATCACTGTTTTACTAACCTGATAGCTTATTATTCTAAATAAAAAAAAACCTTCATTTTGTTCGCAAAAAATAAAGACTTGAACTACCAGCAAAGAATAAGTCCTTCCATTTAAAGCATGGGTGTCCAACCTTTTGGCTTCTCTGGGCCACATTGAGTGTAGAGAAACTTTCTCCAGCCGCATATAAAATATATATACTATAGTTAAAGAGGTTGTAAACCCAATTTTTTTTTTCACCCTGAAAGAGAAATACCTTAGAACGAGCCCCCACCGTGCCGCCCGCTTACCTCTATGACGGGCGACATGTTCAGTCGCCCGTCTTCCGGGATCGCGGCATCCGGCCATCTGATTGGCCGGAGCCGCGGTGACGTCACTCCCGCGGGAGCCGACGGTCACGGCACAGGGCTCTGAAGGAACGGCACCAGCGGCCGTTCCTTCAGAGCACATGCACCAGTGACGTCACCGGCTGCATGTAAGGTAAATATCTCCTAAACGGTGCATGTTTAGGAGATATTTACAGTACCTATAGGTAAGCCTTATCATAGACTTACCTATAGGTACAAGTTACAGAAGAGGGTTTACTTCCTCTTTAAGGTATATAAGTAATAAAATGCCGCTGCGCCCCCCGCACTAATTTAACACAACTAGAGGATGATGAAATGGAATCAGTATACAGAGGTTTACTTCTTCTGAGCGATAATAAAGGAACACTCTGACCACCATGACCACTTCAGTGATTTGAAGTGGTCATGGTGGTAGGAGTCAGAAACACTGCACATGCTCGCCCCTCCCCACCTCCGAAGCAGCCTCTGCCTACCGTTAGTTGGAAGCTGCTGTGGCCGTGCCCCCGACCCAACTTCCTTCCTCCCCAGCAAAAACAAAATTGTCAGGGGGCAGTGGGCCGCTTTGCCTGCGATTCCGGACCGCAGGTTGGGCATGCCTGATTTAAAGGGCACCTGTCATTTCAGATCCATCATGGCAGCACCTGTTAGCGGGCATCCACTCACCTGCTGCCGCCACGTCCCTCACCTTGTTGTGTCACTGAATTGAAGTGAATGGGACTGTCAGTGAGTCAACAGAGGGTCAGAGGAGGAGCCTTTGCGGGAAAGAGATGACAGTTGCTCTTTAAAAATTTAAAGTTGCTCTTGATAAATTATAATTTAAATCGAGTTGGTTTAAATCAAACCTTTTTACTAGTGATTTAAATCAACGTGATTTCAATCAAATCCACCCTGATACAGACTGATGTTAGTGTTGTGGGTTTAGTAACACTTGAAGTAACTGATCCTTAAGGCCCCTTTCACACACTCCGTCCGTCGGACGGAGTCCGTTTTTCTCAGCGGGGGGGTCGATCCGCAGATCCTCCGCTGAGCAGGAGGATGACAGCTGTGTCTCCGCGCTGTGTACGGAGACACAGCTGTTAGTTCCCCATACATCTCTATGGGGGAAATCGGATGGTAACAGACCGTCGGTCTGTTCTCATCCGATCCGATCCGCTGGACGGATGGAAAATAGGGTTTCCATCCTCCAGATTTATCGGATCGGATGTCAGCGGACATGTCTCACGATGCCCCATAGGAATGCATGGGGGGACCGTTCAGATCCGCCAAAAAAAACGCACAGGCGGATCTGAACGGTCCGCCTGTGTGAAAGGGGCCTAAGGCTTCATGCACACAGAGCATTGAATCTCTCCTCTCAGTGCCTTTTACTCCTGGCAGGAAAAATCTGCTTAAAAAACATACCTAAAGCCACGTATTGCACATGCCTTTAGACGCGTCAAGTGTTTGAGCGTTTGTAGATTCCATTGGCCTGAATATGAATTTATTCTGGATGTTGGAATGAATGAATGCTCAAGCACTGAACACGTTTAGGTGTGTCAAACTTCTTTTCTGCCCAAAAGCTCTCGTGGATGTGCTGGTGATGGCTTTTTTTTTTTTTTTCAGCCTGTAAATGCTCTTCTTCTAATACTCCTGTAAACGCCTATTTTACAGGCTAAAGAAAAAAAAAAAATACCAAACGCCTGTAAAAGAGGAGTTTTTTTTAAGTCCTTTGTGCGTGTGCCCCAATAAGTATGCATAAAAAAATGTATGACTTTCCTAATTTGCACACTTGTTTCCTAATCTAAGACAAAACACCAACTCATTGGCTGTGGTGCTGACCCATGGGACAGCAGACAGGAAATGCTCCTATCAACCATAACCGCTAAATGAACTGCATTAGATAATAATAAACACAACCACGACATTGGATTTGAATAAATTAAGCCGCGGCCGTTTTTATTATTGGTTTAATAACAAAAACATAAATAAAAGATTTTATTTCAAACATACATACAAGAAGTGGTTGCTAGACAATACCAGACAAACACTCATCCAGCGCTTTAAAGCGGTAGTATACCACTTTTTTTGACTTTTACCTACAGGTAAGCCTATAATAAGGCTTACCTGTAGGTACAATTAATAGGAGATATTTGCAGTGCATGCAGCCGCTCACGAGAACGGCGCATGCGCTCTGAAGGTCCGGTGGACCTTCAGCTTCCCTTGCCGGGAGCTTGCCGGAAAATCACGCGCGGGAGTGACGTCATCGCGGCTCCGGCCAATCACATCGCCGGAGTGCCCGAACCCGGAAGAGACGGTGAGGGATCATGGCAGCGCCCGCAGCGATGTCCGGGGGTCCGTGTCGGGGCTTCGTTCTAAGGCAAGTAATACATAATGAGCTAGTATGCGATGCATACTAGCTCATTATGCCTTTGTCTTGCAGGGTTTTTTTTTTTTTTCTGTGTTTTTGGGTTTACAACCGCTTTAAATTTCTCATAATAGTTTCAAAAGATAGCAAACCCTTGAAACTAAAGCATAGTAACAACCAACTTAATGTGGAGTTCCGGCCTATTTTGCAACTTTAGTGATTCCTGGAGCGCTCGCTATGCTGATCAACAATTGGGCATTTTCAATTTTTTTCAGGGGTCCCTTACCTTATTTTCAGGGCATTTTTGATTGTACTTCCTCCTTCTCCCCCCTCTGTGGCCGCAGCCACCGACATCACTTCCGCCTTTGCATTGCATCCTGGGAGCTGTTTGTCATCACTCCCAGGGGGCTGGAATCAGGAAGAACTCCCAGAACACTCCCTGAAATCAGGAATAAGGACACAGCAGATTACACTGCGGCTTCAGATGCCCACATCCAAGATGGCCACGCTCAGACAGCATTTTTAAAAGTAAGATTTTGACTAAAATCCAATACTGTACAACTTGTAAGTATGAGAATAGCGGTTCTGTAAAGGGCAATGGATTAGTATTATAGGGGTATTTTTAGTTAAAAAAAGGTATTTGGGGCCTGAACTCCGCTTTTAACACTTCTATTAACCACTTTACCACTAGAGCATTTTGCTGTCTTACGTCTGGGCCACTTTTTGCGACTCGACGCTGTGCGACTTTAACTGACAATTGCGCGGTCGTGCGACGCCGTACCCAAACTAAATTTACGTCCTTTTTTTGCCACAAACAGAGCTTTCTTTTGGTGGTATTTGATCACCCGTGCGATTTTTACTTTTTGCGCTATAAACAAAAAAAGAGCGTTTATTTTGAAAAATTAACAATATTTTTCACATTTTTTTATATGAAATTCCCCCCAAAAAAGATGTAAAAAACAATTTTTTTTTAAATTTTTGGCCAATTTGTTTTCTGCTACCCATGTTTGGTAAAAAAAATCGCAATAAGCATATTTTGATTGGTTTGCACAAAAGTTATTGCGTTTACTAACAAAGGGAAAGATTTATGTCATTTTTGGTGTTTTTTTCTTTTAACGAGTAATGGTGGCGATCTGCTTTTTTTTTTTTTTTTTTTTTTTTTTTTTTTTTTTTGCGGGACTGCGACATTGCGGCAGACAGATCGGACCCTTGACTGACATTTTTGACACTTTTGGGGGTACCAGTGACATTACTGCAGTAATCAGTGCTATGCACTGTTACTGTAAAAATGACACTGGCAGGGAAGGGGTTAACTTTATTGGAGAGGGAGGGGTTAATGTATGCCTGGTGCTTACTGACGTGTGGGGGGGGAGGTGACTGAGTGAGCCAGGGACAGATCGGATGACCAGCTATGCTGAACAGTCCGATCTGTCACTCCCTGTCACTGAGGAGATCCGCCCGCTTGTGTTTACACAGGCGGGCGGATCTCCACACTAGATCCCCGACGATCGGGGCAGAGCAGCGGCGATCGCCGCTGCTCCTCCCCTGGCCCGACTCCCGCTGTGAATGAAAACAGCGGGAGCGCGCCTCCGGCGGCGCGCGAGCGCCGCCTACAGGGGAGGAGTCTGGCGACGTAGGTCTACGTCGTCAGACGGGAACGAGCCACTTTGCCGCAGTACTATTCCAGTACTCAGCGGTAAAGTGGTTAAGGATGGAGCAGCCGCTGTATATATAAAAAATTAAAAAATAAAATGTTGAGCCTAAAAAGTGTTGATAGCATATTACACATAGTCAAACAGCCTAGCCACTAAGACTCAGTGCCGGTTCACACTTATGCGATGCGGGAAGGCTGCGAATTCGCAGCCTGTTCCCGCATCGCACACGCACCCCCGGCAGTTCACACTGCCATATGTGATACGCTGGGGGTGTCAATGTAATCTTAACGACACCCCCAGTTTGATCGCATATCGCAGTGCGATCGTGCAGTTCGCACAGGATCGGATCGCACAAGTGTGAACCGCTGTGCGATCCGATCCTGATGCGGCTGCAAAAATGCCTCCTGTGCGTGTTTGCTGCGGGTGCGATGCGAATTTAGCCATACAAACTGTATGGCTAAACTCGCACCGCACAGCCGATCGCATGTAATGTCGGAGCAGTGCGCTCCGACATTACATGCGAACCCCGCACACGCAGAAGTGTGAACCGGGGCTCAGGTTGAAATTACACAACATGAAATTCAAATAATTTAATCCAAACTAATTTCAAATTCCAACTTAATACTTTTAGTCCACCCAAGCATTACACAAAGGCGACACTTGCCAACAAATAACTGGCCACAACAACAAACTGGGAGGGGGAGGGGAACACCACAGCTCAATTTCTGAGGCGGCTGAATCCAAGCCACTGGGGGTCCCTCTTAAATGGCCCTGATTTGAGAATCTGGATGAGACTGGCTGACTACCAGGCGGGAGATATGAGCGGGAACAGGGGTACAGACCCAAATCTCCCCAGAAACAAGCCTAATTTGAGCGGGAAGACGGGGTGCTGACTAAATCTTCCCAGATACAGGGAACAATTTGGGCGGGAAGAGGAGGCTAGCTGACCCCTAAGGAAAAGGTCATAAGACCCTTTCCTCAGAGACAGAGTTATCACAATTCCCACAAGTTAAAAAGGTCAATAAAGGGTCACTTAATAATGTTGCCCCTGCCGCCATCCAACAAAGAAAGGGGGGCTAATTACAGCCCCCCTTTTCTCCATATTCTCTTCATTCCCTTTGAGTCTCTGACCTGAAACAAGTAGGCAGATGAAGGTGTCTGACACTTCTGATCTGCATATTTCTTTCTCTGGAAGTGGCTCCGAAAATATTAACCACTTGCCCACCGCTCACGTTGAGGGTACTGCGGCAAAGTAGCTCGTTATCGTCCAGTGACATAGACCTACGTCGCTGGACAACGACCCCTCTTGGCGGCGCCTGCGCCGCCGGAGGCTCGCTCCTGCTGTATTCAGACACAGTGGGAGTCGGGCCAGGGGAGGAGAGTCGGTGATCACCACTGCTCTTCCTCGATCGTCTGGGATCGAGTGTGGAAATCCACCCCCTTGTGTAAACAAAGTGGGCAGATCTCCTATGTGACAGACAGTCACAGATTACAGGATTCAGCATAGCTGAACCTGCGATCTGTGTCTGTGTCACACAATCCCCTCCCCCCACACACGTCAGTAAGCATGAGGCATACATTTTACCCCTTGATCACTAATAAAGTTAACCCCTTCCCTGCCAGTGTCATTATTACAGTAACAGTGCATATTTATAGCAATGTCGCAGTCCCGCAAAAAAAATCGCAGATCGCCGCCATTACTAGTAAAAAAAAAAAAACAATAAAAATGACAAATCTTTCCCGTAGATAGATAGTAAACGCGATAACCTTTGCGCAAACCAATCAAAATACGCTTATTGTGATTTATAAAAATGACAAATCTTTCCCGTAGATAGTAAACGTGATAACCTTTGCGCAAACCAATGAAAATACGCTTATTGTGTTTTTGTTTTTTTTTTTTACCAAAAATATGTAGCAGAAAACAAATTGGCCTAAAATGTTAAAAAAATTTAGATTTTTACATTTTTTTGGGAATGTTGTATATCAGAATGTAAAAAATATAGTTTTTTTTTTTTTCAAAAATTAAAAATCGCACAGGTGATCAAATACCACCAAAAGAAAGCTCTGTTTGTGGGGAAAAAAAGGACATAAATTTAATTTGGGTACAGCGTCGCATGACCGCGCAATTGTCCGTTAAAGTAACACAGTGCCGAATCGCAAAATATGGCCTGGTCAGGAAGGGGGTAAAATCTTCCGGTCTTAAAGCGGTTAAAAATACGTTCATTGAGGATTTTTTTTGTTAAAGACATGTAGCTAAATACATACATACAAATACATACAAAAATTGAATATATTGGATATTTTTTAACTGTCAAAGTTGAAAATGTAAATTTTTTCGCAAAATTTTCTCTTTTTTTTTTTTATTAATATCGCAAAGCGCAGAGGTGATCAAATACCACCAAAAGAAAGCTCTGTTTGTGGGAAAAAAGGACGTAAATTTAGTTTGGGTACAGTGTTGCATGACCGCGCAATTGTCAGTTAAAGCCGCACAGTGCCAAGTTGCAAAAAGTGGCCTGGACGTACAGCAGGAAAATCCTCCGGTGGTAAAGTGGTTAATGCCAGGGGGCTAGATTAACAGCCAGGAAACTAGCATTTCCATAGGGAAACCCCTAATAGGCGCATTATGTAAATGTCCATTTGCACACATTTGTGCGCATTCGTTTGTATTTGTGCGCATTCTGCGTAAATTACTGACCAAAAAGATTTTTCAATTTTATTTTTTTTTTACTGATGAATGTACGCCACTTGTTTGGCATCTGTGTACCATAGGCGCATTACAATTAATGGGCTATATTTTGGATCAAGCTGCAGTGTGCAAGAGGCCTAAAACGTGTCCTTTTGGATTTAATATTGCTTTAAAGTATCTTAAGACTCTGGACCCCACTTGTAAAAAGCTGGAGTAAAGAAAACCGTCTTTGCTGCTCTGCTCGGAAATGAACGTATCTCGTGTAAAAACGCAGGAAACACGCATTGCTTAAATCAACCAAAACTACCCGTACTCTGATTACTATACATATGCCTTTGGGGCTTCGGAGGAGAATGTCTGGGCTCAGAGCAACCATTCTGTCTCCGATTTTCATTTTTTTCCGCTGCAGTTTAGAAAATGAAAGCAAGTAGAAAGGAACAAAGGAAAATCGTGTCGTTGCCCCTAGCTTCTTTTTTTTTGGCCCCAGTAAGATATTGTGTGTCTGAAAGTATTAAGAAGGGTTAAATCTTTGCCGTCGGTAAAGGCTCTTTGATTTAACTAACATCCGTCCCTCAGGAATGCCATTGAAACATAATTAGCCATTGCCCTCCGTGTGGATGCTTAATTATCCCGTATAGAAGCAGGATTTTTTTTAGACTAGGTATGGATGACTTGTGTCACATAGTTTAGCTCCTCTTAGACTGGACCTGAACTCAAAAAGTGATGATTTACTTTGTTATAAGGAATATGTAGCAATTATATTTGTGTTTAGGCAGTACCCTGAAAACACACTGGAATTCCTCCCGAAAAATAGTGTTTTTCCTGGTATGTCAGAGGGCCTAGGCCAGTGATGGTGAACCTTGGCACCCCAGATGTTTTGGAACTACATTTCCCATGATGCTCATGCACTCTGCAATGTAGTGGAGCATCATGGGAAATGCAGTTTCAAAACATCTAGGCTCTCCAGAATATCTGCAGTGTGAGATCTAAGGCATTGTCTCCTAGGACTGCTAGTCTCAGAAGAATGAGATTTGGTGATATCACTTAGGTCTATGCTGCTCACTGTCCTTGCTGGGGGCTCTGACATTTATTCTGACACTTCTATTGTTGGGAGTGCACTCCTTGGACCTCCATATTGGATTTTTACTAAAGTTACTGAGTGGCTCCAGGTCTAGTGCTTGGCAACCACCTTCCACTTTCCTCGGGTGCCTGACCCAACTATGGTTTTCCATGAGGGCTGTGCTTTTCACTCACAGTCCAGTCTCACAAGCTTGTTAAAGTGTATTTAAACCCTAAGGGTGCTTTAACAGGCAGACCCGATTAGACCCTCCAGTTTCCTCTATGGAGCGGCGGTTGCCAGCGTGTCTGCTGACATCTGCTGACATCCGATCCTGTCCACAAAAAAACATATGGATGGGGCTCTGTTCCCCATCCATCTGGTGGATCAGATCGGATGGCAGGCAGGTGTAAACGGAGAGGTGGTCCGTTTACATCCGACTGCCCATAGAGGAGAGTGTACTTTGTCTGTCCAGCCATCCGCCTGCTCAGTGGGGATCAGCGGACATATTCCCAACGGAGCCCACCCTGTGTGTAAGGGGCCTAACTAGGGATGCACCAATCCGATATTCGGATCGGATATCGGCGCTGATATGGCCATTTTAGATGGATCGGGAGATCGGTAACCTTGACCGATCCACTGGCTGATCCGGTTTTTGCTGAGTAACGGCTCAGCCATCCCTTACTTGGTGCAGTAGTAGTATGGGATGGGAGCCGCTACTTCCTGTATAGTCCCAGCTCACAGGCGGAGTGATATCAGATGCACTCTGCCTGTGAATGGAGGAGCCGTACACATGAAGCAGCGGCTTTGCTCTGTACTGCAGCCGCTTGCTTTGTGTTTAGCTCCGGATCGGTTCCGGTATCGGCGATTTCACAATGCCGGGTCCAAAAAAGTCGGATCGGCATCCCTAGGCCTAACTATGAACTTCTCTTACTTTACTAATACCACTACCATGAGGGCTTGTGGTCTTTGGTAATCTTCAGACTGAGAACCTTACCTCCATCATCCCCTTCCATCAGGTCCTGTCTTATACCAGGTTAATGTTCAGCTTCATGTCATGGCTGTCTGTCACTTTTAGGTTGTCGCTCATCCACTATGTTCTCCTCCCTGTCTCTTTTTCTCTTGTTCTCTTCTTTCATACTGTAGCTTCTTTCCAGCAAGAGTATCTGGCGATATAGCCAAAAATGTAGTAATTACAAATGTTCCTCCAACAGATGTGATTTTTCTTTATTTACTCCTAAGGCCCCTTTCAGATGGGTTGGACTCCTTCAAATGGATCTACCTGCTCAGCGGGGGGAATCTCTCTGCTGATCACTGCTGAACAGGTGGATGACAGATCGCTGTTCTCGCACGACTGTCAGCCGACTGTCATCCAATTGCACGCAAATATACGACCTCTCGGTAGCTAGGCCTTGGCGCTAAGTGGCAGCATATTTGTGTGCAATAGTGCCCACAGAGCTGTGCTGAGAGCACTCACGTAAAGCTCAGCCATCGGGAGTTTTCGGATCATGTGACCGACATGACAGCCAATCATGGCGGTCACATGGCCACAAGTCCCGCCCCACCTCCTGGCAATCCAAACCCCTAAAGGGCGGGCGGGAGCTGTCACCAATCGGTTAAGTAATATGAAAATATAGCCAATATGGAGGAGTCTCACTTTCTACCTTTTTTGGATCCGTTTCTCAACCGTAATTCATAGAAACCTAAATATGGAAAAATACAGAATCATTGGGGCTGATAAAGTATAAGTGAAGGCAGAACTTTTTTTTAGTTTTGGATTGAGTGGAGATGGATTAGATCCCCTGTCAGTTTTTCTGTCCCTGTTAGGGAGATTCAGAGCCCATTCACATTGAGGCGACACGACTTCGGGGGGCGACCTGTGAAGTCGCGTGCACCGCGATTTCGGTGCGACTTGCAGAGACTTCACATAATGGAAGTCTATGCAAGTCGCTCCGAGGTCGCCCCGAAAGTAGTACAGGACCCTTTTTCTAAGTCGGAGTGACTTGTGTCGCTCCTATTAGAACGGGTCCTGTACTACTCAATGGACCGCGACATACCGCGACTTGTCAGGCTGACAAGTCTCCTGACAAGTCGCGCTAATGTGAATGGGCTCTCATCCTCTCTATTTGTCCTTTTTACTGTTATTGTTGAAAGTAAAAGAAAATACCACATTTTGGGTTGTCCCTAGAAAAATAATAGAGGGGAAATATTCCAATGCGAACACTGGCTCTGGTGACCCGGGGGTGCCCAAGGGAATCCCTGAATTGTTAGGGATTTCCTCTCGCTTCCTGTTTTGTCTATGTGACAGAAATGGAGGGAAATCCCCCCAATGACAGCATTCTCTTTTTTTATTGAATGACGAAGGTAATTTATATGTGTGTGTGATGATTTTTTTTTTTTTTTTTTTTTTTTTTTTTTTAACTGTCATTAATATGTGACATTTATAAAGATATTTTGTATTTATTTAATTTAACTTAATTGTTTTTGATGCACCAAATGTGTCCCGTGAAAGCTGCTTTCCTTTGACTGATATTTTAGTGACCTTTTTTCTTTTGTATTACATATGCTGCAGGGACCGCATTGACTTTAGTGAGTTGGCAGATTTCTATGGTATAAACCTGACAGGGTCTCCACTGTATCTATCCCACTGCACATTGCATGAGAAAAAATACCACATGGTTTCATGAGCAAAATTTTGATGAAATAACATGCTTTATTTTAGTAGTGTTTTTTTGGGGAATTGCAAGAAATGTTTGAGAAAAGCTAGGAGCTATTTTTCCGTCATGAATACAAGGCTTTCTCTGATTGGCAGAGCTGAAGGTTGTGAACTCATCTGCCTGCTTTCCACCAATCGGAGCAGGGTTCGACAAAACCCAGGCACTAGGTCGCAATGGCGACTGGAAATTGCATCCTGGCGCCTGGGCTACACTGCAGCAGCAGTCTGGATTACTCCTGCAGGTGTGCGACATAAGGTGGTCGGGCTGGCCGATAATTGAGGCCGTGGCTTTGCGGCCTGTTAGAGCAGGATACATGCTCCTTTGTGCGAACCGGCGCTATCCTGTAGTGGGCGGTGCTGTGATGAGCGCGGCTTGCTCTCCCTGCCCGCCCACATCTGCCATCTCCTACCCAGTTTGACAGCTGGGGTTGAGGTTGTGGGCTTAATCAGTCACTCTTTCCTTATTGCTGCTCAGTGCCGCCTATCAGTGCCACCTCACCAGTGCCCATCAGTCCCACTGATCAGTGCAGCCTATCAATGCTTATCAGCACAGCCTCATCAGTGCCACCTATTAGTATCACCTCATTAATGCCCATCAGTGACCATCACTGCAGCCTCATCAACGCACATCAACAAAGGGGGAAAAATTATTTAAATGATCTTCTAGCAAACAAAAAAATAAAATGTTGAATGATCTTATAACACACAAACAAAAAAAATGTGTTATGGTTTTTAATTTTTGGTCTTTTTTCGTTTTGCAGCAGGCAGGAGCAATTCCTATTGCCTGACGCCCCGGAGATGCAGTTCTGGGCGCTGATTTAAAAAACTGTCTCCTAACTTTTTAGCTGGCTCCTAGATTCCTGGAGTTGGGCTTTAAGTGAGCTATGGAGGTCTTTTTCTGATTCTGCAAGCAAAGTCGTATCGTCTTCATTGTTTATGCCCTGTAGGATTTTAGTTCATATGGTGAAATTCCAACACCTTCACAATTTCCTTGAAATGTTTGTATAGGTCATGAACAGCAGTGGAGACAGAACACAGTCTTGGTGCACGCTACTTTCTACTCTTATCACATCTTCGTGTTTGGCTTCCATCTTAAAAAACCTTGCTGTCTGTTATAGATAGTGGCTGCGAGATTGACATCTTTTTCACATACTGTACACCCCCCATTCTTATCCCTCATGTTTTTTTTTTTTTTTTTTTGCTATATACAAAGCATATGTCATGTAGTCCCCAAGTACACTTTTTGCTTGGCTTCCACCGAGGTCTCCTTTCTCAAAGCGCTTCACATATCAGCCTTCTTTGGAAGACCATGGAGAGGACATTTGTTGACTAAAGCCTCGTACACGCGCAAAGATTGTTGGCCGTGAATTTTCGGCCAATGTCCGATCGGCCGATTGTCGGCTTGTTAGTATGATGCTTCCGACAACCGACTGCGACTTTTCGGCCAAAAAAAATCGGGTGTGCAGGCTATAAAACTTTTGTTGGCCATCAACAGAACGGCCGATTGTTCGTCAGTCAGTACAGATTTCGGCAGACAAAAATCAAATGAGCAAGACTGGGCATGCTCAGAGAAGAAAAAACACACGGAAAGTAAACCAGCACATGACATCACTTGTGAAGTTGGTTGTTGTTGGCCGAAAAAATTTGTGTGCAGTCTAGAGCACATTTCAACCAACACAACAACACTGGACAAATGACGGCCAATCGGTCGGCCAACAATCGTTGCGTGTGTACGAGGCTTTACCTGCAGTCCATCCAATCCACCAGCTACATAGAAGACTCTGGGTATCCCTCACATCCCCAACATATCCCCATGCAGGAGGGGAGAGAGTAAGCCCTGTGGGATAATTTGGTAGAGGATGCAATTGGTGTGCGTGTGGGTCTCGAGCCCTAGCTATTATTTTACTAAAGTTAACTCATCCCTAGGCTTCTTCTGAGACACTGTTACATTTTCTGTTTTGACTCATCATATTTATCCTAGTACTTGTAGTATTCCACTTTGCTCAATTATTTATTGATAATTAGATGGCTATTAAAGCTAAAATCCAGACACAACATTTTTTCATTCCTATCTATAGTATGTCTCAATAGCAACAAAGGATATAAGTTCACTTTGTGTGTTCCACGTCTTTTCAAAGCCAGTTTTTACCCGTCCCTCTGCTGTATTATCACTATTATCATTACCACTGTGCTGTAGAGCAGAGCTGTGGGAGGGACCCAGCAGTCCCCACCCACTACAGGCTGCTTGTTATAAGGGGTGGATACAAGACCAGTCACTTTGCACAAGGAGAGAGCAGCAGCAGTGACTGGTCTTCATTACAGGAAACTCCTACACAGAGGCTGCTAGATTACTGCAGATCTGTTGAATAACACACACAAGGGACACCAAGAGTCAAGTATGAATACACACGCCTGTTGTACGGTATTTAGACAATGTAGCATAGGGAGGAGGAACATTCTTCACTCATACAGTTTACTTCCTTCCCATTATCCCTTGGGGTCATGTAATACTGGTGATTCTATTGCTAACAACTCACCAGTAATAAAATTGCTATGGGTTAGCTTTCTTTATGGTATCGCTCATTTTGCTCTTTCCAACAGTCCTTAGGATCAATTGAGATTTTGCAGCGTTCCAGCCAGCGAGATGATGCTCCATGTGCCCCTTGTTTATGAGTAAGGTTTTTGCAACATTCTGGCCAGCAGCTGCTGCTACTCTTCTCACTTGCCATTGATATTTTTGCAGTGTAGCAGCCAGCAACATGTCATTCTGGTGCTGCTATAAAGCTAGCAATGGAGATTTGTGCCGTGGTACAGCCATAAATTTAGGTTTTGTCAGTCCTTTACTTGCCGCCTTGCAGCATTCCGGCCAGCGCAATGGACGCGCCATTGCTGTTCTTTCCCTTGCGATCGAGGTTCTGCAACAGTTCCAGCCAGTGAGGGAGGCAAGGTCTATTAGTTTGTTTTTTGATGATTCTGCAGCTTTGTAGCCAGCGAGATGATGTTCTATCACCCCCCTTGCTTGTGATGGAATCTTTGGAGCATTTCTGCCAGCGAGATGGGCTTTGTTGCTGCTTTCTCACTTGCGATGGAGATTGTGGCCAGAGGGCTGATAATGGTTTTCTTGGTTTCTTGTGTACAATCAAGATTCTGCCCCATTCTGGCCAGCAAGATGATGATTTGCTGCTCTCTTCTTAGCTATTGAGATTTTGCTGCATATTAGTCAGCTAGATATTTATATAATACAGGATTTATATTGTGCCAACAGTTTGCGCATCGCTTTACATTAGTTAGTTGACCTGTTGCTGCTTTCTTCCTTGTGTTCAAGATTCAGCAGCATTTCAGCCTGCAATCTGATGTTCCCTTGGTCCCTCTCTTGCCGTCAAGTTTTTGCAGCATTTCACCCCAGCAAGATATTGTTCCATTCCATCACTACGGTCTTGCTCTTGCATTTGAAATTCCGCATCTTTCCAACCAGCGAGATGACGCTTGATTGGTCACTTACTTGTATTCGAGTCTTTGCAGCATTCGGCTCATTGAGATGACGCTGTTGCTGTTCTCTCACTTGTGATTTGAGATATTGAAAAGTTCCAGACAGAAAAATGATGAACTGTTGGTCCTTGACTTGTAGTCGAGATTCTGCAGAAGTTCCAGCCAAAGAGGGATCAATGTCCATTAGTCCACGTGAGGTTGTGCTTTGGTGATTTTGCAGCTTTCCAGCCAGTGAGATGATGCTCTGTTGTTGCTTTCTCGATTTGTAATTGAGATTTTACAGCACTCCAGCCAGCAAGGTGATGATCTGTTGGTCGTCATTTGCGGTTTTGCAGTGTTTCGGTCAGCCATAGGACACTCCATTACTGCTCTTGCTTGCAATCAAGATTTTGCAGGAGTTCTGGCCAGTGATATATGGCCTATGGCTTTTAGTCCAAATGTGGTTGTACTTTGGTGATGCTGCAGCTTTCCAGCCAGAAAGATGATTCGTCTCTGATCCCTTACTTGCGACTGAGATTTTGCAGCATTCTGGTCTGTGAGATGATGGTCCATCATTGCTCTCTAGCCTGCAGTCGACATTCAGCAGAAGTTCCACTCAGTGAAGGAGCAATGTCCAGTAGTCCAAGTGAGGTTGTGTTTGGGTGATTCTGCAGCATTCCAGCCAGTGTGATGATGCTCCTCTGGTCCCTCATAGTGATCGAGTCTGCCTTTGGTACAATGCTCCATTGCTGCTTTCTCACTTGTCCTCTACATTTTAAAGCATTACAGCCTGTCAGATATTGTTCCAATGGTCTCACTTGAAATCAAGATTTTGCAGCATTCCGTCAGGGAGATTACTCTCTTCCCTGCTATCTTGTTTGTGATTGAATTCTGCAGCCAGCGAGGTAGCAATGTCTGTTAGGTGCTGTTAAAGAGGAGTTCCGCCTGGAGAAAAAAAAATGTAAAGTCAGCAGCTACCAATACTGTAGCTGCTGACTTTTAATATATAGACACTTACCTGTCCAGGGAGCCCACGATGTCAGCACCCCAGTCGATTTTCAAATCAGCTGCCAAGTGCTCCTGCTGCCATTCTTTCTAAGGGAAACCGGCAATGAAGCCGTTCGGCTTCAGAGCCGGTTCCCTACTGCCCATGCGCGAAGCACACTGGGCATTCTCATAGGCTCGGCTGCGGCGGAAGGAGGAGGAGGATGGAACTTCCAGGGAACAGCACTGTCTCCCGTGAGTGGGTAAGGGTACCTGTCAAAAACGGGTACCCGTTCCCCCCCCCCCCCTTCCTGAAAGGTGGCAAATGTAACACCTGCGGGGAAGAGGAAACAAATGAGCGGAAGTTCCGCATTTGGGTCGAACTCCGCTTTAAGTCAGCAGCAGAATTACTTAGTGGTTGTAAACTCTTACATATACCCAGTGAAGTGACTGGCCTCAGGTAATACACAGAGATTAAATAAATCCTCCTACATAAGTTGTACCTGTTTATTTTCTGTCTTCTTTTCTCTTCATTCATTTAAAGGCCAGGATTTATAAAGTTGTCTGAGCTGTCAGAAAAATAGGAGGCAGAGAGATTAAATTACAATCTGCAGAGCTCAGTGAGGAGAGCTCTGAGAAATGATTGGAGGGAAGAGACCCACCCCCTTCTTATAGCATACAGGAACAGGGCTGAGGCTGTCAACCATCTGGAGATCCCTTCCCTGTCACCTTTTTTCTCTGGGTGTCGGGGAAAACTTGTCAGAAGTGATTCATGCCGATAGCAGAGGAAGGAATCAGCAGACAGGACGCTTGGTGCTCTTGAGACAAGCACACACTATAAGAGTCCATTCAGACTAGCGCGACTTGTCAGGCGACTTGGTCGCCTGAAGTCGTGGTCGGTCGCTCGCCATTGAGTAGTACAGGACCCATTCTAATAGGAGTGACACAAGTCGCTCCGACTTAGAAAAAGGGTCCTGTACTACTTTGGGGCGACCTGGAGGCGATTTGCATTGACTTCAATTATATGAAGTCCGTGCAAGTCGCGCCGCTGTGCACCGCGACTTCACAGGTCGCCCCCACAAAGTCGTGTCGCGCCAGTCTGAATGGGCTATTAAGGAATATGCTTTATTCATATTTTATTTAATTCCTGTAGTTTACAATCACTTCAAAGGATGAGTTAACCTTTTGTAACCTGTTGCATGTCAGACCCATATTCGGGGTTTAACATGTTACAAATCCACTGTCCCCTGCACCCCCCGACTCCCCGTTGTGACAGGAAGCAAGCGATCATCTCCTCTTGCTCTCTGTCACAATCCACAAAGAACGCGGCCATGCGAGGCTCCACCCGCCCAGCCGCGTCATTCATTCAGAGTTCTGTGAATGGAAAACTACAAGGTCCCGCAGCCTTTGCGGCTGTCGGCTTGTAGTTCTCAATGAACTACCATGTCGCTATCCAGTGCTGTGGTATTTAATTGATGCTTCTTGTTAAGGTGTAACTGCTTGGCCAGAGGATGTAGGGACAGACAGCTTGCACACAGTCTGCAAGAGCCCTGCATTGTACCCACAATCTGCTGATCATGGGTGCAATGCTTTCCAGACTCCAAATAAGAATAAATAAATAATAAATGCACAATTCTCTTCTTTTTTTTTTTTTCTTTTACCTGCAAAAATGGGCATTTTTTTTTCCAAAGGTGAACGTATCCTTTACGTAGAACCTCCTTTTTCCATTAAATTGTACTGCTTAAGTTGCTGTATAAAGCTCAGTACGGCCTGCTGGTATGTCAGTAATACGGCCCTCTGAATTACCTAAAAATGATAGCTGTTAGAAATTGACCCCAATATGAGAACCCCCCCCCCCCCCCGTGGTGAGAGCTGAGCCTTGTAACTAAGTCCTGCAAGGCCACAGTATGAACTATGAAGACCCCATTCTTGTGCTGTCCTCTGTCCCTTCTGGCTTTCCCTTTTGTGTTTGATGGGAAAAAAAAAAAGTGGCGGGCTCAGCCTGAGAAAAGGACAAACGTGTGAACTGAGCCTAACAATGCTCCTTCTTTTATTTTTTAATTTCCTTGTTGTATCCAACAAAAATAAAAGCATCTTCCCCCCCCCATGTAGAAGGGCCTGTTGCTGCTCTTCACGTTCTGGAGCCTTCCCTTTGTTGGAAGGTGCTGAGGAAATTACATCATTCCGTCCTCTTATCTCTCCTTCGAATTCCTGACTTCATTTCAGCCATCAAGTACCTGCAAGGCGGTTTAGCCTCATTCTCTCACCGTGACAGGGAGGGGTGATGGAGAGCCTACTTTGCGGCTCTACGTGGAAATTATGGGATTTGGCCTCGATGGGGATTTATGACAGGAATCCTCAAATTACACACTTAGCTGTTGCGTGGTAGCAGATGTGTTTGTTTTCAAGGTTGTGTGTGCGATAATGCTAGAACGATCCGGTGGCTTTTATAAGCAATATTATGAGGCCTCCAGCTGACCGACCGAATGGACGTGCGATGGTTGCGGCGTTTTGGTCTGTGTATTTATTTTGACTAAGCAGGGATTTCAAATTTTTAGAGTTGATGTAAGCAAATATTTCTCTTCCCCCTTTTTTTTTTTTTTTTTTTTTTTAAATATTAAAAAAAAAAATGATATAATGGGGCTCTGTATTTACATATAATACATAGCTACATACTTCAGGCTCAATACATTTCCTTTAATATAGATCTAAACCCAATCACTAAAGTCTCACATGAACTTTAACCTGGTAATGACATTTCAAAAGTTGTTTTTAGTATTTCTAAAATGATCTAAGGTGATCCTGCCATGCAGGACTACTTCTGCAACCACTGTCTCCCAGTTGTGCTCTTGCAATGTCACGTTGTCAATTGCACTTCTCTTAAAAAAGGACCTAGCGTGAACATAAAAGGCCGTCTTTGCTAATAACTTCCTCCCCTGACTTAAACAGCTAATCATTGAATGTTAATGATGGGGTGCACTTGCGTTTTTAGAGCCCATTCACATTAGCGCGACTTGTCAGCCTGACAAGTCGCGGTCCATTGAGTAGTACAGGACCCGTTCTAATAGGAGCGACACAAGTCGCTCCGACTTAGAAAAAGGGTCCTGTACTACTTTGAGGCGACCTCGGAGCGACTTACATAGACTTCCATTATGTGAAGTCTCTGCAAGTCGCGCCAAAGTCGCAGTGCACGCGACTTCACAGGTCGCCCCCCGAAGTCGTGTCGCCTCAGTGTGAATGGGCTCTTAGATGTGTGTGTTTTTGTTTTTTTTGTTACCTTTCATCCTAATTGATGCTTTTTCTGGAACCCACGCCAAAGATGTAGCCAGATAGAGATATATTTATATATTTTTATTTCTATTCTATACTATATTACCAAAAGTATTGGGATGCCCGCCTTTACACACACATGAAATTTAATGGCACCCCAGTCAGTCTGTAGGTTCAATATTGAGTTGGCGCAGCCTGTGCAGCTATAAGAGCTTCAACTCTTCTGGGAAGGCTGTCCACAAGGTTTAGGAGTGTGTCTATGGCAGTGATGGCGAACCTTGGCACCCCAGATGTTTTGGAACTACCTTTCCCATGATGCTCATGCGCTCTGCAGTGTAGTAGCATCATGGGAAATGTAGTTCCAAAACATCTGGAGTGCAAAGGTTTGCCATCACTGGTCTATGGGAATGTTTGACCATTCTTCCAGAAGCATTTTTGGGAGGTCAGGGACTGTTGCTGGACAAGAAGGCCTGGCTCGCAGCCTCCGCTCTAATTTAACCCAAAGGTGTTCTATCGCGTTGAGGTCAGGCCAGTCAAATTCCTCCACCCCAAATTCGCTCATCTATGTCTTTATGGACCTTGCTTTGTGCACTGGTGCGCAGTCATGTTGGAACAGGAAGGGGCCATCCCCAAACTGTTTCCACAAAGTTGGGAGCATGAAATTGTCCAAAATGTCTTGATATGTTGAAGCCTTAGTGCTGGTTCACACTACCGCGGCACGACTTTGGGGGCGACCTGTGAAGTCGTGTGCACCGCGACTTCCACGGACTTCATATAATGAATGTCAATGCAAGTCGCTCCGATGTCCCCCGAAGTAGTACAGGAACTATTTTCCAAGTTGGAGCGACTTGAGTCGCTCCTATTAGAACGGTTCCCGTAGCACTTCATGGACCGCGACTTGTCAGGCTGACCAGTCGCCTGACAAGTCGCGGTAGTGTGATTGGGCACTTTAGAGTTCCCTTCACTGGAACTAAGGGGCCAAGCCCAACCTCTGAAAAACAACCCCACACCATAACCCCCCCTCCACCAAATGATTTGGACCAGTGCACAAAGCAAGGTCCATAAAGACATGGATGAGCGAGTTTGGGGTGGAAAAACTTGACTGGCCTGCACAGAGTCCTGACCTCAACCTGATAGAACACCTTTGGGATGAATTAGAGCGGAGACTGTTAGCCAGACCTTCTCGTCCAACATCAGTGCCTGGCCTCACAAATGCGCTACCAGAAGAATGGTCAAACATTCCCACAGATAGACTCCTAAACCTTATGGACAGCCTTCCTAGAAGAGTTGAAGCTGTTATAGCTGCAAAGGGTGGGCCAACTCAATACTGAACTCTATGGACTAAGACTGGGATTCCATTAAAGTTGATGAGCATGTAAAGGCAGACATCCCAATACTTTTGGCAATATAGTGTCTATATATATATATATATATATATATATATATATATATATATATGTATGTATATATATATAATATATATATATATATATATATATATATATATATATATATATATATATATATATATATATATATATGTGTGTGTGTGTGTGTATTTTCTTACATTTCTGCACTAGAAATAGTTGTAAATACGAACTCCTGTCACCTTATATAGCAATCTGCCAATAATCGTACAATAGCAATATTTTGCTTTACAGAGTCTTCCCTTTTAACATAGTTTATTACCTATGGATTGTGCCAGTAGATCCACTTCCTTTAATTGGGTGACCATACTGGTTGTTCTGCAGTGAACCAACTGCAGTGTTGTCACCCTGTGCTGCTGCTGTAGATGCTTGGAATGTAGACATGGAATTGAGTTATCAGCATTGTCACTTCTGAAAGCCTTTCTCTTTCTGTCAGGGGCAACCTGAAAGCCTTTCTCTTCCCTTCCTGTCAGGGGCGACATGCACCCCCCATAGCTTTTTGACTGACCGCGCACAACTGTAAGCATCTCTTAGCAGTTAGCTGACACAAATATATACCGTAAGTACGTTTCCCCGAGACTGATAACAGAATAGTTAAATTACCTTAGTGTGTTGCAATGACATGGACACTTTTTTTACACATTACTGCAGTGCACAGCAAAAACACGTCTCGCAGTGTGGTGGGTTGCAGTGCTATTCATGAATGCCACCCAAATGATAAGTGGGCACGTTTCAGGGCCCACGGCATGGGAGTGTAACTGCCCTAGAATTAGTTAATATCTTACATTTTCTTTAGGAAAGGTAGCTGTTGAATAAAAAAAAAACCCTATTTTCCATCCGTCCTGGGGATCGGATCGGATGAGAGCAGACAGGCGGTCCGCTCTCATCCGATTCCCCATAGAGGGCAGCGGGGGCTGTGACACCTCCCTCTCCGCACTGCAAGCGGAGACGGAGCTGTCATCCGCCGGCTCAGCGGGGATCACGGATCGATCCCCGCTGAGCAGCACGGATCCGCCTACGGCGGTGGATCGTGTGAAAGAGCCCTTAGTTGAATTAATTATTTGTTTATCACTCGAGTTCTATGACTGAGTGATTTTTTTTTTTTTTTTTTTTTTTTTATGCTTGAATTTTTTAAGTTTATTATTTATTCTTATTTATGTTTTTAATGAAGTTTTAATGGATGAATTTATACCAATAAAGGTGCCGTGGCCATTTTAACATCATCTTGCCATTTGTCTGTTTATTTCAAATATTGTTAAGGATAGAAAGTTTGATCAGAAAGGTGCAGCCTACAATCCCATGCACTAAGGCTACATTCACACCTGAGCGTAGCGTTTTCGCGTGTTTTTACCGCGATTTACAGGCGTTTTTACAGGCCCAAAAAGAAGCTCATGTACTTTTTTGAGCGTTGGGCGTTTTTCTCACAGCGTCAAAACGCTCAGATGTGAACAGGGGCCATTGAAATGAATAGGATTTGTCTTGTTGGGCGTTTTGAGAGCTGATCCTAGAGCAGAAAAACTCCCCAAAACGCCTACATGTGAACGGAGCCTAAGGTAGTGCGCCGCTGTGTACAGAGAACTATGTGCTGTGGTGTACTGTGTAAAAAAAAAAAAAAATAAATAAAAAGTATGCCTGACTTCTGTTGCGACGCCCTTGCACCCCATTCAAAATAAATGGGTCACCATTAGGCATTGCACAGTATTTGTGAATAGCATGTTGCTGCAGCATACAAGTTGTGAATGGGCATTTTAGTCTTATCTGGATATAGCAGCCTAATTGCACATATGAATCGGCCCTAACTTTGCATCTCTCCATTCTGAGTCTCATCCACCCACAGTTCTAATGCGAAATATAATTTTAGGAAGTGCTACTTACTTTGCAACCACTCCTTCTTTTTTATTTTTCCTCTTGTGGTCAGCCTCAAATCCGTTCTTTAAAAGAATTTGAAAAAAAAAAATTGGAGAATTCCTTTTTTATTTAAAAAAATGAACAGAGCGGTTTACCTAATTATTACCAGACTGCATGAAACAGCTGGAGCTTATGGGTTGGCTGCTATCATTCTGATTGACTAGCCAAAGCTGAGCAATGACCCCCATCAAAGAAAGGAGCTGCAAGGAGACAGGACTTTCAGATGCTAAAGCCCCGTACACACACGCACAGATTGTTGGCCGACCGATCGGCCGTCTTTTGTCCAGTGTTGTTTGTTGGTTGAAATGTGCTCTAGACTTGCACTGGACTTTTGTTGGCCAACAAAAACCAACTTCAGAAGTGATGTCATGTGATGGTTGACTTTCCGTGTGTTTTTTCTTCTCTGAGCATGCCCAGTCTTGCTCATCTGATTTTTGTCTGCCGAAATCTGTACTGACTGAGGAACAATCGGCCGTTCTGTTGTTGGCCAACAAAACTTTTATAGCATGCACACCAGATTTTTTTCGGCCGAAAAGTCGCAGTTGGTTGTCGTAAGCATCATACTAACAAGCCGACAATCGGTCGATTGGACGTTGGCCGACAATTTACGGCCAACAATCTGTGAGTGTGTACAGGGCTTAAAGCTGGCCAAAGATGGATTTTTTTTTTTTTTTCAACAAGCCAATTGGCTGATTGGGGGGAAAAAAACAAGTGGGTTCTCCTGTCCACACAAGCAAAATGGATGGAGGAATCCTTCCTGTAGAGCTATTTTATTCTGACAGCGGGGACTCCTCCACTGTCAGAATACACTGATCAGCAGCAACTGATCGAGATGAAAATTTTCAAATATCCCGTTTGACTGAAGTCGATCATAGAACCGCTTCTGTTGAGCAGGAATGGCCAGATGGATTGAAATTTGGCCTAAAGAAGGTTTTTACTCCCAGTTGTAAAAAAAAAAAAAAAAAAAAAAAAAGGTGTGGGGGGGGGGGGGTTTGCTGTACAAGCTGTGACAATATTGAATAATAACTGAATTGGGCATACACAGAGGTGTAGTGTTTTATTTTTTTTTGTTCAATCACTGGGTTGGATGCAGACTTCTTTCCTGCTCCCCCCTGTCACCACTGAAGCTGCTAATTGAATGCTGGTTTTCTAACAGGACGGAACCGTTCAGCAGAAGCAGGTGGTATGGCTGGCTTCTTTTGAACTGCGAGGGACGCACGCATTGAAACTTGGCCAGTTCCGCATTTTGATATGGGTATACCCAGCTTAAATCTAACGTTTTCCTAAAATCACTAAATTAGTGAAGGGTTCAAGATTCCACCAAAACTGTCTCTAAGGTGCACGTGCCACATTGTTTGTTTGAGATATTAGCCTGCTGTGACAGCGACTACCATGAATGGTGCCGTATTCCCTGTAAATATATTGCAGTTCTATCTTATGGCATTTTTGTAGTGACGAGAGTGGATGGTTTGACGCAGGCTCTGCTCAGTTGCATAATAAGGTTTGTGTGTGATACTTATATAGTATGAGAAATCCATGCTGAGCTTCTGGAGGCAATCCCAATCCATAAATCATTCACTGACTGTCTAATGGAGCGCTTCACAAACTTTTCCTAGCTAGAAAAACCCCAGACACAGTGATGGAAGAGAGGAAGCACGCAATTGACTCGAAACCGCCTGAAGGCAGGTGCTCATTTCTGTGTCTGTAGTAGTGGGACTATCGGGACTATCTCATCCGCCTCCGGTATCCATCTGTCTGGGTGTCAGACAACCACGATTGGTCAGTGCTGGGATAGCCCTATGCAGGCTGGCTGTGGATCATGTGATTGGAATTTGAGTAATATGTGAAAGTTTTTTTTTTTTTGGCTCAAGTATCCAAATTTAAAGTTTTAGATTTTAAAGTCAGACTCTGGGATCTGTCACAAAGGATCTGATGGAAGTAAATATTACTTTGCTCATAGACCCACATCTAAAGGCGCTTTTCCACTGCATGGAACCGTACCGGTTCAGCACGCTTTTGTGCTTTTCCACTGCGGTACCGCATGGTATAGGGTCGGAACGGTTCGGTACGGTACGGTATAGGTTTGCTTTTCCACTGCATGGAACCGAGCGGTACGGTACGGCTCTGAAAAAACAGTACCTACTCGATTGTGGTTCCAACAGGTACCAAACTAGTACCATATCCCACAATGCTTTGCATGCAGTCACTACTAGCCACTGATTGGTCAGAGAATCACACCCACCCCGTTGTTATCCCACCCACTTAACTTTAGTACTACTTTAGTGGAAAAGCAAACCGTACAGTACCGAACCGTTCCGACACTATACCATGCGGTACCGCAGTGGAAAAGCAAACCTATACCGTACCGTACCGAACCGTTCCGACACTATACCATGCGGTACCGCAGTGGAAAAGCAAACCGGGCCAAGCAGGGCCGAGTAGAGCCGAGCCGGTACTAGCCGGTACTTGCAGTGGGAAAGTGCCATAAGTTCTGCAGCATTAAAGAAGGTCACATGCCTGAAGAAGGGTCCAGCGTGGCTCTGAAACGTCGCTATCCTCTGCTGTGATCGGTCAAAGCGGTGGACCCTTCTGTGGAGTTCCTTGGTATGCTGGTGACATATTTCTTGCCTTGAAGTCCTTTTGGTCTCCAGCCAGTGGTTGCTACAGCACCCACTCACTCGTCAGCCATTTTCAGGAACCTGTGCGTTGGGGCTATCGGGCTCCATTCACAAAGCAGTATCTTACCGCATCTGAGTACCGCACAGCGTTTTTCAAAAAGTTTTTAGACATTGACTAAAAAACGTTACTAAAATACCACATGAGTTATTTTATAAAGTCATGCAGTATTTTATTAGTGAAAACATGCAGTAATTGAACGCCTGGCGGTAGCTGCCATATTTATTAACCTTAATCTATAGGCATTGTTAAGGAGGCGGCAGCTGCCCGCTCCTTAAAGCGGAGTTCCGGCCTCGGGGGTGAAATTTAGATAAAAATACCCCCGGGACAGTCAGGGCTAGTACATTCCACAATGGATAGCCTCTGTACTGTCCCGGGTCGCACTTACCTTTTAGAAAAAATACTTACCTTAAAAATTTCTTCTCCAGCGCGGCCATCTCAGGTGTGGGCAGCTGAAGCCAGCGCGTCCTCTTCCATGTCCTCTTCTCCCAGAATGCGCCTGCACCGGCCCCGTTCGTCACTTCCGGTGACATAGTTACATAGTTAGTGAGGTTGAAAAGAGACACCAGTCCATCCAGTTCAACCTATTATGTGTGTGTGTTTGCTGCTAACCATACATTGTATACCCCTGTATGTTGTGGTCTTTAAGGTGCCCATCTAATAGTTTTTTGAAACTATCAATGCTCCCTGCTGATACCACTGCTTGTGGAAGAGAATTCCACATCCTTACTGCTCTTACAGTGAAGAACCCCCTGCGTATTTTAAGGTTAAACCGCCTTTCCTCTAGTCTTAGTGAGTGGCCACATGTCTTATTGTATTTCCTTTCTCTTGCTAAACAGAAGCGGTTTAGCAGGGAATGACGCGCCTGCACCGGAACTGACGTCGGGGCCGGTGCAGGCGCATTGATTCCTGGGAGCGATGATGTTCAGCTCCTAGGAATCAATGCAAGGAGGAAGTGACGGCGCGGGCCGCCGCCGCAGAGGGGGAGGAAGTGGAAGAAAGGTGAGTAAATTTTCTTCAATAACAAGGTAAGTAAACAAAAAAAAAAATCGTAATTATCCATTTCTTTTTCAGGTGACCTAGAGCAAGCGGATGGCCCAAAATCAATTTTGTCGATTTTGAGGCCGGAAGTCCCCTTTAACAACCCATGAGTCATCAGCTGTCAGTGGGGTTTAATTCCTGGCAATTAAAACGTGAAAAAAAAAAACAGCGTGGGGTCCCTTTCCCAAATCTATTCCAGGCTCTTTGGGTCTAGTATGGATTTTAAAGGGAACCCCCACGCCATAAAAAAATAGTGGCGTGGGCGCTGCCCCCCCCCCCCCCCCCCTTTAAAATCCATACCAGCCCCTTATTGGAGCAGAGGGGATATGATAGAAACTTTTAAATACATAAAGGGAATCAACTCGGTAAAGGAGGAGAGCATATTTAAAAGAAGAAAAACTACCACAAGAGGACACAGTTTTAAATTAGAGGGGGCAAAGGTTTAAAAGTAATATGAGGAAGTATTACTTTACTGAGAGAGTAGTGGATGCATGGAATAACCTTCCTGCAGAAGTGGTAGCTGCAAATACAGTGAAGGAGTTTAAGCATGCATGGGATAGGCATAAGGCTATCCTTCATATAAGATAGGGCCAGGGACTATTCATAGGATTCAGATATATTGGGCAGACTAGATGGGCCAAATGGTTCTTATCTGCCGACACATTCTATGTTTCTATGTTTCATGCAGCTCGGCATGTCAGGAAAGGGCTTTCATGCCTGCATTAAAATCTGGTATGGATTGGGGGGGGGGGGGGGGGGGGGCGTGCCATTTTTAAAAAAAATGTAGGCGTGGGAGTTTCCTTCAAAATCCATACCAGACCCAAAGAGCCTGGTATAAATTTGGGGGGGGGGGGGGGATTCCGTGGCTTATTTATTTATGTTTTTTTAAATTGCTGATGACTCATCAGTCGTTAAGGACGCGGTGGCTGCCCGCTCGTTAACAACCAGGTGTTTACTGTTATTTAAGGAACCGTCGGCATCCCTAACAATCGCATGCTGTGCTGGGGTCCCTACTTATTTACCGCATGCAATTTATTTTTTTGTGATTTGACTTTCACTCCTGTTTTTTTTTTTTTTATGCATTACCAAGCGTTTTTGCTTTATACGGTAGTGAATTGACATTTTCAGGATCGCATGGGGTATTTGGGAAAACGCCTAAATACAGCATGAAATCTGTTTCTGTGAATGGAGCCCATTGTCATGTTAAGTCGCAGATAATCACATGAGCATGGAAATCACACTATTCTCTATGGTGCCCGTTCACATCAATTTTGGAAAAGGGTCCGGTGCTGCTTTGTTGCGTTTGTGATTTTAGCCCTATAGACTTCAATGGGAACACGCCAAAAAAATGCATGTACATGACCCTTATTTGCAGGTGATTAATGCTCCTTAATAACCAGCATGCAGTGTCCTTCCCATACCAAAAAAAACTCATTAGTATCAAAAATGGCAGGCAAGTCACACTACATAATCAAACTGAAAATCAGATCAAAGGTGTGAACCTAGCCTTAGATTTCTATGGCTGTCCAGCTTTACTGGCCCTCCAAAATTAGATTGTAAGCTCTTTTGGGTCTGATGGAAGTGGTCTGTTTGCTGTGTCAATCGTTGCAGAACTAGCTGCATAAATAAATAAAAGTGCTGCTGCGCCTACCTTGCTTTCAATGTGTTGATCAGGACTCTGTGCCAAGGCTTTCAGTGGAAATAAACGAGCGGCGGCGATGAGATATTAATGACTCTGTCAGATTTTACGTGTCGAATGAGGGCTTTGTGGTTTCTTACACTCTCTGAAGTTAAGTGACAGATCTGCTTGGTTTTTTTCTCTCCAGTGTTCCATGATGAGGTGAGCTGAAATATGACTAAGCCATCGCTGCGAATTTCCCCACCTTATGCGCTTTTCTCAGTGGTTTAGCACATATTAGTATACAGAGATGGTGCACGGACCAAAGGAGATTTTACGCTGTACCAGCAGACTTATTGATACATAGAATATGTTGTGTGCTTTTCTATAGAACTATAAAACATGCATTCCGTAGATCTATACAGATCTGCTGATGTGGGTATATAAGTGTCCATTCACACTGGAACGACTTGGTCAACCTGACAAGTCGTGCACTGTCACTCCCATAGTGTAGTACAGGAGCCGTTCTAATAGGAGCGACACAAGTCCGACTTAGAAAAAGGGTCCTGTACTACTTCGGGTCGACCTGGAGGCGACTTGCATTGACTTCCATTATGTGAAGTCCGTGCAATTCGCGCTGCACGCGACTTCACAGGTCGCCCCCTAAGTCGGAGCTACCTAATGTGAACGGAGCCTTATTCCAACGTTTCTGAATGTTTTTAGTGCTTCATATAAAGCTGGAATTTAAATTTCTTCTATTTTGCCTTCCCCAAATCTTTCATCCACCCCCCCCCCCCCTCCATATCAACCTGTATAAAATGTTTCGCTAAAATCTTTGTTTTTCATTATATAGTATGAGACTTGGTGACCTAATCACTAGGCCTCTGTGCTTCTCTATGTAATGGAGGTGGTGGGAGGGGCCAGCAGAGTGCTGTACATAGCTTCTTAAAAGAAAAATCACAGCACGCTGCCTCAGCACTGCACGCTAGAACCCTCAGCCATGATGCAATTAGGGCTGCTTTTAGAATTCTTGGGGCCCTGTAAAGCCTACCTTTTTGGGCCCCTTTGACCCACCCTTGACCCCTCCCTTGTCCCGGCTTTGACCATGTAAAAGAATGAGACATAACAGGTCCTCAATATGGAGAAATTTGGGGTCTGCTAGACCCCAGATCTCTCCTCTAGCCTTCAAAGCATCTGATCATATTGAGATTTCTGCTCCTACAGGTTTTAGAATACCCTCTTTGTTATTTTGTAAAAAAAAAGTGAAGAGGTGCCCAGGCCCCCTGTTAAGCTGATGGGGTCGGGCCTGGTACAACAGGACTCGCTGTACTGCCTTATCAGCGGCCCTGGATGGGTGGCTCATGGGAGACATTATGCAAATATCAAAATGCCTTGATAGGTAGGTGTCAGTCTGGAGGAGTGGGTGTTCCTAGGCAGGCTGTATTTGCCGGTAGACCTCTCTAGGTAATGCCCACATGTGATGCTGAGCCTCCGTGATTGAGAGAACTGACATCTAATGAAAGAAAGCAGTGGGCTAGGGGCACTCAATGTCATCGGGGGCTTAAACAGTGTGGTTGCCCTCAAAGTATAGGTTTTATCTGGGGCGTGCTACGTACAGGGTGCAAGGTTCAGGGGCGTGCTACGTACAGGGTGCGGAGCTCAGGGGAGTGCTACGTACAGGGTGCGGAGCTCAGGGGCGTGCTACGTACAGGGTGTGCGGAGCTCAGGGGCGTGCTACGTACAGGGTGCGGAGCTCAGGGGCGTGCTATGTGCAGGGTTTAGGGGTGCACAATGTGCTAACCCCCCCCCCCCCCCCCCGGGTCAAAGCTTCCTTGCATCTCTCCCCTACATGGCCTGGCTCTAGTACTTCCCTGTGTAGACAGCTCTACTACCTGTATATTTGGTTCTAGTACTTACCTGTGTAGGTGGCTCTACTACCCGTGCATTCGGCTCTAGTACCTCCCATGTAGGCAGCTCCTCTACCTGTATATTCCACTCTAGTACCTCCCGTGTAGGCAGCTCTGCCTCGCCTTGCAGGGAGATTGTTCGCTCTCAGATTATGGAGATATATCCCCACCATGAAGTCAAGAAGGGATCTGATAGTTCGAAAGTCACTGAGAGCATAGCCGAAGGCTTCTGTGTTTACAAGTGACAACGGGGAGCGGAGGGTGAGAGCCAAGGGTGGGGGAATGGAGTTCCGCCATGTTTCAGCTGCAAAACTGGGTGCGAGGGCCACATGACCAGGCCTGGTGGGCCAGATTAAGCCTGTGGGCCTTGTATTTGACATATGTGCCTTAGAGCGAGCACACTACTTGCAATGGGGCCCAGGGCTGTTGAGAGGAGTACTGAGGCAGGGAGCTGGGATGTTTTCAGGAAGCCATGTGCAGCCTCCCACTAGCCCCTCCCACAGCCATGATCTGCCTATATTGCATAGAGAAGTACAGAGACCTAGTAATGACATCACTGGCTCTAAGATAAGAGTATGTAATGAAAATTGAAAGGTTATATTTAAATATGCTGATGAGGGGAGGAGGAGGGAACCAGGGAAGGCAAAACATAAGCAGATTAAAGTTCAGCTTTAATCACATAGGAGCAATGCACAGACCATATGCAGCCATAATGCACAGCCTGGCTCCCTGCCTGCTCCCTTTACATTCCCTGGGCCCATCTATAAATACTCCGCAGCTGTTTCTCTTTATGGAAACTGAAGCTGAATAGGGGTCTTCGGAACTCTGACTTTTGAGCCCGTCAAGTCCTTGACACAGCACAGTGTTTGATAATCCTTGTTCCCTGTAAGGATAAAATCATTGACATACCAGTCCTCCCAGGCCACATGGGGTTGGCTCCTCTGTCTCTCATATGTCATTAGATCCAGAAATCCGCAAATCAATTGGCATGTTTGATTTGATCCAAAATTATTTCAATAGACCTGGTAACTGACACTTGCCTGCAACAATGAATTTAAGTTGATCTTTAGCAAACAGCTCTACACACAGTTAAAATGAATGTACAATTTAATAATCAAAAGAATTGTAATTCTGTTTGGCCAGTCCTGTAATCCAGACAACAGAGCTAGGTCCTAGACTTTCTGCACACTACATTGCAGTAAAAGTGAACCCATGCTTTGTCAATGCAGGAAAAACAACAGGTTCACTTTACTGTAGACCTCCACAGCATGTAGGTGCCTTCCTATTGCTCTCCTGTTCCTTTGTTGGGTGTGAAAGCCCCATGTGAGCTGCAAGTCATAGCGAACGCAGGTCTAAGGCCAGCCAGACTCTGTTCGAATCTCAGTCTGGTGGGGTGGGAGCAGGGTGCTGTGCTGACGATGGGGGTGGGGGGGTGTGCCGCCGGTGACCAGGGTATCGGCATCCTGCCTGTTTCATTGTCTGAGGCCTAGGGATCCCTCTTGGGTCCCTGGGAGACTCGTAGTGCCGCATGGGGCCACCATTTTGCTGTTGCCTGTGTGCTCCATGCACGGCAGTTATGTTTCTGTAGTCCGGCAGCCATTTTGCGGTGGTTTGCCATTGAAAATAGCGGCAAACATGACAGTGGAGCCCTATGGGCGGCGACTTTTGGCGGTGGGAGCCCCATCCCCTGCTGCTGACTCTTGGATCTTTTCACTTCCTGATCGCAGCACATGGAGTGCGGCATCCTGGTGGCTGCAGGTGCCTGTTTCTACTGGGTGGTGAGTCTGGTGGGGTCCTCTTCCTCTGTGCTGAGGATCGATTAGGTGCCCTGTTACTGGGCACAGAGTGGTGCTGCGGGGTGTCCCTTAGCAGTGTTTACACCTTTTTTTTGTGGGGTCTCCCTATTGACTCATGGAGTCTTTGGAGCACATTTCCCCACCTGATCCCCTCTCAGAGGCTGCGGGGCCCTCCAGATCCCAACCATCCACTGATGCACTGACCGCGGTCCTGGAGTCCTTTGTGTCCTGGGTGGAGGTGGTTTTTGGGTGACGGGCTAGCAAAAAGCGCCCCCACCTTCCCCTGCCTCGTCTGTCTTCTAAGATCCTGAATCAGATTCGGCCGCCGCGGACGTGGGTCAATTCTGCTGGGTCTGCGACCACGCGTCCTGAGTTCTCAGATAGTGAGGATGATTCCTCTGCTCCTGTAGGCGCTGGTGGATGCACTGATTGTATCTGTGTGTGAGATCTTAAAAATGGAGGATACACCTGAAGCTGCGACGGAGGCGTCAGGTTCCCTCTGGCACTCACAAGCCATCCAGAGTGGCAAAGGGGTTTCCTTTCCCCGCCAATTTTGACAGAAAAGCTTCGCTAAAGCGTGGGAACAACCAAAACGTCCCCTTGTGGTCCCTAAGCAATTTGCTCTGCAGTACCACTATGAGGAGTCCCTTCTTAAAAAGTGAACTGTTCCACCGGTGGTGGACCCTCCGGGCTACAGATTAAACAAGGTAATCATGATTCCGGTTGATGAGTCCCAAGCTTTTAAGGAGCTGGCTGATGGGGAAGGTGGAGGCTGTGGCCCACAATATGTACTCTGTGGCTGGTTTGGCACTGAGGCCGGTATTTGCACTGGTGTCACAAACTCTGACTGAGAGGGCTAAGGTTTTATGGCGTAACCTGGAGGGGGAAGCATCCTCCCCCCTGCCTTTGCTGAGCTGGCGGACCAGTTGGCTGCAGTTTATCTGTGATGCCTCTTTGGATGCAGCTTCCCTAGTCACTAGGCTCTCTGTTTTAGCACTGGTCCTTCGTCGTATTTTTTGGCTCAAATGCTGGTCTGCGGACCAGACTTCTAAATAGGCCCTAACTGATCTACCTTTTCAAGGAGATCGCCTGTTTGGAGCGACCCTGGATGACATAATTAAAGGTCTCATAGGGGGGAAGAGTACCTTTCTTCCGTGGGGTAGTAAGGGCAAGGACCCACGTCGTAGACATGGGCCATCCTTCTCTGCTCATAAAATCTTTTAGTCTCTCTCAGGAGCGACTGACAAGTGATCAAAGCCTTTCAGGGCCTCCTCTGGTGGATCCAAGCGAACTTGGTCTGGCAAGTCGAGAGCGGGCTTCTCCAGACCTTCAGCATGAGGGTGCACCTTCACCCATATCAGGGGTGGGGGGGCGACTTCGCTTGTTTCCGGACTCGTGTACCTCCCTGGTACAAGACAAGTGACTCCACAAAATCATACGGTCTGGCTACAAGATCGAGTTTTAGGCTTATAGGGTCTGTTTGGGGCAGTGAAAGATCTGTTACTTCAAGGGGTGATTGTCCCTCAAACCTGTTTACAGTTCCCAGGAAGGAAGGCAAGGTGTGCCCAATCCTGGACCTCAAGGCACCAAACTGCTTTGTGTGGGTGCAGAAGTTCCGAATAGAGTCCATTCCCACGGTGGGGACATCCCTGCATCAGGGGGACTTTGTTGCCTCTTTCGACATCAAAGATGCTTACCTTCACATTCCAATATGTGCCAGTCACCAGCGCTTCCTCCACTTAATCGTGGAAGAGGAGCATTATCAGTTTGTGGCGTGACCCTTTTGGTCTCGCCTCTGCTCCTTGGGTCTTCACAAAAGTTTTAGCCCCGGTGCTAGCATTGTTACGCCAACGGGGGATTGCGGTACTGGGCTACTTGGACGACCTCCTTCTTCTGCGAGCGAAGTCTCCTACTGCTTTAGTGGAAAACCTGCAGATCACCATACAAACTCTGAGGGAGTTCGGATGAATTCTGAATTTTCAGAAGTCTGTTCTCGTTCCGTCCCCAAAGCTTAACTATTTGGGTCTGACTCTGGACTCCGCCTTAGCCAGAGTGCGCCTTCCTCTGGACACACTCCAGATACTGGAGGCTGAAATTTATCTCCTGCTGTCAAGCAGATGGTCATCCCTCCGGACTTGCATGTGGGTGCTGGGCCTGATGGTGTCTACCTTTTTTTTAGGTCAGTTCCATCTGCACAGTTCCATATGAGGTCCCAGCAAGGGAGATTCTGGGCAGATGGGACAAGAATCCGCAGTTTCTGGACAATCAGATCCGGCCGAGCTGGGGAACAGAAGAGTTCCTGATATGGTGGTTTTGTTCGCTGGTGTTTTCGGCTGGGCAAATCCTTCTTGTATTGGACAGTGGTCAGCACGGATGCCAGCCTGTCCGGCTGGGGAGGCGTCCTCGGCAAAAATTTTGCTCAGGAGACCTGGACACTGGAAGAGTCCAGACTGCCGATCAATGTCTTGGAACTCTGAGAGTCTCGGCTCAACAGAAAGGTGCAGAGGTTGTGGCTCGGTCACGGGATCCTCTGGTGGATGCCACAGATGTGCTGGTGGCCCCGTGGGGTCAGTATCGTCTGATTTTTGCCTTCCCTCCTCTCAAGCTTCTGCCAAGACCTCCAAGCAGGATTGAGGCAGAAGGGATTCTGGTCATCTTAGTGGCCCCGGACTGGCCTCGCCAGGCTTGGTACGCCGATCTGGTGCGGTTGATCACCGACGTTCCTTGGAAGCTTCCTCTCAGGTAGGATCTGCTGTCCCAAGAACCAATCTTCCATCCTACTTTACAGTTGCTGGCTTTGACGGCTTGGCTTTTGAACGCCAGGTGCTGATGGATAGAGGTTGAGTCGGTGATTCCAACGCTGTTGAAAGCTAGGAAATCTACTTCTAGGAAGATCTACCATCGTACGTGGAAGACGTACACTGCGTGGTGTGAGTCTCTTGGGGTTCATCCTTTCTCTTTTTCGGTGGCTCAAATATTGACCTTTTTTTTTTTTTTTGTACTCCTATCACTGCCAGCAGCAATAGCAGTCAGCAGTGATCATTGTGTTCTGCTGCCAGGGAAGGCTCCCCCACCAGCAGAAGACAATAGCTTAGTGGGAGGGATTCCCCCCATCAACGCCAACTGTGTTGATAGTGGAATTTAGTGTTTTTCTTTCCTTCCGCTTGTGGTAGAAGGAAGAAAAACTGTATAATCTATGGCCTGCTTGTATCCGTTCTAATGTCCCAGGACTGGAAGGCTTTTGTGATGTTCTTTAAAGTTATATTAACCACTTCTGCTCCGGAAGATTTACCCCATTTCATGACCAGGCCATTTTTTTATGATACAGTACTGCGTTACTTTAACTGACAATTGCGCGGTCGTGTGCCGCTGTACCCAAATAAAATGATGTCCTTATTTTCCCACAAAAAGAGCTTTCTTTGGTGGTATTTTATCACCTCTGCATTTTTTGTTTTTTGCGCTATAAACAAAAAAAACTATTTTGAAAAAAAAAAAAAAAAAAACAATATTTTTACTTTCTACTATAAGGCCCCGTACACATGGGGGCGACGCTACTTCGCACCGCGACCTCCGAGGTCGCGGTGTGAGCAGCGCGCCGCGACCTCGGAGCGGCCGCCACGGACTTCATAACATTGAAGTCTATGGCGGTCGCCTCCTGGTCGCCCCAAAGAAGCTCCGGACCCTTTTTCTAAGTCGGAGCGACTTGTGTCGCTCCTATTAGAACGGGTCCGCAGCTTCCCTATGGTAGGCGACCTACGGTGACCTGTGAGGCGACCAGGTCGCCTCACAGGTCGCCCTAGTGTGAACGGGGACTAAAACCTATCCAATAAAAAAAAATGGAAAAAATCTAATTTCTTCATCAATTTAGGCCAATATGTATTCTGCTACATATTTTTGGTAAAAAAAATCCCAATAAAGCGTATATTGATTGATTTGTGCAAAAGTAATAGCGTCTACAAACTATGGGATAGATTTATAGAATTTTTATTTATTTTTGACTAGTAATGGTGATGATCAGTGACTTAGAGCGGGACTGTGATATTGCAGTGGCCAAATCGGACACTGACACTTTGGACACTTTTTTTGGGGACCAGTGACACTAATACAGGGATCAGTGCTAAAAATATGCACTGTCACTGTACTAATGACACTGGCTGTGAAGGGGTCAACTTCATGGGCGGTCAAAGGGTTAACTATGTTAGCAAGTGTTTTTCTACAGTGTGGGAGGTGCTTTATCTAGGGAAAGGCATGGATCCATGTCTCTGCTTTGCAGGAACACAGGATCCATGCCTCCTGTACTGACAGAATGGCGATCTGCCTTGTTTACATAGGCAGGCTGCCATTCTGTGTAAGGAACGATCGAACACGGTACCCGCTGATTGGCTCCCACTGTGCATAATCACAGCGGGAGCGAGTTGTCGGCGGCGCTCATTTACGCCCGCTACCTGTAATTGCAGGATCACGTGTGTGTGTGTATGTATGTGTATGTATGTATGTATATGTGTGTATATATATATATATATAAAAACTCCTCTATGTCATACCTAGTAACCCTGATCTGATGGTTCCTCCATGTTATGCTGTCATACCCAGTGACCCCCATATTCCTCCATGTCACACCCGGGGACCCTGATGTCCCTCCATGTCACACCCCGGGACTTTGATGTTTTTCCATGTCACACCCTGGGACCCCCAATATTCCTCCATGTCATGCTGTGATACGCACTGACCCTGATGTTCCTCCATGTCACACTCAGGGACCCCCGTGTTCCTCAATGTCATGCTGTCATACCCAGTGACCACAATGTTTCTCTATGTCAGACCCTGATGTTCCTCCATGTCACACCTGGGGACCCTGATGTTCCTCCATGTCACACCTGGGGACCCTGATGTTCCTCCGTGTCACACTTGGGGCCCCAATCCCCCATGGCACACCCAGGGACCCCAATTCCTCATGGCACACCTGATGACCCCGAACCCCTGTTACACCCGGTGACCCCTATCCCCCATGTCACACCTGGTGACTCCGATTCCCCATGGCACACCTGGTGACCCCGATTGCCTTTCATACTAGGGATGCTCCATGTAACACCCAGGGGCCCTGATCCCCTGTTCTGGGGACACTCACTGGACGGTATGAAGAGTGGCCCGCACTCTGCCTTCCCTGACTGTGATCCTGCTGATTTCTTCTCCCAGGACGATCCTCTCCTGGACCAAAGTGCTCACCACAGCTCCATCCGGCTCCTGGTGGAGGGAAAAGCTGCAGTCAGAGAGCTCCGCATGTCCTTCATCACCAACCTCCTCAGACCATTCCAGTGCCTCGTCGCTTCTGCCCCAGTAAAGGTTCCGCCCTACAGTGCCGAGCTCCGGCCCAGGTTTCCTCTGCTCCCTGCTCAATACCAACCCAGGGAAATGAACGGCTGCCTACCAGCTCAGTGCAGAGAGTCTCTTCCTGCCTGGGGTTAAGGCCGCTCAGCTCCAGCCAAAGAGGATCATCATGCAGGCAGCACTCTGGTGGACTCCCTTCCTGCCTCTTGGGGACTCTCCAACAGTGGTGGAAAGCCAGGACCTGGTAGTTCCGCCACTGCCCAAGACACCTGGCATATTCCTCTGTCCCTTCTTCCTCCCCCACCACCACCCCTTCCCTCAGCTCACAATTATCATTCATGATGGAGAGAGAGTGCCGACTCGTGGCTGCGCCCCTAAGTGGCAATGCGCCCTAGGCGGCTGCCTAGTTTGCCTAGTGGAAGCACCGGCCCTGTATATACGTGTGTGTGATCCTGCGTACAGCCACCACCCTGTAGCAGTAAAACTGCTATAGGGCGGTCGGGAAAGTGGTTAAACCTACTTTAAAAAAAAAAAATTGCTGACAGGGTTTTTATGAATGAAGAGACCCTATTGGTAATTTCTGTCATAGTTGCTTCTCCTGCCGGTCAGCTGTAGCGTACACTGAGCCACGCATGCGTAGATAAGCTTGCATGAATTGAACCCAATCTGTGCCGCCATGATGTGACTTTGTGCGCATGAATAACGTCATTATGGCTTTGCCATTTAAGCGACCAAAAAGGTAGAACCCAGGACTCGTGGGATTGGTGACACTGCAGTGCTGGAGGGCACATTATGACCAGTAAGTTTGTCATAATTTTTTTGTATTATTATTATTATTATTATTGTATAGGATTTATATAGTGCCAATAGTTTACGCAGCGCTTTACAACTTGAGAATACAAATACAATACACTTTAATACAGTAGGAATCAGAGGTCCCTATGCTCGTTAGAGCTTACAATCTAAGACTATGCGGTGCATGTAAATATATTGTGACTTAAACCTGCAGCCAGGGGGCTTTTTTTTTTTTTTTTTTAATGATTTTACTACCACTTTAAAATGAAGCGTACACCACCCACTCAGTTTTTTTTTTATCCCTCCCCTGCAGCTAGTACAGATTCATATATAGGGCAGGTCATATAGCGCTGTCTGCTAGACCCAAGCTGCAGATGATTGGAATGTCCCCCCTCCCCAGCTATCTAGACATACGGCCTGTTGTGACAGCTCCAGTATGTTGTAGCTTTACTGTCTGTCCCTGGTAAGAAGCTGACATTGTACCTATTCCAGCAAGCAGTGATCTCATGACGCTGGTATGCAATGAGTTCAGGCCTGGAGAGCTCTGCTACTGGAAGAGGATCTAATGGCTGGAGGATACAGGAATGGGGGCAGCTGTTTATCCCTCTCCTTAGGGCAGCTGGAAACACATTGAGGAATGTCTGCTGCCTTCACGTCTGGTCCCTGAAATTCATCATTTCTTTATGACCTTTTTATTTTTACATTGCAGATTTCCGAGTAGATTTTGTGGACAGATTGGGTTTCTTAGGCTGTTGAGGGCCATGTATTGAAGCTCAGCCAAGCTGTGCTTTGAGGACCTTTTTCCCAATGAACAGGGCAGGTTGTTGGCCAGCTGTTCAGCCTGCGGGTTTTTTAAGGCATTTTATCACACAATTGTATTCTCGTTTTTGAGCATTTCTGTACAGTGTTTTTAAAGCGTTTTGAGCTTTCGCGCTTTTTTTGTTAGCCAATAGAGAAGGATTAGGGCTGGAGTTAGGGGTTAACATTAGGTTTAGGGGTTGGCATTAGGGTTTTGCAGCGGGGGGGGTTAATGGTCAATTTATTTTTAATTATTATTATTTATTTTATTTATGATGATGATTTTTACTTTAAAATTACTTTAAAATTACTTTAAAATTATTATTTTTTTAAAGCGGTTGTAAACCCTTTGAAAAAAAAAATAAAAAAAAAAAACCTGCAAGACAAAGGCATAATGAGCTAGTATGCATCGCATACTAGCCCATTATGTTTAACTTACCTTAAAACGAAGCCCCGACACGGACCCCCGGACATCGATGCAGGCGCTGCCATGATCCCTCGTCATCTCTTCCGGGTTCGGCGGCTCCGGCGCGCTGATTGGCCGGAAGAGACGGCTCCAGCGCGCTGATTGGCCGGAGCCGCGATGACGTCACTCCCGCGCATGCGCGCGGGAGTGATTTTTCCGGCAAGCTCCCGGCAAGTTAATTGAAGGTCCCCCCGGACCTTCAGAGCGCACGTGCCGGTTTAGGAGATATTATTTGTACCTACAGGTAAGCCTTATTATAGGCTTACCTGTAGGTAAAAGTGAAAAAAAGCGGGATACAACCGCTTTAACCACTTGAGCTCTGGAAGATTTTACCTCTTTCATGACCAGGTCATTTTTTGCTTTTCAGAACTGTGCTACTTTAACTGGTAATTGCGTGGTAATGCAACTCTACCAAAGCGAACTTTATATCCTTTTTTTCACTCAAATAGAGCTTTCTTTTGGTGGTATTTGATCACAACAGGGTTATTTTTTCTATTATATAAGCAAAAAAACCCCAAAAATAGAAAAAAAATTTTGTATTCTAATATAAAACCTATAATAATAAAAAAGTGTAGCACTAAGCCCCCGTTCACACTGGGGCGACCTGGTCACCTCACAGGTCGCCGTAGGTCGCTTCCCATATAGAAGCTGTGGACCCGTTCTAATAGGAGCGACACAAGTCGCTCCGACTTAGAAAAAGGGTCCGGAGCTTCTTTGGGGCGACCCGGAGCGGCCTGCATAGACTTCAATGTTATGAAGTCCGTACCGGCCGCTCCGAGGTCGCGGGGCGAGCAGCGCGCCGCGACCTGTGAGGTCGCCCGGCAAAGTCGGGTCGCTGCAATGTGAACGGGGCCTGAAAATAACATGGATAAATGTTTACACTGATAATAAATCATCATCTAAGGGATGAAAGAAATGTCCAAGGGAATTATGGTGAATAAAGTCCCAAAAAAGATTATAGTAATGGTCCAAAAAAACAACAAGTGAAAATACTGTGAAAGCAATCCTTCCTGTGACACCCAAGGAATTCGTAGGATGGGGACACCTCGGTGCACAAGTAATAGGAGCAGCTTACCAAAACGCCATGGCTACTCAAATGAGAGAGCCTCGCCAAGCAAAGGGATGTTTTCACTTAAATTCAATAGATCCAAGGAAAAGTGGATAGTACCATGGAACGATCAATCCCTCTTAAAGAGGTTGTACACCGAGAAAATTTTTTTTTCTCTTCTTTACATCCTGAAAGAGAAACACATAATGAGCTAGTATGCATCGCATACTAGCTCATTATGAAATACTTACCTTAGAACGAGCCCCCGCCGTGCCGTCCGCTTACCTGTATGACGGGCGACATGTATAGTCGCCCGTCTTCCGGGATCGCGGCATCCGGCCATCTGATTGGCCGGAGCCGCGGTGACGTCACTCCCGCGCACGCGCGCGGGAGCCGACGGTCACGGCACGGGGCTCTGAAGGAACGGCACGATCTGCCGTTCCTTCAGAGCGCATGCGCCAGTGACGTCACTGGCTGCATTAAAGGTAAATATCTCCTAAACGGTGCATGTTTAGGAGATATTTACAGTACCTATAGGTAAGCCTTAATATAGGCTTACCTATAGGTACAACTTCCTGAGGAGGGTTTACTTCCTCTTTAATCACTCCGTGATGGTCAAATGAATGTATGGAGGAAAGTAAAACAAAGGACCATAGCGTAATCCCGTAAACACATATGCATAATTTTATTAAAAAACTACTCACAATAGTACTGACCTAAGCAGGCACATAGATATGCCAGCTGAAGATCCGACCGCGGCGTCCCGCGTGTATCCAATCAGCGTAGAAAACAGTACAAAAGCAGTAGGCCGGCTCAGTACAGAAAAATGTGTTGGACCAAGATGTCCATGAGAACGGGTATGAACTCCAATTTTTGCTAAAGGGGGAGATCTGGGGAATCCCTGGAGCTGTCTGAAGAGTCTATAAAAGGGTGAGAGCACTACTATGTAAATTGTAAATAATACCCTTGTAAAACAACCCATTAAGTTTAAAATAGAAATGAAAGGCAAACCATTACATGTATATATTTATTAAATGCCCTTTTTTCTTTTTCTTCTGTTCTCAGCCGCATAAGAGCTGGGGGGAGGAGAAGCAGCAGCACACTGAGCTTCCCAGTGAATGGCTGTGCAGTGTGTGTGTGGGGGGGGGGGGGTGTGACAGGAAAAGTCTGATTACTCGAGGTGAGCACACTGAGTTCCCAGCAAAGCTGGAGCATTGAACACGATGTGCTCTCCTGCTTAGTGTGGTCAGTTTTTAATAGGAAAGCAGAGGGACTGGCAGGAACGTCAGGGATTTCACATAAAGGAAGCAATACAGAGAGAACAGGATACTTTCTCATACAAGTACATGGCACATATCAGGAATAATGACATGTTGGGGTAACAAACGCTTAAAAGTAATTGTAAAGTCTCATTTAAAAAAACAAAACCCCAAACATGTAATGCTTACCTCCTCTATCCAGTTGGTTTTGCACAGAGCAGCACGGATCCTCCTCTTCTTGGGTCCCCCGTTGTTCCACCTGACCCCTCCCTCCTATCGAGTGCCCCCAGAACAAGCAGCTTGCTCTGGGGGCACCCGAGCCGAGCTTCAGCTCTGTGTCCATTCAGACACACAGCTGCCATTCAGCCCCGCATTCCTCTCCTGATTGGCTAACTGACTTTGACAGCCGTGGGAGCCAATGGCACTGTGACTGTGTCTCAGTCAATCAGGAGGGAGAGTCCTGGACAGCCGAGGGACTCGTGGACAGAGATGGGCTCAGGTAAGTATTAGGGGGTGCTGGGGGGGGGGGGGTGCCACACACACACAGAAGGCTTTTTATCTTAATACATAGAATGCATTAAGATAAAAAAACCTTCCTGTCTTTGTATGCTGCATTTATAAATAAAGAATTAAAAGGGAAAAAAAAAACCCTCCTGACTTTACAACTCCTTTTAAGGATAAATGCAGTAAAAGTTTAGTATTTACAACGAGAGGTCAGAAGGTTTACATCCATCGCGTTTCTGGTGTCACAAATCCTCCTTCGTCAGGGCTTGTATGCTGGTAATAATTGATGATAATACGGGGCAGGTAATTATGGGAAATCACATCACAGGCTTTCTGTCTGACAGTCGCCCCCTGCTGTGATCAATCTTCACTTCCCATAATTACCTGTCCGGTATTCTCATCAATCATTACCAGCATACATGCCCTGACGAAGGCGGATTTGTGAGCACCCAGAATGCATTGGCTCTACCTTCTGACCTCTCGTTGTGAATAATAAACACAGTCTGCGACCAGGGCCAATCATACAAAGGTAATCTCTGCATGAGCGATTACTTGTGATTGGCCATGAACAGATGCGGAATCTGTCAGCCTCACATTGCTTTCAGTAAATCTTCCTGCCTGAAGCTAATCGCAGAGAATCCTCGCTGAGTCTCCTGCAGCCAATTGCAAACTGTCACTTGCAGTATAGTTTATACTCCCTGGTTTCTCCTCCCTACCCTCATCAACATGCTAATGAGTTTTTAAAATAAACCTTTCCTTTTTTTTATTACGTACTATATATTTTTTTGATCCAGTAATGTAATCACTAGGTCTCTGTGCTTCTCTATGTATTACATGCAGAGAATGGCTGGTGAGAAGGGTTGGCAGGATGATGGACAGAACTTCCGGAAAACATTACAGTTCTCCAGCACTCTGCCTCCGTACTCCTCCTCCTCAGCCCTGTTACATGCAGTAGGGGGGCTCTTGGGAGGCATTTGTTTTTTTTTTTGCGAATATCAGATTGTGCTTTGATGGATGGATGTAAACCTGGAGGGGTGGGCTTTCTTAGGCAGGCTGTGTTTGCTTGCAGACCACCCTAGGTGAAAATAGTGTATCTGAGCGTAGGGCTGGGCGATAAAACGATAACGATATGTATTGCGATAGACACGTGATCGATATCAATAAAAAAATTGTTCGATAAAACGTTCAATATTTTTCCTTAAGCAGTCTCACTCATAGCGCTGCAAGTCGGCTTCTATTCCTCCTGCTTTTTCTCTTTTTTACAGTTGGAAGTTGCCGCCTACTTGCTCGGAGGCTATGATTGGATAGCGGTTAGGTACTGATTGATTTTCATTGGGACTTTGGAGGCGTTTTTCGATTGGTCCTGGATTCATTTCCGGTTCATCCGAGGTACGCTTCCTCTGTCCTTAGCAATGTGCGGTTGGCGCTAGCGGTGGGGGAGGTGATTGGCTGGATCAGAAGCCGCTCCTCCCTTTTCGACTCTTGCAGCCATTTAATGGGGTGATCGGCGGTCCTGAACCACGCCCCCTGATGACGTCACGCTTTGACGAAACCGGTAGGGGACCGGTGATCGTCCGCCCTGTGTATACCCTGTAGTGTCCTCCTGTTTTACATCGCAGGAGACCGGGCTGCAGCTACCGCACCATCCATTCAGAGATCCCCGCAGGATTTTACCTGGATGTGGAGGTCACATCTTTTCAACTTATAACCTGAGCTTCTTATTGGACTTTTTCCTCTCCACGGACTCTCCTTCTACTGTTTTTTCAGTACACTCTGATACATTGTGGAAATTCATCTATATATATATCAGTGTTTGCCTGTTTTTGTGTTTTCCATCAAGCGCTGCATACTTCTGTTTTCATTTTTTCTTCTTCGTCGGAAGCAAACCGAGGACGCGAAGCAAGTATGGTTGTGTTGACATTTTATTGTCTTAAGAACTGAGGGGATTATGATCAGAGGAAGGTTAAGTTTAAAATAAAAATGTTTAAATGTAACATTTCTCTCCTGGTCCTTATTTTAAATGGGTAATAAAAAATATCAATTATTATCGATATCGACCGATATGAAACACTGATATCGTGATACAGTTTTCAGCCATATCGCCCAGCCCTATCTGAGCGTCAAGAATAAAAAGAATGAAAATACTTTGATATACAATGATGCGGAGTGTCCTTATCCAGTTTGGATCTAAAGGCAGGCTCTTGAACCTGCTGCATCTTCTAATGAACATTGTGAGAAGCTCACAGTGTGCGATGAAATCAGAGTAAGTGATTTCAGTACAGGAGAGGAGCCGTACAACTGTGGAAGGCTAAAGGTGAGGCAGGAGTTCAGCTTTAAGCTCTTGTGGATTATTATGTAGAATTTACATATTACAGTGAAGATTAAAGGTCATGTGAAGAGTTCAGGGTACTCCTAATCTCCACCATTATCTGTTTTACATGAATCAGCTACTTAACAAGCAGCAAAGCATAAGTTCAGTGAATTCTGATGTCTTCATGCTATACAGTGCCTTGAAAAATTATTCATACCCCTTGAAATGTTCCACATTTTGTCATGTTACAACCAAAATGTAAATGTGTTTTATTGGAATTATGTGATAGACCAACACAAAGTAGCACATAATTGTGAAGTGGAAGGAAAATGATAAATGGTTTTCAAAAAGTTTTACACATAAATATGTGAAAAGTGTGGTGTACATTTGTATTCAGCCTCCCTGAGTCAATACTTTGTAGAACCACCTTTCACTGCAATTAAAGCTGCAAATCTTTTTGGGGATGTCTCCACTAGCTTTACACATCTATTGAGTAACATTTTTGCCCATTCTTCTTTGCAAAATAGCTCAAGCTATGTCAGATTAAGTGGAGAGCGTCTGTGAACAGCAATTTTTAAGTCTTGCCACAGATTCTTAATTGGATTTAGGTCTGGACTTTGACTGGGCCATTCTAACTAGGGCTGCTCGATATTGGGAAAAAAAGTACATTGCGATATTTTGTTTTCAACGATGTATATCGCGATATTTCTCTGGGTGGAATGCAGAAGACACTGACAGTGGATTAGGCAGAGTCGGGACTCACATTGGTGGTAGGAGGTAGAAGAACACAGCCCGACATGACATCTGTTGTGTCGATATCGGTTTCCCCAAAGAAACGAGTTTCCCCTTGCTTTCGGCTGTGATCGGAACTCCGCCCCTCCAGCCCGATGCAATCCAGCCCTCCCAGCTCTGCCTCTAGTCTCCAGCCGACCATTACTCCGCCCTGCTCCGCCCATTGTCTCTCCATTGAATCTATTTGCAAAACATTACAGCCTGATCCTTTCCCCGTGCACGCCCCTGATGCAGCCAGGAGAGACAATGGGCGGAGTAATGGTCGGCTGGAGACTAGAGGCAGAGCTTGGAGGGCTGGATTGCATCGGGCTGGAGGGGGCGGAGTTCCGATCACAGCCGAAAGCAAAATGGATGTGTCGGCTGCCAGCACTGTGAGTCCTCCTCCTCCCCCCGCGTCCCGATTTCTCCCTGCCTAATGCTAAATATCGTGTCTTCGGCGATATGAATATCGCCCACGCCCGCAGAACGATAGTTGATATCACATCGACTATCATTCAGCCCTAATTCTAACACATGAATATGCTTTGATCTAAACCATTCCTTTGTAGCTCTGGCTGTAGGTTTAGGGTTGTTGTCCTGCTGGAAGGTGAACCTCCGCCCCAGTCTCAAGTCTTTTGCAGACTCTTAACAGGTTTTCTTCTAAGATTTCTCTATATTTGACTCCATCCATCTTCCCATCAACTCCGACCAGCTTCCCTGTCCCTGCTGAAGAAAAGCATCTCCACAACATGATGCTGCCCCCACCATGTTTCTCAGTGGGGATTGTGTGTTCGGAGTGATGTGCTGTGTTTCTCTTTCATTCATTGATGGACACAGTGCTCCATAAATCATAACTAGTAGGTTATATCGCCTCCTCCAAGAGTAGGACTAGGCAGAATAAAAAAAACACCTGGCTACGCCCATGGGCCGTCCTCAGCTGGTATAAAACCCCCCCTCTCTGCTCTAGGTAATCAGTTTTATTTTGTCTAGTCAGGAGTAAGGACCTAGACTCCTGGCTGGGATCTCTGGTCCTAGCAATTTTCTCCTTCCTTACATCTTTTTTGTTTTCCTCTGGGGAGATCTACAATCAACTGCCGGGCTGGGCGACGGGCTGGATAATCTAGATCCAGCGGTCCCCAAGCCCAGACATGTCGGCCTGCGACATAGCCTCACGGACTTCAATATCGCAAGTTTGCAAGGCGGCCACTTGGTCGCCCATGCATACCTTTACAAAATTTTATGAGGTAGATACTTTGGCATCTGTGGATGCTTCTTTTGGCCGCAAAGGTTTGCAGGCTGCTGTTTAAGAGGGGCTGTTCCCTCTTGATGGGTGTTTTTCTTTAATCTTCTTTTTTTTTTTTTTTTCCAGATGGGCCTCCTGTGTCCTGGTTAAGGGCTCTTATGTTTAGCCTTGGGTTATTTTCCCCATCCCTCATTTTCCTTTTGGCACTGCTTTTGGACGTCCCACTAGTTATGATTTGCGGAGCGATGTGTCCGTCAATGAACGGAAGAGAAAATGGGATTTTTGTACTTACCGTAAAATCCATTTCTCTGAGTTCATCGAAGGCATCCACCCCTCTATGGAGTTTTTACTTCTAATACTGCTTGCTACTAAACTGATTGCCTAGAGCATAAGGGGGGGGGGGGTTTTTACCAGCTGAGGACGGCCCATGGGCATAGCCAGGTGTTTTTTTTTCTGTTCTGCCTAGTCCTACTCCTGGAGGAGGCAATATAACCCACTGGTTATGATTTATGGAGCGCTGTACTCAGAGAAATGAATTTTACAGTAAGTACAAAAATCCAATTTTTCTGCCACACATTTTCCTTTTAGGCCAAAATGTTTGATTTTGGTCTCATCTGACCGGAGCATCTTCTTCCACATGTTTGCTGTGTCCTCCCCATGTGGCTCTTTGCAAACTACAAACGGGACTTCTTTTGGCTTTCTTTCATTAATGGCTTTCTTCTTGCCACTCTTCCATAAAGGCCAGATTTGTGGAGTGCACGACTAAGGGCTCTTTCACACGGGCATTCAGTTTTTTATGCCCGATCAGTTCCTTTTTTTTTTTTTTTGAAACGGACACGGATGACACTTGTGTCATCCGGTCCGTATGTCCGTTTTTCATCCCATCCGAAAACGGACATAATGTATTTCTATGTAAAAACGGATGTCAGCGGATGACACCACTGACATCCGTTTTTGCGTCCGTTCCGTTTTTTGAACGGAAGAAAAAATAGGTTTCTCTTCCGTTCAAAAAAACTGAACTGAACTGAACAGACGAAAAACGGATGTCAGCGGATGATCATCCGCTGACATCCGTATTTACATAGAAATACATTATGTCCGTTTTTCATCCGCAAACGGATGGGATGAAAAACGGACATACGGAACGCCCGTGTGAAAGAGCCCTAATAGTTGTCCTGTGGACAGATTCTCCCACCTGAACTGTGGATCTCTGCAGCCCCCCAGAGTTACCATGGGGCTTCCACTTCACAATTTTATGTGCCATTTTGTGTTGGTCTATCACATAAAATCCCAATAAAATACATTTACGTTTTTGGTTGTAACATGACAAAATGTGGAAAATTTCAAGCCACTGTATTATGGCAATACTTATTAACCACTTCCGGACTGCCCGCCACAGTTTGACATCGGCACTTTGATGTTAAATACCGGGGTTATGGCAGCAGATAGCTGCCATAACCCTGGTATTTCTCTTTCGTTTATTGATGGAAACCTCTCCTGGTATTCATAATCATTGGGTTATACTGCCCCCTACAGGAGTAGGCCAGTAGGCAGAAAATAATTCTGGCTACACCCAAGGGCAGTTCCAGGGGGTAAACTCCCTCTCTCTGCTATATCCACTGCCTAGTCAGGAGTAAGGACCTAGTTCCTTGCTGGGATCTTTGGTCCTGGCAAAATATTTTAGATAAAAAATGTTTTCCTTCTGGATTTTTTCCTGTGAGATCTATAATCAACTGCCGGACTGGGCGACAGGCTGGACAATCTAGATCCATTGGTCACCCCAGTTTGGCCAGCGAGCACGTGCAGACCTCGGCTCTGCGCTAGGTCGGCCTTGGCATAGCCCCACTAGGCTGGCCTGCGAGTTGAACGCCTCGTGAAGTTGCATACGACTGGGTCTTGGCCCAAGTCGCAGCATTCCTCCTGGCTGACAGCCCCCCCATTTCGATGTAGAGGGGCTCTGGAGCGGTGCCTGCCTGGTTCCTGGTATGGCGAGTAGCTGTCCCCCCTTACCCCTGGAGGGTTTTGGGGTGGACGTGGGCCCCTCCATAGAATGGTTGGACCTCCAGGTTCCCTTACTTCCGGCAGGCACCCCCCTTGCCAGGTCCTTCATCCTGACGCTCTTATTTCTGCTCACAGATGGACCTCGAAAAGGGTTGTTCGCTTCCTCTACTACCATTTCCAGATGTCAAGGCGCACTCTACTAGGGTGCTTGGTGCCTCTTGGGCTTTCCATCATCAGGCATCAATGACGCAGGTTTGCAAGGCGGCGTGTAGTCTGCTAATGTTTTTTGAGGTGTGGTAATTTTTCTACATTTTTTGCAACAATAAAGCTTTTTTTAATTTACCGCTATTTGTCGTGTCCCCTTCTTCCTAACAGAACTCCTTTTTGTTGGGGTCTATCCCTGTATCTTCATTTTGCAAGGCAGGCCACCTGGTCGTAGGTGCACACAAAGTTTTATAAAGTAGATGTGTTGGCATCTGCGGATGCTTTTTTTGCCCGCAAGGTTTTGCTGGCTGCTGTTAAAAGGACCTGATCCTCTTTTTTTTTTTTTTTTTTTTGAACCAAACAAACGTTTATTGAGTTAAGCACAACATAGAAATACACAAAAAAAATATATCGTCAGACATATGCACAAGTATAGGATTACATAGTCAAAAATACGTAAGCAGCACACTGGGCAGGCAATACAAGATATAAGATGCAAACAATAAGATAACAATGCACAGGACTTGTAGTGAGCAGAACCGGACTACCCATCTCAGTCCAACTCATAGTAGAGGCCATGGGCGCAGGCCCAGAAACCAGACTCCGTGCCAGGGCATAAACATACAGTAACCACTGTTTCCTAATTTTCACATGTATCAGGGGCCTCCAGCCACCTATCCCAGATTTTGTTATACCTTTTGGGGCAGCCCCTATTAGCATACATGACTTTCTTGAAAGGGAGAGTAGCGCTCACCGCTGCCTTCCATGCCGAAAGGGTAGGGGACACAGGTTGCATCCATTTCAAGGCTATAACTTTCCTGGCAGTAAACAGGGTCTCCCGGAGAAATTGAACCATATGTTTGTCCGCGTCAGACTCAGGAAATATCCCAAGTAGGCACAACTTGGGGTTCAGGGTAGTCGGGCATCCCATGCGGTCATGCAGGAACCGGACAACTTGCGTCCAAAATCCCTGCACGCCCGAGCAGGACCAAATCATGTGACCTGATCCTCTTTTGAAGGTGTGTCTTCTTTTTTTTTTTTTTTCAGGTGGGCTCCAGTTGTTTGGATGAGCTCCTCTTGTCTGGTTGGCTAATGTTTAGCATTGGGGAATTTTTTTTGCTGTTCCCACACTCATGTGTAACACTGTTTTGGGACATCCCAATGGTTATGAATATCAGGAGCTGTGTCCATCAATGAACGAAAGAGAAAATGGGATTTTTGACTTACCGTCGCTCCTTTATGATGTGATCTTTTTGCAGTAAAAGTTTTGATAATCCACGATGTGCTGGTGAATATGTGCGTCATTTCATGACGAGCCCAGTTAACAGCTGGTAGTTGCTACAGCACCCGCTACTGATGAGCCCATGTCCAGGAAAGTGTGTGATGGGAATATGGGCAATGCCTTGAACAGAAATGTGGTGCGATTCCTGTCTGAATCACACTGTTACCTGCACCGCTCCTGTGTGAACCCAGGCTAAAGTCACTATGACAAGCCTGGGTTCACACCGGAGCAGTGTAGGAAACCGCTTTTGGTTCAGACAGAAATCTCATTCCATTTCTGTTCAAATCACATGCGATTCTTTGCTGTGTGATTTGAGCCCATTCATTTTGTATGTACTCAAATCGCACCACACCGCACAAAAAAGGTATCGTTTTTCGGTATCGGAGCATTTACAGTACTCGTGGTAATGCTTAGTATCGGCAACGATACCAGTATATCGGCGCAACACTAGTTATAAACCTCCCTTTTTTTCTATCCAATATGAAAAAAATAAAAAGTTTTGCCTGTACTTCTATTCTAATGTTTTTTTCCCCTCTACTTTTAATATCCTTGTGTGTTTGAATTCCTTTCTAAATGACTTGCGCAAAGCATTTTACACTGTGCTGCGGTCACACACATTTTACCATGCTACACCAGAGTGTATAGGTGTGAAGCCAGCCTTATGGCACTTTTCCACTGCAAGTTCCGGCTCAGCTCTACTCGGCCCTGCTTGGCCCGGTTTGCTTTTCCACTGCTGGTACCGCATGGTACGGTGTTGGAACGGTTTGGTACGGTACGGTATGGTTTGCTTTTCCACTAAAGTAGTACTAAAGTTAAGTGGGTGGGATAACAACGATTCTCTGACCAATCAGTGGCTAGTAGTGACTGCATGCAAAGGATTCTGGGATATGGTACCGGGTATGGTACCTCTTGGAACCACAATCGAAGTGGTACTGTTTTTGAGAGCATTCAGTGGAAAAGCGCCGCCGTACCGTACCGAACCGTTCCTACACCGTACCATCCAGGTCCAGCAGTGGAAAAGCACGAAAGCGTGCCGAACCGTTCGGTTCCATGCAGTGGAAAAGCGCCATAAAAGGCATAGTCGACCTTTTTGGAAAGATAAAATAAATGCACCATGACAAAATAAAAAAATGACTTTCTGCTTCTGGCATTGCACCTGTGATCAGTGCGTTGCAGGTTCAATGCACAATGCATTGCTTACTTCATATTGACCTTCTGTCAAAGGGAAGAAACAAATGAACTACTAGCGTAGTGACGTCACACCCCTGCTGCCAGCCGTTTCTCTCTCTCTCTCTCCCGTGGTGGCAGATGAGAGCTGTAGTATGTTTATTATGTTCATTCATGAGTGCTGTAAATGGATGACACGATTGTGTGGGTGAAGCCACCCGTCAATAAAAAAAGAAGCTGCCTGCAGGGAGATGCACTCCATGATTTAGATGAGTGGGGGTGTGATTTGAGGGTGGGGTGTTGGGGAATGTAACCATGCTTTTATGCTATACCCTTAATATGGGTAATATGGGTATACCATGAAAAGGTGGGGCGGAGCCTTTAATCTAGCACATGAAGAGCTATGTGATAAATCAGGGCCATCTTACCGAATGGGCAGGGTGGGCAGTTGCCCAGGGGCCCCACATGCCCAGGGGGCCCCACCTGGCCAGCAACCCAGCCCCAGCCAAGCATTAATCCCGCCGCCAAACTTAGCAGGTGGCAAGCACCTGTCGGGCCTGCGCCACTTGGGCCATGAAGGGGGAGCCCACAACTGCAGGAATGCCTGTCCGCGTCCACGGGAACAGGCGCACACAGTCGAGTCTGTGTGTGTTCACCGGACCCAGCTGCCGAACTTGGAAGCGGTCATTAGCCTGGCACTGCTGTACACATAAATATCGCCTCATCTATAAGTTGCATTTTTTTTCTCATGGGTGATAGGTGTAGGCGGGGCCCTAGTGCACTGCATTGCCTGGGGCCCTTTAATGCTCTTAAGATGGCACTGTGATAAATGTCACACTATGCGTCTTGTCTGTGTTCTCCATTTATTTCTCATGCACCTCTGGAGTCTAGACTGTGTCCTTGCTTTGTTTCTGTTTGAGACACAATCCTGTTAATATTTGTAGAATCTCCATCCTCCGGCTGTGCATGGTAAGGGGTGTGATCAGCCTCCGTGTGGAATAAAATGAAATCTGATGGCCGCAGACTGCATGCGTCATTTTCATCGGTCTTCACAGACGAATAGATTAGTATTGACGCAAAGGAGCGGAAAAACCTATTAGCTGATCATATCCACTCGGTGCCACGTTATTGGCTACACTTGTCTGGGACCCGATAGGATGCCTTCCCTTCTATGAACACCATGATTTTTTAACAGCAAGGCTTCACCAGGGTGCTAGTAACTGACCTAATTGGGTTTGGTCTCTGCTGATTTATGGTTTGTACACTAGGTTTGGACCATGTCAATGCAAGATTGGTCAGACCTGGCATCATTTTACCAATCTTTAGTCATCCAGGTGTATTAATCCCATGTCCACTGTACCCATTTTATTTTTTTAAAATGTGTGTTTATGTGAGGCATAGAATACGGTCAGATGATGCCACAATCTTCACCTCGTCCAATCAAAGAATGCTTTGTTTTCATTAAAAAGGTTGTAAACTGGGATCCCCATCTGTCCCGCCATGACACTTTTAGAGGTAGATGTGGGGCATGCACATGTTTAGTAACACACCAATGGTCCCCCATCAGTAAAAGTTTTTTGAGGGTTTTTTATAAATCGTATTTAATACCAGTTCTATTTTCATTGTTACTTTGCGTATTATGCTATTATACATGGATGCTAACAATAGTAGCTGCACTTTGTAGATGTGATTTTATTTAATTTTGCATATAGGTGTTTTATTTTGTTTTGATGATGAAATGATGGTACATTTATTACATGGGTTCCATGAATCAACCCTGCTTGGGTTACAAGAGGAAGGGGTGTAGTATCATTGCCACACCCCTAGAGGGAGGGGCTCCTAAGACCTTAGGGAGGAGGTTTGCGCAATGTACTGCGATTTAAACTTGTGAGTAGGTCATGACACAGTGGCTCTGAGGAAGAGGCTTGGCCTCGAAACGCGTCAGCTGTCATTTTAACAGGACTATGGACTAATACATGGACTATTCCTAACACTGGAGCGATTGAGCCTGATATGATTATTTCCTACTTCTGTTTTGTGAGTAGCCATTTTTATGTTGTACAAATAAAGCCATATTATTGAGGATAATGCGCTAGGTCGGTGCGCCCTTTTTTGTTTTTTTGCATGTAGTACTGTTGGATTACCCCAGTCCTTTTAGGGCAGCAAGACTCTAGCCATCCGAGACGCCATATGTGAGTCCCGTGGGAAGTGTGGTCGGGGAGCTTGGATTCTAAGCGCAGGAGAGAGGTGGGATCACCATATCGTTTTGTAAACCTCTGCAACCTGTATATGAAGAATTAGATTTAAAGCGTAACTAAAGTCCTGCTGTAAAAACCTGCGGGCAGGCATTTATTGCAGAAGGGACATTCACAGATTGTTTTGCATTAAAATGTCCCTAACTGTCAGCTTACAGTGCCAAGCTGGTCTCTTGAGTGCCAGGGTGTTCGCCTCCTGAAGAGGCCCAAGATGCTGACGCATGACACTTGGACAGGCAAGTATGGAGAACTTAGTACTGCTTTTAACAACGCTGGACCAATGTAGGGTTTTTTGGACTTCAGCTTTAATGCGAAACTAACGATAATGCAAAAAGTGGTCACCCCCCTCCACCTATAACTGGTCTTAATGGTAAGGAGCACTGGAAGGGTAGACGCAGATCAAGAAAAAGAGATTTCCAGTCCCAACTTACCAACCAGCCAGCGACCAACCGAATTGCACTGTCTAACAGTATGCGTTAAAAACAGGGGTTTGGTTGCACACATTTGCAAATACATGCGTAAGCTGCAGGCCCCGACAAGGCACCCTGTAAATGCAAATGTGTGCAACCAAACCCCTGTTTTTAACGCATACTGTTAGACAGGTCAATTCGGTTGGTCGCTGGCTGGTTGGTAAGTTGTGACTAGAAATCTCTTAGTTTTTCTTGATTAATGCGAAACTAAACCCACCGATTTAACCACTTAAGCCCCGGAAGATTTTACCCCCTTCCTGACCAGGGGGTATTTTGCGATTCGGCACTGCGTGACTTTAACGGACAATTGCGCGGTCGTGCGACGCTGTACCTAAACAAATTTGACGTCCTTTTTTTCCCACAAACAGAGCTTTCTTTTGGTGGTATTTGATCACCTGTGCGATTTTTTGATCACGCGCTATAAACAAAAAAAGAGCGTCAATTTTGCAAAAATAACAATATTTTTCACATTTTTTTATATGAAATTCCCCCCAAAAAAAAAGTAAAAATCAAAATTTTTTAAAATTTTCGGCCAATTTGTTTTATGCTACATATGTTTGGTAAAAAAAAATCGCAAAAAGCGTATTTTGATTGGTTTGCGCAAAAGTTATCGCGTTTACTAACAAAGGGAAAGATTTTTGTCATTTTTGTTGTTTTTTTTTTTTTTAACGCGTAATGGCGGCGATCTGCGATTTCTTTTTTTGCGGTACTGCGACATTGGGGCGGACAGATCGGACCCTTGACTGACATTTGTGACACTTTTGGGGTTACCAGTGACATTTCTACAGTAATCAGTGCTATACATATGCACTGTTACTGTAAAAATACACTGGTTGTGAAGGGGTTAACTTTATTTGGGAGGGATGGGCTGTGTGTATCCCTAGGGGCGTGCTTTCTACTGTGATTGGCTGTGGCTTGAGCTGTAAGGACACTGATCAACGGATCTACATAGTAGATCCATGTGATCAGTGTCTTTACAGCGAGGAGAATGACAGGTGGCTTGTTTACACAAGCTGCCTGACATTCTCCTTCTCCCCCGCCGATCGCCGAGTGACCGGCGGACATCGGGTCCGCTGGTCACACGCGCGGGGGGGTCCGTGACCACGCGGGAGTGCGCCTCCGGGGGCGCGCGCTCGCTCCCTAGACCCTCACAAGTTAGTGACGTAGCCCTACGTCACTTTGCCTGTGAGGGGCTGACTGCCGACGTAGATCGGCGTTAGGCAGTCGGCAAGTGGTTAACAGTGTCCCAAAACTGTTACATTCAAGGCATGCCATGAATGAAATCTGCCACAGCTGCTTGTGCTTTCAAACGAACTGTCAAAACATCAAATGGCCGGTGTCATAACTGAACACATGTTACGCCCCCATGGCAACCGTAGATCAAACCGAGGCTAAGATGGCACCTTCCTTGGCTGTAAAGGATAGGATGGTTTAGTTCCACCTTAAAGCAGAACTAAACCCTCCTATTCTTTTCAGCCATGGAAGCCAACATCTTCGTCTCGGTTTGATCTACGGTTGTCATAGTGCTGCACATGTGATTGTTTATGACCCTAGCCATTAGGTAGTTTGACAGTTTGGTTGAGGACAGAAGAAAATATGACAGACTGCATTCCCAGCATGCCGGGAATGTAACTGTTTTTGAAACTGCAACACCAACGTAGTACATTGCACCATGCAAAAAATGCATACGCAACGCACACCACTGCACATGTATGGTGTGAACAGGGCACATCCAGAACTATGGTTTTCTATGTACCTGCACTGATCAGTGCACATTGTATGATGAACAAGGCAAGGTTTAACATATATTGTTTCACATCACTGCTGTAATGAGCAGTTCCTAACAATCATTCCACAATTAAAGTTGCATCTCATGGTTTGTTGAACAATGATGCATGCTTTTAAGTGTTACTAAGCCCTGGACCCTGCACTTACTATATCTGGTTTCCCACCCTACACAGAACATGGAAATGCAATCATTTTGGTAAATATAAACTGCTAAATACTTTTTCCTATCAGCAGTATATAGTAGTCTTTTATTACCTCTATCAGTATCTGGTTAACCACTTAAGCCCCGGAAGATTTTACCCCCTTCCTGACCAGGGGGTATTTTGCGATTCCGCACTGCGTGACTTTAACGGACAATTGCGCGGTCGTGCGACGCTGTATCTAAACGAATTTGGCGTCCTTTTTTTCCCTCAAACAGAGCTTTCTTTTGGTGGTATTTGATCACCTGTGCGATTTTTTTGATCATGCGCTATAAACAAAAAAAAGAGCGTAAATTTTGCAAAAATAGCAATATTTTTCACATTTTTTTATATGAAATTCCCCCCCCAAAAAATGTAAAAATCTAAATTTTTTAACATTTTCGGCCAATTTGTTTTATGCTACATATGTTTGGTAAAAAAAATCGCAAAAAGCGTATTTTGATTGGTTTGCACAAAAGTTATTGTGTTTACTAACAAAGGGAAAGATTTTTGTCATTTTTGTTGTTTTTTTTTTAACGCGTAATGGCGGCGATCTGCGATTTTTTTTTTTTTTTTTTTTTTTTTTTTTTTTGCGGTACTGTGACATTGCGGCGGACAGATCGGACCCTTGACTGACATTTTTGCCACTTTTGGGGTTACCAGTGACATTTCTACAGTAATCAGTGCTATGCATATGCACTGTTACTGTAAAAATACACTGGCAGTGAAGGGGTTAACTTTTTTTTGAAAGGGAGGGGCTATGTGTGTCCCTAGGGGCGTGCTTTCTACTGTGATTGGCTGTGGCTTCAGATGTATGAAGAGTGATCAACGGTTCTACATAGTAGAACCGTATGATCATCCTTCATACCCAGGGGAGAATGACAGGCAGCTTGTTTACACAAGCCGCCTGACTTTCTCCCTCTCCCCCGCCGATCGCAGAGTGACCGGCGGACATCGGGTCCGCCGGTCACACGCGCGGTGGGGTCCGTGACCACGCCTCCGGCGGCGCGCGCTCGCTCCCTAGACCCTCACAAGCTAGTGACGTAGCCCTACGTCACTTTGCCTGTGAGGGGCTGACCGCCGACGTAGATAGTCGTGCGGCGGTCGGCAAGTGGTTAACGCTTTGGGAGGAGTTTTCATTCTCCCCTGATTGTCCAATGAGGCTACATGACCTCTGACCCCCTGTCTGGACAGTGCTGGTCCCCCCCTTGTGCTGATTACATGCACTCTCCCAAGAAAAAATCTCTAGCAATATACACCAATCTGAGCATCTGGAGCTTGTCCCCTAGCCTCTGTACTATCAGGAGATCTATATTGGGGACTCTGGAAGAAGGGGAGGATCAGAGAAGACTGAATCAAACAGACTTTTTTTACGTAATGCACAGGATTAACCCCTTAGGTTCCACAGTGACTAGAACAAGTATACTTTACTGCATATACAGACTGATTTTACTGTTTACTTTAGGTATTGAGTTGCAGTCATGTGATTTTGCTTTTTGGCTATTTTGTACCTAATAAAGTGGCCACTTTATTGTATAACTAAAAACTTTAAAAACACAGATTGCATTTAAACAAGGGTCATTTTTGCCCAGTCATTAAATGCACTGCACACTGTACAGGAGATGGATGGACGCTCCAATCAGGATCCATCAGCCTCCACCGTATGTCTGCTTGAACAGCTGCCAGGTCTTGTGTCCCGACTGCATTATCGGGTCTTGTTACACAGCCCAATCCTGACCTTGAAACCCTCTCCACATTTAGCTGTTTCTGCTTATCTGATTTTTACTGGTCCTTCAAAGGTTATTACTCTTCCCAGCAGTGAAATCGATGCACAGCAGAATATTAAAACAACAGAAATCCATATTGGAGATGTTTATGAGCTCTGCGTCTTTTTGTAGATGCCGGACAGGTTGCAAAAAAATAAATAAAAAATGGGGAATGTCATGTTGTAATGGAAAAAAAATGCCCACTGTGCAGAATATGTAACAAATGATTAGCTAACATTTTGTCAGGAAACTTGGGGCTTGTTCACACCATGTCCGTTGAGCTGCGTTGTTGAGTTCAATCGATCAACTCAAGGGCGTACGCGCCCTTTTCACACCATACATGTGCTGTGGTGTTTGTTGTATAAACATGCATGGAGTTGAATGAAAGCTCAATTTAAGTAATTTTGCTAAAATAAAATAAAAATTGTCAGCCCTGTCTGCTGAATCTCAGATCTTGGCTTACACCCCTCCAGAGTGGAGACACCCCCAAGACAGATAGTGTGTTCCTGACCAGATCACCAGGTGAAAATAAAGAAAAATTCCTTAAAAAACAAAAACAAAAAACGAATGCAGCCACCACATTTTTAACCACTTAAGCCCCGGAAGATTTTACCCCCTTCCTGACCGGGCCCTATTTTGCGATTTGGCACTGCGTGAATTTAACAGACAATTGCGCAGTCCTGCGATGCTGTACCCAAATGAAATTGACGTCCTTTTTTTCCCCACAAACAGAGCTTTCTTTTGGTGGTATTTGATCACCTGTGCGACTTTTACTTTTTGCGCTATAAACAAAAAAAATAGTGACAATTTTGAAAAAAATAACTATTTTTCACATTTTTTTTATCAGAAATTCCTCCCCCCCCCCCCCAAAAAAAAATGTAAAAATCTAAATTTTTTAACATTTTTGGCCAATTTGTTTTCTGCTACATATGTTTGGTAAAAAAAAATCGCAATAAGCGTATTTTGATTGGTTTGCGCAAAAGTTATTGCGTTTACTAAGGGAAAGATTTCTGTCATTTTTGGTGGTTTTTTTAATGGTGGCGATCTGCGATTTATTTTATTTTTTTGCCGGACTGCGACATTATGGTGGACAGATCGGACCCTTGACTGACATTTTTGACACTTTTGGGGTTACCAGTGACATTACTACAGTAATCAGTGCTATACATATACACTGTTACTGTAAAATATGACACTGGCAGGGAAGGGGTTAACTTTATTGGAGATGCAGGGGTTAAATGTGTCCCTAGGGGCGTGTTTCTAACTGTAAAGGGGCGTGGCTTTTCGTGTAACCACAGAGATATACGATCCTACATAGCAGGCAGGACCATATGATCTCTGCAGTTACACAATGGAGAATGACAGGCGGCTTTGTTTACATTAGCCGCCTGCCTTTCTCCCTCTGCACCGGACGATCGCGAGTGACCGGCGGACATCGGGTCCGCCGGTCACACGCGCTGACTTGTTAGGGAACGAGAGGGGGCGGGAGCGCCCCCTAGAGGCTCACAGGCTAGCCACGTAGTCCTACGTCACTTTGCCTGTACGGGGCTGACCGCCGCAGTAAATAGTCGTGCGGCGGTCGGCAAGCGGTTAATGATCATTAAACTGCTATATATTAAATTTTTATGTTTTTGGGTTTAATACTGCTTTAACTGTAACTTTTTCATCAAAGACATTTTATGCCTTTTTATTATCAAAATTATTCTGGCCAAAAAGCTTTTTTACTTTTTTTTTTTTTTTTCCATGAAAACTTTTATTAGAAGTTAAATTTAGCTTATAAGGTACATACCATATGGGCAAATAAAGTAAATAACTGAGAACATAGCAATGACCGCCAAAAGGCAATATAAATACATAAAATCAACATAACCATGTAAGGCCTCATGTACACTGCTACTTGTAAACGGACATTTAGGAGCAGTTGGGCGTTTTTTTTAGAAGCCCTTGAACCCTCCTCTGTTATCTTATCTGTCCATGTACACAGGGTCCTTTACAGTCATTTACAGGCAGTTGAGTTCAGTGTCGTTTTTTGGAAAGCAACTATTTGCGTTCAGGATGTTCAGAACGTGTTTTTACCGGCGTTTCAAACGCAAAACGCGACCAAACACGGTCACCCGCGTTTAGCGCTTGCGTTTTTACTGTTTAAAGGGGAATGATTTTTTGACCTCTAAAGACGGATCTGAGCGCAAATGCCCGCTATACTCCGCTAAACGTGGCATGCAAACGTGACACAACTGACTTTTTAAACATCCTTTAAATTCCAGCGTTCAAAGGACTTTTGAAAATGTCCTGTGTACATTAAGCCTAAACGTGCATTTCGGTCAGAAAAACAATTGTTTTGCCCATAAGCCATACTAAATTTGGAATCTCAATTTTTACCCTTTTTTTTATCGGAAAGTATAGACGGGGAAGATGTAAAGTAGAGGGCGAAGGAGCAGAAAAAGGTAGGGAATGGGAATTGGGAAAGAAGAGAGGAGGAAAAGGGGAAGAAAAAGGGAAAGCAAAAAAAAAAAAAAAACGGGGTTATAGGGATATATTGTATATGAGATACCCTATGTCCTTCTACCACCTCTCGTGATCCGGTGGTTGTGGGGCGCTGGGTATTTACTTACTTTTTTTTTTTTTTTTTTATGATTTAAAATTTGATTTTGCAAAGTGTAGTTGTCCTTCCTGTACTAATGGGAGAGAAGGACAGGTTTTTGACATGTAAAACTGGAATTTCAGGAGATTGCTGTCAAAAAACAATGATCCGCAACTGGAAGTCATTGTGTTGACAGCTTGGTCAAAGCACGTATACAGTGCATGACACCGCAGTCAGGGGCATGTGGTCATGTTCACAAACATATGGGTGGAGGTTATGTGGGTGCAATAACGAACACTAGTCAATCAACATATAGTGTACATTTAAAGTCAACTTTTCCCTAGAAAAACTAGAGAGCGGACGCTGGTGTCCCCTATCGGATAATGTTGCTTTGCTGTTATGTTGATGTTCAGGCTACAACACTTTGAGTTACTGACCAAGAGCCAGTATGCAAGTCGGGTAGAGTCTGGTTGCCTCATTTGCTTGTTTGGGTTGGTGACTTCTTGCCAACCACACAAGGCATAGTCTAGGGCAGTGATGGCAAACCTTGGCACCCCATGATGCTCAACTACACGGCAGAGTGCATGAGCATCATGGGAAATGAAGTTCCAAAACATCTGGGGTGCCAAGGTTCACCATCACTGGTCTAGGGGGAGGATATGTGGCCCTTTTAATTTCCTTATTCCTCTTCTTTGGGGGGTCTGTCTTTTGGGGAGAGCCCCTCATCTAGCACACATCGGTCAGCTTTGGCTGACCTTGAGGAGATAGGTCTGCTAGGCCTTTTAGCTAGGTGGACTTGCATGTGCCTTATCCCAAGTCTTGCATCCCAGAGGGTCAGGCAAGGGTTCTTCCTATTTGGGAGGGGATCACTTGACACATCCTTGTGCACTTCTTGGTATGTACTTTTTTTGGTACTGTTTTATTATTGTGCAATGCACCACAAGCTTGTAAGGCTCAGTCTACACCTAGGCATTCCGGATCGCTGGCGGAATTGCCGTGATTCTGCCCAAGATTCCAAATCGCTGCGAAATGTGGGGCGCGCTTGCGATCCTTGTTACTTTCAATAGCACCCCAATCATGGCGCAAAGCTTGTCGCCCAAAAGAAGATTCCGAACTTTGGGTGACAGGTGTCCTGCAATCTTGTTTGCGTGATTTTACTGCGATTCGTCAGGCAACAATTGTGGCGACATGATTAGGGTGCTATTGTAAGTAACGGATCAGAGGTCTGTCCAGTGTTTTGTGGTGATGCAAAATCGTAGTGATTCCGCCCGGGATCCAGGACGCCTAGGTGTGAACGTAGCCTAAATGAGAAAAAAAAAAAAAAAAAACTTTACCCAAGTGAACACAGAAAAGACAGACTACTGTCTGCTGGGGCCCCGAGGGCTGCAGAGATGTATGGAGCACAAACGTGTGCATACTATAAAATCCCAAAGGTCTTCCATGTCCTGGGAGCTACAGGTGGCGCATAGAGCCAGTTTTTAGATGTAAATGGCTGTTAATACTTTGATTTACACTTATGCTTTAGTGCAGCAGTTCCCAAACTGTGGGTCGGGACCCACTGGTGGGTCGCGAGCTGTGTTTGAGTGGGTCGCACTGAGCCGGAAATCACTGAGAGCGGGCCCACTTAAATTGTGCTGTGTGAGCCTGCGCAAATTACAGAGAGCCAGAGCAGTCAAATTGCGATGGATTCAGGACCCCGCCCGCGCAGTTTACGGAGGCTGGTCTGCATTTCCTGCAAAGTGGATACTTGCATCAGTGAGTAACCATTTCTATGGCATTGTAATGTTGTATTTTTACGTATGTGGGCTGTTATGTAGGATAGGTTCATGGGGTGCAGTGCCAACTCCTCTGTCCTGCTAGCGGCAGGGGTGGTGGCTAGACTGGAGGTGGGATTCTCTCAGCTAGAGCGGGCAGAGACGGCAGCCTTTGTCATAGAAGGACCAGGTAGCCCGGTGGTGTCAGGAGTTCATGGCAGCTTCTGTGACCCCAGTAGAGGATCTGAAGGAGAAAAGCCAGGACACCAAGACCAGCATAGAGCTCCTCATCATGGAGACTCTGGGTGAGGATTTGCTGAGTCCTGGAGAGGGCAAACCGGGGCTTCACCTTCACTGTGGACCGCTGGGAGAGGAAGGAGGGTGAGTGCCATATAGCCTGCTGATGACTGTCCTGGGGTGGTTGATTTCTGTCCTCTGCCTGCCTTATACTGTCTATGAGGGTGCTGATTACTTACAACTATTATTTTAATTTATATAGCACCAACAAGTTCTGTAGCGCTTTACAATATTCAATTACAAATAAGTGGGTCCCGAAAAATAACTGTATTCGGAAGTGGGTCTCAGCCCAAAAAAGTTTGGGAAGCCCTGCTTTAGTGCATTGACAAACACATTTGACATTTTTCCCAAATGGTGTATATCTGAGTACATGGGCGTACAGCGTGCAAAACTACATCACTTTATGCCTCAGTTTGTCCATGTGCATATGTAGCTTTAGTGTCAATTGGCAGCCTGTGGCGCTCAGGCTGCAGGTTGGGCACCAGGGCTCATAGGGGAGTAAATGGGGAAAACTTCACAGTTGAGTGGATCTGTATTGTATTTAATGGCTACTGTGTTGTTCTGAATAGACAGATTTCCTATGCTTATTCATGACCTTTTGTGTTTTTCCTGGACTTCCTCTTCAAGTAGACATTCGTCTTGGTTTTCTCTTCTCCTAGTTTTCCCGTATTTAGACCTAAAAACTGATTTATAGCCAAGTTGGGTGAACCAATGACTCTATATACATTGCCGTATGTGCTTGTGACAGATTTTAAGGGCCTGGTGATAACTGTTTAATGGGCACATAAATCAGGCAGGTTCTCTTTGATCACTAGCTTCGTACTTTAGTAGACAGATATACAGCCACATTGGCCCGCCGGGCTTTCAGCTATGGCTGTAATTAAAATCCAGGCTGGTGAAGCAAACAGAGCAGAGCCAGAAAGATGTGTTGTCCTCGGTCAGCTCTTTTCCCTGGATATTGATATCCTTGTCCGCTCTTTCTTTTTGGACGCAGTAGGCCTGTTCGCTTTTTCTGATAGGAAAAATGCATTGCCTGTATAAACCACATACCTCACATCCTTGCTTGGCCTAGAAAAATGGCAGCAGGAATCCAAATGCTATCAGAAGCAGAAACCCTTTGCTGGTAAACACTTTTTTCATAAGCGTGTCTATTTGATAAGAAAAAAGTACAGAACTTCCACACCTCCGTTATAGGCATGTATAAGGGCCTGTTTCCACAGGAAGGTTTGTGTCAGAAGTTGGTCAAGATTGCAGGGTGATCCTCTCAGTGGAGCTGAATGAATGCAAGTATTTAACACTCTAACGTTTTGGCTTTGTCTCTATTGGGTAGATTTAACCTCTCTATTTGTTCTGTAAAATCCAAAATTTTGTAATTGTTACCTTTTTTTTTTTTAGGTGATTTTAGTGCACTTGCAACTAAAACTATGTGTTAGATTTTTTAATTGCTCTTAGGCTTCTTTCACACGGCCACTCCGGATTTCTCCTCCGCTGCGGGACTTTTTTTTTTTCACGGAGCGGATGACATTTGTGTCATCCGCTCCGTATGTCCGCATATCATCCCATCCGTTTGCGGATGATATGCGGACATAATGTAAGTCTATGGCATTGCGGATGACACCACTGACATCCGATTTTCCTTCCTTTCCGTTTTTTGAACGGATGAAAAAATAGGGTTCTGTTCCATTCCAAAAAACGGAACAGAACTGAAAGGAAGAAAATCGGATGTCAGCGGATGGTATTCCGCTGACATCCGCAATGCCATTGACTTACATTATTTCCGCAAATCATCCGCAAAAAAATAGGATGATTTGCGGACACACGGAGCGGCCGTGTGAAAGAGCCCTTACATTCACATTTTGAGGGCAAGCTTTCAGGTTGTAACCTCTATCTTTGCTGGAGTAGAAGCTGTACCTGAGGAGCTCAGTCTTTACACAGGAAAAGGAGGGGTATACTGACCATGACTGTACGGTTAGCAGTACCAGGGCTGCTGTTAGAAATCACGGGGCCCCGTACAGACTACCTGGCAGGGCCCCCCCAAGAAAATATTAAAGATATATTTAGCTAAAATTACAACAAAATCACTATTATCGGACACAAATATAACACAACTTGCATAATTCCTGCTAAATCTAAAAAAAAAAAAACTATGTTAAATAAAAAAGAAGATAAGATGAGAAAAATATACAGGCTGGACAGTTGGAGCTCAGTGATCAGAGAGACAGAGAGAGAGAAACAAAGTTACAATTTACAAATAAACTCCTGAGCAGAGATAAGTGCTGGGAGTGGGGCCCACACAAGGGAGGGGGATTAGTGAGGGACAACTGTCTCTTTCTCAACAGATAAAAGCTGATAGCAGGGAGAGGGACAGAGATCAGATTCAGGTGCTGGAGGAAGATTTCTGTATTTGTTGTCCATCACTAACCCTCTTCTCTGTGTGGGCCCCCCTGTGTGCTCGGGCCCCCTACAAGAGGGCTGGTGGTCCCCCCCCTATCAGCGGCCCTGAGCAGTACTTCACAGGACATGCAGCTATGGCTAACAGAGGGTGAAATCATGAAAAGACTTGATAACATTAACACAAATAAATCACCAGGACCGGATGGTATCCATCTGAGAGTACTCAAAGAACTCAGTAAGGTTATATCTAGACCACTGTTCCTGATCTTTGCAGATAGTATTTTGACAGAAACGGTACCAGGTGACTGGAGGAAAGCTAACGTGATACCAATCTTCAAAAAAGGGCAGAGGCATATCCCGGGAAATTATAGGCCGTCAGCCTAACGTCAATAGTATGTAAATTACTGGAGGGGATGATAAGGGATTATATCCAAGAATTTGCTAAAGTCAACGGTATCATCGGCAATAACTTTTCAAAAGGACGTTCTTGTCAAACCAATCTGTTAACATTCTACGAGGAGGGGAGCTGTGAGCTAGATAGGAGGAGACCTGTAGATGTGGTGTATCTGGATTTTGCTAAGGCGTTCTATACAGTCCCCCACAAACGATTAATTTACAAAATAAGGTCTGCAGGCATAGATCACAAGGTTTGCTCTTAGATAGATTACTGGTTAAAGGGGCGTGTCCAAAGGGTAGTAATAACGCGTACTCAGACTGGTCAGGAGTGGCAAGTGGGGTGAAAGGAGCAATAAAGCACAGACACTGTGCAGTACAGCTGGACAAAAAGCAAAGCTCAGTAATGAGCAAGTATGGCTGCTCCTATGTGTACATACTGTAGATTATGAATTATACTAAAGAACCTATTATATAAAAACATTTCTGCACAGTCAGACAAAACTAAACTTGCAACAGTGCCAGCAGCTTCTGCTGCTTGTTTACTCCCCAGCCAGCCAATCCTCAGTATGCTGACAGCCCTACACAGTTGCTTCCAATGGGATTCTCCTAGGGGCATCTCCCAGGGTAGAAGGTGCTCGGAACAGGGCCCCATAGAACACTTTTTTGGTATCGGTTGTGCAGGACTGGTCAATGCACAGCTGATTAGCCTGTAGAGATGTAAACAGATAGCGAAGGTATGCATCGGCTAGGTTAACTAAGCAGTAGCTTTCTGTTAAACGCTCACATTGTAAATTTTACAATCTTACAGTACATTTGTTAAACAGTCTCCTTTGGACCTACCATATAATGTATATTTCTGGGATATTTCCATGCCTGCAGTGTGTACAGCTGTCCTTAGTAATGAATGGCTGTATGTGGGAACGCACCATGCTTGTGTACCGTGTGTGTCCATGTGCATGTTTATGCAAGCATGGCATATACTTGCAATTAATACTATGGGCAATTGTTTGCTGCAAATTTCTGGGCATGGAATTAACAGTATGTCTGCAATATATGTTGATCCTACGTGACCCCCCCCCATAGGCATGAGGCCTTGTGTACTGAACTTCAGGCTGGGCTGCATCAGAATAATTCCAGACTTTTTCATCCAAAAAAAAAAACAAAAATGTAGTAAATTCCTTTTCCTTGGTCATGCGATCATGCAATGGATTGCACAATACACCCAAACTTTGGATGTAGTGGAGGCTATAGCAGCTCTTTACTTTTTTTTAAACAGGAAACGTATGAGCCTCTGATCAAAAATCAGGGAAAGCCAGACAGCTAGGCACAGTAACGCTAATGACTGTACTCCTCCTTTGTAAGATTTTATTTTATATTTTTTATAAACCTATACACATAAGACATAAAGATCATATCTATCCTTTTTTTTTTTGTTTGGTATTGCGTCACCAGCTCAATATTAGAAAATGTAATGCATCTTGGTGCACATACGTCCGCTCTTTCCCCGAAATGTTATTGCATGTACGCAATGCACAGCACTCCAGAAAATATGCAAGTGCATACAAACCAGCCACAGAGCTTTTGGAATTATTGAGTTGCCTGTCTGTTCCTTGTTCATGCATGCTGCTAAAGGCATGCTGTGATTGGTAGTTCTTCAGCAGCTGCCAAACCATAGGTTACGCCAGATCCCACTGTGATCTATAGCTGACTTCTATTATCTGTGACTTTTAGAGCATTGTTAAGCAGCCCAGCCAATAAGATCTGTACAGAGACCGCCGCCCCCGGGCCCCAGAGCTAGCTTCTGTTCAATGATGACATTAGCAGGATTCCTGTGGATCGCACTGTGGAGACGGAAGCCTTGTACGAGTTAGCAGGCCTCTCTGGGAACAACTTTATAGCAGTGTAATAAACGGTTTATAACATCCTACTGAATCCGACTTCACTTATAGAATTGTATACGGAGGACTTCTGGGCTAGTGATTGGCATTTAAATAGCTGGTAAACCTAAATTATACCTTAGTTTATATAATGTGGATGCCTGGTCAGATAATGGTGGGATCAACCTAAAAAGCCTTGCTTCAAAAGCACTTGACGCTGACATCATGACATGCGAATGGCTTCTGTTTTTAAGAATCTGTGTGTTGGATTTGTATTGTAAGTATGGTTATTAGCTCCTTGGCCTAAAGGTGGCCTTCAGGAGGTAGGGGGCCTTGGATAAAGACTTGAAGTACAAAAATTAACAGAGCACCGAAGAATTGGACAAATAGGAAGATCAAGTATATTAATGCATAGAATGTTATAGATGTCGGGCTTGTTTGCTCACTAACAGCCTGTGTCAACTGACTTTGGGCTTGTGTTGGTGGCGTCCGTTTTGAGATGTTTCTGAAGTAATTTAGAATTCATTGATGGGTGCATTTGACGGTTATAGTTGATCATCTTCTGACCTGCTTCAATCAGGATTTTAATTTTGGAGTTGGTCTCAACAATCTCTCATTTACCCCTGCAGTATCCTTGAACAGGGCACATCAGCTTTAAGTCCTGAAGAAGGGGTATATGTGTAACCTCTGAAACATGATGGATATCAAGTCCAATAGAAAAAGGGCAAAGATTGGTGTACTGGGCTGCTATGCGTGGCCCTGCTACCATGTGACTGCTGTAACCAATCGCAGCAATCACATGTCTGTTGTAAACAAACAATGGCTTGTCATTCAGTCATTGTGTACTACTGTGATCTATGTGATTGGTCACAATGATCACATTGTACAGGGGCAATCACAGCAGACCTGTTGTACAACGTGCTAGCTGTGACCAATCACAGCTATCACAATAGTATACACTGGCACATGAATGGGTGCCATTCAACTACAGTAAAAAAAAATAGTTACAAGTTGAAAAACGAGATCCTGTTACCAGTCAGGGTGCCTGATCATCACCACTACCCCAGTCACAACTCACCATGCCTCTTAGTTTTTAGACTCCATTAACTTCCACAGACCAAATAATATACACTGATTTGGGTTATTTTACAAAAAAAAGTAGCAGAATATATTTTGGCCTTTTTTCCCCCCCACAATTATCTGTCAAAAAAAAAAAATGATAAAAATGTAATTTGGGTACAGTGTTGTGTGGTATGACATAATTGCCAATTAAAGTGTGAGCATGCTGCAAACCGAAAATTGGACCGGGCTGGAAGGGGGTGAAAGTGTCTGGTATTGAAATGGTTAATGAAGAATTCTAGGTATGAATTTTTTTTACATAGTTACGTTGGTCTAGCTTGGACCAATGTAACTATGCATGTACCATACCTGTGGGATCTCTCTTGAATCTGGAAACCACTGTATTAGACACAGCTGCTACAGAGATCTCCACAAGCTTCTGGGTGTGGAGGAGAGCAGCTGCCCTACTGCATTGTGAACACAAGAGGTCGTCTGCTTTGCGTTTTGCGAAGTATTCTCTGAATGAGGTGGGGCAGTGACGTGACACTCTCCACCTCATCCAATCAGAGAAGGCTATACATTTATTGAGAAGATGAAAGCCTTCTCCAAATTGTACCTCTGCTGAATGTTCAACCTCCTTTGTTCGCAATGCAGCCACTTGGCATGGGAATTGCTGTAGTATGCGGCGTATGATCTGAGCACTGACAGGCTGACCCCCCCACCCCTTCAATCTCTGCAGCAATGCTGGCAGCACTCATACGTCTATTTCCCAAAGACAGCCTCTGGATATGACGCTGAGCACGTGCACTCAGCTTCTTTGGTTGACCATGGTGAGGCCTGTTCTGAGTGGAACCTGTCCTGTTAAACTGCTGTATGGTCTTGGCCACCGTGCTGCAGCTCAGTTCTCAGTTTCAGAGTCTTGGCAATCTTCTTATAGCCTAGACTATCTTTATGTAGAGCATCAATTCTTCTTTTTTTTTTTTTTTGTTAGATCCTCAGAGAGTTCTTTGCCATGAAGTGCCATGTTGAAGTTCCAGTGACCAGTATGAGAGAGTGAGAGCAATGATATGAAATTTAACACACCTGCTTCCCATTCACACCTGAGACCTTGTAACACTAACGAGTCACATGACATTGGGGAGGGAAAATTGATAATTGGGCCCAATTTGAACATTTTCACTTAGGGGTGTACTCACTTTTATTGCCAGTGGTTTAGACATTAAAGGCTTTGTGTTGAGTTATTTTGAGGGGACAGCAAATTTACACTGTTATACAAGCTGTACACTCACTACTTTACATTGTAGCACAGTGTCATTTCTTCAGTGTTGTCACATGAAAAGATATAGTAAAATATTTCCAAAAATGTGAGGGGTGTACTCACTTTTGTGAGGTACTGTAAGTGGATCCCATTGACTCTTTCCATGTGTTGGCACTCTCTTGGCGATCTCCCAGCAGGCCCTGTAGGGCACAGAGTCAGAATCGGCAGGTTGGCACGCAGTGTAATATACTGAAGACATTGCTGAAGCCATGCCAAGCTCTCCCTGGAAAGCTGTACAGTCCATTAGCTGGGAGCACTGGGACCTGTACCAGCCAAACAGAATGCTGATGTCTCCATGACAGCTAATGCTGCTGCCAGGTCACGTCAAGGAAAAATCAGTGACACCGGATCCAGGGGACATGCTGGTGTCTCAGTAAATCATGCCATTAGCATGTACAAGGGATTAGTCTGCATCTTAAATTGCACGGCTGCACATACTTCCGGTAAATCTTCAGAGAAATGGCAATACCTCTTTATATTTTGCTGCTAAAAACCCCCAAAAAAATGCTTTTTACACTCAATTTTTCCCCACATCCACTTTGTTTTTTGTGATAGCCTGATCATTTGCCAGTACTTTCTGCCTTTTCTGAAAAGGTGAATCACAGGCATGCTGCTTCTCCATTTTTCCTGACAGTGAATCTCACAATGCTTTGCTTTTCCCCACTCACTTCTGTTTATTTGGAATGTACAGTGCACGTTCGTTGTGGTCATGAGCACTACTCTATGCATACTACAAATCTCATCGTTCCTGGTCCATCTGGAGTGAGCAAGAGTGGGCAGACTACAATCATACCGGGGGACCATGGAGAACAAACGTAGACACCCTCCAACAGGAAGTCAGATCACCGCAGAAAAAAAAAAGAATCTGGGGGACACTGAAAGCCATAAATAGAAAGTACTTTTTTTTTAATCAAGAATACATACTTCAATAGAAATATATTTTTTAACCAGTTCCAGCCTGGAAGGATTTGCCCCCTTAATGACCAGGCCATTGTTTGCAAATTGGCACTGCGAAACTTGAAAATTGCGTGGTCGTACTGCGCTGTACCAAAAGAATATTGATGTCCTTTTTTTCCCCCACAAATAGAGCTTTCTTTTGGTGGTATTTGATCACCTGTGCAATTTTTTGCGTTCTAAACAAAAAGAGCAACAATTCTAAGAGGGGGAAAATTATATATATATACACAGTGGGTACGGAAAGTATTCAGACCCCCTTAAATTTTTCACTCTTTGTTATATTGCAGCCATTTGCTAAAATCATTTAGGTTCATTCTTCTTCCTCATGAATGTACACATAGCACCCCATACTGACAGAAAAACACAGAATTGTTGACATTGTTGCAGATTTATTAAAAAAGAAAAACTGAAATATCACATGGTCCTAAGTATTCAGACCCTTTGCTCAGTATTTAGTAGAAGCCCCCTTTTGATCTAATACAGCCAGGAGTCTTTTTGGAAAAGATGCAACAAGTCTTTCACACCTGGATTTGGGGATCCTCTGCCATTCCTCCTTGCAGATCCTCTCCAGTTCTGTCAGGTTGGATGGTAAACATTGGTGGACAGCTATTGTTAGGTCTCTCCAGAGATGCTCAATTGGGTTTAAGTCAGGGCTCTGGCTGGGCCATTCAAGAACAGTCACGGAGTTGTTGTGAAGCCACTCCTTCGTTATTTTAGCTGTGTGCTTAGGGTCATTGTCTTGTTGTAAGGTAAACCTTCGGCCCAGTCTGAGGTCCAGAGCACTCTGGAGAAGGTTTTTGTCCAGGATATCCCTGTACTTGGCCGCATTCATCTTTCCCTCGATTGCAACCAGTCGTCCTGTCCCTGCAGCTGAAAAACACCCCCACAGCATGATGCTGCCACCACCATGCTTCACTGTTGGGACTGTATTGGACAGGTGATGAGCAGTGCCTGGTTTTTTCCACACATACCGCTTAGAATTAAGGCCAAAAAGTTCTATTTTGGTCTCATCAGACCAGAGAATCTTATTTCTCACCATCTTGGAGTCCTTCAGGTGTTTTTTAGCAAACTCCATGCGGGCTTTCATGTGTCTTACACTGAGGAGAGGCTTCCGTCGGGCCACTCTGCCATAAAGCCCCGACTGGTGGAGGGCTGCAGTGAGGGTTGACTTTCTACAACTTTCTCCCATCTCCTGACTGCATCTCTGGAGCTCAGCCACAGTGATCTTTGGGTTCTTCTTTACCTCTCTCACCAAGGCTCTTCTCCCCCGATAGCTCAGTTTGGCCGGACGGCCAGCTCTAGGAAGGGTTCTGGTCATCCCAAACGTCTTCCATTTGAGGATTATGGAGGCCACTGTGCTCTTAGGAACCTTAAGTGCAGCAGAAATATTTTTGTAACCTTGGCCAGATCTGTGCCTTGCCACAATTCTGTCTCTGAGCTCTTCAGGCAGTTCCTTTGACCTCCTGATTCTCATTTGCTCTGACATGCATTGTGATCTGGAAGGTCTTATATAGACAGGTGTGTGGCTTTCCTAATCAAGTCCAATCAGTATAATCAAACACAGCTGGACTCAAATGAAGGTGTAGAACCATCTCAAGGATGATCAGAAGAAATGGAAAGCACCTGAGTTAAATATATGAGTGTCACAGCAAAGGGTCTGAATACTTAGGACCATGTGATATTTCAGTTTTTCTTTTTTAATAAATCTGCAACAATGTCAACAATTCTGTGTTTTTCTGTCAGTATGGGGTGCTATGTGTACATTCATGAGGAAGAAGAATGAACTTAAATGATTTTTAGCAAATGGCTGCAATATAACAAAGAGTGAAAAATTTAAGGGGGTCTGAATACTTTCCGTACCCACTGTAGGCCTGGTCTGTAAAAGCGAAGTTCCACTGGTTTTTGTATGTTAAAAGTCAGCAGCTACAAAAAGTGTAGCTGCTGACTTTTAGGCTTTGTTCACACCTGAGTGTTTTTCAGCTCGAAAAATGCTCGTCTCTGAAGTCTCAAAACACCCAACAAGCAAAATCCCAGTAATTTCAATGGCCCCTGTTCACATCTGAGCGTTTTGTCGCCTGAAGCTTGAAAAGGTACATGAACTTCATTTTTGGCACATTATAAGCGTTTTTGTTAGATATCAATGCCTGCCTCCAAACACCTGCAAAGAACGCCTGAAAACAATACTCTCAGATGTAAATGAAGCCTTAATAAACACACTCACCTGTCCCGCGGTCCAGCGATGCGGCCGACCGAAGCCTCGGTTCTCTCCCTCTTCTCCCCGTGGCACCGTCATCTCTACTGTGGGCACCCGGCTGTGACAGCTTGCGGCTTAACAGCTGGGTGCGCACTGCGCATGCGCGAGTCGAGCTGCACGTCCTGAGCGGACCCGCAATCTTCTGGGTCCTGTGACGTGTCCTAGAAGATTGCAGGGAGGGAGGAGGAGAGGAGAACTTCCGCTCGGGTTGCCTAGGCGTCACATATAGGTACCCGCTCCCCCCCCCCCCCCAAAAAATGACATGCCGATTTGGCAGGAATGAGGTTAGGAGGCCTTAAAGCGGAAGTTCCACTTTTGAGTGGAACTCCGCTTTAAGTGGTTAATGTCTTTGGTCAGCCTCATTGGCTGGCAGATTGCACGGGCGCTCTATTTTTCAGTGTTAGTCTGAAGTCTCGGAAGGTCGGATGTATAATCCATACAACATTATCCCAGACATAAGGAATATTGGTCTCTCCTGGGGTCATTCAATGATCTTGTACGCTGCGCTGTTAATTACGTATTTGTTTAAGGCCTACTCAATGCAGGATGTATTGATGCCTGGTTGCCATGGTGATGACTATACACAATATTTAGCTGTAAGGCACGGTTTACAAGAGACGTGTGAACAGGTTGCCAGGTTTAATTAAACTTCATTACTAGATGTAGGTTGTGTAAGCTGCAATGCGTTTTTATAGCAGGTTACAATAAAGGCCTTCACACAGCGCAGATTAAAGTGGAATTACACTTCATCCGAGCACCACAAACCAAAAACACTATTGGCAAACTCACCCATCCATCCATGTCTCCAGGGTTTGTTTTGTTGGGAAATCACTTTGAAAAACACCCCCCTAGCATTTCCAGTCATGGCCATCTAATGTGAGGACAGATAATTCATGTAGCATTTACTTCCTGGAATCCATCTGCCCTTAGCTCCATCATGCAGACAGGAGGTCTTAGCTGAGAAGACTCCTCCTACCCTCCTGAAGACTCCTGGGATGTGTGACCTCATTTGCCTAGGCATGGAAACCAGGAATTAACTGAACAAATGTCAAAACAAAAAGTATAAAACAAGTAAATCTAATATACTTTCCTATCTATTTAATAATAATAATAGCAGCATAAGGATTAAAAATAGTCAATGTTGATTGAGAGAGTGACGTTCTTTTTTTAACCACTTGCCGACCGCTTACTGAGCTGGTACTGCGGCAAAGTGGCTCGTTATCGTCCAGCGACATAAACCTATGTCGCTGGATCCCGCCCCCTTGCGGCGCGCGCACGCGCCGCTGGAGACTCCCTCCCGCTCTATTCAGACAAAAAGTATAAAACAAGTAAATCTAATATACTTTCCTATCTATTTAATAATAATAATAATAGCAGCATAAGGATTAAAAATAGTCAATGTTGATTGAGAGAGTGAAGTTCCTTTTTTAACCACTTGCCGACCGCTCACTGAGCTGGTACTGCGGCAAAGTGACTCGTTATCGTACAGCGACGTAGATCTTCGTCGCTGGATCCCGCCCCCTCTCGGGGGGGGGGGGGGGGGATGCGCGCGCCACCGGAGGCTCGCTCCCGCTCTATTCAGACAGAGGGAGTCGGGCCAGGGGTGGAGAGGCGGTGATCACCACCGCTCTTCCCCGATCATCGGGGATCGAGTGAGGAAATCCGCCCGCTTGTGTAAATTGTGTAAAGTATTTTTATCTAAAATTCACCCCCGAGGCCGGAACTCCGCTTTAATCACCCCCTGTAAGTTTTGGGTAGTTTGCCTCATTCGTGTAAACTGATACATTCTGTTGGAGAGTTTGTGCTTTTGATAAGCAACGTCTGTTGCCAGCTGGAACACCAAATAAAAAAAAAGAAGAAAGAAAGCCTAAAGTGTTACTAAACCCAGGAGCCTGCATTCACTATATCTGGTCTCCCACAGTACACAGAACATGGAAATGCAAGTAAATATAAACTGCTAAATACCTTTTCTCACCAGCAGTATATAGCAGTCTTGTGATATTTATCAGTGTCTGGTTATATCTTGTAGGAGGAGTTTTCTTTCTCCTCTGATTGTCCTGTGAGGCTGCAGGACCCCTGATCACATGCACTTTGCCAAAAAAGAGAACAACTCTAGCAATACACACCAAACTGAGCATGTGCAGCTTGTCCCCAAGGCTCTGTACTATCAGGAGATTGATTGGGGACAGTAAAAGAACGGGAGAAACAAAGAAGACAGGATCAAACAGTCTTTTTACACAATGCAAAGTTTTAACCCCTTAGGTTTAGTGAGTATACCTAGCATGCTTTAATTCATATACAGACCGATTTTACTGTTGTGGGTTTAGTATTATGTAAGGCTGCTTCGTGTACACTAGCGGCTCCTAAATGGGATTTCTCTAGCGCTCATCGACAGACGTAGTCCTCGGTGATACAGCACCTTCGGGTTATGTTACCTCCGCAGGAGCAGGACTAGACAGGAAATTAAAAAGCTCTGGCCACACCCTAGGGGCAGTCCCAGAGGGTATATCCTCTCTCTCTCTGCCTCAGCAAATCAGTTATTTTCTGTCTAGTTAGGAGTAAGGACCTAGATACCTTGCTGGGATCTTAGGTCCTGGCAAGAATTTTTTTCTAAAAGGATTTTTAGACAGCTTTTTTTCTCCAGTGTTCCTGTGAGATCTTCAAGCAAGAAAGCTGAACTGGGCGACAGGCTGGATGTTGAGATCCGGTGGTCACCCCAGTTCAGCCTACGAGCGCGTGCAGGCCATAGCTCCGCGCTGGGTCGGCCGCGACAAAAGTCCCATTAAAAGGACTGAACCCGCGAGTTAAACGTCTCGCTGAAACGCCAAAGACCATGAGTCACGGCGTCCGTATCGGTCGACAGCCCTCCCGCCCCGGTGGAGAGGGGTACTGTCAGGAGTTGGTGCCCGCCTGGTTCCGGTATGGTGAGTAGTATGTTCCCCCTTTTTCCCTGACGGGTTTTGTGGTGAACGCGGGCCCCTCTCTGTATGGTAAGAAAGAGTTCTTTCTATCCTATAACATGTCACAAATCCTCCTACTTTGAGTGTGATTTTATGTGTGCAAAAAGCCAGGAGGCTTGGTTTGGGAGCTAACAATCTATTGTATACATGTTTTAAAGATGTAATCTGTGGCATTCTGGGAATCTTATGGGTTAAGTATAAGCTACCTACCAGTCAGAAGCCACGGACATGTTGACTGCCTTCCAAATCAGATCTCCAGCTATTAGCAGGCCTCCCGAACGGCCATGCGGTCCGCCAGGGCCGGTACCGCCAACCACGCCATATCCCCATGCAGAGAGAGTGTTGTGTGCCCTGCAGCACACCGCTAGTCAGCACAGGCCGCCGCCATTTTTTTTGCTGGATCGCACGAGCCGCCATTTTGGCGTAGCCTCGTGTCTCCAGCATGGGGGCGGCCATGTTTGAGGTGATCCTACACCTCGTGGAGCTTGGGGGAGGCGCCGGAAGGCGTGCAGAGGGGCGGAGCCGCCTCCCTTCTTCCTGGGCAGCCAGCCAAAAGACTTCCTGTTTGTCAAGACAGCGCTGTAAGCTGTTGCAGTTTAACTCTGAGCATCAAGTGGTGAGCCTGGGGGTCTATCTCTCTCTCTCTCGATCGATAGGGATCCCTAGCAGGTAACACTAAGGGGCTTTTTGTGGCGCTGGGGGTCAGAAAAAAAAAAAAAAAAAAAAGTTTTTTTCTTTTGAATTATATTATCCAGGAAGTAACTGGAGTTATCATGGACCCTGCCACACATATTCCCCCACCTGTTTCCCTCGAGGGGGCCTCGGGACCCGCCGGTGCACAGAGTATAGAGTCATTTACAGCAATTTTGGAGTCTATGGTGGCTCGGGTGGAGGCGGCCTGTCAGGGACGGGGGTCAAGGAAGCGACCCCCGCCTACCCCTATACCATCTGACACCTCTGACTCAGATTCAGAGATGGTCACGGCAGTTGCAGGTTCCTCTGCAAGGGCTGTTATCCCAGGTAAAGCCCCCTCAGACAGTGAGGAGGACGTTTCTTCTCCTGCTATAATTCAGGAAGAAGCATTGGTGGACGCACTAGTTGTGGCAGTGCAAGAAACCTTAAAACTTGAGGCTTTACCGGCAGAGGCAACTGAAACAGAGAGGCCTTTCGGTACTAATAAGCCCATCAAGATGGCGAAGGCTTTTCCGGTACCTAAATGTTTTGATAATCAGATTAAAGGAGAATGGGAGCATTCTAAACGTACCTTTACTATTTCCAAGCGTATTGCTAGACGCTATCCGTTTGAGGAATCCATCATCAAGAAATGGACGGTACCACCAGTCGTGGATCCGCCTATTTCCAGGCTGAATAAAGCCACGGTTATTCCAGTGGAGGACACTTCGTCCTTTAAGGATCCGGTGGATCGAAAGATAGAAGCAGAGTCCCGCACTATCTTTTCTCTGATAGGGTCAGCATTTAGACCAGTAATTGTTATTGGTCTAGTTTCCCAGACACTTACGGAATGGGCGAAAATGGTACGCCAAGATCTTAGGGGAAAAGATATTCCCCAGGAGACATCTGATTTGATGGAACAGATCATACAAGGGCTACGGTTTATCTGTGACGCAGCCTTGGACACAACTCCCTTATTAGGGCATGCATCTAAGTTAGCAGTGATCCTCAGACGTGTGCTGTGGTTAAAATGCTGGTCAGCTGACCTAGGTTCCAAAAAGACCTTGACCAATCTCCCCTTTCAGGGGAATCGTCTATTTGGGGCCAACCTAGATGAAATCATTAAGGATGCCACTGGGGGCAAGAGCACTTTCTTGCCACAGGCTGCAAAAGCTAAGGGACCTCGCAACAAGCGAGGACCTTTCTTTACCGCCCATAAAGGGCGCCCGGCTGGTACTAGCGGGAAAGGCAAGACTCCTCCAGGAGGATTCAAGAAGGGCTGGTCGAACAAGCAGAGGACCAACCCAGCCAAACCCGAAGCAAAGGAGTACACAGCCTGAAGGTGCGCCCCCACCCGGTTTCAGGGTGGGGGGACGTTTTCACCGGTATTCAGGACATCAGATCAAGCATCTACCACTACTACCGGTGCGATTCTTCCCTTCCAACATTTAAGTACCACAGGAAGCGGTAGTTACCGTTCCCTGAATAGATCTTTTCCTTTACCCTTTCCTAAGATTAGTCCCGATACCTCACAGGAATCGGATCTGGTTGACCAGATAGGCCAAGTAGCCTCTAGTCGGGTGACTTCGGTCCCTGAGGTTCAACCAGAAAAGATCACCCTTCCTGATAACTATCAGGTATCTGATAAATGTGTGGAAACAGAAAACGACCAGACTTTCTCGGATGGTCGGGGCCAGATAGCTCTAGGGACGCCTGGTTCAGATCCAATCAGCGCCAGTGGTCCTAGAAATTCTAGGCTGGCCTCCTCAAGCCGGCCTGGCCGACTTGGACATGCTAGTCGCAGACGTTCCGTGGGAACTTCGTCTCAGGGAGTGTCTGTGGTCTCTAGGACCAAGTTACCTTCGTGCTTTACAGTCGCTGGTTTTAATGGCCTGGCCATTGAGACCCAAGTACTGAAGGACAGAGGGTTGTCTACTTCAGTCATTTCTACCCTTATTAAAGCAAGGAAAGCGACTTCCAGCAAAGTCTATTATCACACATGGAAGACTTATATTGCGTGGTGCGAATCTTTAGGATTTCCTCCACGTACCTATTCGGTGTCTCGAATATTGGCCTTTTTGCAACAAGGGGTTGAGCAGAAGCTAGCCTTGAGCACCATCAAGGGTCAAGTTTCAGCATTAGCAATCTTCTTTCAGAAGCCGTTAGCTACCAAATCCTTGGTGCGGAATTTCATCCAGGGGGTGCGGCACCTGGCTCCTCCAGTCCGCGCGCCCTTACCGCCCTGGGATCTTAATTTGGTTTTGTCGGTTCTACAGAAACCTCCCTTTGAAAACATCAGGGAGATTCCCTTGCTTACTTTATCCCAGAAGGTGGCCTTCTTGGTGGCTATTACTTCTGCTCGCAGGGTGTCAGAACTGGCTGCATTATCATGCCAGTCCCCATACCTAGTGATTCATAGGGATAAGGTAGTACTTCATCCTAAGCCATCTTTTCTTCCTAAGGTGGTTTCAGATTTTCATCTGAATGAGGATATTGTACTACCTTCCTTGTGTCCTCAGCCCAAGCATCATCGGGAACATGCGTTGCATTCCTTAGATGTGGTTTGGGCAATCAGGGTATACCTGAAAGCTACGGAATCATTCCGTAAGACGGATTCACTTTTTGTGATCACGGATGGCCCCAGAAAGGGTTTGCCTGCATCTGCCGCGACCATTGCCAAATGGATTAGACAAACGGTGGTACAGGCTTATTCTATTAAGGGTCAGAGTCCTCCGTTCCCTGTTAGGGCGCACTCCACTCGAGCGCTCAGTACTTCCTGGGCCTTTCGCCATCAGGCGTCAGTGGTCCAAGTATGTAAGGCGGCCACCTGGTCGTCGGTACATACCTTTACTAAATTCTATAAAATTGATGTGACGGCATCGGCGGATGCCTCATTTGGCCGCAAGGTTTTGCAGGCCGCAATTTGAGGAGACCGGTGGTCTACCTCGAGGGTTTTTTTCTGTTTGAAAATTTTTTTTTGAGTCTCATCATTAAGGATGAGCATTGTAAATTTCTAGTTGGCACCGGTTGGGCCTTCTAGATTGGGATTTGATTTCCATTTTCCCACCCCTCAGTTGTGATACTGCTCTGGGACGTCCCGAAGGTGGTGTATCACCGAGGACTACGTCTGTCGATGAGCGCTAGAGAAAAATGGATTTTTGTAAAATCTTACCGTAAAATCCTTTTCTCTTAGCTCATCGACAGACGTAGTCCCCGCCCCTCTGTTTTGGAGTTGGGTTGGGTTAAATTCTCTAAGCACTGCTTTTTCACATAACTGATTTGCTGAGGCAGAGAGAGAGAGGATATACCCTCTGGGACTGCCCCTAGGGTGTGGCCAGAGCCTTTTAATTTCCTGTCTAGTCCTGCTCCTGCGGAGGTAACATAACCCGAAGGTGGTGTATCACCGAGGACTACGTCTGTCGATGAGCTAAGAGAAAAGGATTTTACGGTAAGATTTTACAAAAATCCATTTTTTAGGAGCTTTTGCCATTTTTATTTGCCAAAGCTTCTAAAATCCACTTCATAAAAGCCTATGTATCAATATACACGTAGGGTTTTTACAGCGTTTAGGAGCTGCTGCGGTCAGGGGAGTTTCAACCTCCTTCTGAACACGGAAGAAATCGCGTTCAGGATAGTAACGTTTTGACCGCCGCTTGTGTTTTTCCCGCTGCTGCAGGAAATGTAGGCAGATTTTACATGAAGCCTAAAAAAGGAAACTAATGCAGCCATTACATCTAAGAATTGGTAAGATAAAGTATAATAAATGTTTGCTTTTGGATTTAATACAGTTTTAAAAACCCACTTTAATTCCACCCTTTTTTTGGGTGTAATGCCTTTTAAAAAGAATAAAATCTCATTGTCTCTTGGGATTACCGTATATACTTGAGTATAAGCCGACCCGAATATAAGCTGAGGCGCCTAATTTTACCACAAAAAGTGGGAAAACTTATTGACTCGAGTATACAGTGCCTTGCGAAAGTATTCGGCCCCCTTGAACTTTGCGACCTTTTGCCACATTTCAGGCTTCAAACATAAAGATATAAAACTGTAATTTTTTTGTGAAGAATCAACAAGTGGGACACAATCACGAAGTGGAACGAAATTTATTGGATATTTCAAACTTTGTTAACAAATAAAAAACTGAAAAATTGGGCGTGCAAAATTATTCAGCCCCTTTACTTTCAGTGCAGCAAACTCTCTCCAGAAGTTCAGTGAGGATCTCTGAATGATCCAATGTTGACCTAAATGACTAATGATGATAAATAGAATCCACCTGTGTGTAATCAAGTCTCCGTATAAATGCACCTGCACTGTGATAGTCTCAGAGGTCCGTTTAAAGCGCAGAGCGCATCATGAAGAACAAGGAACACACCAGGCAGGTCCGAAATACTGTTGTGGAGAAGTTTAAAGCCGGATTTGGATACAAAAAGATTTCCCAAGCTTCAAACATCCCAAGGAGCATTGTGCAAGCGATAATATTGAAATGGAAGGAGTATCAGACCACTGCAAATCTACGAAGACCTGGCCGTCCCTCTAAACTTTCAGCTCATACAAAGAGAAGACTGATCAGAGATGCAGCCAAGAGGCCCATGATCACTCTGGATGAACTGCAGAGATCTACAGCTGAGGTGGGAGACTCTGTCCATAGGACAACAATCAGTCGCATACTGCACAAATCTGGCCTTTATGGAAGAGTGGCAAGAAGAAAGCCATTTCTTAAAGATATCCATAAAAAGTGTTGTTTAAAGTTTGCCACAAGCCACCTGGGAGACACACCAAACATGTGGAAGAAGGTGCTCTGGTCAGATGAAACCAAAATCGAACTTTTTGGCAACAATTCAAAACGTTATGTTTGGCGTAAAAGCAACACAGCTCATCACCCTGAACACACCATCCCCACTGTCAAACATGGTGGTGGCAGCATCATGGTTTGGGCCTGCTTTTCTTCAGCAGGGACAGGGAAGATAAAATTGATGGGAAGATGGATGGAGCCAAATACAGGACCATTCTGGAAGAAAACCTGATGGAGTCTGCAAAAGACCCGAGACTGGGATGGAGATTTGTCTTCCAACAAGACAATGATCCAAAACATAAAGCAAAATCTACAATGGAATGGTTCACAAATAAACATATCCAGGTGTTAGAATGGCCAAGTCAAAGTCCAGACCTGAATCCAATCGAGAATCTGTGGAAAGAGCTGAAAACTGTTGTTCACAAACGCTCTCCATCCAACCTCACTGAGCTCGAGCTGTTTTGCAAGGAGGAATGGGAAAAAGTTTCAGTCTCTTGATGTGCAAAACTGATAGAGACATACCCCAAGCGACTTACAGCTGTAATCGCAGCAAAAGGTGGCGCTACAAAGTATTAACTTAAGGGGGGCTGAATAATTTTGCACGCCCAATTTTTCAGTTTTTTATTTGTTAAAGTTTGAAATTTCCAATAAATTTTGTTCCACTTCATGATTGTGTCCCACTTGTTGTTGATTCTTCACAAAAATTGAGTTTTATATCCTATTTGTTTGAAGCCTGAAATGTGGCAAAAGGTCGCAAAGTTCAAGGGGGCCGAATACTTTCGCAAGGCACTGTAAGCCTAGGGTGGGAAATGCATCAGCTACTGGACCCAACTGAACCACCACGAGACCCAAAACAGGGGCTGCGGGCATGGTGCAGGGGCTGCGGACATGGTACAGGAGATGCAGGGCTGTGGGCATGGCACAGGAGATGGTACAGGCATGGTACAGGAGATGGTACAGGCATGGTATAGGAGATGCAGGGCTGTGGGCATGGTACAGGAGATGGTACAGGCATGGCACAGATGGTACAGGAGATGCAGTGCTGCGGGCATGGTACAGGAGATGGTACAGGCATGACACAGATGGTACAGGCATGGTATAGGAGATGCAGGGCTGTGGGCATGGTACAGGAAATGGTTCAGGCATGGCACAGATGGTACAGGAGATGCAGTGCTGCGGGCATGGTACAGGAAAATCTCCCGTACTATGCCCGCAGCACTGCATCTCCTGAGGAGATGCAGGGGCTGCGGAGGATTCTCGCTTACCTTTCCACCTTACATTTAAAAATGGCGCCGCCTGCAGCAACACGTCACCACGCATGCGCCATCTGCCCGGGAATAGCCGAGCGTGTACGGACTTTTACCGAGCGGTGGTGGCGCCTGCGCACTGACCGGGGAAAAGGTAAGTGAGACCGTGACTCGAGTATAAGCTGATGGGGGCTTTTTCAGCATAAAAAAACCTGCTGAAAAAGTTGGCTTATACTCGAGTATATACGGTATGTCTTCAGTTTTTGAGTTGGTCACAAACAAGTTTTCCAGCTGTAACTTTTATCTATGGATCATTGAAGGCTTCCTTCTATCTCATCTCAGAAGGGTGAATTCTTCACATAATCATTGCATCAAAGCCATCCATTCTGGCGAATGTTCTGCTCACTAAATACAGCGAATGTTACTGCGAGATTAGATTTCCTATTGATGAATGGAGATGTCGGTAAAACATAATAATATTGATCAGCAGAAAGCAAGTGTGCTTTTTAAATGCTTCTGCGTTCTTTGTGGCTGAATTGTGGCACACGATGGAGGAAATTCATCAACCCGCCACTTTGCTTATTAATATTCAGTAGAGCAATGCCATCTGGAATGTGATTGGTTGCCGTACACACTCGTCCAATCCAGAAAATCGCCTTTGTTTCCAGTTAGTGTAGATGATGATTTTATGTAGCGAAATCCCCAAATTTTTCTTTTCCCCACAGAAACAGCTGTAACATGGGAAAGTTGTGTTTTTTTGGCTCTCGCTGAGATCCAGCCAACTGGGAATGAGTGTCACTGAGCTGTTTATGGGAGTGTGACCCTCTAATGTCACATGGTGGGGCTGCGTTCTCTCATCACCGGATGGACCTTCCAGTGTTTTTCTTTGATGAAATCTCTTTTTGTTTATTTTGAGGACGGCTGAAAATGTAAATTGGTTCCTACAGAAAGTGGTCAACTTTTAAAACGGACCCTGTTTTTTGCTAATTAACCACTTCAGCCTTGAAAGGTTTACCCCCCCCCCCCCTCATGACCAGGCTGTTTTTTGGGATAAGGCACTGACAATTGCACGATCGTGCAACGATGTACCCAAATAAAATGGATGTCCTTTTTCCCCACAAATAGAGCTTTCTTTTGGTGGGATTTGATCACCTTTGCGGTTTTTATTTTTTGCGCTAGAAACAAAAAAAGACCAACAATTTTGAAAAAAAAAAAAAGATACTTCTTGCTACAAAACCTATATCCAATAAAAAAAATGTAAAAAATCAAATTCCTTCATCAATTTAGGCCAAAATGTATTTTGCTACATATTTTTGGTAAAAAAAAAATCCCAATAAGTGTATATTAATTGGCGATCTTTAGCGGACTGCCGCGGACAAATCTGGCACTAAGTGACACTTTTTGGGGACCAGTTACACCAATACAGTGATCAGTGCTAAAAAAAAATGCACTGTCACTCTACTAATGACACTGGCAGGGAAGGGGTTAACATTAGGGGCGATAAAATGAATAAATGTGCTCCTAGGGAGTGCTTGCCAACTGTGTGGGGGAAGGGGTGCTTTGGGGGAAGACAGATCTGTGTTTCTGCTTAGCTGGGACACAAGATCTCCATCTTCCCTTCTGACAGAACGGCTATTTGTTTTGTTTACATATGCAGGACCTTTGTTCTGCCTCTCCTGAGAACCATAGGCATGTTGTACGCCGGACCTCATTGGCTCCCGCTGTGTCCAGTCACAGCAGTCGCAGGTCGCCGCTGGCATGCGTTCACGCTCCAGACCCAGTTCATAAAGTAACGTACAGGTACGCAATTTTGTGCAGGATGGTATATCTCGTTTGTCCGTAACACATTAAAGTAGAACTATAGGCTTTTTTTTTCTCATTTTAGATGGATGTTTTCTCAGTCAGTGTTCGTCATTAAAAGACTCCAAACATGGAGTTCAGCTTTAACAGGAGGGGAGGACAGAGGGATCTACTAAACACGTAAATTAAAGTTGTAGTGTCCCAAAACTTCCACTAGATGTCACCATACTACAGAACAATAACAATCTCATTCAGTTCAATAAAACACAGAATAATTACAATAAAAGTGAGGCAGAACAACCTGGCAGTCATAGATGTGTGCAGGGGGTGTGCCTGGGCACACCATAATCAACCTGTGCAGCACAGATTCCCCCTGCTATTTTCCCAAAGCCCCCCAACGGGGCTAATGAAAAAGAAAAAAGTAAAAATAAATACATAAAGTTGTAAAAAAAGAAATTAACTAAAATCATAAAATAAATATGTACCTTCACTTTACATACACTCGAGAGTATGGAGACTTTGCCATCTATGGGAAATTTCGGTCAGCTTGACCTGGCACTGCTGCCAGGTTTTAACATTGGCTTCTATGGAAAATTTTGGTCAGCTTGACATGGCACTGCTCCTGAACTGTAAGTGACAGGGAACCCGGAGTACCGAGTGGGGACCCAGGACTATACCATATCAGGTTTTGGGGTCAAACAGCTTGCCTAGGTAATCTACCATGTCGTAGTCCTGTGTCCCCTCAACATGCTCCCCAAGTTTGGTGTCCCTGTCACTTATGGTTTGGGAGCACTGCCATGTCAAGCTGACCAAGATTTACCATAGAGCTAGTGAATTTAGATGCATTGAGAGGTGAAAAAAGGTTTTGCTTCTCTTTAAGTACATTTTTGTTTTACATGCATGCTCTGGTCCCATTGTGTACTTAAAGTGGGGCATTCCTGTTCTGACACTGTCCTCTGCCCTACTGCCACCAACTTCTGCCCTCCTGACATGTCCTCTGCCCTACAGCCACCAACTTCTGCCCTACTGCCACCAACCTCTGCCCTCCTGACATGTCCACTGCCCTACTGCCACCAACCTCTGCCCTCCTGACATGTCAACTGCCCTACTGCCACCAACCTCTGCCCTCCTGACATGTCCACTGCCCTACTGCCACCAACCTCTGCCCTCCTGACATGTCCACTGCCCTACTGCCACCAACCTCTGCCCTCCTGACATGTCCACTGCCCTACTGCCACCAACCTCTGCCCTCCTGACAGGTCCACTGCCCTACTGCCACCAACCTCTGCCCTCCTGAAATGTCAACTGCCCTACTGCCACCAACCTCTGCCCTCCTGACAGGTCCACTGCCCTACTGCCACCAACCTCTGCCCTCCTGACATGTCCACTGCCCTACTGCCACCAACCTCTGCCCTCCTGACATGTCCACTGCCCTACTGCCACCAACCTCTGCCCTCCTGACATGTCCACTGCCCTACTGCCACCAACCTCTGCCCTCCTGACATGTCCACTGCCCTACTGCCACCAACCTCTGCCCTCCTGACATGTCCACTGCCCTACTGCCACCAACCTCTGCCCTCCTGACATGTCCACTGCCCTACTGCCACCAACCTCTGCCCTCCTGACATGTCCACTGCCCTACTGCCACCAACCTCTGCCCTTCTGACATGTCCACTGCTCTGCTGACACCATCCACTGCCCTATTGTTTTTTACATTTATTTATAAGAGTGTGTGTAAGTATATATACTGTATTTGTGTGTATGTTTTATTATATATATATATATAATTATTATTTTTTTTTACACACACGTGTCTGAGATTTGGGGTGCACACCCTAATGCCATAGCCTGCTCACACTTATGCTGGCAGTGAATCTTCTGGTTTGGTGCAATGGGAATATAATGCAAATTCCCCCATTCCAGCCTGCTGGTTGCTCAGTGAAGGGGGCAATAAATCAGTGCAGTGTTACACTGACAGCACTGTGTTTAGCAGCAAAGCCACGACTGGTAGTACAGACTTTTTTCTGCCTTTGCTGATTTGTATCCTTGTTCCAGGTCAGTGATCCAGAAGGCATTAAATCTAGAAGACCAGCATCACAGCCAGGCAAGGAAAATGTCATTGTTGGCTCCTTCAATGCATTATGGGATTTGTAGTGTGCATAGAGCAGGGCACTCCCTTTTCCAGAAAAATGAAAATGAGGGAGAAAAGGAGAGGTTTGGTAGTTTGTGGAGGAGGCAGAAAAACACAGAATATTGCATTAAAATAGATTACAGGGCCATTTTTGGAGAATCAGGTTATCCTTTAGTGTCACTTTATATCTGAAGTTTCGGGGAGCTGTGTAGTTTAGTACGGAGCGAGCTTTTAGCAATTTTTACTTTGAAGGCGACGTGTATTATTTTTTCCTTGGGGTAAGGTGAGTAGGTGTGAGGTTTACGTGTTGCAGTCACCCCGTCCCCAGTCACATGGAGGTCCGTTACATGAGCGTACGTGTATTTGTAGACTGGCGGCTCCATCCTGTGACAGCGGCAGGTGTCTCCGCTCACTGTACAGCCTGCAATGTTTCCTCGTGTCACTCTACTCCTTCACAGGCTCTGTGGCGCGGCTGTAAAAACATTTTGACTTCATTTACATGGCTCCAGGCACGGTGGCTTTAAAGTGACATTCTGTTCTCCCTGGACTGAGAAAGTAAAAGGTGATGTGTAGTCAGAACTTTTTGGAATAGTCAGGAAAAGTTGGAAGTGCTGTCAGGTTTTTATTGCTGTCTGCGTCCCCTCTGGGTAACTTTACCCTCCCTGTTTATCTTGGTGACCCTTAGCAACACTTTCTGTCTTGGGGACAAGTCTAAAATGTCACATCTGTCACCAAACAAGAGGTGAGGAAAAATCCTAGTGGGGACGCCCGTTGCCTTTAAGGATAGGTTCACTTTTTTAGAAAAAATAATAATAAATGCACATTTTTTTTTTCGGCAGGTAAAAAATATGTATTTTTTCTAATAAAAAAAATTTGTAGTATTTTTTTGTAGTAGGGGCGTGTAAAGTATTGCACTGGGGATCAGCAGATCGCTGATGCCATGCAGGTCTCCTGCCCACTGTCAGCAAATCTGTGTGCTTGTACCTCCCGTACGGGTAAGCCAATATACCCTTGCAGGATGACTCCATGAACTACCACAACACTCCACTGCACTCCATCATTCATTGAGAATTTCAAGCAGACAACCACTAAGGACGTTGGGGCTTGTAGTTCATTCAGACACACAGAGCTGTTTGTATGAATGACATTGCCGTATGGGCGGAGCCCTGCACAGCCGCGCTTTTTTAAAAAAAGAGAGCGCTAGTACGGGGGACTTCTCCCCATACTGCTGCACAGGGAGGGGGGCAGCGGCTGCAGCACTGAAAACATGTTACATGTGCCATCCTAAAATCGGATGTAACATATTCCCAAAGGTGAACTTATCTCTTAACCAGTTCTGGACCGGAAGGATTTGCCCCCTTAATGTCCAGGCCATTTTTTTGTGATTCGGCACTGCGTTATTTTAAAGGAAAATTGCGCGGTCATGCAACACTGTACCAAAATAAAATTGATGTTATTTTTTCCCCATAAATAGAGCTTTCTTTTGGTGGTATTTGATCACCGCTGCGATTTTTTATTTTTTGCGCTATTAACAAAAAAAGAGCGACAAATCTGGAAAAAAAAACCCTTACTATTTTCACATTCTGCTATATAACATTCCCCCCCCAAAAAAAATGTAAAAATTAAAAATGTTTTCATTCTTTTAGGCCACCTTGTATTCGGCTACATATTTTTGGTAAAAAAATCGCAATAAGCGTATTTTGATTGGTTTGCACAAAAGTTATCTATAAACTAGAGGAAAGATTTGTCAGTTTTATTTATGTTTTACTAGTAATAGTGATGATGTGCAATATTTAGCGGGACTGCAAAATTGCGGCGGACAGATCGGACCCCTAACTGACATTTTTGACACTTTTGGGGGGACCAGTGACATTACTACAGTAATCAGTGCTAAAAATATGCACTGTTACTGTAATGACACTGGAAGGTAAGGGGTTAACCTAGTTGTGATCAAAGGGTTAATTGTGAGCCTAGGGGAGTGTTTTCTAATTGTGGGGGAAGAACTTGTGAAATGATCATAGAGACCTGTGATCCTATATAGAAGGATCACAGGCACTCTGTGATCATTTCAGAGAGAACAACGGTCTGCTGTGTTTACAACAGCTGCAAGTTCTTCTGTCTTAGTGGGGAGCGATAACAAGTGTCCAGCATTCCCGCTGCCTAGTGGGTTCGGAAGTGCGCCGCTGGCGGCATGCTTGCACCACTCCCACAAACTGATATACCCCTATGTAAATTCGCACAGCCGAGCCAGCCTGCCGCAGTAAAACTCAGTTGGCAAGCAGTTAAAGTAGTTGTAAATCCTCACATATACCCAGTGAAGTGATTGGCCTCAGGTGATGCACAGAGATGAAACTGATCCTCCTACATAAGTTGCACCTGTTTATCTACATCGGTCTAACCCATACATCTATTCAAAGTGCAGAATTTACACTGGCTCTCTCAGTTCTGAAAAGCAGGGGTCAGAGAGCTGACATTACAACAATGAGGAGAGCGCTGAGAGCTGATTGGAAGGAAGAGACACACCCTTTTCATACAGAAACAGAGTTGAGGTTGTCGATCACAGGCTGTGCCCTCCCCTGTCACCTTTTTCTCTCTTGGTGTCAGGAAAACTTGTCAGAAGTGTTGGTAGCAGAGGAAGGAAGCAGCAGACAGAAATGACACTAAAGGCCCGTACACACGTACCGATCGTCGGCATACAAACGTCGGTGGACGAAGGATCTGCCGATTGTATGCGTGTTAGTATGGTGCCTCCGACAGATGTCTGCGCACAATCCGCGGACAAAAGTCTTTCTTGCAAACATGAAAATTTTTGTATGCCGACACCAGAACGGACGATTGTTCGCCTGTCAGTACACAATTCGGCCGACAGACCGCAGATTTGCAAGACTGGGCATGCTCAGAAAATAGAAAACACAGGGAAAGTTAACCATTACATGACATCACTTCTGCAGTCGGCGGACAAAATTCTTGTGCTGTCCTTGTGCTGTCTTTGCACTTTTCAGCAGACACCGACATCCCGGGGAGAAAAGAGGAACATTTGTAAGCCGACCATCGGTACGTGTGTACGGGGCTTTAGTGCTCTGGATTGAGACAAGTACACACTATAGAGAGATATGCTTCTTTTATATTTCATGTCTTCATGTCTGAGGCTTAAAATCACTTTAAGGCTCATTCAGAGGGGTACTGAGTCCCATCCTTCTCGCTGAGCTGCTTTTTGCTGTGTGCGTCTACATCAGAACTGCGTGCAGACATCCTATAATAGTGTATACAGAAGCAGCAGCTGCACGGACACAGTCACATGTCAGAATTTGACAAATGCAGGCTGGAGCGGGTGCAGCCTTTGGATCCTTGACTGCCTGCATGCAGTAAAAACTGACAGGGTTTAACCACTTGCCAACCACAAAATGTGATATATATATATATATATATATATATATATATATATATATATATATATATATATATATATATATATATATATATATATATATAATGTGTATATGTATATATAATATAATATATTTATGTTTATGTTGTGGTTTACCGGGGTTATGGCTAAAGCTATCAACCATTACCCCAGTATTTTTTTTTTTATGAGTGGCTCATTAGCTGCTGGATTGCTTTTAGAAGCAGAGGGAGGGGACGCCCACCCCTCCCACCCAGTGTTAATTTTGGCAGCAAATTTCAATTTAGTTTTAGTCTTAGTCTTAGGACTAAAATGGCATTTTAGTTTTAGTCCCATTTTAGACTTCTGCAAGTGTTTTAGTTTTAGTCGTATTTAGTCGACTAAAACTCCAGTACATTTTAGTCGACTAAAACATCTTACCTTTTAGTCGACTAAAACTCATTTTAGTCATCTATAATCGAATGGGTGTAGTTCAATTGTAATTTGTAATGCATTATTTAAGCATTTCTCTACAATTTCCAAACTCATTATATACTACTGCTGGTCCTGGAGTGAAAAATCGAATATGTTATTATTTATGGTATTAGGCTTTGAGCATGCACAAGCACAGCACTACACCAGTGTTAATTTTGGCAGCAAATTTCAATTTAGTTTTAGTTATAGTCTTATGACTAAAATGCAATTTTAGTCATATTTTAGTCTTAAGGCTAAAATGCCATTTTAGTTTTAGTCGTATTTTAGTCATCTGAATTGTTTTAGTTTTAGTCTTATTTTAGTCGACTAAAATTTTGTTCATTTAGTCGACGAAAACGTTTTAGTCGGTTTTAGTCGACGAAATTAACACTGCTCCCACCTTTTTGCCGGTGTTTCTTGAGCTTACCGTTTTCAGAAATGAGCCGACGGTGCAGCCGGCTGGTGACAGGCAAACCGAGATCAGATCATTTCTGATCGCCTCTATGGCCTTGGAGGATGAAAAAAACTAAAGGGACAGTGTAAAAAAAAAAAATGTAAAGCACCCCTATCCCTCTGTGCTCACAGGAAAAGGGGTGCTGGAGCGCAAGGAGGGTTTGGTAGTGGTGCTGATCTCCCGAAGCCTCTTTCAGCCACTTCCTGTCTACATGCACTTGGCCTAGACTGGCTTCCCAATGGTGACAACAGTTAACAATGGCTGAGAAATGTGCGGCTTGTAATCTCTACTCAGGACCTAGGTGACAGGGTGACAACACAGGAGCCCCTTGAGAGGCAGTTGTCACCCTATAACAGCTGGCCTGATGGGTCTGCAGTACTGGAATAGTGGAAGTAAATGGAAGTGGGCTGAGTAAAGGCTGGAGGTGATCAGCATCACTAGGATGGAAGAAAAGGTGAAAACGGCATTTTATTTGAACTCTGTATGCAATAAAAATTTTACTTGCTGTATTAAATATAATATAATAAAATATAATTTAATAGTAAATTCCACTCTGCGTCTATGGGAATCCTCCTTCACAGTGCGCTGTGGTTTCATTTCCTGTGCTTTGCGTGACTTTCCTATTACCTGCAATGCAATGAAGGTGTAAGTAGGATGACTGCATGTTTCGATGGGTTTGGGTTTCATCTGCAGTGGACTTCTCTGGATATCGATGGCTCTTCAGATATCACGGGAAATCTGCTGATGCGCAAAGGTCTCCTCATTCTCAATGTCACCCATACAGCTTTTTATTTAAAAGGATTCCATCCCTGATATTGATCCCCGGTGTGTGTGTCTGCTTTCTTTCAATCCTGTATAGTTACATCGCCGGGGCTGATTTATGAAAACGGGACCTAAAATTAGAGCGCATTCCCATATTAACCAACTAGCTCTATTTTGAATTTAGGCGGTATAGCTAAAATGAATCCAGCGCTGTCAGGCGTGTACTGGTCTAAATAAACTGCAGTGTTAGGAGTGGTGTGTACAGCATGGCATTTGAAGAGTTTTAAAGTGGTTGTAAACCCTTAAATATACCCACTGATATACAGAGATTAACAAAATCCTCCTACATAAGCTGTACCTTTTTATCTGCAGCTCTCTCTTATACAGCTGTTCAGAATTTACACAGCATTTCTAAACTCCAGAAGGCAGGGGTGGGGATCTTATGTCATAGGAAAGCTGAGTGTAATCTGAGACCTGAATGAAAGGAATGGACACACCCCGTCTATGCTGTCTTGTAGGAAAACGTGCACAGCTGAGGCTGTCAGTCACATGCTGTGTGCTGGGGTTTTGATGTTGGCATAGACCAGGGATGCTCAAACTATGGCCCTCCAGCTGTTGTGGAACTACACATCCCATGAGGCATTGTAAAACTCACAGACAGGACTAGGCATGATGGGAATTGTAGTTCCTGAACAACTGGAGGGCCATAGTTTGAAGACCCCTGGCATAGACTGTCAAAAGTGAGTCATGCAGAGGAATGAGACAGAAATCACACAAAGTACTTTGGATTGAGGGAAGTGCAGACTATGGAAAGAAATGCTTTGTTCATTTTTCATTTGAGAGGTTTACAACCACTTGAAGCAAGCTTCACGCAGCTTTCTTTAGGTCTGTAATCAGTTTGCCAACAAAGCATCTTTTTCATTTTTTGCACATGCTAAAATCTGAATTTGGAACTAGAAAGTGACTTAAAACCCCAAAATACAAAATATCTGAAAGCAGAGGCCCTGTAGAATAAAACAATGGCAGTTGGTCAGATCTTTTTTTACCTCAAAGGCATCAGCCTGCTTAATAAAAAAGAAAATGCAAACCCATGGCTACTAATGCCATCTTTGGTCTCTTTGGCACATATAGGAATACACTCCTGGACATATAGGAATACACTCAACGTCTGCACCTGGTTCCAGTAGACATGAACTGTAATGGTGAAGATTTATTATGTTAGAGGGAACATCTAAAAATATTGATTGTGCTAAAACAGGGCCCTGAATAATGTACTTTTGCCTGGAATGCCTCCTGAAATATATCCGTGTGTCTCCAGCGGATGTGAGTGTGCCTAGGCACTCCTGTGCCAAAGGCCTGATTGCTGTATTATTGCAGTGCGAAACCTTAGGCACTGCTACCTGTACCTGATAGTCTATGGAGATTTATAGTGAGATTTGGTGATGTCACTACTGGGCTACTTATTGTTTGCCTTGGTACCTTTTAATTGCTATCACTATGTACTTTGTGATAGCATTTTCCTATGACCGGTTCTTTTTACTCAAACATGAGGGGTTGTTTCATCTGAAAGTCGACAGCTGCGAAGTGAACACCCTTGGTCATGCCAACACCACAATCTCCAGAGGCATCCCCCCTCCAGGTACACAGCAGGTGATTGACAGCCTGGACAGCCTAGAAGGGGGGAGGTGTCCCTGCCCTCCACTTAGGTCTCAGATTACACTCAGCTCTCCTCTCTGTGCAGTGCTTAAAGCGGAGTTCCACCCGAAATTTATACTTACCTCCATCTTCTCGCTCCCGGTCACCTGAAAAACAAATGGATAATCGCAATTTTTTTTTTTTTTTTTCACTTACCTTTTTAGAGAAAATATACTCACCTTACTTCCTTCTTCCTCCCCTCGGCCACGGCGATTCGTCACTTCCTGGCTTTTGCAATGATTCCTGGGAGCTGAACGTCATCGCTCCCAGGAATCATTGCGCCTGCACCGGCCCCGACGTCAGTTCCGGGGCGCGCGCGTCATTCCCTTCTAAACAGCTTCTGGGCATGCCCAGAAGCTGTGGAGGGATGACGCGCGCGACCCGGAAGTGACGTCGGGGCCGGTGCAGTGCATCATGGGACCGAAGAAGGAGGAAGAGGACGCGGAAGAGGATCGTGCTGGCTTCAAGCTGCCCACACCTGAGATGGCAGCGCTGGAGAAGACAATTTCAAGGTAAGTATTTCTCCTGAAAGGTAAGTGCAACCCGGGACAGATCAGAGGCTAGCCATTGTGGAATGTGCTAGCCCTGACTGTCCCGGGGGTATTTTTGTAAAAAAATGTATAACCAGGGTGGAACTCCGCTTTAAGATGTCAGATCCCTGCCTCCTGACTGCTGGAGCTGAGACAATGCATTTGATCTGTGTGTTTTGGAAGGCTGTAGAGAAGAGAGGGCTGCAGATAAACAAGTTTAACATATGTAGGAGGATTTGTTTCACCTGAGGCCAATCACGTCACTGGGTATGTGTAAGGATTTATTATCATGTTAAAGAGGAAGTAAACCCTCCTCTGCAACTTTTACCTATATGTAAGCCTATGATAAGGCTTACCTATAGGTACTGTAAATATCTCCTAAACATGTACCTTTTAGGAGATATTTACCTTACATGCAGCCAGTGACGTCACTGGCGCATGCGCTCTGAAGGAACGGCCGCTGATGCCGTTCCTTCAAAGCCCCGTGCCGTGACCATCGGCTCCCGCGTGCGGGAGTGACGTCACCGCGGCTCCGGCCAATCAGATGGCCGCATGCCGTGATCCCGGAAGACGGGCGACTGGACAAGTAAGTGGACGGCATGGCGGGGACTCGTTCTAAGGTAAGTATTTCATAATGAGCTAGTATACGATGCATACTAGCTCATTATGTGTTTCTCTTTCAGGTCGAAAAAAAATAAATACAAAATTTCGTATGGGTTTACAACCTCTTTAAAGGATTCAAGGCAGCTACTTGAAATGTGGCATTTGTAAACCGCTCGCTCTGCATACTGCTCCTCTATATATACGGATGCCCATTTGTAGCAGGGCCCTCTAATTCCTCCTGTATTGTAACTGTGCTGTCTGCCCTCATGTTGTAAAGCGCTTCGCAAACTGTTGGCGCTATATAAATCCTTAATAATAATAATAATAATAATGTGTACAAGGAGTTTTTTTTTTTTTTTTTTTTTTGGCAGACCAGTATTCAGTAAGTGAGAAATTTTTCTTCTTTATTATGCTGTAACCCACCACCTCGAGGAAGCTGGCAACATCTAACCAAATCCTCACTGAGACTTGTCATTAAATGACATTTTGGCTACCAGTTCTAAGATATAAAGTTACAAATGTTTAACTGTCAGGATAAAGTGATTTGTGTAGAACAATTGGCAAGCACCGTGGTGTGATATTTTTCTCTATCGGAATCCTAACGGTGATTCTTCTTGGAAGAACATCATAAGAACTGCAGAGGAAAGTTCAACTTTGAGATGCATGCAGAAAACTGAAGATTAAACTTCAATTTTTTTTTCAATAATAAAGTGCCGGTTAACATTTATGCGATGCGGGAACACCGCGAATATACAGCGTTATCCTGCATCGCATCCACACAACAGACAGTTCACACTGCCGTATGCGATACGCTGGGGGTGTCAATTCAAAGTTAACGACACCCCCAGATCAGATCACATATCACCACTGAGCCCCGGTTCACATTTGTGCGAGTGCCGGGTTCGCATGTAATATCGGAGCGCACTGCTCCAACATTACATGCGATCAGCTGTGCGGTGCGAGTTTAGCCATACAGTTTGTATGGCTAAATTCGCATCGCACCCGGAGCAAACACGCACAGGAGGCATTTTTGCAGCCGCATCAGGATCGGATCGCACAGCGGTTCACACTTGTGCGATCCGCTCCTGTGCGAACTGTCAGATCGCACTGCGATATGCGATCAAACTGGGGGTGTCGTTAAGATTACATTGACACCCCCAGCGTATCGCATATGGCAGTGTGAACTGCCGGGGGTGCGTGTGCGATGCGGGAACAGGCTGCGAATTCGCAGCCTTCCCGCATCGCATAAATGTGAACCGAGCCTCATTCTGGTGCGGACCAAAAAAAGGGTCCTGTGCGAGTTTCAGTGCGATTGCAGTGCAAATTCAGCCATACAAACTGTATGGCTGAATTTGGACCGCACAGACATCGCATGTAATTTTAGGAGCAGTGCGCTCCGAATCACATGCGATGTCTGTCATCGCACAAATGTGAACCGGCACTAAAAGTAAAAAAAAAGAATAAAAAGGTTTGCACGAGTACCAATTTTAAATCAGAGTGTTCCTATCGATTGGCAATCAAAATAAAGATGAATAAAGTCAAAGTGGCTTTAAAGATTTATTTTTTTTAAAACCAACATATTTAGCTGCTTTTTGCAGTGGTTTTGCACAGAGCAGCTCCAATCCTCTTTGGGGCCCCCGCCGGCGCTCCTGGCTCCTCCCCTCTCGAGCAGTGCCTCCCAGCTCTTCAAGAGGTTTAAGATGCCAGGAGGCAGGGTGGGGGCGTGGCTTAAGATCATGTGATCTTAAGCCATGCCACAGCGCTATTGATTGCAAGTCATGCAAATATGCTGCCTGTCGGCGCCAAGAGGCTGCATATTTGTATGCAGCCGGTGCCAAGGGGTTAAACACAATCTGTACTTATACTATTCGATTTCTGATTGACAATAATTCAAACGAAAATTCTTATTACATTCCATGACATGACAGATATTGTTCTAAAATTTAACGTGCTTTTAGCATTCAATTTTGGAACAAATGGGTTTTCCCAAATGAAAATCACATTCACTGTTAGTAATTTGTTCATTTATGAAAAATTTCCAACCTACTTCTGCAATCTTTCTGGTCACTGTAGTCAAAAATAAACTGAAATTTCAGCCCATTAACTATTAGAAAATGGATTAAACGTTGCCTAGCTTTGCATTAAAGTTTGTAGCTATAAAATAATCTAGTCCAGGGCTTGACAAAATTGCTTTAAATCTAGGAGCCAGTTTGTGTACGTATGCAGCGATATGTGATGTGTATCGCAATCAATGTTTTAATGCGTAGGCGCCACAACGCATGCATTTATGTTTGAACGTGCATATTTGTTGGGGAGTGGGATTTTGTGAGCGGCTAGCTCGGCGGTCACGTGACTCCCGGCTGAGGTTAGAGGGAGAGCTCGGCTCCTCCTGCTGTAGCCTTGGATCGTACTAGAAGAGCAGCCGGGAGTCACGTGACCGCCCTGAAGCTACAGCACAAAAAGGTATTTCGAGCCTTTGTTTCTATAAAAACACTTACAGGGTGGGAGCCTAAAAGAGAGGGGGTTGGCATAAAACCATTATTTAGGGTACAAACCCTTTAAGCAGGGATAAATAATGACTGCAGTTTCTAATCTTCCCTGCCTCTAGTGACCACAAATCTTTGCAATTAATAAAGTAACAAATATGTAAACCCTTTTGTGCCCACCCAACACAGGTGCGGCGGCAAACGGGTGGGCTTTAACACCCAGACACTGCACATATGCATCACAGGTCGGTCAATATTTGTGTTAAAGCGGAGTTCCACCCTGGATTTTTTTTTTTTTTTTTTAATACCCCCGGGACAGTCAGGGCTAGTGCATTCCACAATGGCTAGCCTCTGATCTGTCCCGGGTTGCACTTACCTGTTAGGACAAATACTTACCTTGCAAACGTCTTGTCCAGCGCTGCCATCTCAGATGTGGGCAGCTTGAAGCCAGCGCGTCCTCTTCGGCGTCTTCTTCCGCCTTCTTTGGTCCCACGATGCTCTGCGCCGGCCCCGGCGTCACTTCCGGGTCGCGCGCGTCATCCCTCCACAGCTTCTGGGCATGCCCAGAAGCTGTTTAGAAGGGGATGACGCGCGCGACCCGGAACTGACGTCGGGGCCGGTGCAGGCGCAATGATTCCTGGGAGCTATGACGTCCAGCTCCCAGGAATCATTGCAGAGCCAGGAAGTGACGACGGGCCGCGGCCGAGGAAGGAGGAAGAAGGAAGTAAGGTAAGTATATTTTCTTCGCTACGAGGTAAGTAAAAAAAAAAAAAAATATGCGATTATCCATTTCTTTTTCAGGTGACCCGGAGCGAGAAGATGGAGGTAAGTATAAAAATAGGGTGGAACTCCACTTTATTAAGTGCGCTCTAACTGCGCATCCCCAGCACAGAGACTGAGCCGTCAAAGGCAGTTTTTGGTCTAGGCTAAAGATCAGTAGCTGGTGGACCTGGCTTCTGATCATGTGATCACTGTGATAGTGGTCAGATGGTTGCCGATCATTCTCGCTCCTGAGCATTCAGAATTGTTTAGGGATGTGGGGGCTGGTGGAAAGGAGTTAAAGAGAATGTAAATGTGAAAGTCCTATAAGAACATTCTATATGGTGAACTGTACAAAGATAACCCAAAATAAGTCTTGGCAGAGCTTTTACTTGCATGCCTGTGCTCAGATGTTAGCCTGCCTTTAGCAGAGATCACATGACCTGTGCCCGGGCATTGCTCATGTAACTGTGTATGATGAAGTTGTTCATCATTGGAACCACTGGACTAAGTTTGGTATTTCACTTTTTTTTTTTTTTTTCTCCATTTCATCATTCCTGAAGTTTCTGATTGTAACGTTTCCTGAGGTTGTGGATCCAATGTAATTATACTGGTTTTACGAGTGCACTAAAGTAGGTTTCATAGTTGTACACAAGAAACAGCAGTAATACTGATTGTGATTGCATTGGTTTCATTTTAGAGTTTGATGTTTATTATACTAAACTGTTTGTCCTTGCCTTGCAGCACACGTCCCTGGATGGGTACCCGGAGCCCCTCGTTCCTCCAACAAAGTCGAGCAGCAGACAAAGCCTCCCACGATGCCGTAACTCCATCGCCTCCACCACTGACGAGCAACCGCACATCGGAAACTACCGCCTGCTGAAAACCATCGGCAAAGGCAATTTTGCCAAGGTGAAATTGGCCAGACACGTTCTCACGGGGAGAGAGGTGAGGACAAAGAGCTTGGAACTCTGGAACTGTAAAAAAAATAAATTAAACTTCTCTTATCGATTTTCTGTAACAGTAACAGTTCTTGAAGAGACAAAATACTTCATCACATCTTCCTAGATGCCCTTTTATACTAGCTGTGATGTTGATCCCCCCCCCCCAATATTTCATGGCTGCCGAGGGGGCACACCGATGACTGACAAGCATCACCTCCCACTGCATTCAGTGCTTGGCATCTGGCAAGTACTGGGAGCTGAAGACTGGTGTTCATGTGTTATATTGGGCGGCTGTGCACCAGGGAGGTTGGGGTGTGTGTGTGTGTGGGGGGGGGGGGGGGGTTGTTTGCTGCTTACACTGCACCTAACGTTACAGGTCACCTAGGAAGATGGGGCAAAATACTACATGTACTTTATCCCATTGGGAGCTAAATACTGTGCATCCCATAAACCTTCTTTTTTTTTTTTTTTTAACTGCTAATTTTGTTTGGGTGGCAGAGCATTGATAGGGAAGCTGACTTTGTTTTCCATTGAAGGTGCACTTTAAAGTATCTATAGCCAGAACTTTTATTTACTTGGATTGTGATGTACAGTAGAAAGCAAAGTTTGAAATCCCTGTCGCACTTTGAATGACAATTGCGCAGTCATGCAACACTGTACCCAAACAAAATTTGTATCTTTTTTTCTAGACAGAGCTTTCTTTTGGTCGTATTTAATCACCGCAAACTAAAAGAGACCGAATATTTTGAGTAAAAAATGTTTTTCTTAGTTTCGGTTATAAAATGTTCTAAAAAATTAATTTTTCTTCTTTACTGATGAAGCTGCACTGATGAAGCTGCACTGATTGGCACTGATGAGGCTGCAGTGATGAGTATGGATGAGGCGGTACTGATTAGGGATTAACCGATATGTTTTTTTCCGGCCACACTTCAGCTGATATTAGGTTCCGATATTCTGCACATTTTAAAGTTTTTTTTATTTTTACACTGTCCTTCTAAAAAAAAAATTTGTGATCACTTTTATTGCTGTCACAAGGAATGTAAACATTCCTTTTGACAGTAATAGACAGTGACAGGTACTCTTTATGGAGGGATCTGGGGTCTATAAGACCCCAGATCCCTCCTCTGCACTTAAAAGCATTCAAAACACCAAGTTTGGCTGTTTTGAATGTGTTAATAATGTGTTTTTTTTTGCCTTGAGAAAATACTAGTGCGCTATCTTAAAATTATCAGATAAAAATCTGCAATATGTGTATCTTCCTTGTGAAGAAAACTTTTGCATTTGCCACTGCTTTATAAACAATAACACAAAGTGATAATGTATGACCATATAATAAGCAAAATCGTGAAACAATTTCATATAACCATAATAAAATCCTTGGAGAAAAGTCCCATGTGTGAAATGTTAAAGAAATAATTAGTCCCAAACATGTAAAGAACTGCAAATTGTGGTGTTCAAAGAATCCTCGAAGTGCTCAGTGAACCACCTCCGTGCTTATTAGTAAGTAATGGCTGCTTACCAGACGCCAGTGGTCTAACAACATGTAGAAATGCTCCGCTGAGTCAACATCAATCCACGGGCAACTCCCCGCACATACCAGCAATCCAACCACATATGGCTATTCTTCATTAAAGTAAGCTCAATCGATGGATAGCTCTCAGCTTGTGGATAGGGAGAAAAGGAGGACTAATAGTGCATTTATCTTCCACACAAATATTTATTAGAAAAAATTGCACTTGCAACCATATGTTCAATCTAAGCATCAAACTCCTGAGCGCACAGCGGGCTGCAGTGCAGACCATGCACAGTGACAACACGGCTGACTCCGTTAGACACGTTTCTCCTTCTACAGGCGTCAACTGGGATTGGAGTACGTACAGGGTGGCACTGACAGGCAGCACTGAAGGGTGGCACTGATTGTCAGTGCAGATGTCCCCGCTGAGAAATGCCGCTTACCAGCTCTCCTCTCCTCACATGCTGTCAGCATGAGGTGAGAAATGCTGATAACCAGCATTTCCTGTTTACTCTGTGATCAGCTGTGATTGGACACATCTGATCACATGGTAAAGAGCCTAGGTCGTAGGCTCTTTACCGTGATCGGTGGTGTGCTGTGTCTGAGGGACATTAAATGCCACCAATCGCTGGCCCTCATATGACGTCCTCCCAGAACGAGAGTGCTCCCGCCCATCCGTCATTTCCTATACAGTGGGCGGGAAGCAGTTAAAGATGCATGACATGGGGGAATGTGCGTGTATTGCATAGATGTACTGCATACATTTTTTTTTTTTGCCCGAACAAAAAAAAAAAAAAAAAAAGAGATTCTGTCATCAAAAAAATCCAACAATCTTCCTATAACATTTTATGTGAATTTGATGTATTTTATGCATGTTATTTACCTGTAAATGCTTCCCCAGTGTAGACATCCAAAATCTCTGAGACTGCTGCTTTGTGCCGCCATTTTTGATATGTTGTCAGCAACCCTCTAAGACTCAGAGCGGTCACTCAAGTGACCCTATAGTATTCCCCATGACTCTTCTACTGGCAGATATGTAGTAGGTTATGTAGGTAGGTGAGGAGGCAGATGAGCTGGGCCAGCACAGAGAGTGGTTGGAGGCAACAAAGGGCTTTGATATGCAAGGCGGGAGAGGGCTGTCCTAGGTTACGGACTCTCCTGGAGTAATCTAATTTTCTAGCAAGTTCAAAGGCACATTGCAAAGTTATAAAATATAATTTATGGAAAGCAAAACCACTGCAAGTAAGCATTTAAATACCTGATTTTTTCTGTGCTTCTACCCTATTCATTTGGTAACAGGGCCTTTTAAGATTAAATTCTGGGGAGGTTTGCAGTCTGTGAATGAGATAGGACATGGCTTTGAGTCAGGACAGGGCACAAAGCCAGCGTCCTATTCCCGGGCAATTGTTGTCTGGGTTATACTGTATATTAAGGAGGGCGATTGCACTGTATCGTCTCATTCTGTGTTTGAATTACAGCCTTTTAACAATTTCCCAGTACATAGCAAAGGGAGCTCAGATGATGCTAATGGACTAAACAGCTGTTCACAAATGGACTTCAGTTTAGTTTGATTTGGCCGTATGCAGTAGTGAATTTATTGTACATTGGACTCTGGGCTGCTTTCAATTTATGGGCTCCTCTGCAATGTTCATAGGACACTGTATAAGGCTGAGTGTACCCAGGCTTCTGACATGATGGCAGATAAATATGCAATATGCAAATACATACACATACACAATATGCAATACATACACATACATATCCGTGTGTGTGTGTATGTATATATGTATATATATATATATATATATGTGTGGGTGTGTGTGTATATATATATATATATATATATATATATATATATATATATATATATATATATATATATATATGTGTATATATATATATATATATATATATATATGTGTATGTATATGTATATACAGTGTGTGTGTGTGTGTGTGTATGTATGTATGTATCTATATATATATATATATATATATACACACACACACACACACACACACACACACACACACACACACACACACACACACACACACACACACACACGCAGTCCCCTGGTTACAAACATCCTACTTACAAACTGAGGGAGACAACAGGAAGTGAGTAGAAATCTCCCCCTAGGAAGGGAAATTCACTCCTGTAAGAGTTCTCATGAGAAAAAGGTGTCTCCACTGAAGCTTTATCTTTTGAATCCAGCTGTCATAGGGACAGAAAGTGAGGTGAAATCTTCTGAACAGGGGTACAGACAGCAAAACAAATGGTACAGGGGTGTTAACCCTTCCCTATGCTATCCAAAAAACTTAAAAATTCTTTTGGCTGGAGCTACACTTAAAAAATGTACCTGTTCCGACTTAAGAACAAACCTACAGACCCTATCTTGTTTGTAACCCGGGGACTGCCTGTGTATATATATCTTTTTATCTTTAAGGTGTATTTACACTTTTGCAAAAAAAATGTAATAACATCTACTTTTGTATTTGTCACATTTCACATAGTATAACTTTAAAAAAAAAAAAAAAAAAACCTTTTTGAGATGTATTCTGGACCCTTCAGTAAGGGAAAATCCTAGGTAGTCTTCTTTGTTTATGAGGGGACTGGGCCGCAGTGTTTGTCATAATAAACCCTGTCTACTGTGCAGGCAGATCTTCATGAACAATTGTAGCTAGATTTGTGCACGGTCTGTCCTAACAAAGGGTTGATGTCGTAGAGGCTGGGCTTCTTGCTTTATATATTAATGAGGACATTCTAGGGACAGGCTCACTCTGACATTGTTTAGGAAACCTTGCAGTCAGTCTAAACTTCTGAGGCCTAAACTTCTGGAAACTGAGGAGAGCAGAGCAGTTGATGGAGGTTTAGGAGAGGAATGTTGTCCCATTCATGCCTGTGCATAGGCTGCTCAAAAACCTGGATATAGCTTTTAGCATTGATGGTGCCTTTCCAGATGTGCAATCTGCCCATTCCATACACCTTTAATACATCTCCATACCATCAGAGATGAGGAACTGAGCACTGATAACAAGACCGAATGTCTCCTCTCTAGTCCGGAGGACGCGGCACCCATGGTTGCCAAGAATGTAAAATTTTTGTTTCTTTGACCACAGAGGAGTTTTCCATTTTGCAACAGACCATTTTAAATGCGCTTTAGCCCTGAGAATCAGATCGTTTTTTAATGCAGTGCCTTCTGAGGGGCAAAAGATCACAGGCATCCAATATTGTGTTTCGGTCTTGTCCCTTGCACACAGAGATTTCTCCAGATTCTCAGAATCCTTTGATATTATGTACTGTAGATGATGACTAAGTCTTTGCAATTTTTTACTGAGAAAATATTATTCTGAAATCGACAATTTTTAGATGCAGCTTTTCGAGGTTGGTGAACCTCTGCCTATCTTGTGAGACGCTCTGACTCTCTAAGATACTCTTTTGATACCCAATCATGTTACGGACCTGTTGCAAAATGTTCTTTCAGCTCTTCCCTGTTAGCACCAATTATTTTGGCAGCTTTTTGTTGCCCTGTTTCAACTTTTTTGAGATTTGTTGCTGCCATCAACGTCAAAATATTTTTTTCTTAAAATTGTGCATTTTCTCAGTTTAAACATTTTAATATGTTCTTCATTTTCTATTGTGAATAAAATATGGGTTAATGAGATTTGCAAATTGTTGCATTTTGTTTTTATGTAGATTTTGCATGGCGTCCTAACTTTTTTGGAATTGTGTGTGTGTTAACCTAATTTTTTTTTCTCTCTCAACAGGTAGCAGTGAAAATAATTGACAAGACGCAATTAAATCCTACCAGTCTACAAAAGGTAAGATGGAGGCACATCTTCAATTTCTTCGAGTTCAATGTCACCCTGGTGTTGCGCTAGAAGAGCTTTTCTACATAGGAATACATCTTTTAAATGTGTGTTGCGATTACTTGTAATCTACAAACAGATTTTTATTGTTGGCATACCTTATTTTTATCCCCCCCTTCTCACAGTGCCATTTTCACTAAGGGCGGATGAATCCATCTCCCTTTACTTCCTTCCTCTGCCTGGAAACTCTGGGTGTTCCTCCCAAAACATGTGATAGTGCACGTCATCTGAAGGCACTGTTAATGTAGTTCTCCCAGGATGCATTTTTTAGGCCAGGGATCCTCAAACTACGGCCCTCCAGCTGTTGTTGAACTACACATCCCATGAGGCATTGTAAAACCCTGACATTCACAGACATTACTAAGCATGATGGGAATTGTAGTTCCCGAACAACTGGAGGGCCATAGTTTGAAGACCCCTGTTTTAGGCCCTGGATACATCACCAGTGCCTCACTAAACCAGGAAGTAGAAAGACTAATTGTAAGTAAAAGCAAAAAATGTTTAATAAATTTGAGCTGATGTAATACTGGCGTGCTGAGTTGCATGCTGATGTTTTATTTTTTAGTAAAAAGGAGAACAATTCCACTATAAGTAGCTTTTGAAAGGCTACATTTTGATTGGCACGAGTGACAAAATGTCACGCAACCAATATCTTGCCACCTGGCTCTATTATTGGGATTTTACAGATGCTGGGAATGAGCTGGACCTGCACATTGCATGGCACAGAGAGAGAAAAAAAAAATTAGGAGCCAAGGGAACTTTTTTTTTTTTTGGCAAAGACTTTTAGAACTTTTAGCAATTTTTTTTTTATTTTTTTTTTACAGTGTGAATGTGTAAATAACCAGAAAAATAAGATTATAGGTCTCAAAAATGGACTAAATGTTGGTGGGGTGTCTTTTGAAGGTGGGTTGCAGTTTATCATTCGCTGCTCATCAATGGAGCGGTTTACCAGTGGCAGTTCAGTCATAGGCTTTCAATTCAATCATTCCGTTAATTCAATCCATGCTACTAAAATGATTTCATTAAATGCTAATTGCAAACAAACAATTATAGGTTTTGTTAACTCTTCATCGATTTTGACTCTGCCAAGTTGATCATTCAGATTGTTTCTGATCATTAAAACAAATATCTACATGTGTATCGCAGTTAATTTTTTTTTTTTTTCATGGCCAATTTGTTTTATGTAAAAAGATGATCCACAAACCTGTAGTTGCTCTTAAAAAATCTTTATCTTTATTCAGGAACCACAGAACACAATTGCTGATCAGATCAGTTGACACGTTTTCAGCCTATGAGGCCTTAGTCATAACTACATTTAGACACAAATCTTTGAAAAATTAGTGACTCAACTACTAATTTGTTTTATGTCTGATGGATTTGGGTGTTACCCCCTTTTGCACTGGCTCCGGCTAGCCCCTTAAGGGGTTTGGCATTTCCAGGAAGGGGCTTTTGACCATGTGACCATCACGATTGGCTGTCATGGTGGTCACATGATCTGAAAACTCACGATCCTAAGAAGCGATCGGGAGCTTTTCGTGAGCAGCTGGTCTCTGTGTTGGGAGGGTGCAGGGTGCCCACTCCCTGCACAGCTTTATCAGCACTAATGCATGCAAATATGTGGCCCCTCAGTGCCAAGGCCTGGCCGCTGAGAGGCTGCATATTTGCGTGCAGTCGGCGCCTAGGGGTTAATCTGTAGTTAAGGCCCCTTTTGACATCTCTCTGCTGATCCTAGCTGAGCAGGTGGATGGTCCATGTCTGCTTCCATTTCAAGCTAGAAAATGCCCCTGCCAAAAAAATGCTGATAAAAGCCTATAGGATAACATACTGGGGAGTTTTCTAGCTGCAGAAAAAAACGCCTGAAGCCAAAAACAGCAGCTGTAAAAACGTCCATTGAACATGAGGCCCAAAGTCCAACAAACATTTTAAGCACCATGATGCTCTTATATTATTGAACCTTTGGTCAGAGGGATTGAGCGTCTAGCACCCGACACCCCCCACCCTCCCTCCTATCTGCATAGCCTCACTATTGGCCCATTTATTGTGTTGGACAGCCTCATTGTCCAGTACTGAGGCTTTGCCAGCAGTCTTGTTTCTCCAGTCCTCTCCCACCTTCATAGACTTGTATATGAATATTTATGTCTAGAAGTCCTCGGAGCGCTGTGTTACCAGTAAACTGTGCTGTGTAATGACACATCCTTTACTGATCTGCGGTCCTCAGACGCAGAGCACTCCTGGCCACAGTGTTATGGCCGGTCAGTCCTCCATGTCTGAGATATGGCTCTTCAGGGTGAAGTGCGTTGGGCAGTGGACTCATCAAGCTGTCCAATACATCTCGTTGCTTGATGCATCAGCCCATTAAACAGATCAGATTGAAATGATATTTTCTTCTTCACTATAAATAACTCTGAGCCGCCCATTGAACATTCAGCCGTGTGCAGTATTGATTAGCGGATTGGCAGAGCAGTTAGTAATGCTGAACTTTATAACCCAAGACTGAGAACCTTCTGCCTTACAGATGTTGGAAAACCAAAAGTCTCAGCATGCTCTCCCCGTAGCTACATGGTATTTATTTAGCACCAATAATAGACCAATGATATGTCTAATAATACTGCTAATTTTATCTATCTGGATGCTGTTAAAGAGAAAACAGCTGTGACCTTGTTCTTCTTTTGCAGTTCACCCACCCCTGCCACACTACATAGCCAGAGGATGATCCCACTCTTTAGAACCTGCAGCTTCCTGTTCACTTTCCCTCCTTTATCCTTATAGTTTGAGTTTGACGGCATTTCACTGTTGTCAAATATCCCCAGGTTTTCACTATTATTTGGGGTTACTGCAACACCTTCCTTTTTTCATTTTCCTCCAATGGGTTAAACAAGTTTGGCCAATATTGTTGTACAGTGCTGAGTCTGATTGGCTCGCTATGCTGGCATTCCCGCTCTTAATCTGAGTTTTACAGGAGATTATGGTAAGTCTTTAAAGAGAGATTTTCATGCAATTATTCTACCAGTATTTAGAAATACATTTAAAGCTAAATTCCAGCTTTATTTTAAATTTCCCGTTTAATGTTCCACCTTGCTGTAATTTTTTTTTGCCACTAGATGTCCTCGGTCTCAAAGGTTGAATGTCGCCCAGCATCATTCATACTGGAAGATGGAGGACATGCTGTGAGTGCAGGGTATCATGAACCTGACCCCAGGGGGCATTTCCATAACACCATGCCCACAGAGTGTATTGACATGTTGGTATCACCGTTCATTGAGGGCAGCTCAATGCAGGAGAAAAGGCAAAAAGGAAGGGGACGTTGCGTGTCATGTGACCAACCTGAAGACATCTGGTAGAGGGGGGAGCGCAGAGTGGAGTTAGGCTTTAATGAATCAGATATGGACAAACTGCTAAAGGCACAGCTAATTTCAAGCAGGCTATGATTGGTCAGGGAAGCTGCCAGAGGAAATCTGTGATTGGGGAGGGGGTCATGGTGCCTTTACAAAGTCCCAAAGACAGGCATGTTGTTTGTCTGTACCGTGTCCTGTACCTCTGAATGGCCAGCCAAAGGATGAAAACTGACTTAGCTAACACAGATCATCTTCTGTACTTTGTGTGGTCACTTTAAACAAGGAAGAAATATGACTGGCAGGATCAACCAAGTATTTCAGATGGAAGAAGTACATGAAAATAAGACTGTGATTTACAAAATACACACACACTATATTACCAAAAGTATTGGGACACCTGCCTTTACTCGCACATGAGCTTTAATGGCATCCCAGCCTTAGTCTATAGGGTTCAATATTGAGTTGGCCCACTTTCTGAAGCTATAACAGCTTCAACTCTTCTTGGAAGGCTGTTCACAAGGTTTAGGAGTTTGACCATTCTTCCAGAAGCCCGTTTTTGAGCTCAGGCACTGATGTTTGATGAGAAGGCCTGGCTTGCAGTCTCCGCTCTTAATTCATCCTAAAGGTCTTCTATTGGCTTGCGACCAGGACTCTGTGCAGGCCAGTCAAGTTCTTCCACCCCAAACTCGCTCATCCATGTCTTTATGAACCTTGCTTTGTGCACTGGTGCGCAGTCATGTTGGAACAGGAAAGGCCAACCCCAAACTGTTCCCACAAAGTTGGGAGCATGAATTTGTCCAAAATGTCTTGGTATGCTGACACCTTAAGAGTTCCCTTTACTGGAACTAGGGGGCCAAGCCAAACCCTTGAAAAACAACCCCACACCATAATCCCCCCCCCCCCCCCCTCCACCAAATGATTTGGACCAGTGAACAAAGCAAGGTCCAGAAAGACATGGATGAGCGAGTTTGGGGTAGAGGAACTTGACTGGCCTGCACAGAGTCCTGACCTCAGCCCGATAGAACACCTTTGCGATTAATTATAGTGGAAACTGCGAGCCAGGCCTTGTCCACATCAGTGCCTGACCTCACAAATGCACTTCTGGAAGAATAGTCAAACATTCCCCATAGACACACTCCTAAACCTTGTGAGCAGCCTTCGCAGAAGAGTTGAAGCTGTTATAGCTCCAAAGGGTTGGCCAACTCAATATTGAACCCTACGGACCAAGACTGGGATGCCATCAAAGTTCATGTGTATGTAAAGGCAGGTGTCCTAATACTTTTGGTAATATAGTGTATGTGAAGACACAGAGAGAAAAAAAAAAATTAGGGTAACCTATATTTTATTCTATCTTGTGATTCACATCATTGCATAGTCACCAGCATGATACCACTATTTACTTTTTGGCAGCTTTCTCTGTCACATGGCTGCTCACTGGACTGTGAAATCAGCAACCTCATAGTGCTGAGTGTCCTGCTTCCTGCTATATAAACCCCTCCCCCTGGAGCTCCCAGTGCCTGAAAACATAGAACTAGCACTCTGCAATGCAGAATGGCTTCTAGTGCCCCTTTTTTTTTCTTTCTGTGGGGTCGGGAGGGAAGATAATGTAAAGGTAGATGGGTCGGTTCCTTCAGGATACAGGAGAAGATAATTGCAGTAAATTGTGTTTTTCTACAATAACAGAACTCAGTTGTGGAACTTGTTTAATATGAGGCTGCTGAATAATCTGTGGCTTGCTGGCTCTCTTCTCATTAAGTGATATTCAGCATTGGTCTGCAGGAATTCCTCCTAAAGCAGAAAGGCCGGATGGATGTCGGCGGATTCATAGCGGAGCCGCAAATAAAATTTTAAAAATAAAAGTGCGGCCTTTCACCTTGAGACTTTCTAGAAATTAGAAGGAGAATAGAATCTCTCCATTGTTCATGCAATGTGTGTGTCATTCTCCTGATCTCCCCCGGCCTTTTCTTTCATCCTCCGGAGTCCGCTGATTCATCATAGTGTCCTGATTAGTAAAGCCAATGCAGATTTGTTAAAGCTGAACTTGGGGCAGATATAAAAGACACACATTGATGCAGCTCTATATTCTTTAACACATCATTAAAGTGTTACTAAACCCACAAAAGTAAAATCAGTCTGGATATGCAGTAAAGCATTCTTGTTATACTCATTCTGGAACCTAAGGGGTTAATCCTCTGCATTGTGTAAAAAGGCTGTTTGATCCTGTCTTCTCTGATCCTTCTTCCGCTGTCTCCAAAAAATAACCTGATATTTACAGAGCCAGAGGACGGCCTGCACACGCTCAGTTTGGTGTGAATTGCTAGAGCATTTTTTTTTTCTCATGGGAGAGTGTATGTGATCAGCACAGGGCTAATCAGCACTGTTCAGACATGTCCAGACAGAGAATGCAAACTCCTCCTACAATCTTTATTAGGAACTGATACAAGTCATAAGACTGCTATATACTGCTGATGAGAAAAGGTATTTAGCAGATTATATATTTACTGAAATAATTGCATTTCCATGTTCTGTGTATTGTGGGAGAGCAGATATAGTGTATGCAGGGTTCTGGGTTTATCTGTAGGCAGTGCAAATATCTGGCCTGGTATCAGCCTCTTACATCCCCTGTTTAGCAGAGCTGGAGTGTGAGAGGAAGAAGCAGCACAAGGAACCAGGAAGCATGATAAGAGTATAAAGCAGAGTGACATAGATGTGTTTATCACTGTGCTGCTTCTATTTTCACTGGCCAATCACAGGCTGGGGCAGGTCCAGTAAGAACTGGGCTCAGAGGATGTGGCCTAATGATGCTAGCTACCAGACTGAGGATACCCAGCAGCAGAAAAAAGTACTTTAGGGGAAATTTCTTGATTGAAAGTTATTCAACTTTTTAATGGGCTCCTCATTTCTTTTCTCCTTATTTTGGCTGTGGTTCTTTCACATTTAAGGCCCAACTATAGCTTTAAAAAAAATAAAAATAAATGCACACCTCTGGGAAATTAAGTTTAAAAAGGAGTTCTGGCTGCAGCATAAATAAAAATGCTTAAAGTATAATTTGGAGGAACTGCAGTCTTAGCTTCCTCCAACCACTTTGCATATTATTTTATATATATACTGGGATTCTGTACTCCAAATATACTGCAAAAATCTCCATCCACTAAGCCTGGCTGCAGCCATTTTAACTGTGGGCAGCTGAAGCTGCTGCCTGTTCACTTCCTGGATTTACACACACACACACACACACACACACACACACACACACACACACACACACACACACACACACACACACACACACACACACACACACACACACACACACACACACACACACACACACACACACACACACACACACACACACACACACACACACACACACACACACACACACACACACACACACACACACACACACACACACACACACACACACACACACACACACACACACACACACACACACACACACACACACACACACACACACCTGCTTGCCTGCACATTTCTCTTCTCTTGGGTTTTTCATGCTGGCAAGATCACCAGACAGGAAATAGGGAAAATTTACTCCAGTGACCCAGACTGCAATAAAAGGTAGCCTTCTGCTGTGTCGCAATTATTTTTTCCATGTTGGATAGAGTAAAGGGAGGCTTAGAACCCTGATCGCGTTTTTTTTATTTTGTTTTATTTCTTGCCATCTGTGTCCCATTGGGGAAGATTTCCCCTCACTTCCGGTTCCATAGCCAAGACAAGAAGAAAATTCCCCCAAAAAGAGGGAATCTCTGGTTTTCATCAGAACTAGTGTCCCCATTAAAAGATTTCACCCCTATTCTTGTTCTGGTGACAACCCAAAATGTGGGATTTACTTTCACTCTTGCTTTCGTTGATAACGATAAACATTTGTGTTGCTAGCTGTGATTAGTCCATTTGATCACATTGTAGAGACAGGGCCAATCACAGCCCATCCACACCATGTGATTAGCTTTGACTAATTAAAGCTAATCACAACAAAACAGACTAAGGCCCCTTTCACACAGACGGCCCGTTCAGATCCACCTGTCCATTCTTTTGTCGGACTCGGATCTGAACGGTCCCCCCATGCATCTCTATGGGGCATCGGATTTCAGCGGAGACATGTCCTCTGACATCCGATCCATCAAATCTGGACGGAAATCTGGATGGAAACCCTGTTTTTCATCCGTCCAGCGGATGGGATCGGATGAGAACGGACCGACGGTCCATTCCCATCCGATTCCCCCATAGAGATGTATAGGGAACTGACAGCTGTGTCTTGCACACAGCGCGGAGAACAGCGGTCATCCTCCTGCTCAGCGGGGGATTGGCGGATCGAACCCCCGCTGAGATAAACTGAGTCCGTCCGACGAACACATAGTGTGAAAGAGCCCTAAATGATTCAGTTTCATTCAGCAAACCTAATGTTTAAAAAAAAAAATCCTGATCACTTCCCTAGAGTAGAATTATGTTACTCTGGTAACGTTATATTGCTCTGGTCACAGTGTGTTTAAAAAAAAAAAAACTGTAAAGAAAACAAATTTAATAGCCCCCATTCACACTAGTGCGACTTGTCAGGCGACTTGGTCGCCTGACAAGTTGCGGTGGGCCGCTCGCCATTGATTAGCACAGGACCCATTCTAATGACTTAGAAAAAGGGTCCTGTACTACTTCGGGGCGACCCGGGGTGACCTGGAGGCGACTTGCATTGACTTCAATGATATGAAGTCTGTGCACCGCGACTTCACAGGTCGCCCCAACAAGTCGTGTCGCCCCTGTCTGAATGAGGTCATAAAGAAAGAAAAAAAATAAACAAAATGAAGAGAAAATTTAGTTTTTTCGCACTGTCACGAGTCAGTGTCCCTGATCACCGCCACCCCGGTTATATGATGACACTGCACATCACAGGTGACAGTATTTAAAATAAATATTGTAAACCTTTTTATTTAAAAAAAAAAAAAAAAAAGAGAAATTATGACAAAAATGACAACTTCAAATAACCAATATTCCTCTTAATATCTTGGACTGTCTTTCCTACAGCCTAATAATATACACTGATTTGGTTTATTTTTACCAAAACCAATTTTTTTTTTCACATTTTTCAGTCTTTTTTTTTTTTTTAGCAAAAAATAAAACCCAGTGGTGATTAACCACTTAAGCACCGGAGGATTTGGCTGCTTAAAGACCAGGCCTATTTTGCGATTCGGCACTGCGTGACTTTAACGGACAATTGCGCGGTCGTGCGACGCTGTACCCAAATGAAATTTAAGGCCTTTTTTTCCCACAAACAGAGCTTTCTTTTGGTGGTATTTGATCACCTGTGCGATTTTTACTTTTTGCGCTATAAACAAAAAAAAGCGACAATTTTTTATATGAAATCCCCCCCCCCCCCCCAAAAAAAAATTCAAAAATCTAAATTTTTTAACATTTTAGGCCAATTTGTTTTCTGCTACATATTTTTGGTGAAAAAAAAAATCACAATAAGCGATTTTGATTGGTTTGCGTAAAAGTTATTGCGTTTACTACCTACGGGAAAGATTTGTCATTTTTTTTTTACCTAGTAATGGCGGCGATCTGCGTTTTTTTTTTTTTTTTTTTTTGGAGGGACTGCGACTTTGCGGCGGACAGGGCCTTGACTGACATTTTTGACACTTTTGGGGGTACCAGTGACATTACTACAGTTATCAGTGCTGTAAATATGCACTGTTACTGTAAAAATGACTGGCAGGGAAGGGGTTAACTTTATTAGAGATCCAGGGGTAAGTGTGTCCCTAGGGGCGTGCTTATAACTGTAAAGGGGCGTGGCTTTTGATGTAACCACAGAGACATACGATCCTACATAGCAGGATCGTATGATCTCTGCTGTTACACCAGGGAGAATGACAGGCGGCTTTGTTTACATTAACCATCTGTCTTTCTCCCTCTCCAGCGGGAGATCGCGAGGGGCCGGCGGACATCGAGGCCGCCGGTCACTCGTGCGGGGATGGCAGTGAACGAGCGGGGCGGGAGCCTATTGGCTCGCGGGCGAGTATATGTACTTGTGGCGGTCGGCAAGTGGTTAAATACCAGCAAAAGAACAAAATGATAACAATGTTGTCTGAATAACTGTGTTGTCATGCAACATTGTACCCAAAGTGCGACAGCACTGAAAGCTGATAATTGGCCTGGAAAGAAAGGGGATAAAAGGGCCGGTATTGAAGTTGTTAAATGAATTGAATAGTGTTTTTGGTTTGTGGTGCCTTAGATGCAGTGTAGTTCCACTTTAACCATTTGCACCCTGCTGTACATCTTGCATCTAGCAAACTTCTTGTTCTTTTGCATTGCCGACATTGCAATATGTGTTCAGGCTGACCACCTGCGTTCAGGTGATCACTGTATGGCTAGTTCCTACTTTACCCTGCAAAAGGTCAAACTCTTGCTCATAGCATACGATGATGGACATTAAGTTTAAATATGGGGCAGATAGTTCTGTTTGGAGGAGACCACAGGCTCAGGCTTGTGGTCACTGATCTTCATTATGCAGTAGAGCTAAAAGAATGTCTGTGGTCAGATCCAAGTAGCTTGCATACATATTCCTTGTTTGCACAGAAACAAGGCTTCTTGGCTCACATCTACATCTACAAACACATAGTCCTCATATTGTGAGAATTGCGCTCTTTTCAATTTTGTGGCATCAGTTTGGGGAAGGGCCGTATGTGTTCCAGCATGTACGCCTGTGTACAAAGCAAGCTCCATAAAGACACAGTTTGCTATAGAAGAACTTTGTGTTTTTACACAGAGCCCTGAACCCAACACCTGAATGATGAAGCAGAATATCCATTCCTGAGCCAGGTCTTCTCATCCAACATCAGTACCTGACCTCACAAATGCTCTTATGGCTGAATGGGTGCAAACTCCTACAGACGCACTCCAACATTTTGGAGAGGAAGACCAAGGGCTGTTATAGCCACAGAGTGGGGGGCAACTCTATATTAAAGTGTTACTTCACCGAGGGCCCTGCATTCACTATATCTGGTCTCCCACAGTACACAGAACATGGAAATGCAATTATTTTAGTAAATATGAACTGCTAAATACCTTTTCTCAGCAGTATATAGAAGTCTTATGACTTCTGTTAGTGTCTGGTTAAAGCTTGTAGGAGTTTTTATTCTCCTCTGACTGTCCTATGAGGCTGCAGGCCCCTAACGCTCTGTGTGGGCAGTTCTGATTGGCTCTGTGCTAATCACATGCATTCTCCCCAAACAAAAACCCCAAAAACTATTTAGCAATACACACTAAACTGATCATGTGTAGAGTGTTCCCAAGGCTCTGTTTTATCATGAGACAGAAGAAGGGGAGGATCAGAGAAGACAGGATCAAACAGCCTTTTTACACAATGCAGAGGTTTAACCCCTTATGTTTCACATTGAGTATAACAAGCATGCTTTACTGCATTAACAGACTGAATTTTACTGTTGTGAGTTTAGTAACACTTTAATGCCTATAGTTCTGTGATGGGTTGTCCAACTCTCATGTAGGTGTGATGGTCACGTGTTCATATAGTTGAATTCTGAAGAGCAGCTAGTATTTTAGAAAAGGAGGTGACCACTGGAACACATTTCTCTGGTACAGTTTTTATAACATGAGCCTGGATGTGCTGGGCCTGTCCTCCTGCTATTGTTTCTGCATGGACAGCTTTGGCTATCAGCAGCGTCATGACCACCGTCCCCGAGAGCGCGATTAGAGGCAATCTACAGTCCGCTCAATATCGCTAATGGAACAGAAGCCAGCATTGAATAATTCAGCAGGATAAAAAGCACATCCCTAATTTTATTACCCTTTTTTTTTTTTTTACCTAAGTGCTGCAAATTCTGCTACAGAGACATTGAGAAATCAAAAGAAACAAGATGAACGCAATGTAGTAAATGACAATGCAAAGAAACAATAGAGCGGCCTATTCATTTCTGATGGACACCCAAATTTATCAAATGTGATGTTTCACCATAAACCTCGGCATATAAAAAGGCCATAGAGCCCTGTTGTGTCTAAATTGGTGACATAGACTGTGACGTATCTGCTATGTTTTTACATTTTTGCTGCCTTCTTGCTCCCCCCTGTCTTTTTTTCTACTTTGGCTGTCTGCCATGGGTGATCTGTAGAGACATGAAGGCCCCCAGTGAAAAAAAAACAATATGGCTGCTACCATGGCTCACGTCAGTTGTGTTGTCTACTACTGTTTAGGTCACATTTATTTCAGGAGAAAGGCAATGCATGCATAGAAACTTTATAAGTTCACCCACAGTGGATGGCACGGCTAAGGCACAAAGTCAGGAAAGTTGAAGCTTCGCCAAGAAACTAAACACCATTCACCTGGGGAGCTAAGGAGGTTTTATAGAGTTGGTTTCTCTTTAAAGTTATGTAAAGCCAAGAGGTAAGGGTAGATCTTCTAATGGGGACACCTGGCACTGTGTCGTCAGGGGCCTGGCCCCCCATGATGTAAGAAGGAAGATGGCGTGGGACTGGGCGTGCAGCAGTGGAATGATGGAATGCTGTATGGCCGGTTTCATACATTCTTCAGCTTGTAGACGAGCAATGTGACATCAAGCTTTGACAGAGCATTTGCAGAGCTTTCAGCAAACTTTGTTGAAGCTTTTAATTAGTGATCGACCGATATTGTTTTTTTATTGCCGATACCGATATTTTGGTCATCGCATATCGGTATCGGCCGATATCTGCCGATATTTTCAGACATTTGAAATTTTTTATTTATTTATTTTTTTTTTACAGGTACTCTTGTGGAGGGATCTGGGGGTCTAAAAGACCCCAAACCCCTCCTCTGCACTTAAAAGCATTCAATACACCAAGTTTGGCTGTTTTGAATGCTGTCATTTTTTTAAATTTGGCGCCGAGTACCCGGAAGTGATGTCATGACATCACGTCCGGGTTTTTACACAGAGACCCGATCAGAGCCGAATGCGGCTTTTATCGGGTCTTCGGCTGCCGTGCAGTTAGGATGCCCGGGTGTGGTGGGACGGGAGACCCGGGTGAGCTGCGGGAGGGGGGGGGGCATCCCCTCCCGCTCCTTGTAATGCCAGCCGAGCGGCTTCTCAGCCACATCAGTTGTCATTACAAGACAGCTGACCGTTGGCTATGGACCCCGGTACCTGGGTGATGCCTCTAGCTCTAGATATATATTGGCTTTGCCGAAAATTGGTCGATCCCTACTTTTAATGTATCATTTAACTTGAACACTAGAGATGGGCTCTGGCGTATTCAGGACCGTAGTCCCAACCCACCTCCCGATCCCGCCAGGAAGCCGACACTGCACACCGCTAATTACAGGCAGTGAGACCTTTTCTGCAGCTGCGGACCTGGAAATGTCTCACTGCCTGATTGGTGGTGTGCAGTATCTGCTTCCTGGCGGGGATCGGGAGGTGGGTTGGGACTACGATCTCGAATATGCCAGAGCCCATCTCTGTTGAACACATCCTAATAGGAGTGCTGACTTGCACTTTAGAAACACTTGAAGACTGCTAGCAGCTTGTTTAAAAGAAAGAGTTAAAAAAATAACAAACCTGTTATACTTACCTGTTCTGTGCAATTGTTTTTCACGTAGCAGCCCCAATTCTTTTCTTTTTGGGTCGTCAGCAGTCCTGGCTCCTCCCCCCTGCCAAGTGCCCCCAATAGCAAGCCTATTGCTATGAGGAGAGTCGAGCAGGCTTGCTCCAAAGCTGCGCTCTGTGTCTACATTAACACACGAAGCGCAGGTTGCCCCCCCCCCCTCCTTTGGCTCACTGGCTGTAATTTGACAACTGTGAGAGCCAATGAACAGAGAGAGAGACACCCCAGAGAGCTGCTGCTCTCATGTACATCACTGGATCTTGATGGGGCTCAGGTAAGTATAAGGGGGGGCTGCTAGGGTTGCCACTTCATCCCTTTAAAACCAAACGCATATGAATTACACAGGTTCTGTGGCTGATTAAGGTGGTAATTAAACTCACTTGGTGCCTTACCTTCAATAAATCAGCCTCAGAACCTGTATAGTTCATATGTGTTCGGGTTTAAAGGGATGAGGTGGTAAATCAAGGGGCTGCACCTAGGTTTTTTTTTTTTCATGCATAGAATTAAAGTGGAACTTCACTCTCCCAATCAACGTTGATTACTTTTAATCCTTATGCTGCTAGCATTAGTAAATAGATAAGAAAGTATATCATATTTACTTGTTTTACATTTTTTTTTTTAAACATTTCTTCAGTTACTTCCTGGTTTCTTGCCCAGGCAAATCATGCCATACGTCCCAGGAGTCTCCAGGAGAGGTTTTCTCAGCTAAGCGCACTCTTCTACATGCTTGACCTAAGGGCAGATATATTCCAGGAAGTGTTACATGAATCATTGGCCCTTACTCAAGATGGCCAGAGCCAGAAATGCTTGGGGGTGTTTTTCAAAGTGATTTCTCAACAAAATAAAGCCTGGAGACATGGATGGATGGTGGGGTTTGCTTTGAATTTTAAAAATTAATAAATGTAAACTGTTTTTAGCTTGTGGTGCTCAGATACAGTGACGATCCGTTTTAAGGTAAAAAAAAAAATTTTGGGCCTTTGAAACAACTTTCAGCACTTCTTGAAGCTTGTTAGAAGCCTGCTAGCAGCTTTTTTTTTTTAAAGAGGCAATCAGCACTTGCTGGGGCATTGTATTTTGGCTGTGGTCCTTTCTATCAGAATACATTGATTAGTGGCTGCAGTCACTGATCAAGAAAATCTTCCACCATGTCTCTTAGACAAGTTGATTAGGCCCACTTTCACATGGCTTTCTGATCCGGTCTGCCTGTTTTTCAGGCGGACCTGATTGGATGCTCCATGCAGTCCTATGGAGCAGCGGATGTCAGCGGTGACGTTTCCACTGACACCTGCTGCTATCCGATCCTGTCCATGAAATCTGGACGGATGAAAACCCTACTTTCCATCCATTTGGAGGATCAGATGGGATCGGATGAAAACGGACATGCGGTCTGTTTTCATCCGATCTCCCATAGAGAAGAGCGGGGATCTGACAGCTCTGTCTCTGCAAAGTAAGCAGACACGGAGTTGTCACCCGCCTGCTCAGCGCGGATCGGCGGTTTGATCCCCGCTGGGAAAAACGGAGTCTGCTGGGCGCGCCGCCTGTGTGAAAAGGACCTAAATGATCAACTTCTGTTAAGTGGGGACGGTCACACATTGATCAAAGTCTGACCAGTCCCTGCTGAACCGGTCACATTTCGATCAGTTTCTGGCCAGCTTAAAGGTAAATTGAAAACATTTTCAACAAAGACAGTGGAAGGTCCGCTTGAAAGTAAATTGGAGCGCAGACCAGAAAAAATAACCTGACGGCGCCCCATATCCGTGTGTGAAAGTTAATCCAGTTACATTATTTCTGCTGTGATGATTTTTGCCGCTAGTTGTTGTTGTAAATAGCAGCGGAATTTGATGACTCTTTGCAGTACCGCTGAGTTAAATATCACTACGGCGGGCCTAATGTCAGTAATGAACACGCATACAGCTAGTCAGTCATTTCCCATGGTGCCGGGGGGTTTTGTGCTGTTGGCTTAGTGCCGTTTGGTGACACAGAGCACCCGTTAATCACTGCAGGATGGCGTGTGTGTCGTTTTCTAAACTTGTATGCTAGCTAGGTGTGATGGCTTTTTATAGAACATACTCTGGCAGAAGTAGAAACAGCAGTTCATAGATGTGGGAAGAATGCTGCAAATGAATTTTTTCTTTTTTTTTTTTAAAGCCTGTGGCGTGTGAAACACACTCAAAAGACTTACACCCGGTGCATAAAATAGTGCACACACGCAAACATGGAAACACAAAAAGTGCACAGGGTGTGCGAAATGGTCTTCCCTCCGAAGAGGTAGGACCCTAACCTCAATCCCCCGGGGTGCAAGACTCCTGACAGGGATTTAAGGTACTTCCTATAGTCTGTCTGGCCAAAACCAGACAGACCCCATTCTCCAGGGGGACTGCCGAAACAGCCCACCCCAAGTACTAGGTGGGGCTCCCCCGAAGGGAGACCCCATGAGAGAGGGCGAACTAAGCCAGAAGGCCATGTCCACCCCCTCCCAAGACTCAACGCTGGGGCCGAGGACCCACACCCTCCAAGTCGTGCAGGAAAAAGAGTGATAGTGCAGTGACAAAACGACAAAGAAATAAAAAAACACTAACAAAAAAGTGGGGGAAGGGGAAGTGGGGAAAGTGCTATGGTGCCATGTGAGGTACCAAGGCAGGCCTTCCGGCCGGAATAAAAAATTCCTCTGGTCCGAGCCAAAGGCCTGTCCCAAGAGGCAGGTGCGAAAAAGGTGTGCAGTGACCAAGGTGCCGAAAAACTCAAGGCGAGCTGCCCCTCACCATTGAGAATTAAGGCACCCCTGTGCTGCCACCCCAGGGGCACTTACACCACGGGCTTTTTCTGTCTCAGCCCCCGGCCAAGCCGAGTGTAGCCTATCCCCACCAGCAGACATCGGAACCTGGACAGCTTAGGGAGAGCCTACCTACAACTGGGTACAGGCTTTTTGCAAGGCCAGATCAAAACCCAGGAGAGAAAGCCCTCCCATCGCCATCCTGTTCCTCAGCCCATTACATCCAGGAGCAATTCCACCGGCCACCCAGTCAGACCGGCTTTCTTGCTCCCTTCAAACTAGTTGGAACAGTTCAACCCATTCAAATCAGAAGGCGGCGGTCCCCACATGCTTTCCCGGATGACCTACTCCCCATACCCCGGTACCTCCAGGCGCTCCGGGTTTTGGTCATACCGGTACTAGCTGAGGTCCATACCGACTGATAAGAACAGATACTACACTTGATCTTAGCCAAAAGGCAGAGAAGCGATATGAATGCTGCAAATGAATGACTTGGGTAAACCTTTAAAATATTTTAAATCAATTTATTCATTGCAAAGGAATAAGACCCAGGTCCTGTTCACACCAGCGTGTGTTTTTGATAAGGGTGACAACCCAAAGCATCCAAGCAACGCGCGGCAAAGGACTGGTGTTGTAGTGCAGTACATTGCACATGTGCATTTATAGTGAAACAATGCTTTGTAAACCCTTTATAAATGAAAGCTGAAGTTTAATCTGCTTATATTTTGGTTCATCTGTCCCTACTTCTTCAACATGCTAATGAGATTTTTAAATGAAACCTGTTTTCATAGCATACTTTATTTTAGACACAGTGATGTCCTCACTAGGTCTTTGTGTTTGTCAATGCAATGCAAGCAGATCACAGAGGGATAAACAAATTAAATTATAATGTCGCCTACTAGAAAAAAATTGATAATCTCTAAAGTGACAGCAGCCGTCAATTTTGTTATATGCCAAACCTTGATATATGTTGATTTTGAGGAGCTGTTGTGATGAAATGTGAAAAATACGTGATCTCCTATAGAGCTTTATAAAAAAAATCACAATTCAGTTCAATTTTAAAATAGATGTCAGTGCCGGGCAAGAAAGTGAAGTATAGTTCCACTTTAAGGTTTATATACACTTGAGTCCCAGGTCATGCCGGCGAGATGCGGAAAACCCTGCAATTCAGTGCCAGTTCCCGCATTGCGCCAGAATCACACAGTGGTTCACACTGAGATCTACTAACTGCTGAGGGTGTCAATGTAAAATTCATGACACCACCAGATCAGTTCGCAGTGCAAAATGTGAAATGGTGCAGGACCAAAAAAGAGAGTCCTGTACCATTTTTGTGCGAATGTGATGCCATTTCAGGCATACAGTTTTTATGGCTGACATCACATCGCATAGACATCGCATGTGATCTGCACAGCAATGCGGTACAAATCACATGCGATGTCTGGCATCACACTAGTGTGAACCAGCCCTGAAACAGAATAGAGTTTGAATTTTATATAATCACCAACATGTTTTTTCTTCTCTACTCTCCTGCAACAAGCCAAAAATACGTGATCTCCTATAGAGCTTTATGGAAAAAAATCACAATTCAGTTCAATTTTAAAATAAGAAGCAAAAAGCTGCGCTAGCCCCAAGGTGAACAAATGAGCAAAAACACTATATATTTCTAAGCATATGTGTGCTCAGCAAAACAGGAAAAACGGCAGCCAGCACAACAGAAAACCATATCCGTGAATGCAAATGAAAAAATAAGTGCAGAGCCTAATATGAAAAATAAACCTAGATGTAGGTGATTTAGGTATATTCCATATAAGCATGCATGAACATGACTAATGCATCTGAAAGCAGGGCAGTCCTGGCATTAAACCGTCTCTATGGTAAATGGAAAATAAGTGATGATAGGAAGCCGTTCCCACTGTAGGATGATAATCCACCACCGTGATGTGAATGACCAGGGTACTCTTACCAACTGAGGTGGACCTTCAAATTAATGAAAGGCATATATAGCAGAGGTCAGGTCAACAGATCATCAGCATCCATCAACTCCTTATACCGGACTGGATATAAATTTATCATATATGAAACTTCCCCAACTCCTCCAATTTTAAAATGCATAAATACAAAATATCACACCACAATTTAAATGTCCATAACAACATAAATGTCTTTGAATTACCACATGTGATAGTGCTCTGTATTCTTCTTCAAAATAGGTGCTTAACCACTTACGCCCCGGAAGATTTTACCCCCTTCCTGACCAGGGCCTATTTTGCGATTCAGCACTGCGTGACTTTAACGGACAATTGCGCGGTCGTGCGACGCTGTACCCAAATGAAATTGATGTCCTTTTTTTCCCCACAAACAGAGCTTTCTTTTGGTGGTATTAGATCACCTGTGCGATTTTTTTTTGATCATGCGCTATAAACAAAAAAAGAGCGACAATTTTTTCAAAAATAACAATATTTTTCAAATTTTTTTTATATGAAATTCCTCAAAAAAAATGTAAAAATCCAAATTTTTTAACATTTTAGGCCAATTTGTTTTCTGCTACATATGTTTGGTAAAAAAAATAACAATAAGCGTATTTTGATTGGTTTGCGCAAAAGTTATTGCGTTTACTAACTAAGGGAAAGATTTTTGTCATTTTTTTTCAAAGAGTAATGGCGGCGATCTGCTTTTTTTAATTTTTTTTGCGGGACTGCGACATTGCGGCGGACAGATCGGACCCTTGACTGACATTTTTGACACTTTTGGGGGTACCAAGTGACATTACTACAGTAATCAGTGCTATACATATGCACTGTTACTGTAAAATGACACTGGCAGGGAAGGGGTTAACTTTATTGGAGAAGGAGGGGTTAAGTGTGTCCCTAGGGGTGTGCTTCTTACTGTTATTGGATGTGGCTGTGTGTGTAACTACAGAGAAATACGATCCTGCATAGCAGGACCGTATGATCTCTGCACTTACACAGGGGAGAATGACAGGCGGCTTTGTTTACATTAGCCGCCTGCCTTTCTCCCGCTGTACCGGACAAACGCGAGTGAGCGGTGGACATTGGGTCCGCCTCTCACACGCGCGGGGGGTCCGTGAATGAGCGGGGGAGGGAGCGCGCCTCCGGCGCCGCACGCTCGCCCCCTAGAGCCTCACAGGCTAACGACGTAGTACTACGTCGCTTTGCCTGTGAGGGGCTGACTGCCGACGTAAATAGTCGTGCGGCGGTCAGCAAGAGGTTAAAAATAGTGCTCCTCCACCCGTGTAAGAAAGGGACACTCACCAAATGTCTGAGGGCCCCCAGGACCCAGCTCACTTATAATAGACTTTCTTGGCTCTGGGGTCAGTTTGGTAATCCTCCAATATAGATTAGCCAAAAACACTAGGATGCCCCCTGGGCTAGTAGTGGGAAGGTTGCAAGCTCATTCCACAGCAGAGGATTAATTGTCACGAGTTCCCCAAAAATATAAAATAAAACCTAAAGATTGAACAATAATGTTTTTTTATTATTAAAATCGGTAAAAAACAAATGGTGTGCACTAACAGTTGGGCAAAAAAGTATTTAGTCAACCACCAATTGTGCAAGTTCTCCCACTTAAAAGGATGAGAGGCCTGTCATTTTCATCATAGGTATTCTTCAACTATGAGAGACAAAATGAGAAAAAAAAAATCCAGAGAATCGCATTGTCTGATTCTTAAAGAATTTATTTGCAAACTATGGTGTAAAAATAGGTATTTACTCAATAACAAAAGTTCATATCATTTCTTTGTTATATACTTTTTGTTGGCATTGACAGAGGTCAAATATTTTCTGTAAGTCTTCACAAGGTTTTCAAACACTGTTGCTGGTATCTTGGCCCATTCCTCCATGCAGATCTCCTCTAGAGCAGTGATGTTTTGGGGCTGCCGCTGGGCAAGGACTTTCAACTCCCTCCAAAGGTTTTCTATGGGGTTGAGATCTAGAGACTGGCTAGGCCACTCCAGGACCTTGAAATGCTTCTTACGAAGCCACTCCTTCGTTGTGTTTGGGATCATTGTCATGCTGAAAGACCCAGCCACTTTTCATCTTCAATGCCCTTGCTGATGGAAGAAGTTTTCACTCAAAATCTCACAATACATGGCCCCATTAATTCTTTCCTTTGCATGGATCAGTCATCATGGTCCCTTTGCAGAAAAACTGCCCCAAAGCATGATGTTTTCACCCCCATGCTTCACAGTAGATATGGTGTTCTTTGGATGCAACTCCGCATTCTTTCTCCCCCAAACACGACGAGTTGAGTTTTTACCAAAAAGTTCTACTTTGGTTTCATCTGACCATATGACATTCTCCCATCCCAATCCTCTTCTGGATCATCCAAATGCTCTCTAGCAAACTTCAGACGGGCCGGACGTGTACTGGCTTAAGCAGGGGGACACGTCTGGCACTGCAGGATTTGAGTCCCTGGCAGCGTAGTGCGTTACTGATGGTAGCCTTTATTACTTTGGTCCCAGTTCTCTGCAGGTCATTCACTAGGTCCCCCCCATGTGGTTCTGGAATTTTTGCTCACCGTTCTTGTGATCATTTTGACCCCATGGGGTGAGATCTTGCGTGGAGCCACAGATCGAAGGAGATTATCAGTGGTCTTGTATGTCTTCCATTTTCTAATAATCGCTCCCACAGTTGATTCTTCACACCAAGCTGCTTGCCTATTGCAGATTCAGTCTTCCCAGCCTGGTGGAGGTCTACAATTTTGTATCTGGTGTCCTTTGGTCTTTGGTCTTGGCCATAGTGGAGTTTGGAGTGTGACTGTTTGAGGTTGTGGACAGGTGTCTTTTATACTGATAACAAATTCAAACAGGTGCCATTAATACAGGTAACAAGTGGAGGACAGAGGAGCCTCTTAAATAAGTTACAGGTCTGTGAGAGAAAGAAATCTTGCTTGTTTGTAGGTGACCACATACTTATTTTACCAAGGAATTTACCAATTGATTCATTAGAAATCCTCCAATGTGATTTCCTGGATCTTTTCCCCCCATTCAGTCTCTCATAGTTGAAGTTTACCTATGATGAAAATTACAGGCCTCTCTCTCATCTTTTTAAGTGGGAGAACTTGCACAATTGGTGGCTGACTAAATACAAATTTGCCCAACTGTATTCTTGCGCCTGCAAGCTGCACCCACTTAAACAGCCTGGTTTGTTTGGAACGCCGCTCAATCTCAGCGTGTGTTCCACCTGCGTTCCACAGGGGCAGATGTGAGGAAACTGGAAGTGATACCGCTGTAAACGACCTCAATGCATTTTGCAAATAGCGTCATCAGGAAGTGAAACATTTATTCCTCTGATGTGGAATGAGCTTGCAACCTTCCCCCTACTAGCCCAGGGGGCATCCTATTGTTTTTGGCTAATCTATATTGGATGATTACCAAGCTGACCCCAGAGACAAGAAAGTCTATTAGGCCCCTTTCACACGGACGGTTGTTGTGCCGTTGATAAAAGCATATTTTGTTATTTTGAAATTCCAACACTTCTGGCACAACGATTTCTCACATTTGTACATTGCGATTATGTGCGATTACTTGCGTTTACATGCGGCTGCGTTATTAAATTCTTGCCTTTTGTATAGCAATTGTTTACTTAATTTTTCTTTGTACTGCAATAAACTGCGTTTATGTACAGATGGCTGCAGTACATCGCTCCTGGACGCTGTCAACTTTTTATTTTTCCTAAATGCACAAAACCGTATGTTATCAAAACGTTGCTAAACGCAGTGTGTGAATGGGGCCATAGGGATGCATTGTCTGCATTTAGCTGCGGTAAATAAGTTCCTCTTTCCGCAGCTAAAAACTGAATTGTAATCGTTTGTGTGAAAGAGGCCTTATAAGTGATCTGGGTCCTGGGGGCCCTCAGTAATTTGGTGATTGGCCCTTTCTTATACGGGTGGAGGAGCACTATCTTTAGGCACACATTTTCAAGGAGAATACAGAGCACTATCACATGTGGTGATTCGAAGATTTTTGTTATGGACATTTAAATTGCGGTGTGAGATTTTGTATTTGTGTTTTAAAATTGAACTGAATTGTGATTTTTAGACAATCATAAAGCTCTATAGAAGATCACGTATTCACGTTCCATCACAACAGCGCCTCAAAATCAACATATATCAAGATCAAAGAGGGTGGTAGGTGCTGCACAAAGTTTCCTAAAAACAGTAACATAAATCTATTGAATGAAAGGTGGAAGTCAACCGGAAAATGAGGCGAGCTGTATCTTGATTTGCACTGAATCTTGTAATGCACAGTGTGAGACGCTCACAGTGTGCAGTGAAATCAGAGTAAATAATTTCTGTACGGCAGTGGAGCCTGTGCAACTCTGCAAGACTGGCATTCAGATTTAAAGCCCAACCCCTGACCCCATCACTCTGCCCCCAGGTCGAGGTGAGACTGCACAAGAACATAGACCTGCTCTGGACATGAGGACGTAAGGAAAAGTCCACTGCTGGATCATGGGGGTACTTTGTTTTCTGCTGTGGTGGAGGATCAGGTGAGTATAACCTTTCTCCTCACCTTTGGACAAAACAAGCCATTAATGCATGCAGTGCGGACACAGCCCCCCACTGTATGGAAAATTTTATTTTTTTTTTTTTTTGGCCAGAAGTTGGGCTTTATGTGCTAAATAAAGAAAAAACAGATGACAACAGCCTTCCCCTTTTAAAAAAAGCAAGAAGGCATTGGCATCTTCCATATTTCTTTCCCATGTAAGGCGTCAGTGCTGTCTCAGAAGGCAGGATACATTATCGGGTCTATATATTTGTGTGTTGTGAACAGCTGTGCCTTGTGTATTGCGGCTCCCTCCCAGAACATGACAAAGCGCACATTTTTTACTGGGTCAGAGCTGAAGATGTAGTAATTAGACAGCAGGGATCCTGCCAGATAACATACAATGAGATGTCAGCCTCCCTTTTACCCTTTATCAGTACAACTTAAAATAGTAGCTGTGTCTCCCTGTCTGTATAGTGCATTGTGGCCAAGGGTGTCAAAGGGCAACGTACAGCCTAATATACTCATTTTTTTCCTATGAGTGTTTGAGAGAGTGCTTCTTGGCCAGTAAAGTAACTATTATTCTTGAAAGATGAATTCTGCTGATATTGTAAAAAGAGGGAAAAAACGGGATTGCAGCAACAGCTGAGTACACAATAAAAATGCATATCCTAATTGTACAATACTGGACACAGACTGATTATTCATAGACCCTGGGATATGGGCTTGTACACTCTGGTGATTGAACCCTGGCAAACTTTTGAGCTAGCTTTAGATGGTAAACCTGTTAAAAGTCCTAATATATATACATACTGGAACACTTCTTAATCAGAGTATAGCAACAAGTCAATTATTGATCTGGTCAGTTAAGTGGTAGAGGGGGTTGTTAATCGATTTCAGCTTTTTTGGTGTTAATGAAATTAACAAAAGGGGCACTAGATGGGCAACAATGAGACAACCTCCAAAACAGGAATGGTTTTGCAGGTTGAGGCCACTGACCTTTTTTTCCCTACTCATTGTTTCTGACTGTTTTTCACTAGTTTTACATTTGGCTAGGGTCAGTGTCACTACTGGTAGCATGAGGCTATACCTGGACCCTATAGAGATTGCACAGGCAGTCCAACTCCTACAGGATTGCACATCAATAAGTGCCATTGCCAGAAGGTTTGCTGTGTCTCCCAGCACAGTCTCAAGAGCATGGAGGCGATTCCAAGAGACAGGCAGTTACTCTAGGAGAGCTAGACAGGGTTGTAGAAGATCCTTAACCCATCAGCAGGACCGGTATCTGTACCTTTGTGCAAGGAGTAACAGGATAAGCAGTGCCAGAGCCCTACAAAATGAGCTCCAGCAAGCCACTGGTGTGAATGTCTCTGACCAATCAGAAACAGGCTTCATGAGGATGGCCTGGGGGCTCGACATCCTCTAATGGGCCCTGTGCTCATTGCCCGGCACCGTGGGAGCTCGATTGGCATTTTCCATTGAACACCAGAATTGGCAGGTCCACCACTGGTGCTGTGTGCTTTTCACACATGAGAGCAGGTTCACCCTGAGCAGATGTGACAGACCTGAAAGGGACTGAGGACTGCCCAGTCTATATCCAGATATAGACTGGGCAGAAGGAACTGCGCATTCAGCCAAGGCTCGGCAGTTCCTAAATGTTTTGCAGGACAATTTCATGGGTCAGATGGTGAATGCACCTACAAACAATGCGGTACTTGACCTACTGATTACCAACAATACAGACCTGCTCATGGATATAGAAATACGGGGCAACTTAGGAAACAGTGACCATAATTCAATTAGTTTCAGTATTAATTACAGTAATAGGAAACACAAGGGTAATATAAGGACACTGAATTTCAAAAGAGCCAATTTCCCAAAACTGCGCTCGCTGCTAGAAAATATCAAATGGGATAGAACCCAGGGTACAAAGAACACGGAGGAAAAATGGGAGTGCTTCAAGAGCATACTTAACAAAGGGATTGACCAGTGCATTCCAAAGGGAAATAAATTTAAAAGAGCAAAACTAAACCCTGGGTGGCTAAACTCCAACATCAAAATGCAAATTAATGCTAAAGAAAAGGCCTTCAAAAAATACAAGACTGAGGGGTCATTGGCAGCATTCAAGCATTACAAAGAGGGTAAAAGGAAATGTAAAGACGAAATCAAGGCGCCTAAAATAGAACATGAGAGACATATAGTGGAGGAGAGTAAAAAGAACCTCAAAAAATTCTTTAAGTATATAAACAAACAAGAAAGCGAGGCCAGAACACATTGGCCCCATAAAAGACGACAAGGGAGTTTTGGCCACAGAGGACAGGGAAAAGGCGGTAGTGTTAAATAATTTCTTCTCTTCAGTCTTCACAAAAGAATTGGGGGGCTACACTAACCCAGCTTGTAAGGCCAAACTAAACAACACACCTCAGGAAGTACCGCCATGGCTAACAGAAGATAGACTTCGAACTAAACTAGAGAAACTTAACATAAATAAATCCCCGGGACCGGATGGCTTGCACCCAAGGGTTCTTAAAGAGCTCAGCCAGGTGATTGCCAGATCATTATTCTTGATCTTCAAGGATAGTTTACAGATGGGTATGGTGCCAGCTGATTGGAAAAAAGCCAACGTGGTACCAATATTTAAAAAAGGGCCGAGATATATCCCGGGTAGCTATAAGGCCGGTCAGCCTAACATCAGTAGTCTGCAAGATTTTGGAGGGGATGTTAAGGGACCACATACAAGACTTTAGTAATGAAAATGGTGTTATTAGTAGTAATCAGCATGGATTCATGAAAAATCGTTCTTGCCAAACCAATCTATTAACCTTCTACGATGAGGTGAGCTGCCACCTAGATAAAGGTAAGCCTGTGGATGTGGTGTATCTGGACTTTGCAAAGGCCTTTGACACCGTTCCCCACAAACGCTTAATGTTCAAACTAAGGAGAGTAGGTATGGGCCATAAGGTGAGTACCTGGATAGAGAACTGGCTCCAGGGGAGGAGGCAAAGGGTGGTGATTAATGGGGGAGTACTCAGATTGGGCGGGTGTGGAAAGCGGGGTTCCCCAGGGTTCTGTCCTGGGGCCAATCCTGTTTTAATTTCTTCATAAATGATCTAGAGGAGGGGATATCGAGTAAAATCTCAGTATTTGCAGGATGTGGAAACCTTACAAGCGTACCTGAACAAAATAATGGGGTGGGCAACTACATGGCAGATGAGGTTTAATGTTGAAAAATGTAATGTAATGCACTTGGGTGCCAGAAACCAGAAAGCAAGCTACTCATTAGGGGGGAACCTCTGGGTGAGTCTAGGATGGAAAAGGACCTGGGGGTACTGGTAGACAACAGGCTTGGCAGTGGCATGCAATGCCAAGCCGCTGCAAGCAAAGCCAACAGAATACTGGGATGTATAAAAAAGGGGATTCACTCCAGAAATAAAGAGATTATTCTCCCACTCTACCAGACTCTGGTCTGGCCACATCTGCAGTATGCTGTCCAGTTCTGGGCACCGGTCCTCAGGAAGGATGTGCTGGAACTGGAGAAAGTCCCGAGAAGGGCAACAAAAATAATTAGGGGAATGGAGGACATCAGCTATGAGGAAAGACTACAAGCACTTGAACCTATTCTCTCCGGAGAAGAGACGGATTGAGGGGGGATATGATATCAATGTACAAATACTGTACTGGCAACCCTAGCATATGGAAAAACCTATTCAGAGAAAGGAAATACAATAAGACACGTGGCCACTCACTAAAACTAGAGGAAAGGCGGTTTAACCTTAAAATACACAGGGGGTTCTTCACTATAAGAGCAGTAAGGAATTGGAATTCTCTTCCGTAAACAGTCGTATCAGCAGGGAGCATTGATAATTTCAAAAAACTATTAGATGGGCACCTTAAAGACCACAGCATACAGGGGTATACAATGTACGGTTAACAGCAAACACACACACATCATAGGTTGAACTGGATGGACTGATGTCTTTTTTCAACCTCACTAACTATGTAACTATGTAATCAATGTCTAAACCTCTGCCATCAAAAGTGAGTACACCCCTAAATGAAAATGTAGAAATTGGGCCCAAAGTGTCAACATTTTGTGTGGCCACCTTTTTTCTTTTTCAGCACTGCCACTTGGGCATGGAGTTCATCAGAGCTTCACAGGTTGCCACTGGAGTCCTCTTCCACCCCTTCATGATGACATCACAGAGCTGGTGGATGTTGGAGACCTTTGGCTTCTCCAACTTCAGTTTGAGGATGCCCCACAGATGCTCAATAGGGTTTAGGTCTGGAGACGTGCTTGGCCAGTGTACAGCTTGTAAAACAGTGTAAATTTGCTGTCCCCTCAAAATAACTCAACACACAGCCATTAATGTCTAAACCGCTGGCAACAAAAGTGAGTACACCCCATGGTGGCCAAGACAACACAGCGGTTTAACAGGACAGGTTCCACTCCGAACAGGCCTCGCCATGGTCATCCAAAGGAGTTGAGTGCACGTGCTCAGCATCCTATCCAGAAGTTGTCCTTTTCTGTAGAACCCCCATTATATATTTTTTGCCTAAAATCCATAAAGATAGCACTAACCCTTGGTAGGCCTATCGTTAATGGGATAGATTTGGTTACTGCCAGATTTGGATAGTATATTGACTCTTTTTCTCAGCCTCTGGTTATGAAAGCTGATGCATTTATTAGGGTTACCAAGCACATAATCCAAATATTGGAAACTCTGAAAAATTCCCTTTCTAGCATTTTGATTACAGCTTAGCTCATTATATACCATTATTGGGCATGAGGATGCTTTGGCATTAGTACAGTATGCTCTCTCTTCATCTGAACTTCCCAGGAAGCATAAGAAGTTACTTCTGAGTAGCTTGAGTTTTTGTCTGTCAAGAAACTATTTTAGTTACAACAGACAATTCTTTTTGCAGACCAGAGGTGTGGCGTCCGGGCCCAGTTTGCTCTCAGTGTGGCCAATCTTTTCATGGCCCATTGGGTGGAAGAGGTTGTTTTTAAAGACCGTCCCCTTGAGTTCACCCTTTACAGGAAATCTATCGATGATCTTAAAATGACCTTGGAGGTTGATATGCCGAGTCTTGAATGTTTTATACAGAGGCTTAATGAGAACACCAAAAATATCTTACATTGCATATTTATCTAGAACACATGATCTTTTTGGATCTGGAGATTTTGAAGGATGGAGATGGCTTCAGGATGTGCAATCATTTTAAGCCCACTGACCATAATGCTTATATACCCCTGGAAAATTGTCATCTTAGGGTATGGCTATGTGACATCCCGAGGGGGAAATTTATCAGGTTGAGGCGTAATTACACACGTGAAGATGATTTCATCTCCCAATCACAAGTCTTGTCATCTAGATTCTAATGAAAGGGGTATGATAAGTCTAATTTAGATCAGAGAGCTCAAAAAAGTAGGTATAGATAGAAGTACGCTAGTCTCCAATTCTAATGGGGTTGAGAAAACGAATAATAATTTTAGGCTGATCTTGGACTATAATCTCCAATACAAAAAACTAGAAAAAATAGACCAAAAAAATTGGTCGATATTTAAACCGGATTGGGTCTTTATTACCAGCACGCCCACTATTTATAAAAAAGCTCCTTCTTTGCATGACAGACTGGTCCCTGGGGTGATTGATCCTCCTACACATTCAGAGAATAGGCTATTTTCCTTTCTGACTGGCTTCTATGCCTGCGGGCGTTTGTACTGCCTGTAGACCTACTAGAGGCAATGTAAAAAAACAGAAAGATTTTATAGCCCTGGCGACCAATAAACAATATAAAATACATGATTTGATCACGTGTTTTACATCAGGAGTTGTATATATGTTAGAATGCGAATGTGGTTATATTGGTAGGACTTCCAGACCCCTCCCTGTGAGATTGGGGGAACATGTAAATAACAATAAATATTGCCTCAAGACTCACAATGTTTTAAACATTTTAGGTTATTCCATAATCATGACCATAAGAGTCTTAAATTTTGGGGAATCAAAAGAGTTAAAACACACTGGAGAGGGGGAAATTGCATTAGGCAGCTTGGCCGTAGGGAATCGGTCTGGATTTACGAAACCAAGGCTTCAGTCCCCACAGGCTTAAATGTGGGTTTTGACTTAAATTGTTTCATTTCTGACCACTAATATATTTTTATGTAAAGGGTGGTCGCGGATGGATGTATTATATCTAATTTAGCAACTTTTATGTTGTTATGAGTGTTTTTACCGTTCGTTAATAAGCATTTAGTAAGTAGTATTTATGCTTCTATGCTTGCAGCTTTGTTAGTAATCTTTATTTTTACCTAGATTGCACAATTGAGGTTATAAAATATATATATATATATATATATATATATATATATATATATATATATATATATATATATATATATATATTGTATTTAGATTGCTGTAGCTGGGTCCTGACTGCATCAGGAATGCATAATGTAATTCTCGTATGAGGAGACGCTCTGTTCCCACACTGTACTAATGTTACAGTTACTTCCTGGTTCTTCCAGGAGAGTTTGTATTGTCTGGGCAACACATCATGTGATAAGTCGTTCCACTCCCTCAACTGATCTATGACTTGTATAAGAGGCGGGTGTTGTACGAGACTCCGTACCCATTGACGAAGTCCCGCCTTCTGGGACGTAACGCGTACGGGAAGGAGTCACGTCATCTGCAACCACCTTTGGATGTGTTTGTTTTACTGAACGTTTGTACACCTGGCACTTGGTTATAGTGCCATGTTTTATGTTCTTTGGAGTTTCGGCTTGTGGTTATATCCAAGTATATGTTTGTACAGGAGCATATCCATTTCAGTCTGCTCTGCTAATCATCACTAATAGGAAGAGCGTTTCAGGCACCCTCGCTCTATGGGATTACCCTCTAGGGGAATGTGTGTTTGACCTGTCTTGATCGATTCAGGGGTCCACTCAGTAAGGTGAGCAGCCATTGTCAAGAGGAATTTAGATGCACATTCCGACACCCTTTGGGATCTTTTATGTCTTGATCTCCATTAACTTTTATTTCATACAATTATTCTGTATAGTTTTTTAATGTTTAGCGCTGCACTATTGTTTAATATTTTTAAATGATGTAAAAGCCCTGCTCAGGCCTCCCCACCCCTCACGCACTGTCCAGCAGGAGACCTCGAGTTTCCCTACTACATTTATCATTAGAAAAGTGCTAAATTTACACACGGCATGCCAGCTTGCATAGAAATGCCCCCATTCAACACAGTGGAAACATACTAGAGACTTTAGAAGGACTTTAGAGTGACCCTCTCAGCACATGTCTATGGCCTGTAATAAGGTACAAACCGGCAGGAGAATCCACAACGTGCTGTGGGGGAGCAAATGTTCCACATACCAAGAAGTGTACAATCCCTGCAGCAATTTTACAGTAGACTGGAACTCAAAATGGGAATTTTTGTTATGTTCTAGTGAACATAAAGAAGTGTTTTATATATACATAGAGACTCTGCTGGGAGTTGGGTAAGAGGAGCAGGTGGAATTCATCTGTATCATATTTTGGATTTTCAGAAGTTGAGCTGCTTCACTTTTGTTTTGAGTGCTAAATTTGCCAATGGATAGCAGATTGTCTGGACTCGTTGGTGGAGCTGTGGAGGGAAGCTTAGATCGGAGTCGTTGGAATTTTTTGCTGTATTGAGAAGTGTTAATTCTGCCTAATGCTTAAGTACACACAGGAATTCTTTTTTTCTCTGTCGCTCATTGACAGACGCAGTCCTCTTGATTAATATCAAATTGGGTTATACTGCCCTCTACAGGAGTAGGACAATAGGCAGAAGGAAAATGTTCTGGCCACACCTTAGGGGCAGTCCCAGAGGGTATATCCTATCTCTGCTACAGGATGTTAGTTTTTTTCTGTCTAGTCAGGAGTAAGGACCTTAGTTCCTTGCTGGGATCTTTGGTCCTGGCAAGATTTTTTTAGAAAAATTTTTTTTAGGCAGCTTTTTTCTCCAGTTGTTCCTGTGAGATCTTCAAGCAATTATGCTGGAGCTGGGCGTCGGGCCGGATGTTGAGATCCAGTGGTCACCCCAGTCAGCCTACGAGTGCGTGCAGGCCCTAGCTCCGCGCTGGGTCGGCCGCGACATAGTCCCACTGGACGGGGACTGACCCTGCGAGTTAAACGTCTTGCCGGGACGCCGACGACCAGTTGGAAACTGAGTCACGGCGTCCGTATTGGTCGACAGCCCCCCCACCTCAGTGGAGAGGGGTTCTGTCAGGAGTTGGCGCCCGCCTGTTCCGATATGGTGAGTAATATGTTCCCCCTCTCCCCCTGACGGGTTTGTGGGTGGACGCGGGCCCCTCCCTGGGATGATTGGACCCTCATGATCCTGGGTCCCCCCTCTATCCTATAACAGGTGTCACAGATCCCCCTCTGGAGGGTGATTGGGTGAATAAGAACCAGGAGGCTTGGTTTGGGAGCTGACTATCGGAAGTCACCGTATGAGTGGGCACTGTAAAGGGACCATGACTGAAGTCAGTGGCTGGCATTACTGTTAGGAAGACCATGTAAGAGGGTGATATGATCCTACCTTGTACATAAGGTTGCAATTGCCTGGACTACCGCCATCCGCCGCCGCCATCCTCCCGCAGGCCGCACAGGCCGATGCCTGCCTTCCGCAGGCCGCACGATGTAGCAGGCGCTGCCATCTTTCCACAGGCGCCGCCATCCTCCCGCAGGTCGCGCGGGGCCGCCATCTTGGCGTAGCCTCGTGTCTCCGGCATGGGGGCGGCCATTTTGGAGATGACCAGCTACCTCGAGGAGTAGCATGGGAAGCGCCGGAAGGCGTGGAAAGGGGCAGAGCCGCCTCCTTTACCCGGGAAAATGATGCAAAAGACTTCCTGTCTGTAAGAGACAGCGCTGAGAGCAGGTTGATAGAAACTTCTGTGCATCAGGTGGTGAGCCTTGGGGTCTCTCTCTCTCTCTGTGGAGTCCAAAGCAGGTAACACTGAGGGGCGCTGTTGCGCTGGGGGATTACAAAAAAAAAAAAAAAAGTTTTTCTTTGCAATTATTTTTTTGTTTGCTGGCAAGTGTCTTGGATTAATCATGGACCCTGCCACACATGTATCCCCACCTGATCCCCCTCGAGGTGGCCGCAGGACCCTCCAGTGCCCCACTTATGATTGATGCATTATCAGCAGTTTTGGAGTCTTTGGTATCTCGGGTGGAGGTGGCCTGTCAGGGACGGGGGGCAAGAAAGCGACCCCCGCCTACCCCTATTTCATCTGACACTTCAGATACGGATCTGAGCTTGTCACTGCAGCTGCAGGTCCCTCTGCTGGGGCTGCTGTCTCGGGTACGGTTTCCTCAGACAGTGAGGAGGACATTTCTGCCTCCGCCATAGCGCAAGAAGAAGCGTTGGTGGACGCACTAGTCATGTCTGTCCGGGAAACCTTAAGTCTTGAGGTTACCCCGGCAGAGGTAGCTGACACTGAAATTCCCTTTGGTACCAGCAAGCCTACCAAATTGGCGAAGGTTTTTTCCTTGCCCAAATGTTTTGGTAATCTAATTAAAGAAGAATGGGATCATCCGAAACAAACCCCTGCTATTTCCAAACGCATTGCTAGGCGCTATCCGTTTGAGGAATCCCTCCTTAAAAAATGGACGGTACCACCAGTGGTGGACTCACCGATTTCCAGACTAAATAAAGCCACTGTTATCCCGTTGGAGGACGCTCCGTCCTTTAGGGATCCGGTGGATCGAAAAGTGGAAGCGGAATCCCGCTCCATTTTTTCCCTGATAGGGTCAACATTTAGGCCAGTGGTTGCCATTGGTTTAGTTTCACAAACATTGAAAGAATGGACAAAATTGTTACGCCGTGACATAAAGGGGAGAAGTATCCCCCCGGCAGTATCAGATTTGCTGGAACAGATTATACAAGGGCTACAGTTCATCTGTGACGCCGCCCTGGACGCCACTCCCTTGCTAGGGCGTGCATCGGTTTCAGCAGTGGTCCTCAGACGCGTGTTGTGGTTAAAGTGCTGGTCGGCGGATCAAGGTTCCAAAAAAGCTTTGGCTAATCTCCCTTTTCAAGGGGATCGCCTGTTTGGGGCCACCTTGGATGAGATTATAAAGTTTGTTCGTTCCGCTGGGGCGGGCGATAAGGGGAAGCCCTCCAAAGCCCCTTCAGGGGGTTTCAAAGGGCGCTGGTCTGGTAAACAAAAGTCCGGCTCAGCCAAACCTGAAGATAAGACCAATACAGCCTGAAGGTGCGCCCCCACCCATCTCTGGGGTGGGGGGACGTCTTCACCGGTTTCCGGATCCATGGCTTTCCAGAATCCCAGACAAAGGGGTTCGCGAGGTCATACGGTCGGGATACAAGATCGAGTTTCGATCACTTCTACCGGTGCGATTCTTCCCTTCCAACATTAGACTATCCCCGGATCGCTTAAAAGCTTTGCGGGGGGCAGTAATGGACTTGATGCAACAGGGAGCAGTAGTTCCCGTTCCTTGAGCAGAACGTTTTCAGGGGTTCTATTCGAACCTATTCACAATACCCAGAGAGGAGGGCAAGGTGCGTCCAATTCTGGACTTAAGAGCACTCAATCATTTTGTCCGGGTACAAGAATTCAAGATGGAGTCCATCTGAACATATCTGGGCCTAACTTTGGAGACATCCTTGGCAAGGGTGTGTCTCCTTACGGAGAAGCTCCGGAAGATTCAGTGAACGTTTCGGATGTTACTGTCCGTCAACTGGCCTTCCCTTCGGACTTGCATGAGGATCCTGGGACTGATGGTGGCCTTCTTAGAGGCAGTACCGTATGCCCAGTCTCATACCCGAATTCTCCAAAAGGAGATTCTTTTCAAATGGAATTGGAATCCCTATTCTCTGGACAATCGGATCCGGTTGAGCGAGCGGACCAGGGAGTTTCTGGTTTGGTGGCTTCGGTCTCCGATGCTCAACCAGGGGAAGTCACTTCCTCCGATAGAATCCAGGTTACCGATAAATGTATTGGAACTGAGAGCGATCAGACTTTGTCTGATTTACTGGACCGAGCAGCTTCAGGGCAGCCCGGTTTGGGTCCAGTCGGACAAGGCCATGGCCGTGGCTTATGTCAATCACCAAGGGGGCACCAAGAGTGCCCTGGCAGCCATAGAAGTGGCCAGCATTCTTCATTGGGCGGAACGGTTTGTTCCGGCTCTCTCTGCGGTATTCACTCCGGGGTGGAAGATCGGCAGGCAGATTAGCTCAGCCGTTAGATTCTGGATCAAGGGGTATGGCCTCTTCATATTTTCCCGTGGGGACAGTATCAGCTACTGTATGTCTTCCCTCCTCTCAAGTTGCTGCCGAAATTTCTGCGCAGGATAGAGGTGGAGGGAATTCCAGTTATCCTGGTAGCTCCGGACTGGCCTCGTCGACCTGGGTACGCCGACTTGGTCAGGCTGGTCGCGGACGCTCCTTGGAGACTTCCTCTCAGGGAGGATCTGCGGTCTCAGGGACCGATCTTCCATCCTGCTTTACAATCGCTGGCTTTAACGGCCTGGCTATTGAGACTCAGGTGCTGAAGGACAAGGGATTGTTAACTTCAGTTATTCCTACTTTAATTAAAGCAAGGAAAGCGACTTCCAGAAAAGTCTATCATCGCACATGGAGGTCTTATATTGCGAATCCCTTGGATTTCCTCCACGTGCCTATTCGGTGACAGGGTGTCAGAACTGGCCGCATTATCTTGTCGTTCCCCGTATCTGGTGGTTCATAGGGATAAGGTGGTTCTTCGTCCAAATCCATCCTTTCTTCCTAAAGTGGTTTCAGAGTTTCATCTGAATGAAGATATTGTGTTACCTTCCCTGTGTCCTAAGCCCAGTCATCCTCGGGAGTTTGTGTTACATTCCTTGGATGTGGTTCGGGCAATCAGGGTATGCTTGAAAACTACGGACTCGTTTCGTAAGACGGATTCACTTTTTGTGATCACGGATGGCCCCAAAAAGGGGTTGCCTGCATCTGCCGCGACTATCTCCAGATGGATCAGACAGACGGTGGTACAGGCTTATTCTATTAAGGGTCGGAAACCTCCGTTCCCTGTTAAGGCGCACTCCACTCGGGCGCTTAATGCTTCCTGGGCCTTCCGCCATCAAGCGTCAGTGGTCCAGGTTTGCAAGGCGGCTACCTGGTCGTCGGTTCATACCTTTACAAAATTTTATAAAGTATATGTGATGGCATCGGCGGATGCCTCTTTTGGCCGCAAGGTTTTGCAGGCCGCAATTTGAGGAGACCGTTGGTCTACCTCGAGGGTTTTTTTCTGTTGGGTTTTCAGTTGAGTCTCATCCTTTTGTCTGATGAGCCTTTAAAACTTCTAGTTGGCACCGGTTGGGCCTTCTAGATTGGATTTTGATTTCTGTTATCCCACCCCTCATTTGTGGCACTGCTTTGGGACGTCCCAATTTGATATTAATCAAGAGGACTGTGTCTGTCAATGAGCGACAGAGAAAAATTGATTTTTGTAAAATCTTACCGTAAAATCCTTTTCTCTTAAGCTCATTGACAGACGCAGTACCCGCCCCTCTGCTTTTGAGTTGGGTTGGGTTAAATTCTCGGACACTGCTTTGTGACATAACTAACATCCTGTAGCAGAGAGAGAGAGAGGATATACCCTCTGGAACTGCCCCTAAGGTGTGGCCAGAACGTTTTCCTTCTGCCTAGTGTCCTACTCCTGTAGAGGGCAGTATAACCCAATTTGATATTAATCAAGAGGACTGCATCTGTCAATGAGCTTAAGAGAAAAGGATTTTACGGTAAGATTTTACAAAAATCCATTTTCTCTATCGCTCATTGACAGACGTAGTCTTCTTGATTCTCAAGAGCTGGGTTATGTTGTCTCCGCAGGAGTAGGACTAGGCAGAATGACAAAACGTTCTGGCTCCACCCTAGGGGGCAGTCCCTGAGGGTATATCCTCCCTCTCTCTGCTACAGGGAATCAGTTTTTTTCTGTCTAGTCAGGAGTAAGGACCTAAGTTCCTTGCTGGGATCTTTTGGTCCTGGCAAGACTTTTTTTCTTTAAGAAAAAGCCATTTTTTAGGTAGTTTTCTCCAGTGTTTTTTTCCTGTGAGATCTTCAAGCAAAAATGCCGGACTGGGCGACACTTGTGGTCACCCCAGCCGGCCTACGAGCGCGTGCAGACCAGGCATTGCGCTTGGTCGGCCGCGACATATTCAAGTAAGTATGCGGGGCCGGGCGACGGGCTGGATGTGAGATCCAGTGGTCACCCCGGTTTCTGCCTAAAAGCGCGTGCAGACCAGTGCGCTGAGTCGGCCGCGACGGAGTCCCAGTAAAGGGACTGACTTTGCGAGTCAAAAGCTCGCTTGGACGCCAGGACCAGAGAGTCGAGGCGTCCACAAACCCCCACCTCGGTGGAGAGGGTATTATGAAGAGAGGGTGCCTGTCGGTTCGGTATGGTGAGTAAAACGTTCCCTTTTTTCCTCATTTATGAGGCAGTATATATTATGGGCCCCTCCAGATATGGTCAGTATATATCTGACACTTACAAGTCCCCCTTGTAATACAGCATGTGTTTGTGGGAAGTGGACTTGGTTCAAGAGCTAACACTCTACCCAGCAGACTGTAACATTACAGCAAACATAGGAGGTATAATCCTACCTTATGTGCAGTGTATCTCTGTAGATCCATATGTCACCTCTCAGCAGAGTGCAGGTGGATGTGCTGGGAAGACGATATCGGCGGTCCGCCGCCATTTTGCCGTAGACCGAATGCATGTATGTCCTCAGGTCACGCCGGCCGCCATGTTTTTGGAGTCTTATGTCTCTTCTATGGGGGCGGCCATGTTTTGTGAGCCCAGCTTCCTCGTGGAGGGCTGGGAACGCCGGAAGGCGTACACAGGGGGCGGAGCCACGCCTTCTGCCCGGGAAAAAGCAAACAGCTCCTTCCAGTCTGTGTAAGACAGACGCTGGCTGCAGTTTGTTGGAAACTGCACTGCATCGGTTGGTGAGCCTTGGGGGTATCTCTCTCTCTCTCTGGGATCGAGAAGCAGGTACTCTGAGGGGCGCTATTGCGCTAGGGGGAGACACACAAAAAAAAAAAAAAAAGGTTTTTTTGTTTATTGCTGGCAAAAGTGGCCTGTATTAACATGGACCCTGCCACTCATGTATCTCCTCCGGATCCCCTCGAGGGGTCTGCGGGATCCTCCAGCACCCCATTGACAATTGAATCTTTGTCAGCCATTATGGAAACTTTTGTGTCCCGGGTGGAAGTGGCTTGTCAGGGACAGGGCGCAAGAAAGCGACCCCCGCCTAACCCCTTATTATCTGAAACCTCGGATTCAGACTCTGAGCCTATTTCTGCAGTTGCAGGTACTTCATCTGGTATTGGTGTCTCGGGTCCTGTCTCTTCAGACAGTGAGGAGGATGTTTCGGCATCTGCCATAGCCCGAGAGGAAGCGTTGGTAAACGCACTCATTGTATCTGTTCAAGAGACTTTAAGGTTACAGGGTATGCCATCAGAAATAGCTGAAACTGAGATCCCTTTTGGGACTAAAAAGCGCATCAAAGTGGCAAAGGTTTTTCCATTGCCCAAATGTTTTGGCAATCCAATCGATGAAGAATGGCGTCTGCCAAAACGCACTTTTAATATTTCCAAACGCATTGACAGGCGTTATCCGTTTGAGGAAACCCTTATTAAGAAATGGACAGAACCACCTGTGGTGGATTCACCAATTGCTAGATTGAATAAAGCCACGGTTATTCCTTTAGAAGACGCTCCGTCTTTTAAAGATCCAGTGGATCGCAAGATAGAAGCTATGTCTCGCACCATGTTTTCCTTGATTGGATCAGCTTTCAGGCCAATAATTGCTATTGGTCTGGTTTCGCAGGCTGTAACTGAATGGACCAAGTGGTTACGCCGGGACTTAGAAGAGGTCCCTCAGGCGGTATCAGATTTGTTGGAGCAAATGATACAGGGGTTACAGTTTGTATGTGATGCGGCGTTAGACGCCACTCCATTAATGGCGCGAGCATCAGTCTCAGCAGTGGTTCTCAGGCGTACACTGTGGCTAAAAGGTTGGATAGCCGACCAAGGTTCCAAAAAAGCATTGGCTAATATCCCCTTTTCAGGAGAACGTCTATTTGGAGCCAACTTAGATGAGATCATTAAGGATCTCACCGGTGGAAAAAGCACCTTTTTACCGCAAAATTTTAAAGGTAGAGGAACTCGTCAAAGACGAGGGCCTTCTTTTTCTGCTCACAAGAGGTTTTTTCGTCCAGCGGGTGAAAAAACTAAGTCCTCCAAGGTTCCTACAGGAGGCATCAGGGGTCGTTGGTCGGGCAAGCAAAAGCCCGCCCCCTCCAGACCTGAAGATAAACCATCCAAAGCCTGAAGGTGCGCCCCCACCCATAACTGGGGTGGGGGGACGTCTTCGCCGGTTCCCGGATCCATGGCTTTCCAGAATCCCGGACAAATGGGTTTGCGAAGTCATAAAGTCAGGGTACAAGATCGAGTTTCGATCTCTCCCACCGGCGCGATTCTTCCCTTCCAATATCCGACTATCTCCGGATCGTCTAGAAGATCTGCGGAGAGCAGTCACAGATCTACTACAACAAGGAGTGGTAGTCCACGTTCCTTGGACAGAACGGTTTCAAGGGTTTTATTCAAACCTGTTTACAATACCCAGGAAAGAGGGCAAAGTGCGTCCAATTCTGGACTTAAGAGCACTCAATTCTTTCGTCAACATAAGAAGATTCAGAATGGAGTCCATTCGCACGGTAGCAGCCTTCCTGCATCCAGGGGATGTCCTAGCGTCCATAGACATCAAGGACGCCTATCTTCACATTCCCATTTTCGCAGGACATCAGCGTTTTCTACGCTTTTCCGTAGAGGAGAACCACTATCAGTTTGTGGCGTTACCTTTCGGTCTCGCCACGGCTCCGCGGGTCTTCACAAAAGTGTTGGCCCCAATGTTGGCACTTCTGCGCCAAAGAGGTATATCGATTCTAGGTTACCTAGACGATCTTCTGCTTCATGCAGAGTCTCCTCAGACCTTGCTACAAAACATAGAAATTACTATGATTTCTTTACAGGAATTCGGGTGGCTGGTGAACCAGCAAAAGTCTTTTCTGGTTCCCACCCAGAGGCTCGAATATCTGGGTCTAATTCTAGACACAGTCAGGACAAGAGTGTTTCTTCCGGTAGGGAAACTTCGAAAGATTCAATCAGCAGTCCAGTTGTTACTGTCCAACAGCTGGTCTTCCCTTCGGACTTGCATGAGGGTTCTGGGGTTGATGGTGGCTTCATTCGAAGCAGTCCCATTTGCCCAGTCCCATACCCGAATTCTTCAGCAAGAGATTCTCCTCAGATGGAATCGGAATCCGGAATCCCTGGACAATCAGATACGATTGAGCAAACAGACCAGAGAGTCTCTGGTTTGGTGGCTTCGGTCTCCAATGCTCAGCCAGGGAAAGTCATTTCTGCCAATATATTGGACGATAGTGACCACGGATGCCAGTCTATCCGGATGGGGAGGAATTCTCGGTCAATTATCTGCCCAGGGACTTTGGTCCCCGGAAGAATCCAGATTACCGATAAATGTATTGGAACTGAGAGCGATCAGACTTTGTCTGATTCACTGGACCGAGCAGCTCCAGGGCAGCCCGGTTCGGATCCAGTCGGACAATGCCACGGCCGTGGCTTATGTCAATCACCAGGGGGGCACCAAGAGTGTCCGAGCGGCCAAAGAAGTGGCTTGCATTCTTCGCTGGGCGGAACGATTTGTTCCAGCAATCTCTGCGGTGTTCATTCCGGGGGTGGAGAATTGGCAGGCAGATTATCTCAGCCGTCAGACCCTGGATCAGGGGGAATGGTCCCTCCATCCAGACGTTTTCCACCAGTTGTGCCTACGGTGGGGCACCCCGGATGTGGATCTGTTGGCATCACGATTCAACAGGAAAGCTCAGAGATTCGTGGCTCGCTCCCGCGATCCTCTAGCAGAGACCGCAGACGCACTGATCGCCCCGTGGGGGCAATACCAGCTAATATATGCCTTCCCTCCTCTCGCGTTACTGCCAAGACTTCTTCGTAGGGTAGAGGAGGAAGGAATCCCAGTAATCCTGGTAGCTCCGGACTGGCCTCGTCGAGCTTGGTACGCCGACATGGTCAGACTGGTGGCGGACGTCCCGTGGAGACTTCCTCTCAGAGAGGATCTACTGTCTCAGGGACCGATCCTCCATCCTGCTTTACGATCGCTGGCTTTAACGGCCTGGCTATTGAGACCCAGGTGCTGAAGGACAAAGGTTTGTCAGCTTCAGTTATTCCTACTCTAGTTGAAGCAAGGAAAGCGACTTCCAGAAAGATTTATCATCGCACATGGAAGTCCTACATTGCATGGTGTGAACCTTTGGGGTTCCGTCCTCGGTCTTATTCGATTAGTCGAATATTGGCTTTTCTGCAACAAGGGGTTGAGCAGAAACTGGCCTTGAGTACTATCAAGGGTCAGGTCTCAGCATTAGCCATCTTCTTTCAGAAGCCTTTGGCTACTCATTCCTTGGTGCGGAATTTCATCCAGGGGGTGCGACATCTGGCTCCGCCAGTGCACGCGCCGTTACCCCCCTGGGATCTTAATTTAGTGTTGTCGGTTCTTCAGAAACCTCCCTTTGAAGATATTAGGGAGATTCCTCTACCCACGTTGTCCTAGAAGGTGGCCTTCTTGGTGGCTATTACTTCTGCACGCAGGGTGTCAGAACTGGCCGCATTATCTTGTCGTTCACCATATCTGGTGGTTCATAGAGATAAGGTGGTTCTTCGTCCGAATCCATCCTTCCTACCAAAAGTAGTTTCAGAATTTCATCTGAATGAAGAAATTGTATTACCTTCCCTGTGTCCTAAGCCTAGTCATCCTCGGGAATTTGCTTTGCACTCCTTGGATGTGGTCCGGGCGATCAGGGTATACTTGAAAACGACAGACTCGTTTCGCAAGACGGATTCACTTTTTGTGATCCCAGATGGACCCAAAAAGGGGTTGCCTGCATCTGCCGCGACCATTTCCAGATGGATCAGACAGACGATAGTGCAGGCTTATTCTATTAAGGGTCGGGAGCCCCCGTTCCCTGTTAAGGCGCACTCCACTCGGGCACTTAGTGCGTCATGGGCCTTTCGCCATCAGGCGTCAGTGGTCCAGGTGTGCAAGGCGGCTACCTGGTCGTCGGTGCATACCTTCTCTAAACATTATAAAGTTGATGTAATGGCATCGTCTGATGCCTCATTTGGCCGCAAGGTTTTGCAGGCCGCAATTTGAGGAGACCAGTGGTCTACCTCGAGGGTTTTTTTCCGTTGGAAAATTTTTTCTTTAGTCTCATTCTTTGTTTATAATGAGCCTTTAAAACTTCTAGTTTGGCACCGGTTGGGCCTACTAGATTGGATTTGATTTTGTCAATCCCACCCCTCATTTGTGGCACTGCTTCTGGATGTCCCAGCTCTTGAGAATCAAGAAGACTACGTCTGTCAATGAGCGATAGAGAAAAATGGATTTTTGTAAGAACTTACCGTAAAATCCTTTTCTCTTAAGCTCATTGACAGACGTAGTACCCGCCCCTCTATCATTGAGTTGGGTTGGGTTAATTTCTCTGTACTGCTTTAAACAGAACTGATTCCCTGTAGCAGAGAGAGGGAGGATATACCCTCAGGGACTGCCCCCTAGGGTGGAGCCAGAACGTTTTGTCATTCTGCCTAGTCCTACTCCTGCGGAGACAACATAACCCAGCTCTTGAGAATCAAGAAGACTACGTCTGTCAATGAGCTTAAGAGAAAAGGATTTTACGGTAAGTTCTTACAAAAATCCATTTTTTTTCTTTCATCCCAGTTTGCTGAATCAAAAAAACGTACAGATCGCCGTACTAACGCATCCGATGTTAGTGTGGCGAGCTTTCCCACTGAATTATTGTGTTCTGACAGGGGGACTGCGCCCTCACCAGGACACAGTGATCAGCGCTCGCTGCAAGTGCTGATCTGATGCTGGTTTTCCAGCATGCTAGTTCAACAGAAGCCAGTCATGAGACCAGCTTTTGTTATACACACGGACCGAAAGTTAGCCGGTTCCTGCTGGACCGGCCGATTTTCATCCTGTGTGTACCCAGCTTAATCACTTCAGCTCTGGATACGGCACTGCATTACTTTAACTGACAATTGCGACACTGTACCCAAATAAAATGTTTTTCCCTTTTTTTACACTAGTAATGGTGGCTATCAGGGACTTCTAGTGCTAGGTATGTAATCGTACGGGACTTCTACTAAGTACATGATCTGGCATAGAGCGGCCACAGTAAATATACGTGCGGCGGCCTCTAAGCGGTAAGGCAGGCCAAAGATAATGCGGTTTTCTTTCCTGCAACCGTGGGCTGAACCAGGTGAGATTAAAACTATCTATGGCCCATTTAAGCTGTACCTTGAGAAATTGACCTTTTTGTATGTCTCTTCCTGGTATCGAAGGGTGACTAGGCTCTCCCGTGCCTACAGCCTTATAGCTGGATATCTGCAGTGTGAGATCCAAGGCACTGCTGCCTCTGACTGCTAGTCTCAGGATATCTGGAGGGAGATTTGGAGATGTCACTCCTGTGCTGCTTACTGTTCTCCTTGCTGGAAGCTGTGACACGAGTAAGCAAAACCCTGCCTCTACCAACATGGATGCTGAGGCACGGAGCAGAACAAGGCTTTGTAAGTCAGTAATGTTGAAAAGATCAGCTAGAGAAAAATATAGATATAAGGGTCCTTTCACACGGTGCGGACCGTTTTTTGATCCACTCCGCCACTTTTTTTTTTTTCTATTTACGGACACGGATGACACTTTGTCATCAGGTCCGTATGTCCGTTTGTCATCCCATCCGTTTGCGGATGATAAACGGAGATAATGTATGTCAATGGGATTGCGGATGTCAGCGGATGACACCGCTGACATCCGTTTTTGCGTCCGTTCCGTTTTTTTAAACAGAAGAAAAATAGGGTTCTCTTCCGTTCCAAAAAACGGAACTGATAGGAAAGGACGCATGATCATCCGCTGACATCCGCAATCCCATTGACATGCATTATGTCTGGTTTTTCATCCCCAAAAAAATGGGATGAAAAACGGACATACGGCGACCGCCCGTGTGAAAGCACCCTTACTGATGACTAGTCCTGTAAAAGCTGTACCAAAAAAAAGGCAGCACAGCTCTGCCACACAGTTGGGAGACCTGACTTTTTTATATGCTGCATTTAATTACCACTTGCAGGTCTTGTCCCTCCCCCAGCCTGAGATTGGACAATGTAGGAGAAGGTGCAGAATGATGAGCTCCTCTCTCTGTCACTCTGCTCTTTCCTTCTACCAACATGTCGCTTATTTGTACTTGAACACTGCAGAACTATGGATTTGGTTCTTTAAAAAAAAGAAGGAAAAAAGTAAGTTTTGTTAATTCTGTAATGTCTGCTTTGCTGTAAAGTCTTGGCAGCTTTGTGACTGGGTTAGTATTGAGCCGTAGAGAGTCGGCTCCGGTCTGTAGTGGACTTTAATGTGTGTGTTCTTTCTCCCACTCTCATTAGTGGTCGGGTTATTACCTGGGATGGGAGAGTAATAACTTGCGGTTCTGTATGAACAGTCTCCTCCAGTTTGCGGTGACAGGTCTTTTCTGCGGAGTTCTTCCCAGGCTGATAAATGAGCCTCAAAGCAATCAGTTTACTGGCTGTCGCCAATCCTGGACTGTGCGAGCCGCTGGAGCAGTCATACAGCACATCACACTGCACTCCCCTAATACATTGCTGGAGTTCAGAGAAGAAGATGGATGGGATAGTCTGCAAATACTAGAAAGTGGCCTGTGATGTTCCAGCTTTCTATTTTTCCTTTCTTGTGCTTACAGAAACTATACCAAAGGAATCAGCCGGTTTTGGGGGAAATGTACCTAAACTCTGAACAGATATTATTAATTCCCTTTTTTTTGTATAGAATTGCTGCCGATCTCCTGCAGCCTTTTTCAGCCATTTCCTCTCTACCTGCACTTCAGTGTTGGCTTTAGATCATTGTTCTGAAGATTCTTCCTGATAGTGACAACAGTGGACATGCCTGCACTGCCTGAAGTTTCCATTATTTGTCCATGGGACAATTGATAATGCAGGAGTACAGTTGGGAGACCATTAGAATTCTATAACTGGAAGTGCCTGAACAGTCGTCTTCATGGCAGGATCACTGTGTACTTTATTAAAGCGGATCTTCACTGTATCCGAGCACCACAAACAAAAACACTATTTGATTAATTTTTAATATTTAAAGCAAACTCCCCCATCCATCCATGTCTCCATGCTTTAAAAAACCCTCGCAGCATTTCTGATGGTGGCCATCTTGGATAAGGGCGAATGATTTATATAGCATTTACTACCTGGAATTTATCTGCCCTTAGCTCAAGCATGCATGCAGGAGAGTGTGCTTAGCTGAGAAAAAAACCCTCCTCCTCTCCTCCCCTCCTAAAGACTCCTGGGATGTATGCCTAGGCAAGAAACCAGGAAGAAAAAAATCGCTGATCTCTGCCGTTACTAGTAAAAACAATTAAAAAAAATAGTCAATAAATCTATCCCATGGTTTGTAGACGCGATAACTTTTGCGCAAACAATCAATATACTGTACACTTATTGGGATTTACCAATACCAAAAATATGTAGCAGAATACATATTGGCCTAAATTGATGAAGAACATTGATTTATTTATTTTTTTTGGGAATGTTTTATAGCAGAAAGTAAAGAAATATATATATATATATATATAATGTGTATATGTATGTATGTATGTATGTGTATATATATATATTTTTAATTGTGGCTCTTTTTCTATTTATAGTGCAAAAATTAAAAACTGCAGAGGTGATCGAATACCACCAAAAGAAATCTCTATTTGTGGGGGGGGGACATCAGTTTTATTTGGATACAGCGTTGCATGACCGTGAAATTGGCAGTTAAAGCAACACAGTGCCGTATTCAAAAAAATGGCCTGGTCAGGAAGGGGGTAAAACCTTCCGTGGCTGACGTGGTTAGTTGTATGGTTTTAACATCCCATTCACACCAGGTGCAATAGGACTGCAACGGGCCACTTTTCCAGTGCAGTCCCACAGCAAGACAAGGCAAAATGTCCGATCTTCTACCAGGCCAGTAAACAGTCCGATGTCATCCTACAGCTCGCCATCTGCTGTGTTCTAGCGCAGCCGCTGCTGGGAATGGGCCCTAAATCCTCTTTAAAGGTTGTTGTAAACCCCAGACGTGAAATATGCATCCCCCTATAGTGTTTATTTGTCTCAATTAAAGGGTAAGTCCAGCCTAACACTAAAATCCCTGCATCTATAGACATCCATGATCTAACACTAACCTATCTATTATTATTATTTCAGGTACTTATGTAGCGCTGTCAATTTAGGCAGCGCTTTACATATACATTGCACATTCACATCAGTCCGTGCCCTCAAGGAGCTTACAATCTAAGGTCCCCTAACTCACATACATACACATCTATCCCTCTAAATAAGAAATCGGTATACTTACCATTTTTTTTTTTTTTTTTTAAGCCGATCCGATCCGATCCCACGCTGAGCTGTCACCTCTGGCTTAGCTGTGTTGGCGGGGGCAGAGGACAACGGAAGCCCCATAGGAAGTTTATGGGTGACGTCACCTCCCATTAATTTCACAGCCGTTATCGGCTGTGTCCTCCTGCAAAGCTTCCATTGGAGTCAGGACCGTATCGGCTTCAAAAAAAGGTATGTATACTCAGGGAAGGACTGGGCCATAGGGGTAGGGGGGGCAATTGCCCCCTGGGCTGCTCTGATGCCCCGTGATAAGGCTGCACCGCTTCTGCCACAGACATGCCTAAAGGATTACAGGTGAATAGAAGTTAAAAGTCCCCACCGCTGACCTACTGAGTGCGGGATGAAGACAGAGTGCAGGCCTCCCCCTATCATGGATGGTGTAAACTGTGTCTGAGCAGAGACCGGTGCTATGCCCCACTGGAGGCTCTCCTCCCTAGCCCCGACGGAGCTGTCCCAGGCCCCTCAAACCGCCCCCTGCAGGCCAGGTCGGGAACCTGGATTTGGTCAGTGAGTAGGGAGTACCTGGAGCCCGCCCCCTGCAGGCCAGGTCAGGAGCCTGGATTTGGTCAGTGAGTAGGGAGTACCTGGAGCGGGGGTTAGGAGGAGGCCGGGAAGAGGAAGGGGGAGGAGGGCCGAGTCACTGCACCATGGGCCTCTGGTTTGTACTTGCCTCCTGGGCCGAAAGTCGCCAGTCAGCACCTGTGTATACTGATTTCTTCTTTAAAGGGTTAGATAGGTTAGTGATAGATCGTGGATGTCTGTAGATGCAGGGATTTTAGCTTTCTTTAGTCATCGGGGTTTGGATTGAGAGAGGTAGAAGCAGTGGTGTGATCCAGCTTGGTTATACTACATTGCTGTTGGACTAAAGCTGGCTGTAGGCCATGGGTGTCCAACCTTTTGGCTTCTCTGGGCCACATTGAGTATAGAGAAACTGTCTCGGGCCGCTTATAAAATATATACTATAGTTAAGGTATATAAGTAATAAAACGCCGCCGCGCCCTTCCCGTGCTGCCGCGCCCCCCCCCCCCCAAACTAATTTAACACAACTAGTGGATGATCCCCTCCAAGGCTGCCGCTGTGGCCGTGCCCCTGACTTGACTTCTTCCTCCCCAGCAAAAAAAAATAAAAAATTGTCAGGGGGCAGTGGGCCGCATTGCCTGAGGTTCTGGGCCGCGCAGGTTGGACATTCCTGCTGTAGATGGATCGCAATTTGGCCAGTTTAGTAGACAGGGGGCAAATTTCTTCCATAAAAAGATGTTCCCGGTCAACAGAAGTCAATCTAACAATTGACTTTTCTCGAAGAGGATGTTGGAAAATGTTCAATCGGTCAGTGGCTGCTGCGCTGTCCTGTTTATTCTGAGGGCTCCCCGCTGTCAGAATACAATGAGGCTCGGTTCACAGTAGTGCCGGCCGTGCTTTCCAGTTGTAGGTGCAGGAATCTCGTCAATACCCGCAGCCAAATCGCACTGCTCTTCCGAGACATTCTGAATGGCACCCCCCATGCATCTCAGGCTGCAGCGCAATTGCGGGAACAGCATGATCAAAAAGTTCAGGCGGTTTCCCCGCGACTGCGTTATTAAAAAGGTGCATGTACCTTTTTTGTGCTTTTCTAATGAATGGGCTGCCCTGCCGAGCAAGCGCGGCCCGCACTATTATGAACTGCGCCTGACAGTGGGGAGGATTTCTCCATCTACCTCATTGTGTGGATGGGTAAACCTGGGTTTTTTCGATCCATCATGGGCTGATGATCCATCCATGGCCAGGCTAATGGCCCGTACACATGATCCGAAAATCAGGCGAAAAATAACACTTGTGAAAAGATCGGACGATAATCTGATTGTTCGTACACAGCTTACGAGAGGCGATCACGACAGTTCAGCCGATATTATCCGGTCGTGCAAGCATAAAAATTTTGATCGTATTATAACACATCGTACGATAATCGTATTATCAGTATGTTGTTCGTCCGAAAAAAATGGTGAGCAGTAGACAGCGCATTAGCGGAAACGAAAGAACGACCCATCATTTTCCCTCACGCTACAGCGTGGTTACACATCCCGGAAGCTTTTGAATCATCGTCCGAGAAAATTCGTATCGTTAAGTAACCTCTCCCGTTTGCGAATATAATTGAGAGTTCCTAGCAACCAAATAAAAACGTTGTCCGATTTTCGGATCGTGTGTACTGGGCATAACACTGGGAGCCTGCTTAGAGGAGGAGGGCAGGGTGATAACCTCATTATAGTAAAGCTTTTTTATAGTCCAATTAGCAGGCGTTAACAAGCAATATAACTTCATACTTTGTGTGCTACAGATTTTCTTTTCTCCCCCATTTTTTTTTTTTTTTTAAAGCTGGCTTTTTGGTATTTTTAGCTGCTGACGCTGAAATCTTTCCGACATGTTTGTAAATTCTTCGTCATCTATAATTATGGCATTCCATTTCATTCTCTTATTTTCAGTAAACCGATGAAATGATGAAAAAATAGCTGTATTGTTATATGCATATAAATGATGTAACGTCTTTATGTTTGCGATGGGCACCCAGGATAATTGAATAAATAAATAAAATAAAAATGCAAATGACAATTCTTCCTGTAAAAATGTTAATGGTGAACTCCTGTAAAAAAGAAATGTGGGCCATTTGGTGTGCAAAAATAAATTGCCTCTATTGATGCCTGTCCCCACATTTGGCTGCAGCTCAGTTCAGTAACTGGTTCTGTGCTGAGACTTGTAGTACATTATCATAGCAGGTCACACCTACATACCGGTAGCAGGTACACACATTCCATTCAGTATTCTTTTCAGTGAATGCAAAGCTTTCTGTGATTGGAGGAGGGGAGATAGTGGCATCCCATCTGCCCCTCCAATCACAGAAAGCCTTGCATTCAGTGGAAAGAATAGAAGACCTTTTTTGAATGGAGGACGTGTACAATGAGTGACCTGCTATATGGGCAATGTACTACTTGCTATATGGGCAATGTACTGCTGCTGAAAATATGTCTTGTTGCTGGATGTTCAACGCTTACAATATTGTGGGGGCTGAACGAAAGGAACAGTTCTTACAAACAGAATAGCAGCCAAACACAGTACGAGCAAATTGCCCAAAATTGTATTTAGTGAACAACAATACGTGGGACCCAACATGTTTTTGGGGTTCCCACAATCCCCCTTATCGGGGCTTAAAGCGTAATTAAAGTTCCACTGTAAGAAAATGCGAGCAGGCGGGCTTTTATTGCAGAAGAGACATGGAATATCTTTTCTGCAATAAATTGCCCCAACCTGCCGGCGAAGTGCCTTGGATAGGGAAGTGCTCACCTTTTATTTCATCTTTAAAGTGGAATTAAAGTCTGTAAGATACTCTCCTCCACCTTCCAGCAATGTGACAGTTAAATCCCTCGTCCTCCACCGCCATTTTCTCACTGAGCTACGTCTGAGGTTCCCTGTTTTTGGACTCTTGATTGGCTGATGGAAGATGACGTGATCCTGTGCATGGATGTCCATCATTCCGTCACAGCTGCAGTGCGTGGGGAATGCACACTGAGCTGTGCACATGCAGCTCAGTGAACATGCAATAGAAGACTGTGAGTGGGCAGCTACGCGTTTCTTATTGCGAAGACGTAACATGTTTCTTCTGCAATAAACAGCTGCCTGCTTGCAATTTTTTCATTGTAGGTTTAGTTCTGCTTTAAGTGTAATGTGACTTCAGCAACACCTGGACTTGGAAAATGTTTATAGATCTCATATGAAAAGTTAAGCCAACCATAGATGGGTCGCAAATTTGATTGGCTTAGCAGGAGCTGGCTGAAGTTTGATTCATCTATGGGCAGGCTGGTTGTACTGAAGTTGAACTGTTGATCAACTTCAGTACAACCAACCTTTTTTTTTTTTTTCATACAATCACTGACGCTGGCAATAGCTGTCAGCAGTGATCACTGCAGGCTGCTAGTGAACCAGACATAGAGGGCTTATACAGCCCAGGACTATATTGTCCATATAACTGAAATTTATGCATGTCTCCCTTTCCTGCCTGGAGTCTACCTTAGACTGAGGAAAGGTCAGTTGTGTCGCCACCAAGGACCCTTAAACTGGGGAAATATACACCATATTTTTGAACTACAGAAAGAAAGGTGCTGCCTGTCCTATTCAAGCCATGTAACACAATACTAGATCTATTATATCTAGGAGCGAATATATATATAAGGGCGGACATATCAGGGAGAGGACCTTCACCTTGCGAGTTGGGACCCACTCCAAAAAGGTCACAGGGGGGATAGCCATAAAAGCCCTGCCCCTGGCAACACAATCTGGGACGCAATACATTGGATCCTATGCAAGAAATATATTCTTGATGTCTGTTATGATAAATACGGAAGCAATATAGCTCCAAGCAGCATTAGTATCGCTACAGCTTTGTCGCCTAGCACAAGTCACTATCAAGAAGGAAAACATCGGTCTGTTATGGTCTCTCAGGCCCTGAGGAAGCCTTGAGCGAAACGCGTCGGCTTGCTGGGGACCTACCGTGACCGAATCCAGCTTGAGACCCAATTTCCACCCTACACAGATTTTGGTTACAACCCCTTCTGGGGATATGTTTCTCTATTAGTAGTGACGTTAATTGTTTGATTTTATTATTGTATGTCATGTCAGTCCTCTGTTATCACATATGCATGGTAGTCCATGCTTAGTTTTATTGTTCTTTATACAAATAAAATATAATTTTGGTTTTATAAACGGTTCCTTGTCTGATCCTTCTACTCCCACTGGCCCGTAAAGCCCCATCTTTTTCTGTCCTTTTGTTTTGTTAATCTCTCACAGGGGTAAGGGCCTATATTACACGGTAATTTTATATAGTGATCACTGTATTCCACCATTGGCTGAGAGCTCTGATTTGGAGTTTGTCGGCAGTTTTCCAGCATGCTCGCCTGACAGAAGCCGGCCAAACGAGCCGAATGTTGGCTGGTTTTTAATGAACCAGCCAATGTCTCCCAACATTCATCCCGTGTGTACGGGGCTTGAAGTGATTGTGAATTCTTGTTTAAATAAATAAAAAAATAACATGTTATGCATACTTCCTCTGTGCAGTTGGTTTTGCACACAGCAGCCCAGATCCTCCTCTTCTCGGGTCCCTCTTTGTCACTCCTGGCCCCTCCTTCCTATCAAGTGCCCCCACAGCAAGCCGCTTAATATGGGGGCACCCGAGCCAAGTTGCAGCTTGCTCCTTGTGTCCATTCAGACATGGAGCTGCCATTCAGCCCGCCCCCTCTCTCCTGATTGGCTCACTGACTTTGATGGACAGGCGTGGGAGGCAATGGTGCCGCACCTACATCTCAGCCAGGAGGAAGAGTCCCGGACTGCCGAGGAACTTGCGGACATCGCTGGACAGAGAGGGACCTCAGGAAAGTATTAGGGGGTGCTGGGGAGGCTGTTACACACAGAACGGGGGGAACATGTAACATGTTACCAAAGGTCAACTTCTCTTTTAAATGGGAGCAGCCACACCAAAGCAGTCCGCTTCATAGAAAATTCATAGAAAAGTCGGTCACTTAACAACTCGGATATGGAGGAGTACTGTTGAGTCTTCTGCCTTGAAAGATTTACTTTTTTGTTGTTATATAAGAGTGTGACAAGTTTACCTTGATCGGAAAGTTTGTACATTGCAGAAAACCTAAAGGAGAGTCAACAATTTAACTTTATGCCTTAGAAAGTTCAAAGATTTGCCCTTGGGACTTTGAGTGGGGTGCGACACGCCCAATGATACAATGTGAAAAGCAAGTTTATTGGAACATACAATGTCAGCAAGTAAACACAGGTACCATATTATGAACCAGATTTGGGATGTTATACATAGTATATTAATCGTCAAGTTTAATATTCCATAGAGCAATCCATGGTAGGTATAAAAATGCATCCTGGTAACCCAACGCGTTTCGTGAACAACCGTTCACTTCCTCAGGGGTTGATGCGATACATGGTTTCTAGGAAATAGACAGTTTGTAGCATGTAATAAAGATAGTAGATAATGTTATGCTGATGCAAGACACCAAAGGGCCACCAAGGGGCCCATACTTACAAATCTGTTAAAAGAAATCGCATGCTCATGATCCATTGGCTGCCGCTAGGAATGTCTATCCCAGGAGCTGTAAGCCTGGGAACCATGAGGGCCCAGCAGGACAAACAGGGTCAAACACAAGCACAGACCAACATAGTGTGGCATCCACGGTGATGGCTAGAGGAGACATATCTATGTATCAGACTCATATGTCTTTTCAGACACGGAGCTGTCCCAGGGACTTGCGGACATCGTTGGACAGAGAGGGACCTCAGGTAAGTATTAGGGGTCACCTAACAACTCAGACATGGAGGAGTACTGCCGTCTCTTCTGCCTTGAAAGATTTACTTTTTTTTTTGTTATATAAGAGTTTGACAAGTTTACCCTAATCAGAAAGTTTGTACATTGCAAAGAGGAGAGTAACTTTATACCTTTTCTGTCTTTTTTTTAGTTGTTTCGAGAGGTTCGAATAATGAAGATTTTAAATCATCCGAATATAGGTAAGAGAGTTGAGGAATTTGAATAGTGAATGTCTTCGTATCTTATACTTTTTTATTTTAAAGCTGAACTCCAGGCAAGCAGCTAAATACACAATGGAATACATGCAAGTGAGTTGTTTTACCTGCCAAAGGATTTACATTTCTGTCCATCCAGTTCTGAGGTTTACACAGTCCTGCCATTGAGCACAAATGTTTAATAGGACAAGAGACCTGACATGTCTTTTCTGCGGTTAAAGCGGAGTTCCGGCCACAAAATCCACCTGGTCGATTTTGGGCCATCCACTTGCTCTAGCTCACCTGAAAAAGAAATGGGTAGTTAGTATTTTTTTTTATATTACTTACCTTGTAATTGCAGAAAGAAAATACTCACCTCTCTTCCACTTCCTCCCTCGGCCGCGCGGCCCGCGCCGTCACTTCCGCTTTGCAATGATTCCTGGGAGCTGAACGTCATCACTCCCAGGAATCAATGTGCCTGCACCGCCCCCGACGTCCGTTCCGGCGCAGGCGCGTCATACCTTGCTAAACAGCTTTTGAGCATGCCCAGAAGCTGTGCAGGGATGACGCTGCGGCACTGGAAGTGACGGCGGGGCCGGCGCAGTGCATCGTGGGACCGAGGAGGACGGAAGAGGACGCGGAAGAGGATCGCGCTGGCTTCATCTGCCCACACCTGAGATGGCAGCGCTGGAGAAGAAATTTTAAAAGTACAGTGGGTACGGAAAGTATTCAGACCCCCTTAAATTTTTCACTCTTTGTTATATTGCAGCCATTTGCTAAAATAATTTAGGTTCATTCTTCTTCCTCATGAATGTACACATAGCACCCCATACTGACAGAAAAACACAGAATTGTTGACATTGTTGCAGATTTATTAAAAAAGAAAAACTGAAATATCACATGGTCCTAAGTATTCAGACCCTTTGCTCAGTATTTAGTAGAAGCCCCCTTTTGATCTAATACAGCCAGGAGTCTTTTTGGGAAAGATGCAACAAGTCTTTCACACCTGGATTTGGGGATCCTCTGCCATTCCTCCTTGCAGATCCTCTCCAGTTCTGTCAGGTTGGATGGTAAACGTTGGTGGACAGCCATTTTTAGGTCTCTCCAGAGATGCTCAATTGGGTTTAAGTCAGGGCTCTGGCTGGGCCATTCAAGAACAGTCACGGAGTTGTTGTGAAGCCACTCCTTCGTTATTTTAGCTGTGTGCTTAGGGTCATTGTCTTGTTGGAAGGTAAACCTTCGGCCCAGTCTGAGGTCCAGAGCACTCTGGAGAAGGTTTTTGTCCAGGATATCCCTGTACTTGGCCGCATTCATCTTTCCCTCGATTGCAACCAGTCGTCCTGTCCCTGCAGCTGAAAAACACCCCCACAGCATGATGCTGCCACCATCATGCTTCACTGTTGGGACTGTATTGGACAGGTGATGAGCAGTGCCTGGTTTTCTCCACACATACCGCTTAGAATTAAGGCCAAAAAGTTCTATTTTGGTCTCATCAGACCAGAGAATCTTATTTCTCACCATCTTGGAGTCCTTCAGGTGTTTTTTAGCAAACTCCATGCGGGCTTTCATGTGTCTTACACTGAGGAGAGGCTTCCGTCGGGCCACTCTGCCATAAAGCCCCGACTGGTGGAGGGCTGCAGTGATGGTTGACTTTCTACAACTTTCTCCCATCTCCTGACTGCATCTCTGGAGCTCAGCCACAGTGATCTTTGGGTTCTTCTTTAGCTCTCTCACCAAGGCTCTTCTCCCCCGATAGCTCAGTTTGGCCGGACGGCCAGCTCTAGGAAGGGTTCTGGTCATCCCAAACGTCTTCCATTTGAGGATTATGGAGGCCACTGTGCTCTTAGGAACCTTAAGTGCAGCAGAAATCTTTTTGTAACCTTGGCCAGATCTGTGCCTTGCCACAATTCTGTCTCTGAGCTCTTCAGGCAGTTCCTTTGACCTCATGATTCTCATTTGCTCTGACATGCATTGTGATCTGGAAGGTCTTATATAGACAGGTGTGTGGCTTTCCTAATCAAGTCCAATCAGTATAATCAAACACAGCTGGACTCAAGTGAAGGTGTAGAACCATCTCAAGGATGATCAGAAGAAATGGAAAGCACCTGAGTTAAATATATGAGTGTCACAGCAAAGGGTCTGAATACTTAGGACCATGTGATATTTCAGTTTTTCTTTTTAATAAATCTGCAACAATGTCAACAATTCTGTGTTTTTCGGTCAGTATGGGGTGCTATGTGTACATTCATGAGGAAGAAGAATGAACTTAAATGATTTTAGCAAATGGCTGCAATATAACAAAGAGTGAAAAATTTAAGGGGGTCTGAATACTTTCCGTACCCACTGTAAGTATTTCTTCTAAAAGGTAAGTGCGAACCGGAACAGATCAGAGGCTAGCCATTGTGGAATGCACTAGCCCTGACTGTCCTGGGGGTATGTTCATTGAAAAAAAATGTTTGTGGCCGGAACTCCGCTTTAAGTAACAACTACAAGTCTTGTCACTGGACAGCGGAAAAAGGAGCAGCCAATCAACAAGCTCTTTTCTCAGTGACTGTGCTCTCTTCTCCACTCAGCATTCTCCTTGTTGGCACATACACAATTCAGTGCAAGGGACTGGCTCCTTGGGCTAATTCTCCCTCTTGCAGTCTGAGCCCTGCTGTACAGGGACTTCAGTGGCCTAATACCAGGTCAAATTCCTATATTTACACTGCTTGCCTTTAAAAAAAAAAAATACATTTAATAATTCATTAATGAATACAGAGCTGTATTCATTTGTGTCTTTTATATCTGCCTGGCGTTCAGCTTTTTAGCATCACGCTGCACAGTAGAACAGTCCTGGTGTGTAAAGTGTTTTCATTAGAATACTAAAGCAAGAAAAGGAAAAGCTTTTTTTTTTTTCTCTTTTGGTTTTTAAATCTTTTATGTTGGTGTCAATGGTGATGATTCACATATTTACTTGTTGCCTCAGCCTTACAATGCATCCACTTAAACGTGTTTTAATTAGTTTTGTGCATTTAAATGCTTCACTATGTGTTTGTAAAACCATCAAATCATGGCATTGTGCCCATGTACAGAGTAGGTAAATGTGTTGCAAGCAGAGAAATTAAATAAAGTGCCTTGTACCATCTATTACCAGGCTGTATTTATCAAATAAATGGGCACCTGCAGACACCACAAGATCTGCGTCAGGGTGACTACTTGGATTATAGAAGTGTAAACTCCTAAGATGCTAATGTATGAAAAGTGGAGCAGTCCTACATCTAATTGCCTTCCAGTGTGTCTCGCCATCTCAAAGGATAACTCCACCTTAGAGTGATATACACTATATTATCAAAAGTATTGGGACACCTACCTTTACACGCACATGAACTTTAATGGCATCCCAGTCTTAGTCTGTAGGGTTCAATACTGAGTTGGCCGACCCTTTGCAGCTATAACAGCTTCACCTCTTCTTTGAAGGCTGTCCACAAGGTTTATGAGTGTGTCTATGGAATGTTTGACCATTCTTCCAGAAGCGCATTCGTGAGGTCAGGCACTGATTTTGAATGAGAAGGCCTGACTTGCAGTTTGCGCTCTAATTCATCCCAAAGGTGTTCTGTTGGGTTGAAGTCAGACCAGTCCTCCACCCCAAACTCACTTATCAATGTCTTTATGGACCTTGCTTTGTGCACTGTTGCGCAGTTATGTTGGAACAAGAAGGGGCCGTCTCCAAACTGTTCCCACAAAGTTGGGAGCATGAAATTGTCCAAAGTATCTTGGTATTCTGACACCTTATGCGTTCCCTTTACTAGAACTAAGAGGCCAAACCCAACTCCTGAAAAGCAACCCCACACTATAATCCTCCCTCCACCAAATGATTTGGACCAGTGCACAAAGTAAGGTCCATAAAGACATGGAGGAGCGAGTTTGGGGTGGAGGAACTTTACTGGCCTGCACAGTCCTGACCTCAACCCGATAGAACACCTTTGGGATGAATTAGAGCGGAGACTGCGGCCTAGACCTTCTCTCCAACATTAGTTCCTGACCTTACAAATGCACTTCTGGAAGAATGGTCAAACATTCCCATAGACCCACTCCTAAACCTTGTGGACAGCCTTCCCAGAAGAGTTGAAGCTGTTATAGCTGCAAAGGGTGGGCCAACTCAATATTGAACCCTACGGACTAAGACTGGGATGCCTTTAAAGTTCGTGTGCGTGTAAAGGCAGGTGTCCCAATACTTTTGACAAAATAGTGGTATAAAATAGTATTTTCGGGTTTGGATACAACTCGGTGGACTAAGGGTCCATTCACACTAGCGCGACTTGTCAGGCGACTTGGTCGCCTGACAAGTCGCGGTCGGTCGCTTGCCATTGAATAGTACAGGAGCCGTTCTAATAGGAGCGAAACAAGTCGCTCCGACTTAGAAAAAGGGTCCTGTACTACTTCGGGGCGACAAATAGATTTTTCCATCCTCGCAAGCAAAGTGAATGGAGGAATCTCTTCCCCCCTGGGACATTGTATACGGACAGTAGAACTCTCCACTATTAGAGTACACTGATCAGCAGCTGCTGATTAAGAAATGATTTCCAACATTCCTGTTCAACAGAGTTCGATCTAACGATTGACTTCTGTTGAACGGTGGTAGCCACAATTGGATTTAAATTTGGGCAGTTCAGCAGGTTCCAGCCAAATTTCAATCCATCTATGGCTAGCTTTTTTTTTTTTTTCCAATGTTTATATTCAAAGAGAAAATGAGATACATTGAGGCCACATGCACACAGGACATTTTTACAGCTGCTCCTAGGGGTCTTTGGGTTTTTGCTGCCTCTAAACTCCCCTGCATGTTAGCCTATGTGTTCATGCACACACAGGCTTTTAGCAGCATTTAGAGGCAGGAAAGAAAAAAAAAAAACACCGCTAGTGCCTCCAGGTGTCAGTGGGAGGAATAGTGCCCCATTGTTGGTGTCAGTGGGATGAATAGTGCCCCATTGTTGGTGTCAGTGGGAGGAATAGTGCTCCTTCGTTGGTGTCAGTGGGAGGAATAGTGCCCCATCGTTGGTGTCAGTGGGATGAATAGTGCCCCATCATTGTTGTCACTGGGAGGAATAGTGCCCCATCGTTGGTGTCAGTGGGATGAATAGTTCCCCATCATTGGTGTCAGTGGGATGAATAGTTCCCCATTGTTAGTGTCAGTGGGATGAATAGTGCCCCATCATTGGTGTCAGTGGGATGAATAGTGCCCCATCGTTGGTGTCAGTGGGAGGAATAGTGCCCCATCGTTGGTGTCAGTGGGAGGAATAGTGCCCCATCGTTGGTGTCAGTGGGATGAATAGTGCCCCATTGTTGGTGTCAGTGGGAGGAATAGTGCCCCATTGTTGGTGTCAGTGGGAGGAATAGTGCCCCATTGTTGGTGTCAGTGGGAGGAATAGTGCCCCATCGTTATTGTCAGTGGGAGGAATAGTGCCCCATCGTTGGTGTCAGTGGGAGGAATAGTGCCCCATCGTTGGTGTCAGTGGGAGGAATAGTGCCCCATCGTTGGTGTCAGTGGGAGGAATAGTGCCCCATCGTTGGTGTCAGTGGGAGGAATAGTGCCCCATCGTTGGTGTCAGTGGGATAAATAGTGCCCCATCTTTGGTGTCAGTGGGATGAATAGTGCCCTATCGTTGGTGTCAGTGGGAGGAATAGTGCCCCATTGTTGGTGTCGGAGGAATAGTGCCCCATCGTTGGTGTCAGTGGGAGGAATAGTGCCCCATCGTTGGTGTCAGTGGGAGGAATAGTGCCCCATCGTTGGTGTCAGTGGGAGGAATAGTGCCCCATCGTTGGTGTCAGTGGGAGGAATAGTGCCCCATCGTTGGTGTCAGTGGGAGGAATAGTGCCCCATCGTTGGTGTCAGTGGGAGGAATAGTGCTCCATCGTTGGTGTCAGTGGGAGGAATAGTGCCCCATTGTTGGTATCGGAGGAATAGTGCCCCATCGTTGGTGTCAGTGGGATGAATAGTGCCCCATCGTTGGTGTCAGTGGGATGAATAGTGCCCCATCGTTTGTGTCAGTGGGATGAATAGTGCCCCATCCTTGGTGTCAGTGGGAAGAATAGTGCCCCATCGTTGGTGTCAGTGGGAAGAATAGTGCCCCATCGTTGGTGTCAGTGGGAGGAATAGTGCCCCCATCGTTGGTGTCAGTGGGAGGAATAGTGCCCCATCGTTGGTGTCAGTGGGAGAAATAGTGCCCCATCGTTGGTGTCAGTGGGAGGAATAGTGCCCCATCGTTGGTGTCAGTGGGAGGAATAGTGCCCCATCGTTGGTGTCAGTGGGAGGAATAGTGCCCCATCGTTGGTGTCTGTGGGAGGAATAGTGCCCCATCGTTGGTGTCAGTGGGAGGAATAGTGCCCCATCGTTGGTGTCAGTGGGAGGAATAGTGCTCCATCGTTGGTGTCAGTGGGAGGAATAGTGCCCCATTGTTGGTATCGGAGGAATAGTGCCCCATCGTTGGTGTCAGTGGGATGAATAGTGCCCCATCGTTGGTGTCAGTGGGATGAATAGTGCCCCATCGTTTGTGTCAGTGGGATGAATAGTGCCCCATCCTTGGTGTCAGTGGGAAGAATAGTGCCCCATCGTTGGTGTCAGTGGGAAGAATAGTGCCCCATCGTTGGTGTCAGTGGGAGGAATAGTGCCCCCATCGTTGGTGTCAGTGGGAGGAATAGTGCCCCATCATTGGTGTCAGTGGGAGAAATAGTGCCCCATCGTTGGTGTCAGTGGGAGAAATAGTGCCCCATCGTTGGTGTCAGTGGGAGGAATAGTGCCCCATCGTTGGTGTCTGTGGGAGGAATAGTGCCCCATCGTTGGTGTCTGTGGGAGGAATAGTGCCCCATCGTTGGTGTCTGTGGGAGGAATAGTGCCCCATCGTTGGTGTCTGTGGGAGGAATAGTGCCCCATCGTTGGTGTCTGTGGGAGGAATAGTGCCCCATCGTTGGTGTCTGTGGGAGGAATAGTGCCCCATCATTGGTGTCTGTGGGAGGAATAGTGCCCCATCGTTGGTGTCAGTGGGATGAATAGTGCCCCATCATTGGTGTCAGTATAGGAATTATTACTCCATTGTTGGTATCAGTGGGAAGAATAGTGCCCCAAGAGCCAGATAAAAAGTCCAAAAGCAATCTTCCCCATGCACATATTCACGGAAATGGCTGTAATAATGCTGGGTGCTGTAATGACCACTGGGTGGAAACCACAGACAATCCGAATGAAGAAATGTCATCAGCACACAAAGGATTCCTCAGAAGGGTCCAAAGCTTTATCCACTTGGTCACACAGCACACATGTGGCAGCGTTTCGGAGCCACGCAGGCCTCCTTCGTCAGGCAAGTGACTTACCTTGCCTGACAAAGGGGCCCTGCATGGCTCTGAAACGTTGCAGTATGTGTACCGTGTGACCAAATGGATAAAGCTTTGGACCCTTCTGAGGAATCCTTGGTGTGCTGATGACATTTCTTCATTCAAAGGACCAGATAAAGGTGTGCAAAGGACCACATTCGGGTCACAGTTTAGAGAGCACTGACACTGATTTAAATTTACATAAAACTCCAGCAGTGAGAGTGGGACCTCCTTTTCCTGGCTGCAGCAGGTCGATAAAGCCAGGGACTCAATCTCTGAAATCTCAGTACCAGGGTCTGTGAAGAAATAAGAAACTGCTGAGGGATTTCACAACCAAACAAATATCTATTTTGGATGGCCTGCCCCATAAAGAGGACCTTTCTCTTCAGTTGTCAAATTTCATTGTACATTTTTAGTTTCCTTCTTTACATTTTTCATGTATATTGCAAAATGATGCCAAAGTGGATTGTTTGGCCTAAGGTGTCCAGTTTAGGACATGCCACCTACGTGATATAACCTTCAGCAAGTGCGTCAATAAGTAAAATAAACCTAGTCACCTGCCCATTTAGGACATCTCCTGATACCCCCATCCCAGGAACCTAGTCCACCCTAAATAAACCCTGCTATCGGATCTTATGAAATCAGTACCACACACCCCCCCTACATATGTCACATAGTGGAAGTCATGCCATTAGAACAACAAGAGCAAAGGCTCAGATGAAGCAGCGAAGGAGTGTGGATGGGTAAGTATGCCTTGCAGGGTGAGGTCCGTTATCAGGAGACCCCGTCACTGTCACCTGAGTGACATTATCTATTCAAGCATTGCCAGTTGGCGAGCAGTGAAAAAGACTGAGCAGCAGGGAGGACGAGGTTCCTTTTCCAAAATAGATGAGGACAATAGAAGGACATCAGCAGTAGGGGGGAATAGCTTTTGTAGGTGGCTTGTACTAAAATGGACCCCATAAGCCTACTCTCAGCGGAGAGGCAGGCCGGTTATCTATTTGTATTGAAAGGGACAACAGAAAATAAGCAAATAAAGTACTTTGGAATTTTACTTCCGAACTGATGGATAAGGGCGGCACAGTGGTGTAGTGGTTAGCACTTTCACCTAGCAGCAAGAGGGTCGCTGGTTCGAATCCCAACCACGACACTACCTGCCTGGAGTTTGCATGTTCTCCCCTGTGCCGACGTGGGTTTCCTCTGGGAATTTTGGTTTCCTCCCATACTCCAAAGACATGCTGGTAGGTTAATTGGATCCTGTATAAAATTGACCTTACTGTGTATGTATGTGAGTTAGGGACCTTAGATTGTAAGCTCCTTGAGGGCAGGGACTGATGTGAATGTGCAATCTATATGTAAATTGGCAGCTCTATATAAGTACTTGAAATAAAAAAAATAAAATAAGGTGCTTCAAAAGCAACAGGTCTTTTTAGGGGTTTTGTACAATTGGAACTTTGTTTAGGAATACTATGTAACAAGTTGGGCCCTATGGAAATAAGATTTTTTTCTTTCTATTCTAGTAAAACTTTTTGAAGTCATTGAAACTGAGAAGACCTTATATTTAATAATGGAATATGCTAGTGGGGGTAAGTGTCTTCTTTATTTCTATTTATTCTTTGTGTTGTTTTATTGATGAATAAATGAAACCTTGTGAATGGCACCCCAACACATAATAATGCCCTAGAGAACATGCATATGTAGTGCACTCACTGGTGCCAGCATCTTCTTCCCAATTTCTTCCAGGTGCCAATCTTCTCATGCATGCTTAGAAATTAAAGAACTAAAGTCAAGGAAGGGTTCTAACCGCTGCCCATTTTTCTCTCTCCTCCTGTCCCATACCCAAAAGGAAGTTAGAGGAAATTCCATCAAATACCTGGTTGTCACCACAACTATTGTCTCCATTGAAAGGTTTCTACTTCCCCTTCACAAGGGCACCATGGCAGGAATATACTGAGCTACCCATGTGCAACACAATGTACATTTTTGGACTGCAAGTATGCTTATTTTATTAGAGAGCTAGCCTGCTGGCAATTTTTTACATTTAGACTTTAGTTTCACTTAAGGACATCAGGTTCAAGATTATTATTTTCAAAAAGTGACCGGTAGTTTCAGTTAATTTTAGTGAAATTAGAAAGCTTAGTCTTATGATTACCCACTTCAGTGCCGGGCACTTTCACTCCCTTCCTGCCCAGGCCAATTTTCATCTTTCAGCACTGTTGCACTTTGAATGACAATTGCGTGGTCATGCAGCAGTGTACCCATATGAAATGTTTATCATTTTTTTCACATAAAAAGAGCTTTCTTTTGGTGGTATTTAATCACCACTGGTTTTTTTTATTTTTTGCTAGACCAAAGAGCCCATTCAGACTAGCGCAACACGACATTGGGGGGCGACCTGTGAAGTAGCGTGCACCGCTGTGCACCGCGACTTGCAGAGACTTCACATAATGGAAGTCTATGCAAGTCGCCTCCAGGTCTCCCCAAAGTAGTACAGGACCCTTTTTCTAAGTCGGAGTGACTTGTGTCGCTCCTATTAGAACGGGTCCTGTGCTAATCAATGGACCGCGACCGAGCGCGACTTGTTAGGCTGACAAGTTGCCTGACAAGTCGCGCTAATATGAATGGGCTCTAAAAGTATGAAAAAAATAAATGTTTTTCTTGATTCTGTTATAACATTTTGCAAATAAATAATCTTCATACATTTAGGCCAAGCTGTATTCTGCTACATTTCTTTGGTGAAAATAACCCAAACCAGTGTTTATTTTTTAGTCTTTAGAAAAGTTATGGAGACCACAAACTATGATCTCAGTGTGCATCTCAAAGATCACAACATTCAGGGTTATGGGACTGTTGTCTTTATTCAACCTCAACTACTATGTAACTATGATATATATCTGAAAATCGATCAGCCTTGATGTACTATTCTGATCGCCTATCTCATTTCTTGAGGCCCAAATACGCCAGGACAGTACAAACCGTATCCCCCAAATTACCCCTTTTTGCAAAGTAGACAGTCCAAGGTATTTAGTAAGAGGCATGGCAAGTTTTTTTTGAAGTTGTCATTTTTAGTCACAACTTTTTTGGAAAAGTAAGAATTGAAAAAAAGAAATGTATTGTGAGTGGCTACAGCTAGTCACATGGTACAGATAGGCTGTGATGACCCTGTCTGTGCCATGTGATCACTGTGACCAATCACAGCTAGCAACACAATTGTACACAATGAAGGGTATGAAAGGAAACCATCCATATAAATGAGCCAAAGAAATATTCATGTATCTGTGCAAATAGAAGTTCAAAGGTTAACCCCAAGAACAGTCCATAAGTCCACAACAAATAAATCTTCATGTGTTGAAAACGAGTCGGTTTACAATGTCATGTGATCTGCTGTGATTGGTACATAGTACCAGCAGCGGGCTGGTACACCGATTTCATTGACACAGCCAGTGATGGATCACGCCCCAGTGCAGCCTGTTCTGGGAGGACGTCATATGACATCCACCCAGGACGATGAATGTCCTGCCCAGCTGTCATTTGACAATAGGCTGGGGGGGGAAGTGGTTAAAGTGAAGATCCTTATCCTTGTGCTACAGCTTTGTGAATTAGGCCTAAAACCCCTAAAATCAGGTTAATGTTGGTTTATAAAAGATTGGAATGGCCTGCTGTGAATTTACATTAAAGAGCCGGCAGTCTGCCAAGATTCTGCTGAAATAGAAAATAATAGGGAAAAAATGAGTTTTCATGCCTGTTTTGTGAACTTTGAAGGTGGGTTCTCCACTGTGCCCATAACTACAGAAGTGATTTAGAATTGCTTCAATGTGCTTTTTACTGCTTGTTCAGAAAATGAAATACTTTACTATGCATAGTCTGGGCACAGGTTCACAAGTCGAATGGTTATGCGCATCCCTCAAGTGCTGCAGGTCAGCTGTAGATAGTGGGATGCAATTTTATAAATTTTCCGTAACACAAGATAAATAAAATTGCCCCCATTTTATGCTTGCAGACCATGTAGCCCTTCTTAGTAATAAAATAATGGTGGTTTGGCGTCTTGAACAGAATGGAAACGTTGTCATCGGAGGAATGGAAATGAGCCAGTAGACTTCCAGGCAGGTGAAAGTCATTATTGATGCAGACAGACTCTGGAGTCAGGAAGGAGATTTTCTCGCTGCGTGATAGAATTTGCCAGCCTTGCCCTGTGCATTGAAATTCATTTTATCTAGATCAATACAAATGCAGTAGGTAAGCTCAATCAGACTGAAATCATCAAAAGTCAGCCGGGGCAATGAGCCGCACGTGGATTTGTTTTCATAATATGAAGGGCAGGCAGGTTGTCTGACATTGCAGCTCTAAGTGAAACTTCACTTTTGATCGGGAAGAAGAAAAGGAATCCTTTCTAGTTACAAACATTGTAAAGATTTTTATCAAAATCTATGGTAGACTTTAACCTGGTTATGCTCTGTGAAGGCAAACATGCCTGCCAGTCACTTGCTAAATGGGGAGGATCTGCCATAGTCACATGATCAGTGCCAGAGTTGTAATAGGAAAATGAGCCAATCAAATAAGCAGGAAAATTCTAAAGGTGTCCTTAATTTGATAGAGATTGCCTGTGAGCCAGATGTTCAGAAGATCATTTGTGCAGAGTGGGATGAGGATTGTTTATTAACGCTACAAATACAGAAAAGTACCTATTGACCCTGCCAGAAATCCTGTGAGCTGACTACACTGCCTCTGCTGCATTGAAACCTCAAGTATTGTCTATCTGAGTTATCCCTTGCTGGACTACAGAACACCTCATGTTTTGGAGACAAGTGAAATGAGAGGTGTACTCTAGTCCAGCAAAGGAGGACTGAGCAGGGATGACAACACTGCTTGGGATTTTGCAGCAGAGGCATTGTTAGCTCACAACATCTTTTTGACAGACCAGCAGGTATTTTTCTGTATTTGCAATGTGTTTTTTTTTTTTTTCAAGGATATGTTCCCCTTTAAAAGAAAAATAATAAATGCACATATGCATTTTTTTTTTTTACTTCTAGGAGCCTGCAAAGCATTGCACCTGCCATCAGTGGATTGTCATGCTCCTGCAGACACGTCTTCCTTCTGCTCATACCTTCCTATGGGCTTTTAGGTTGAAAGAGGAATTGCCAACGAACTACGAGTGTGCTGATCAGCGCATTCATAGTCCATTGAGAACTACAACCTGTCTACTAGAGTGGCAGATGGGATTTGTAGTTTATTCATTCACAGATCTCTGTGAATGTCATGGCTGTGCAGGCGAAGTTGATTTTAAATGTGACAGCGGCTCAGGGGGTGAGGGTGGATTTTCTGGAACGTGTTACATGTTACACCCTAAATAAGGGGTGTAGCATGTTCTAAAAGAGAACTTAGCCTTTAAAAAGACAAAACCCCAGGAAATATGCACATCTACTTTGAAGTCTCTGGCAGCATTCATAAATACACCTGCAGTAGACTCTTTCCTCCCACCCCCCTGCAGTGCAAGAGTTAAATGCTCTCTAAGTCTAGAGTTAGAGGAATAAGCTGTAATACTTTATTCCTTGCTCCAAATTGCTTCCACCATGCTGTGTGACCCCAGTCCCCAGAATCCTCTACTCTAAGGCATTGTGGCCGGTGGTCACACTATGTACAATCCAGGACCCATAGACCTGCATTGTACATTTTAACTGCAAGGGTCCACCCTAAGTGTATGAGAGGAAGGGCTCTGTAAGAATTAAGAGAAGTATTACAGCGTATTATTTCACCCCTAGAGACTAACATTTAACCCTTGCTAGGGTGTTATACATATATATATATATATATATATATATATATATATATATATATATATATATATATATATATATATATATATATATATATATATATATATATATATATATATATATATAAAATACATACAGTGCCTTGCGAAAGTATTCGGCCCCCTTGAACTTTTTGACCTTTTGCCACATTTCGGGCTTCAAACATAAAGATATAAAACTGTATTTTTTTGTGAAGAATCAACAACAAGTAGGACACAATCATAAAGTGGAACGAAATTTATTGGATATTTCAAACTTTGTTAACAAATAAAAAACTGAAAGATTGGGCGTGCAAAATTATTCAGCCCCCTTAAGTTAATACTTTGTAGCGCCCCCTTTTGCTGCGATTACAGCTGTAAGTCGCTTGGGGTATGTCTCTATCAGTTTTGCACATCGAGAGACTGACATTTTTGCCCATTCCTCCTTGCAAAACAGCTCGAGCTCAGTGAGGTTGGATGGAGAGCGTTTGTGAACAGCAGTTTTCAGTTCTTTCCACAGATTCTCGATTGGATTCAGGTCTGGACTTTGACTTGGCCATTCTAACACCTGGATATGTTTATTTGTGAACCATTCCATTGTAGATTTTGCTTTATGTTTTGGGTCATTGTCTTGTTGGAAGACAAATCTCCGTCCCAGTCTCAGGTCTTTTGCAGACTCCATCAGGTTTTCTTCCAGAATGGTCCTGTATTTGGCTCCATCCATCTTCCCATCAATTTTAACCATCTTCCCTGACCCTGCTGAAGAAAAGCAGGCCCAAACCATGATGCTGCCACCGCCATGTTTGACAGCTGTGTTGATTTTACGCCAAACATAACGTTTTGCATTGTTGCCAAAAAGTTCGATTTTGGTTTCATCTGACCACAGCACCTTCTTCCACATGTTTGGTGTGTCTCCCAGGTGGCTTGTGGCAAACTTTAAACAACACTTTTTAAGAAATGGCTTTCTTCTTGCCACTCTTCCATAAAGGCCAGATTTGTGCAGTATACGACTGATTGTTGTCCTATGGATAGAGTCTCCCACCTCAGCTGTAGATCTCTGCAGTTCATCCAGAGTGATCCTGGGCCTCTTGGCTGCATCTCTGATCAGTCTTCTCCTTGTATGAGCTGAAAGTTTAGATGGACGGCCAGGTCTTCGTAGATTTGCAGTGGTCTGATACTCCTTCCATTTCAATATTATCGCTTGCACAGTGCTCCTTGGGATGTTTTAAAGCTTCGGAAATCTTTTTGTATCCAAATCCAGCTTTAAACTTCTCCACAACAGTATCTCGGACCTGCCTGGTGTGTTCCTTGTTCTTCATGATGCTCTCTGCGCTTTAAACGGACCTCTGAGACTATCGCAGTGCAGGTGCATTTATACGGAGATTTGAGTACACACAGGTGGATTCTATTTATCATCATTAGTCATTTAGGTCAACATTGGATCATTCAGAGATCCTCACTGAACTTCTGGAGAGAATTTGCTGCACTGAAAGTAAAGGGGCTGAATAATTTTGCACGCCCAATTTTTCAGTTTTTTATTTGTTAACAAAGTTTGAAATATCCAATAAATTTCGTTCCACTTCATGATTGTGTCCCACTTGTTGATTCTTCACAAAAAATTACAGTTTTATATCTTTATGTTTGAAGCCTGAAATGTGGCAAAAGGTCGAAAAGTTCAAGGGGGCCGAATACTTTTGCAAGGCACTGTATATAGATATGTATATATAGATGTGTGTGTGTATAAATAAGGTCATGGGAGACCGCAATCAGATGTGAGTTATCCGCTTTAAAAACTCTATTCAAAATTCAGACATGGACAGGCAGCTGTTTTTTTAATGCTCATTTGGGTGCTGAAATTCCCCTTTAATGGGGGCGAGATGAGGCAAAGTCATAAAAAGAAAAGTCATTGGTGTAAATGTGAGCTGTAACATACCTCGGGAAGTGAAGGCTTCTCCATGTTAACTCAATTGTACTTATATAAACTTAATGAGGGTTTTGGCACAGGGTTCATCCAGCTGCGTAAAGAGGCCGGTAGTTGAATACTAAGTCAATCTGTTCAGCTCTTATTATATTACAGCTGCATCAGCATTTGCTGGTACATTAGGTTACACGCGGCTGCTGCTTATCAAGCACCACTGGGAGGGAGACAGGTGAGCTTTAGCGTGGGAAATCTCTTCCAGTTAGCAGTTTAATGACTCCTTTCTAGATAATATCTCAAAGACACACCTTCTGTGCCCCAGGCAAATGCACAATGTTGCTGTATATAAAGTCTATATTCACCCCCCCCCCCCCCTTTTTATTTTTTTTTATTGTAACACCGGGATATGGGCAATAGTGTCAGTCCACCCAAAAGTGATATTTCAGGTGTAGGTGGTGTATAGTGAGCTGGGTTTGATGTTGTCTTATTTTTTTTTTGGGGGGGGGGGGGGACTTCAGCATTGTTGTCTTCAGCCTAGTTTCTGGCCCTTTTCCTGCTCATTTTGTGGATTTGAATGCTCCCACCTCTGCTGTTACATCATCCACCCTATAAGGCCTGGTACATACAAACTTCAGTATGTGAAAAGGTGACAAGTACAGTGTGGTTTTACAAAGTATTTGCAAAGCTTTTAGCAAATTTCAAACTTATTTAATAAAAGGCAGGTAACTACCTGAATTTCAACCGGCATCAGCCTCTTGTAGTCTTGGTACAGCAGAGCTCAACGTGGGAGAGGAAGAAAAAGCACAAGCAGCCAATCATTGTGCTGAAAAGGAGCATGCTGATGGGAGGAAAAATTCTGCTTTTCTTGAATAAGGAACATTGTTCGCTTCTGTTGGGGTGGAAGCAAGTCTGGGGCTGGGGTTCCACTTTAACTCTGCAACATCTATCAGCATACATATGTATCAGTTTTGAGAGAACCAATCATGTTAATGGGGATATATGATCATTGTTTTTAAATATATAAACCGTAAATGAGCTTAGAAGCCATCATTGCTCTCTGTAGGCACTGTGGAGCAATTCATTGTTAAAGTAATACTAAAGTCTAAATGTTTTTAAAAGAGAAGTACAGCCAAAACTTTTTGGCTGTACTTCCTTTGTGGATCACAGGAGTGCAGTTAAATCTTCATTTCTGTGACCCGTTTGTCTGCTGACATCACAGAGCCAGTCCAGGCTCAAGCAAGATCGCAACATTGATGTCGGGATTTGCCCACATGCCTGGACCCGCACCCGAATCAGCCCCCCCCCCAAAGCCCAGCGCTCCAGTGAGCGTGGGGGTGTCAGGGCAGAGAGCTGGTCACCAGCTCTCTGTTTAGGGAGCTCTGAGAACCCAGTGATCAGCGGTTTTAGATAGCTCAGTTCTCAGTGTTAGAGTCAGCGGGGGACAGATGGTGCATCCCCCTAGGGTAAGTATCATTCTTAAGAAAAGTAAAGAAAAACAAATCAAAATGCCATACTTCTCCTTTTAACCTTTAATGCATTCTCAGCATTAAAGTAAAATAATTCCCCACTACCTGCCCTTTATAGGACATTATAGTTGGACAGAGCAGGTAAGTGATGCTTTTTTTTATTTTTATGATTTTAATGTAATTTTAAAGTTCACAGCCCAAGCAAAAACATTGTCCTAACACAAGCACAACATTTGTTCCCAGTCCTAAGTCCTAGGGTAAGGATTTGAGTTACCCTACTCCCCCCTTCCTCTGAGCGACTCAGCATTTTGACTACCCTTACTGCCCATTCCATCAGTGAATCGGCTGTTAAGCTCACCCATATTTTCTGCCCCAGCAGTGACTCGGCAGCTCTGCTCCCCGCAGCCAGCAGTGGCTCGGCAGCTCTGCTCCCCGCAGCCAGCAGTGGCTCGGCAGCTCTGCTCCCCGCAGCCAGCAGTGGCTCGGCAGCTCTGCTCCCCGCAGCCAGCAGTGGCTCGGCAGCTCTGCTCCCCGCAGCCAGCAGTGGCTCAGCAGCTCACCTTACTTTCCCTCTGCACTAGAGCTTGGTAGCTCAGCTCCCCCTTCTCCCTCCTCCCTGCAGGGACTTATCAGCTCAACCCCCCTTACCAGCAGCTGCCTTTCATTCTAATGTCTGTTGTAAATCTAGAGAAGACCCTTGGAGTTACTGCTGATAGGGGGAGCTAAGCTGCTGCAAGAATGACTTGGACAAGTTCAGTGCTTGTGCTGTGAATTCTGAAAATGAATTGTTTCGCAGTGCCAGTATCTCCAGAGATCAGGAATGGTTTGTTTTATTTATAGTTTACTGAATGTTATTGTACAGAATAGTAAATACATAAATGTTCATGGGCTTCATTTGAAACTCATCTTACTAATGCAGGACTAAACAAAAAAAAAAATAATTTCTACTAGTAAATTGGGTGCTTCATTTGCTCCCGTCTGTCTCATCTCTTGTGGATCGGCCAGACACAGCAGTGCAGTCTGTTAGAGTAACTTTTTTCTGTAAGGTAAAGAGTTAAGGTTTTAGCTGCAGTAAGTTATATCGAAAGCCCCTACTCTAAATCCAGTAGTGGAGTTCTTCTTTAGGATATGTTATTAATTTACATTGCACCAGGCAAATGGTAAGCAGGCTTTCTGTTTTCTTTTCTGCAGATCGCAGCAAAGTGATGAATGTTGAGCTGAACATGTCCGGTCAGGACCCGCGTGTAATAAATGTGTTTATTTCTTGCAGGAGAAGTGTTTGATTACTTAGTGGCCCATGGGAGGATGAAGGAGAAGGAGGCCCGGGCGAAATTTAGGCAGGTAAAGGAGGAAATAAACTGCTATTTTTAGAGTGACTGACGTCTGGTGTGATGAAGGCCCTTCCAGAACGTCATTAACCTCTGTGCAGCACACACTCGGAGGAGTACCTATGCAGGGACTGGAATAGGACTAGCTGTGTGTGGTTGGGGGGAGCTGTTCATAGTGGTATTTTAAGGGTGCGCCTATTTATAGGTGTCCGTTAATAGCTGCTGGTCAGCTGCCTGATTCCTTTGCTGGCTAGCTTCCTGTGTAGAGCATTTCAGCAACGGGACCCCCCACTAATTTATTCATTATGTAAACTTAAGTAGCAAAGTGTAATAAACCTATAACATCCAATCACACATCATTGTTTAAAGCAACCTTGTCACATTGTATGGCAACTTATGTTTTCCCCCATTACAGGGTTTCTTTGAAATAGAACTCCAACCTAATGCCTCGTACACACGCAACGATTATCGGCCGACCGATTGTCCGACTTTTGTCCAGAGTGGTGTTTTGTTGGTTGGAATGTGCCTAGACTGCACACGAATTTTCTCGGCCAACAAAAATCAACTTCAGAAGTGATGTCATGTGCTGGTTTACTTTCCGTACTTTTTTTCTTCTCTGAGCATGCCCAGTCTTGCTCATCAGATTTTTGTCTGCCGAAATCTGTACTGACTGACGGAAAATCCGCCGTTGTGCTAACGGCCAACAAAAATTTTATAGCATGCACACCAGATTTTTTTCGGTCGAAAAGTCGGAGTCGGTTGTCGAAAGCATCATACTAACAAGCTGAAAATCGGCCGATCGGACGTTGGCCGAAAATTCCCGGCCAATAATCGATGCGTGTGTACGAGGCATTAGACTCGGTTCACATAAAAGCTTTTTGAACCGCATCCAATTTGCATGACATGTGAACTGGCAACCTTCCCTATGGAGTCAGTTCACATATCTGCAAGTCGGCTGCGATCCGTTTTTTAAATAAAAACCTGTGCATTTTTCATTCCGGTTCAGGTGCGATTTCAAGTAAAAATTCACACCTGAATCGGTGAAGAAAACTACGCTGAACTAATTTTAAAAAACACAGATGAACCGAGACTAAACATCGGGTTCATAGAGTGTATGTGACCAGGTATATCTGCTGAAATATTTCTAACTCTATTAAGCCATTTTTACTGATTAACACACCTCTTTCGTACTGCGCCGCCAACATTTGACACCCCTTTTTTTAAGTCACCTAATTGTTCATTATTAGCTGTTTTATACTTTTAAACCTGGCCATATGCTAACATATTTTTTTTTAGTTCAGCCTACGAGCTGAACAAAAGAAGTCCATCAGATTCCTTCAACGCTAACCAAGGGCATGGAGGAGTTCTCCTTTTGGGCTTTTATAATCTGGCAGTGGCTGTCAGAATACCTGAAGTGCCGGTTCACACTGTTCCGACTTTGTCGCCCGACAAGTCGTGCTCCATTCTGTGCAATTGGAACCGTTCTAATAGGAGCGACTCAAGTCGCTCCGACTTAGAGAAAGGTTCCTGCACTACTTTTGGGCGAAGTAGGAGCAACTTGCATTGACTTCCATTATGTGAAGTCGGTGCAAAACTGCGCCGAAGTCTCGGTGCACGGCGACTTCATTAAGTCGCCCGGAAGTCGTGACGCCATAGTGTGAACCGACACGAAGAGTGGCTGCATCTGTTTTTTAAGCAAATTTTAGCTGATTCGGCAGGAACCAGCTGAGCTTTGAACTCAGTTATGGCAAGCTTAAAGCGGAGCTCCACTCAAGAGTAAGTTCCTCTTAGAGTCTCCTCCCTCCCTTCTCTTTACCAAATGACACTTTTTTTTTTTTTTTTTGGGTGGGGGAAGCAGGCACCTGGTTTTGCCCGGGCGATCCGAGTGGAATTTCTCCTGCCCCCCCTCCCTCTCGGAAATCTTCTGGGACACATCGCAGGTCCCAGAAGACTGCGGGAGCATTCAATATGCAGCGTGCGGGCACCTGGCTGTGAAGCCACAAGCTGTCACAGCCAGGTTCCCACAGTTGAGATGCTGGGGACAGAAGACCGAGGGAAGGCACGGCTCGGGTGAGTACATCGCTAGATCCTGGGACAGGTGATTGTCTGTTTATTAAAAGTCAGCAGCTACAGTTTTTTTAGCTGCTGACTCTTACTAAATAGAAAAATGACTGGAGCTCCTCTTTAAGTTACTCTATTCGCTTTACACTACCGTTGTTGCTAATAGCATCCAATCATATTTGATTACATTTTGTTAGGAAATAACCAGTGCAATTCTGCTATGTGAATGGGAACATCTGACAAATACAAAGTAGGTGCAAAAGATGAAATACACTTAAAGTTCTCATCCACATGGGTGTACTACAGCGTACACACGTGCAATGGCCATATTTGCCTTCAAAGGGATGCACAGGCCCCCATGCAGTCAGTCTCATTCTTGTTAATTGGGACGCAGCGGCTGCATGGGCACAGCAGCTGCTCCCTATTTGACAACTGTGTGGGTGCACGGCCCCAAATGCAACCCAATGTGGGCAATCATGGCCCTTTCACACTGTAGTACGCCTATGTGAACGAGGCTTAAAGCAATCCTTTCTCTAAACTACAAGGTCCATATAATCAGAGCACTACTCCACTACCGCACTACCTGCGGTTAGGGACAGATGAGCAGACCAGGACACAAAAGGTCTGCATACGGAGCGACTGCAAACAGCTGTGGACATGGCCATCCACTCCTTGATTTGTAGAAGCTTCCTGTCCTCATCTGAACACGCCTGGTTGTACACACTGATAAATATCCTGTTTTGGGCAGTGTAGAACCATGAACATTCATATTAATTAGCTCTAAGGCTATGTTCACACCTGTGTGGGTGGTGCCGCTGCGGGTCCCGCACAAATTCCCGCAGCTGCAACCACCCGCATGGTGAAATTCAGAAACCTGCAGGTGGGTGCTAATAATCCTAATCTATAACTGTAAGACCTCGCGCTTGTGGTAATAAATACTGAATGTGTATGCAAGCTGCCTGCTGCAAGAAAAAGTGCTAGTGCTCTTTGAAAGTGTGAATCAGTGGTTGCAGCGCTGCTTTAAATAACTTAATAAATAATTCTAAATAATCATCAAATATTCATAAAAAAGTATGCAAATATAGAAAATATTCATAAAAGTGCATATCAAAATATAAAGTGCATAGTGAATAAAAGAATGTCCATAATATAGTCCTTCAGAGTGACAAAAGTGCTTTGGTGCTTGATCCGTGCTTGATCTGGGGTCGCCCCCCTGTGATTAACTACTTACCACAACGTGGTTATTATCAGGCAAGGAATACTGGTTTTCATCTGCATGAAGTTCCTCTGGGACTGCTGGAAAGTGTGTTAACGGTAAGATCCTCTGCAATAGTTAGTAATCCCGGGTTTCCTGGTTGTATATAGTTGTATAAATCATAGTATATAAATCCCACGATGCATGTCCACCATTATTCACATCATCCAGTGATGTAGAGCCATGTCAGTCAAAATGCCTTATGCCCACCAACTTTCTCACTCTCTTTATGGCTGTTTAAACATACTGCTCAGTTACTTCTTCCTTACTTTCTTGTCAGACTTTAGGTCATGACACAGGAAGGAGTTTATCAGCAGGAACTTCTTTTCTGCGTTTTGATGGGGCATGGCAACCCATTTAAATTAATTGGCTGTCGTGCCCGAGCAAATGTGGGCTGCACTCCCCGCACAAGTGTGAACCTAGCCTAAAGTAAACCAAAAAAAAAAAAGACTTCATTTTTTTTTTTTTACCTTTTCCTGGGTACCATACTGCAGTAGGTGACGTCAAGCTTCCTCTGGCGACGACATTGGGAATTCAGAGTACCTGGAATCTCACAAGGACATGCTGTATCACAGTGCAGGATCATGTCCTCACTAGATTTGTTTTCCCCGGGTCCCCCAGGATCTCATTGGGAAACGTCTGATAAACTGGGTATAAAGTTAGTATTTATACTTTATACTGGGTACTATACTTTATACTGGGTATAAAGTTAGTATATACAGTAGGGCAAAAAAGTATGCAATCTGACACCAATTGTGCAAGTTTTCTCCCTCATCAAAAGATGAGAGAGGCCTGTAATTTTCATCATAGGTATACTTCAACTATGAGAGACAAAATGAGAAAAAAAAAATACAGAAAATCACATTGTCTGATTTTTAAAGAATTTATTTGCAAATTATGGTGGAAAATAAGTATTTGGTGAATAACAAAAGTTCATCTCAATACTTTGTTATATACCCTTTGTTGGCATTGACAGAGGTCAAACATTTTCTGTAAGTCTTCACAATGTTTTCACACACTGTTGCTGGTATTTTATCCCATTCCTCCATGCAGATCTCCTCTAGAGCAGTGATGTTTTGGGGCTGTCACTGGGCAACACGGACTTTCAAAGGTTTTCTGTGGGGTTGACATCTAGAGACTGGCTAGGCCACTCCAGGACCTTGAAATGCTTCTTACGAAGCCACTCCTTCGTTGTGTTTGGGATCATTGTCATGCTGAAAGACCCAGCCACGTTTCATCTTCAATGCCCTTGCTGATGGAAGGAGGTTTTCACTCAAAATCTCACAATACATGGCTCCATTCATTTTTTCCTTTTTCACGGATCAGTCCTGGTCCCTTTGCAGAAAAACAATCCCAAAGCATGATGTTTCCACCCCCATGCTTCACAGTAGGTATGTTGTTCTTTGGATGCAACTCCGCATTCTTTCTCCCCCAAACACGACGAGTTGAGTTTTTACCAAAAAAGTTCTACTTTGTTTTCATCTGATCAAATGACTTTCTCCCAATCCTCTTTTGGATCATCCAAATGCTCTCTAGCAAATTTCAGACGGGCCCGGACATGTACTGGCTTAAGCAGGGGGACACATCTGGCACTGCAGGATTTGAGTCCCTGGCGGCGTAGTGTGTTACTGATGGTAGCCTTTGTCACTTTTGTCCCCTGTCTCTGCAGGTCATTCACTAGGTCCCCCCCCCATGTGGTTCTGGGATTTTTGCTAACCGTTCTTGTGATAATTTTGACCCCACGGGGTGAGATGTTGCGTGGAGCCCCAGATTGAGGGAGATTATCAGTGGTCTTGTATGTCTTCCATTTTCTAATAATTGCTCCCACAGTTGATTTCTTCACACCAAGCTGCTTGCCTATTGCAGATTTAGTCTTCCCAGCCTGGTGCAGGTCTGCAATTGTATCTGGTGTCCTTCGACTTGGTCTTGGCCGTAGTAGAGTTTGGAATGTGACTGTTTGAGGTTGTGGACAGGTGTCCTTTATACTGATAAATTCAAACAGGTGCCATTAATACAGGTAACGAGTGGTGGACAGAGGAGCCTCTTAAGGGCTCTTTCACACACTCCGCTCCGTCAGCGGACTCAGTTTATCTCAGCGGGGGATCGATCCGCTGATCCCCCGCTGAGCAGGAGAATGACAGCTGTTCTCTGCACTGTGTGGAGACACAGCTGTCAGAGCCCCATACATCTCTATGGGGGGAAAATCGGATGGGAACGGACTGCTGGACGGATGGAAAATAGGGTTTCCATCAGTCCAGATTTGACGGATTGGATCGGATGTCAGCGGACATGTCTCCGCTGACATCCGATGCCCCATAGGGATGCATGGGGGGACCGTTCAGATCCACCAAAAAAACAGACAGGCGGATCTGAACGGTCCGCCTGTGTGAAAGGGGCCTAAGTTCATCAGTTCAGTCACGTCAAAATGCATCAGTTTTTCATCCGTTTTTGTCCTTTCATCCATTTTTTACATACACTTCCAATGCAAAAACGGATGAAAAACGGACCGTCCGATCCGTTTTTTTGACGGATGAAAAATAGGGCATTCATCCGTTCAAAAAAAAAAAAACGGACATTGATGGAAGCGGCTGAAAACGGATGTTAACAGATGATCATCCGTTGTCATCCGTTTTTCCATAGAGATGCATTGATGTCCATTTTTCATCCGTCAACGGATGGATGAAAAACGGACGAACGGACAGCATGTGTGAAAGGGGCCTAAAGAAGAAGTTACAGGTCTGTGAGAGACAGAAATCTTGCTTGTTTCTAGGTGACCAAATACTTATTTTACCGAGGAATTTACCAATGAATTTATTAGAAATCCTACAATTTGATTTCCTGGATTCTTTCCCCCCATTCAGTCTCTCATAGTTGAAGTTTACCTATGATGAAAATTACAGGCCTCTCTCTCATCTTTTTAAGTGGGAGAACTTGCACAATTGGTGGCTGACTAAATACATTTTTGCCCAACTGTATATATATTTTTTTCCTACAGATTTTTCTTTTGATAGAAGTAACCTTTTTTGTGATAGTTTTGTGACACAAATGTATTACAGTCCATTCACACTGATCCGACTTGGACCGCAACTTGTCAGCCTGTCCTTCGCGTCCCATAGTGTAGTACAGGAACGGTTCTAATAGGAGTGACACAAGTCGCTCCGACTTAGAAAAAGGGTCCTGTACTACTTCGGGGCGACCTGGAGCGACTTGCATAGACATTCATTTTATGAAGTCCGTGCAAGTAGGCCCGAAGTCGGATCCGACATAGTGTGAACGGGGTCTTAAGGGGACCTTGTTTTTTCCTTTAAAAAAAAAAAACATTTTTACTATAAGGTGCTCTTTAACCAACCCTCACAGCCCCAGCAAACACGCTGCTGGCAGGCGAGGAGTTAATGATCTGTAGCAGTGGGAAAAAGCAGCAGCACATGAATGGAAAAAAAAAAAATAATTTTCCAGCAGGTCCGCGGTCCCTGCACTATATCCCAGCACTGCTCTGCTCGCTCCTACAGCTGTCAGCAGTCAGTAGGGATGAACGCTATAAATACCCAGAACCGGGAGCTGTCAGGAAACGCACAATCATTATGCCATTCTGTTGCCCAAACAATCTCTCCCATTTACTATGGTCTGGATGAACGCCAAATCTTCACAAGATCAGTCACAGCGTCTTGGAAGGGAAAAACTGTCTGGGAGAGCTGGAATTCCTCTTCCATTGTCTATGAGCCGGAGCCATTGTCCTGTACTGCCTGGAGGCTTTTTCTTACCCAAATGTCCCTAGTATGGACAAGGAGTCAAAGTGGGCGTGTCATCCACATATGTCACATGTTCCAGCACAGTCCTAATCCTTTTGCTGCCAGAGTCATTTTAGTTTTTTTTTTTAATTTGCACATTTAGGCCTGAAGATTATTTAAAACCTCCAGATATTATATATTTTTTGCAAGCAATGACTGTATATATATATATCAAAAAAGGAAAAAATATTAATGGAAAAGTTATTTATTTAATAAATTCCTTATGTCAGGAATGCTGGGTAGCACATTCCATTGGGCTGCCCTACGCATGAGAAACACTCAGAATAAGTTGATGACCCTTTTGAGAAGACTAGCTTGACCATAATGCATGGTGCTTTTGCACCATACCTTTTGATACATGCAAAAACGCGTTAGCAAATGTGTAGGGGTGCTATTGGGATTTAATGGCACCGCCGCACATCTTCAAAAGGGCAGCGCTTTTCTGTATATGGCGAATGTAGCCTAACTCTGCACCATCATAGTTTATCAGACCTCTGTTACTTCACTTCAGAAGTTAACTTTTTGAATCTGCAGCATGGATTCAGATAATACCCAATGACCGTGCCATGAAAGCAGGAGGAATTTGATTTAAATCCCGACTGAAAGCATGATTTAAATCATTAGTAAAAAAGCTGGATTTAGATCAATGCGATTTTAAATAATTTTTAAAGAGCAACTGTCATCTCTGTCCCGCAGCGACTCCTCCCCTGACCCGTTGTTGACTCACTGACAGTCCCATTCACTTTAATGGGATGGTTTGGGGTGCAGCAGTGACGCAACAAGGGGAGGGACGTGGTGGCAGTAGGTGAGTGGATGCCCGCTAACTGGTGCTGCCATGATGGATCTGAAATGACAGGTGCTCTTTAAATGTAAGGACTCATTCTTGCTGGTAGTTAGTTTGAAACTGTGTGAATGCATCAATGCAGTGCATGTTATCTCAGCTTGCAGAGCTTGGATTCATTGAATGAGTTTACCAAAAATGTAAATATTGCAGAATATACAGCCTCATGCTTCACAACTAAGCTCCATTTCCTGCTGAATAAACTAAATTATTAATGTATCTTAAATAGAAAACTATTTTACATAGATTTTTACTGCAAAATAATTTTTATTAAAATTAATTCGATTTTTATCCACCCTGCTTGAAAGTCCTTTTCCAGGGACTTCTTATGTGGTGACAACTGACTCCCATCTGTACTTCTGCATTGTCACCCTGTCACATGTGTGCTCGGTGAAGACTACAAGCTGCCTTGCTGATCTAAAGCAATGATGTTCAGTCATCTGGAGTGGATGCATGTTGAAGTGGCTGACGGAGGCTGGAGGAGATCAGCACTGAGATGCATAAAGGAAAACTGTATTCTGTTTAATAGAAAAGAAAGTGAATTATTTCATACACAGAGCTTATGCAAAATAAAGGTCGTTCAGTTAGGGTTTAGATCTTTAGTATTTGGGTACACATGGATGAATTGAATAACCTTCCCGTTTATAAAATCACTTCTTTGAGAATTTTCTCTCTGGTGTCCCTGTTGCATTCTTTCCATCTATAAAAAAAAAAAAAAATAAAAAAAAATATATATATATATATATATATATATATATACATACACAAGGGTAAGACTTGCTTTGCAATTGTAGCGGCACCTGGACTGAGCTGGGACCTCGTGGGTAAGGGGTCTTACTGCTGGAGTCCCTGAGATATGTGAGACCCGAGGACCCTTGAAATGTGTCCTTCCTGTAGATTTGGGGTATATTGTTAGTGCTGTAATGTTGGATTTAGAGGAGTTTTCACCTTGTCCTTTTGTTCTATGTAGATTGTGTCTGCGGTGCAGTATTGTCATCAGAAGTGTATTGTACATCGAGATTTAAAGGTAAGTTATGTCGGTGTCCTCTACAGAACATTCTTTTATAATTTACAGCAGTATGACCTTTTCAGACATCTGCCCCTTCTAATGTAATTGTGGTATCCTGAGTGTCTCTGCAAACCTTGGCTGCTTTGTGTAAGAACTTAGGTCCTGCGGTGCCCCCTGCAGGCAATTTACTAAATTGCTTTTGTGAAGCCTGGTCAATGAAGACCATTCTATCTATCTTTTTTTTTTTTTTTTTTTTAGAGAATGCTAGTTGCCTGGCTGTCATCACAAACCAGTGTCGGCAAGGATTTGAATTTTTGTATGCAGTCGGGAGCTCTGTACCCTTGTACAGGGGTCATTGAGACAGCCAGACACACTGGAGAATTATTTATTACATGCAGAAGCAATCAAGTGATAGAAATTCCATACAAACCAGAAGTTTGGATTAAACCAGGAAGAATACACAGAAAATATTTCTCAAAATATGATTGGACATTCCAATCAAATCTGGGATCAATTGTAAATAATTCTGTAATCAGCCTAAGACATTTTTTATGACGTTCTTTTAGCGGTTGTTTATACCAACTGCTATGTGTCTTGCTGCAGTAACAGACATTACATATGTTGGGTTCGATGTTGTGCTATTCATTCTGAGTGTCCGTTCACAACAATAGCTGCATAATAGATGTGCACCATTTTTAGACGGCTCGCATTAATATGTTGCTGCACGCTTCAATGGGCATACACCAGCAAGGTGCAATGATGTGCCACTCAAATAAATGGCACCGCATTGCACCAAACCACGTTTTGGGCTCTGCTGTACAGTGCTGTAAAGGAAATGGTAACACACTCCTAACCGCAATGCCATAGTGTGAATGGGCCCTTATGTAGAGGTCTGTTGCTCAGGTCTGAGTAAAAACCTTAAAGAGGAACTCCACTTCTCTTGTTAAAAAGAAAAAACAAAAACCCTCTGGGTGAACAATGGGCATTGCAAGGGTTTTAACAAATGTTATTGCAGGTTCTTACCACTACCAAACTGAATCTGAATGGGAGTGACTTTATAATTATCAGCCGCTGCACTTGCAGGGTTCTAAAGAGGAAGCGGCAGGGTCTGCACCCCTTTAGAAGTGATTTACCTTTTGGAGTATCAACAAAAATGACATTTTTTTGTTGCAGAGGATGGCAGAATCTTATTTGTATCTTAGTGCAGACTGAAAGCATGAAATTACATTTCTGGGGGGCTTTCTGTATACCATCTGTGTACAGAATACCTCCAGGTTGTCATATTACATTACATTTTACAAAAAATTACAGGGCTGTAGATTGAAAACGAAAGGTGATTTTTTAATAACATTTATTACATTATGACTTGAGTGGCAGATGTATATGCTCTATTAAAGTGATTGTAAAGCTTTTTTTAAAAAATTTTTTATGACATACTGGTTTTTACTTACCTGCGCTGTGAAATGGAATTGCACAGAGCAGCTCTGAACCTCCTATTCTCGGGTCCCCCACTGGTGCTACCAGCTCCTCCCATGAAGGGAGTGCCCCTATAGAAAGACACTTTCCCGAGCCTTGCTATCGGAGTCTATTTACATAGACAGTGGGACTCGTTCCTGCCTTCTGCGCCCTCATCACTGTCTTTGATTGACAGCAATGGGAGCCAGTGGCTCCCACTGCTTCAGCAAAGCCTGTGATACCAGGAAGTGAGGGAAGAGAAGAGCTGTAGATGTGCACAGCGCTGGATCGAATAAGGGCTCAGGTAAGTAAAAGGAGGGATGAGGGGGGATACTGATGCCTAAAGATTTTTTACCTTACTACAAAGAATGCATTAAGGTGAAAAATATTTAGGCTTTAGAACCACTTTCATTTATTTATTTTTTCAAAGAAATTGGAGCTTCCCTTTAAATATTTTAACTTCAGTAATTTTTATTCGTATTTTTTGTAACAGGCAGAAAACCTCCTTCTTGATGCCGACATGAATATCAAAATAGCAGATTTTGGATTCAGTAACGAGTTCACCATCGGTAACAAGCTGGATACGTTTTGCGGCAGTCCGCCATACGCTGCTCCGGAACTCTTTCAGGGAAAGAAGTACGATGGTCCTGAGGTGGATGTATGGAGCCTCGGGGTCATTTTATACACTTTAGTCAGCGGCTCCTTACCTTTTGATGGACAGAATTTAAAGGTAGGGAGAGTATTGTACCTTTAGATTCTGAATACAGCCAGTCTCCTTGGGGTAATGTTGAGGTAATGTTGTATATGAACATGTTTCATTATAAGCTTGGTACACACTGTTAGTATTTTTCATTCAACCCAGCGAGCTGAACAAAAATAAAAACTTGCTGTAGTAACTCTGCAATGCTATTGTGTTGTGTCGGGGGAACTGCCGCCATCCATAGCACACCGGTCAGTGCTTGCAGCCACTGGCTGCCAGCTCTGATTGGATGCCGATCGGTTGCAGTTTTTTCACCATGCCTGTTCAGCAGAAGCCGGACAGACCGTTGTACACACGAGACGAATGTCAGACGGTTTCTGTTCAACCGGCTGATAACAGACAATGTTCGGCCTGTGTGTACCAGGCTTTATACCCTTAATATGGTTTAAAAGGTGGGCTAAGCCTTTAAAGCGGAGTTCCACACTAAAATTAAACTTACCTCCATCTTCTCCATCTTCTCGCTCCGGGTCACCTGAAAAACAAATGGATAATCGCAATTTATTTATTTTTTTTACTTACCTGGTTTAGAAGAAAATATACTTACCTTACTTCCTCTTCCTCCCCTCGGCGGCCACGGCGATTCGTCACTTCCTTGCTTTGCAATGATTCCTGGGAGCTGAACGTCCTCTCTCCCAGGAATCAAGGCGCCTGCACCGGCCCCGACGTCAGTTCCGGTGCAGGCGCCGTCATACCTTGCTAAACAGCTTCTGGGCATGCCCAGAAGCTGTGCAGGGATGACGCTGCCGCACCGGAAGTGATGGCGGGGCCGGTGCAGTGCATCGTGGGACGGAAGAGGACACAGAAGAGGATCGCGCTGGCTTCAAGCTGCCCACACCTGAGATGGCAGCGCTGGAGAATACATTTTCAAGGTAAGTATTTCTTCTTACAGGTAAGTGCAACCCGGGACAGATCAGAGGCTATCCATTGTGGAATGCACTAGCCCTGACTGTCCCGGGTTTTTTTATAAAAAAAAAAAATGTCCCAGGGTGGAACTCTTCTTTAAGCTTAACAACTTCAGCTCCGGAAGATTTACCCCCTTTCATGACCAAGCCAATTTTTGCTGTGCGGCACTGCGTTACTTTAACTGACAGTTGGGCGACGCTATACCCTAATAAAATCCTAGCCTGTGCTTTACTAAACTGTGGGAGGTGCTTCTACTAAGGGAAGGCAGAGATCCTTGTTCTTGCTTATCAGGAACACAGGATCAGTGTCTTCCCTGCTGACAGGACAGCAATCTGCCTTGTTTACCTAGGCAGACTGCTATTCTGCCTGTGTAACGAAAAATCAATGGGTGCCAGCGGACATAGTCTGCCGTATCTGCTGATCGGCTTTTGCTGTGAATAATCACTGCGGGAGCGGACCGCCAGCTGCGCGTCCTCAACTCAAAAGTGCTGGATCATGTACTACTTAGAGCCACCATATGTATACAAAACATGGTCAGCAAGCGGTTAATCAGTGGCTCACATCCATCTTCCTCCCTCTTTATCCATTGCTGGAACTATTCCATTTGGCACACAGCTTCAGGTGCACACTTTTTGCCAAAGATAAATAATCCATTCACTTCAATATCAAGCCTGTTTGTCAGCCTATAGAGGGGCTTTCTGTTGAAGTGAATAGAGGCCATAGTACATGTGTTTATGTACTGGTGTGTGGATTGCAGGCAGGGGCTGAGCAGCGTTGGGCAGGCCACAGCGTGCAGATCAGAGAGTTATACGCAGGTATGACTTCTTATGACTGTGCTAAGGAGGGAAGGTGATAAGTGCACTAAAAGTTTACTTTTCTTTATAAATATTACAGGGAGGTTTAATATTTGTACAGCTGTACTGTTACTCACAGAGGAACTGAACCATGGAGCTGTGTTTAAAAAAAAAAAAAAAAAAGGGAAGGCAAAAGGCTAATCAGCAGTATTGCCTGTGGTCTCCCCACAGCTTCTCTTTTCCCCATTACAGATTTACCATGTCTTTTTCTGTACTCTCTTTATATGAAGGTGGCCATATTAGTTGAGGCAGGGCTTTCCACAGTAGTGACATCTCAAAAAATCTCCTGAGACCAGCAGTGCCTTAGATCTCACACTGCCGATATACAGCTAAAAGGTCATCAGAATATTAAGCCACCAATGCTGCATGCTAAAAGTGAAATCTAAACACTCTAAGCCCCTTTTACATGGGGTGGACTCTGTTTTCGGTGATCAGAGCAGAGCGGGTGGATGACATGCAGAGCGGACACGGACAGACCCCACTCTGCTCTATGGGCAGCTGGGTGTAAACAGACTCCACTGTCCATTTACACCTGATTACCTCCAGTCCACCTACACAGAGGAAGACTGGTCCCTTCCCGTTTATTTTTAGCGAACCGGATAGGATTGGAGGTAGGCGGATGTAAACAGGCACAAGTCCGTTTACACCCACCAATCCATAGGAGTGGATAGGCCCATCTGATCAGGTCTGCCTGAAAAACTGACAGTTGCATAAGCAGCTGAATAAATATCAATATGATTTTTTTTTTTTTTTATTAGGGATATTTTTATAGAGCCGTCAATTTTTGCAACACTTTGTATGCTGTGTACATTCACCTCAGTCTCTGCACTTTAGTAGCTTACAATATAAAGTCTCTAGTCACATTATGCAAGTTAGGGCCAATTTAGACAAAAGCCAATTAACTTACCAGCATGTCTTTGGTGTAGGGGAAGAAATCGTTTCAAGCACAAGTAGAACATGTAAACACCATGAAGGTAGTGTCCTGGTTGTGATTTGAACCATGGACCACAGTGCTGCAAGGCAGGGGTGCTATTTTTTTGAATAGACCCTTAAACCCTATCTTCCCTAAGGTTCCAAAAAACTTCACTAATCACAATAAACAAATAAAATATTTCAATCCATTAAAAACAATTTTTAATGCAAATAACATAAAAACATATCCTTGATGGTCCACATTCATTTTTAATAAAAAGTTCAGTGTTCATGAATAATTAATAAGTCTTTTGGTCCCCATAAATGTGCTGGTAAAACAAAACACACGTAGAAAGGAACCATCCACTTCTCAATGGAGTAGCGTAGTGGATTTGGTATGTTTTATATTTTCAGGAGGGAATTGTAATGATTTATGGACTTAAAAAAGGCGACCTTGGATGACGGTCTACTGTCAATAAAGGAAAACTGTGCTAAGAGGACTATAAAGTCTGCCATTGCTGACCACTCTAGCTTTAGTTCTTTCCAAATAGACAGGCCAGAAATTTAGAGGAAGTAGTATTTGTAGAAGGAAAGATGATCAATGCATTCTGGATACTTCTCTGATATATATTTATTTTACCTTATTTAACAATTTGCTCAGACCGTGCTGATATCATGGTAACCAAGTGCGTTATCTTGTCTTCTAAAGGAATTACGGGAGCGAGTATTACGGGGGAAATATCGAATTCCTTTCTATATGTCTACAGACTGTGAAAACCTGCTGAAGAAACTGCTTGTACTAAACCCCATCAAAAGAGGAAGCTTAGAAGTAAGTGACCTGATATCTTACTGACTGCTTATTTAGGGTCCTGACTACAGATAAAACTGTTTTAGGTTGAACTTCAGTCAAAAGTAAAACCTGATTATGATGCACTTAATAAGAAAAACAAAAAATTGCTGCAATACCTTCAATCCAGAACTTTCCCATGAAGTACATCATTTCTGTCCTAGTCCTCTAGGTTGAATGACAGCCAGCACAAGCTCCACCCCTTGTGTCGTGTGATTACTTTTATTAAAAAAAATACTAAAGGAGAGATGGTGCTAAACCATAAAGAGTCTAACCCCCCCCCCCCCAATTGCCCTTTACTTTTCTCGAATTGGTGAAGTCAGCCTGTCAGGAGAGAAGTATTTTGGCATCATTCTGAAAATGCATTTGCTTGGCTGTCTCTGGATTAAGTACAGACATGGAATAAGCATGCGTCACACACGTGTCAGAAAGGTGCGGTCATTTCTCATCTCTACTCCTTGTGGGTCAGCAGCTTAGTATACATTGAAGCCAAGCATCAACTTTATAAACTAGAAAATAAATGCTAGTTGCCAACCTATCATAAATAGCAACTTAGTATTTATCTTATGGCATGATAGGTGTACCTTATCCTCCCTGGCATTAACCGCTAATGTTACTCGTAGTTCAATGTAAAAGCTGTTAACCCCTGAGCGTTTCTCTGGTTCAGAGTAATGATCAGGGTTAACGACAAGCATTCAGGATGGCAGAGCAGCAGAGGATCCGTGAATGTGTGTTCGCTGATCTTCCTCTGTGTTGTGAACTCAGAAGAACTCTGGTCTAAACACTTCCGTGTTCAAAGCTGTCATCTGATAGTCGGCTATAAACTGTGCTGGCCTCATGCATTGCCTGACTACATGGTGCTGCTTTCTTCATAATGCTCCTCAGAAGTCCATTGTCAGGTTGTCTTTCATTGATGGAGACAATAATGTAAGTATTCTGTGGGAATTATACATAGCACAGGAATATCTCATTCTTGTTCCTTCCAGCAAATCATGAAGGATCGGTGGATGAATGTTGGCTATGAAGATGATGACCTGAAGCCATATACTGAGCCTGAGCCAGATAACAATGACACAAAGAGGATAGGTAAGTAAAAAGTGAACCTGCCTTGAATCTAAGCAGCATAAACGAATATGAGTACAGTGTAGAATCTATGATTAAACAATCAGTGTATGCCAACCCCAAGAAAGTAATATATTCCCCTAAAGCTGAACTCCAGCAATCCGTAAACATTTGAAATGCAGTGGGGCTCCTTACACTGGAAGAGTTAATTGTTCATTTTGTCTGGGGGGGGGGGGGGGGGGGAAGGTAATAAGTGGAATACTTGCTTCATTCTATGTTTTTCCGGTGGCCAATCCTCTTCTCTACTCTTTGACACACCGGTTTTTAGTGGACCTCCGTCCTCTCTCATACAATGCAGGATTTCTGGTCCTTCATTGTACATGATATTATTGGAGAGTCTGCGACCAGATGAGCGACAAAAAGAAGCCGCTTTGTGAGCTGGTTGTACATCAGAAGCCTGTGTTAGTGAAGAATAAGGTACTTATTTTTGCTTATTCCAATCCCCCTAGGTAAAATGTGCCATTGTGGTGTGGCGTAGGGGATTTTTTTATTCACAGATGCCCAGATGTTAGCTTTAAATGTATTGCATTTCATTTCAACTACTAAAAACTGATTCGGACGGTGCAATTGCCAGCAATTGGCTCCGATTTGACATGCGCTTTGACATGCCAAATCGGACCAATGTGAACTTGGGCTTAAAGTAGAAGTCCACATTAACACTAAAATCTCTACATCTACAGACATTAACGATCTAACACTAAACCTATCTAGCCCTGTAAAGAAGTAATAAGTATACTTGCCTTTTTTGAAGCCGATCCTGTCTGATCCCATGCTGAGCTGTCAGTCGCGGTTTCGCTGTGTGCAGAGGAAACATGTTTAGAAAGATTAGTGACTGGATCTCCCTGGTGACAGTGGAGGATCATTTGTCAGTCATTTTTGAATCTGTTGCTTTGGCCTACATGGGCAAACCACAGGTTTGTTTTATTGTGCAACTGCATTATGGATAGCAAAGGTAGCTCTTGCCATAATGTTCTAGCACACTGCTAAATTTGGCCTGAGCATCTAGGCATTGATAAACCCCAGTCAAGGGTTAAAGACTTATATACTTAAAAGAAAATGAAAATAAAATGATCCCAAAAATCATCTTGTTTCCTTTTAAAGCGGAACTAAACCCTTCTAAATTTTTCAGCCAAGGAAGCTGCCATCTTGGCCTCTGTTTGATCTGCAACTGCCAAGATGCTGCACATGTGATCTGTTATGCCAGTGACACCAGCCATTTGATGGTTTAAAAGTTTGGCTGAGAGGACAACCAATGTGACTGTTTCCTGGCAAATGCTGTGAATGTAACTGTTTTTTTAACTGTTAATTGATGGGTTTAGTTCCCCCTTTAAAGCGGAGTTCCAGCCTTTTCTGTGTTTATTAAAAGTCAGCAGCTACAAAAAGTGTATCTGCTGACTTGTAATAAACACACACTTACCTGTCCTATGGTCCAGCGATGCGGCCGCCCGATGCCTCGATCCTCTCCCTCTGGTCTCGGCGGTGCCGGCATCACTGGTGTGGGCACCCGGCTTGCGGCCGATTGATTGGCCGGCAATCTTCTGGGACCTCTGACCTGTCCCAGAAGATTGCAGGGAGGGAGGGGGAGAGGAGAACTTCCGCTCAGGGTGCCGAAGCTCCGAGCTGAAGTGGGAGCGGGTACCTGTCAAAACTAGGTACCCGCTCCCCCCCAAAATAAATGACATGCCAAAAGTGGCATGTCAGGGGGCTGGGACTACCTAAAGCGGAAGTTCCACTTTTGGTGGAACTCCGGTTTAACATGTGTTTTGCATGATTTGTGAATAATTGCTTCCCGTTGCAATTGTCCATCTTTGTAAGATGGGAGAAGTGTGATCTTTTTAGAAATTCCTGATAATTGACTGTGTTTTTCTTAGATATTATGGTCACGATGGGATTTTCAAGAGAGGAAATCACAGATTCTGTAGTTAACCAGAAGTACGATGAAGTCATGGCCACTTACTTGCTTCTGGGTAGAAAGCCGCCAGAGGTAGGTGCTCAATGTCCTTTTTCAGCATATCCTTGCAGCATTTGTTTAGCTGTTTTAGTCTGCATAGATTTTGTGTGCTTCAGATATGGCACAGCCAGTCATTTTGGGGAGTATTTACAAAGATTTATACATGCAGAACAAAAGCTGTGTAATACTTTTTTTATTTTAAATAGAGCTTAAGAACCTTTAAAGTGTATCTAAAGGCATTGTTTTATTTTGGATAGACTGGGGAGAGCTAGAACCGTAGTCTGTTTTTTTTTTTTTTTTGCTGTATGCATCCCAGTTGGGGAGATTCACCCCTTTATTTGTCCTCAGATACATTCAGATATATCCTTAAAAGTAATTCAGAAATGTAATTTTACGAGAAAAAATGAAGAAACTATTCTGAAATGTAAGCAACAGTGACACCTACAGGGAAAATGTTTTGCATGCAATTGCATGGAACTCAAGGCAACATTTAGGGTCATTTAAAAAAGAAAAAAAAAAGAAAAAAGGTTATGTGAGCTGTCAAAGTCACATGACCAGGCTTCCTCCAGCCACCAAGTTCTTTCTGCTGTATTTACCAGGGAATTGTGGGACCCTGCTGGCTGAGCAGCACAGCCAGCAATTTATAAACGGGCTATTAAATATGCACTGCATTGTGCGTAGCCCTGCTGTTTATAACCTAGAGCGGATATCAGTATCTGTTCTCCGTTATAAAATAGACCCTTAGTATATAGTGGAATACAACCTTATTCATCTCTAACTCTGCACATTAGTGCCTATAGTAATGCCTGCCCCTCAGGTGACACTGTAGAAGAGGCTGGGTCCGCTGTTGTATGCAAACAGTAAGGCTGCCTATGGTTCTAAAAACTATAGCAGGTGTCATTTGCAGATCCCAAGCTTTTGTGTGAGCAATGCCAGGGTTGTTGATCATAAACTGCCTTGGCAGTGCCCCTGAGCTCTTCCCATCCACCATTTGAAGTCTCAAATGTCAGCACGTAACTGTGACATAACAGCATTATCATTTTCTTTTAAAGTGGTTATAAACCTGTGTGTGTTTGTGTATATATTTGTGTGTGTATATATATAATATATATATATATATATTTATATATATAAACAAACATACTACCTACACTGTGTAATGGTTTTGCAAAGAGCAGCCCTTGATCCTTCTCTTCTTTGGTCCCCTGGCTCCTGGCTTCACCCCCACCGAGTGCCCACCATTGCTTGCTATAGGGGCACCGGTGCGGGCTCATTTCTGAGCTACACTCTGTGTCCACTGACACACGGAGCATTTACTGAGTGTGAGTCTCAGTGGATTGCTGAGAGGCTGAGCCAGGTGCCGGTCCAGGCATCTTGGTGAATATGGTCGGGATCTTTCCCGAGCCTAGACCAGTTGAGTGTCGGCTGAAAAGGGGTCACAGGAGTGCAGAACGGACTGCACTCCTGTGATTCATAGAAGAACTACAGCCAAACGAGCTTTTGGTATATTTCTCCTTTTAAAATCTCTTACCAAAAACTACCAGTGCAGTAGCCGAGGGTCTCCCTCTTCCAATGCAAGGGTTAAATGCTTGCCTATTTTAGGGTTTGCGCAATAGGGTGTAATACTTACCCTACTACTCGGCCCAGTGCTCGCTTTAGCTCTGGCTTTTACGTAGTCCCTCACGTACAATGCAGGGCCATTGGCCTGGCATTGTATTTGATGGCGTTGTCATGCCTGCCTGCTGCCCCACCCAGAGCCTTCCAGGGACCAGTTGCGCAGATGGTAGGAGCCTGCCTGGGACTAGGAATAAGGTAATAAAGTAGGGATTACACCCATCCTCTTAAGTTTAGAAGTATTTTAGTTTTTTGTTGTCCCTGGTGTTGGGCTTTAAAAAAAACAAAAAACATGGAGTTGCTTCAGTGTGAGCCATTTTATTCTGTGCAGTTTATTCGGCAAAAAACGACTGTTCTCTGTAGTTTTAGTTTCTGAATTTTGGAGTTTACAGTGAGATGACAAATCCTGTTTTATTCCTTTCACAGTTTGAAGGCAGCGAGTCCCTGTCAAGCAGTAACCTGTGTCAAAGGTCTCGGCCCAGCAGTGATCTGAACAACAGTTCGGTGCCATCTCCAGCCCACATGAAGGTCCAGAGGAGTATATCAGCCAATCAGAAACAGCGGCGGTTCAGTGACCACGGTGTGTTCCAATTGTTGCCTGAAGGAAACCTGTCTGTGTTGCGTGTAGAAACCAGTGACTCCAGTGGCCCTTTTCTAGTGCAGGTTATCCAATTGGCAGACAACTTGTCACAAGCAATGAAGACATTTTGCTTTTATACTGTAGCTGCTGACTTTTAATATTAGGACACTTACCTGTCCTGGAGTCCAGCGATGTCGGCACCGCAGCCAATGTTTCCATCGGCTGTCGGGTGCTGCCATTGCCGGTGAGGGAACCCGGCAGTGAAGCCTTGCTGCTTCACGGGCGGGTCCCTAATGGGCATGCGCGTAGCGCGCTGCGCATTCGGATTGGCACAGTGGCGGGGGAAGGAGGAGGGGGCCAAACTTCCGAGGGACAGCACTGCGGCGCCGTCACCTGGAAGTGGGGAAGGGTACGTGTCAAAAACGGGTACCCCTTCCCCCCTGAAAGGTGCCAAATGTGGCACCGGAGGAGGGGAGGAAGCAAATGAGCAAAAGTTCCACTGGATCTCCGCTTTAATGTATTATTTATTCACTTGCAATGTGCCCCTGAGTCTCCTTGAAGAGTCAATTTCCTTGCACAACCCTCTTCCCTCTTTGCATGTCATAGCCCTCTCCTCTTTTGGGAGTATCGAAGTACTGTCTGGGTTTGGCCCAATTCCTTCACCACTTACCTCCCTTCCCTAGATAAGTTTTTATTTGGCAGCCAGGAAAAGAACAAAGGGGAATACTATAGATTAGTGGTCTCTAAACTGGGCCTGGGGACCGAATGCTGCCTCTTGCTTGCTTTTACCTTGCCCTTGAGGCACCTTCCTCCCAATGATACAAGGCACTGTCCCTCCTACTGACCAATGATGAGGCAACATTCCTTCCACTGACACCAACAGTAAGGCAACATTCCATCCACTAACTCCCAACGGTGGGGCATAATTATTCCCACTGACACCAATGATAGGGCACTATTCCTCACATTGACACCAATGATAGGGCACTATACCTCCTACTTATGACAAAGTTGGGGTGCTGTTCTTCCTCCTACAGACCACAGGCAATGTTCCCCCTAAAGTGCGCGCATGCGCGGACGCGCAGTGAAATTTATGGTCCCGCGCAAGCAGCTATGTAGACCGCGCACCTAGTTAAACAGCGCAGACGAGGCGGCCGGGGAGCAGAGCGTGCGCCCTGAGAGCACGCCCATTGTATGACAATAGCGAATTATTAATTCGCTATTGTCACATGGATCCTCCTCCTGGCCAATCAGGGAGCGGGTCCTCCTGCTTCCTGATTGGCCGAAAGGCCAACTTCATGCCATTGGCCGAGGAGGAGGCGCCGGGACTCGGGAGCACGGAGACGCGGGAAGCCGGGGACTGAAGTGAGCGGGTCCGTGACCGTCCTTAAGGTAAGTGCACGGGGGGGGGGGGGTCTCGAGGGGGCCAAGTCACTTACGGATGGTGGTCAAACACCAGAAGATCCACTCAGCCAGGAGGCATCGCTGGAAGTGCTGGGGAGAGCGGAGGATCGCTGCCATGATCGTACCCAGGGATATCAATTCACTCCATGCAGGTCAGAGTGAGATGTCCTCACTCCATGCAGGTCAGGCAATGCCACGCCCCCTCATCTTTTTACAGTACTGACTCCTGAAGTCTACATCTGCATTTTGACAGTCTAGGTCCCTCTTTGCTCTGCCGGAGGATCCTAGTAACCAACTGTGTGTCTTCTTTGGGGGCATTGCTGTGCACTCTGCAATTTATTGGGGGCATTGCTGTGCACTCTGCAATTTATTGGGGGCAATGCTGTGCACTCTGCAATTTATTGGGGGCAATGCTGTGCACTCTGCGATTTATTGGGGGCAATGCTGTGCACTCTGCAATTTATTGGGGGCAATGCTGTGCACTCTGCAATTTATTGGGGGCATTGCTGTTGGCACTCTGCAATTTATTGGGGGCACTGCTGTGCACTCTGCAATTTATTGGGGGCAATGCTGTGCACTCTGCAATTTATTGGGGGCATTGCTGTGCACTCTGCAATTTATTGGGGGCAATGCTGTGCACTCTGCAATTTATTGGGGGCAATGCTGTGCACTCTGCGATTTATTGGGGGCAATGCTGTGCACTCTGCGATTTATTGGGGGCAATGCTGTGCACTCTGCAATTTATTGGGGGCAATGCTGTGCACTCTGCAATTTATTGGGGGCATTGCTGTTGGCACTCTGCAATTTATTGGGGGCACTGCTGTGCACTCTGCAATTTATTGGGGGCAATGCTGTGCACTCTGCAATTTATTGGGGGCATTGCTGTGCACCCTGCAATTTATTGGGGGCATTGCTGTGGCACTCTGTAATTTATTGGGGGCAATGCTGTGCACTCTGCAATTTATTGGGGGCATTGCTGTGGCACTCTGCAATTTATTGGGGGCATTGCTGTGGCACTCTGCAATTTATTGGGGGCATTGCTGTGGCACTCTGCAGTATATTGGGGGCATTGCTGTGGCACTCTGCATTTATTGGGGGCATTGCTGTGGCACTCTGCAATTTATTGGGGGCAATGCTGTGCACTCTGCAATGTATTGGGGGCAATGCTGTGCACTCTGCAATTTATTGGGGGCAATGCTGTGCACTCTGCAATTTATTGGGGGCATTGCTGTTGGCACTCTGCAATTTATTGGGGGCATTGCTGTTGGCACTCTGCAATTTATTGGGGGCATTGCTGTGGCACTCTGCAATTTATTGGGGGCAATGCTGTGCACTCTGCAATTTATTGGGGGCATTGCTGTGGCACTCTGCAATTTATTGGGGGCATTGCTGTGGCACTCTGCAATTTATTGGGGGCATTGCTGTGGCACTCTGCAGTATATTGGGGGCATTGCTGTGGCACTCTGCATTTATTGGGGGCATTGCTGTGGCACTCTGCATTTATTGGGGGCATTGCTGTGGCACTCTGCAATTTATTGGGGGCATTGCTGTGGCACTCTGCAATTGATTGGGGGCATTGCTGTGGCACTTTGCAATTGATTGGGGGCATTGCTGTGGCACTCTGCAATTGATTGGGGGCATTGCTGTGGCACTCTGCAATTGATTGGGGGCACGCTGGTCACTCTGCATTGACGTTCCCCCCCCCCCCCCATTGTTAAGTCTAAAGGTTTGCGCTCAGAATTTTTTTTATTTGCTCAGCACAGTAAAAAATTAGAGGGAACATTGACCACAGGTACTTTGTAGTTTGGGTTTTTTTTTTTTTTTACCACTGACTACCAAGATTGGGCAATTGTTTATTCCTACTGACACTGGGGCATTGTCTCCTCCCAATGGCCACAGTCTGCCCTGCCTAAAGTCTGAAGTACAGTGAGGGACAGTCAAATGTCCCTTTGCTTAGAAAGTTTGGAGACCCTGCTATAGAGTATCACTTGAGTGACAGCTCAGTCTGCTGATGCTGCTGACATCACATCCAAGATGGCGGCACTCTGCAGCAGTTTTGGGGCTTTTAGATATCTATTCAAGGGAAGCTTTTACATGTACACAATATGTTAATGCAAAAATACATTAAATGTTCATCTAAGAAGATTGTTGAAATGAATGCTCTGGTGACAACAGGGTCTTGTTAATGTTTTGGGCTCAGGTTCAGTGCTGGTAAAGCCTCTTAAAGGCAGATGCAGTAAGCTTCCCTGTTTCTTTCAACAAAAAAAAAAAAGGAAACGCATTAGGCCCTGGCTCACACTGTTGCGGTTAAGAAATCGCACTACTTCAGTGCAGTTTCAAAGCCGCTGATCAGTGTGGTTTGCACCTCTGATTTCATTGCGCTTGTGACTTAGTTTAACAGAAGTCAATGCAAGTCCCAATGAAATTGGCAAAAAGTACTGCAGGAACCTTTTTTAAAGTCGCTGTGACATAAGTTGTGGCCATTTGAACGGTTCAATTACCGACAATGGGGTGCGACTTGTCATGCCATTTGGAACTCTCAAATTGCCTGACAAATTGCACTGGTGTGAATGGGAGCTAAACTATTATTTTAGGTATTATTTTTAGGTATTACACATCTTATGTTTTCCTTGCAGCAGTCAACTAGTTGGGGCCCAGCTTCAGCTAAAAACTGGTATTCTTTTTTCATTTTGGCTAGAGGATGTGAAGGTTGGAACCTTTGTCAACAAATAGCACTATATTTTGAATAGGGTGCAAAAGCGTCAGAGCCACTTAGGTTCATTTTAATGATAAGAGCTGGGCTTAGCATGATTTGGGCGGGGTTTATTATAGACTTAATAGAAGTCAGGCCCAAGCCATGTCTTAGTCCAGAAAATGTGCAAAAGTAATATAAAAAATCAGCGCAACTAAAAATAAATATATATAACAGCAGCTATACCAAAACTTTTTTACCTAAAAAAGTAATCAAATGTATATAATGAGGGGGTACAGCGCTAAGTGAATTGGTTCAAATAAGGTGCTAAATGAATATAAAGTGACAATGTGCTTCTTGCGATACACGTAATAATAGGTAAAATTGCTAAACTCCAATAATAATCAATACCCGTAATAATAGGTAAAATTGCTAAACTCCAATAATAATCAATACCCGTAATAATAGGTGATATTGCTAAACTCCAATAATAATCAATACCCGTAATACATCTATCAAGCACTTTATATGCTGAAGTTGCACAAGTGGACATTTATTATGGACTTTTTTCTAGCACCTTCTATGCACTATATGCATTTTTTGCACTTTTGTTATTTTTACAATCAGTGATATTGTGATTTATATTTATTTTTTATTTATTTCATGTTCTTTATATAGCGCTGTCAATTTACGCAGCATTTTTACATATACATTACACATTCACATCAGTCCCTGCCCTCAAGGAGCTTACAATCTAAGGTCCCTAACTCACATTAATACATACAGTACATAGTAGGGCCGATTATTTTTTTTTATACAGGATCCAATTAACCTACCAGCATGTCTTTGGAGTGTGGGAGGAAACCGGAGTACCCGGAGGAAACCCACGCAGGCACAGGGAGAACATGCAAACTCCAGGCAGGTAGTGTCGTGGTTGGGATTCGAACCAGTGACCCTCTTGCGGCTAGGTGAAAGTGCTAACCACTGTGCCGCCCTATATATATATATATATATATATATATATATATATATATATATATATATATATATATATATATATATATATATATATATATATACTGTGTGTATATATATATATATATATATATATATATATATATATACTGTGTATATATATATATATATATATATATTTATATATATATTTTGATCTTTTTATTGATTATTATTGGAGTTTAGCAATATCACCTATTATTACGGGTATTGATTTTTATTGGAGTTTAGCAATATCACCTATTATTACAGGTATTGCAAGAAGCACATTGTCACTTTATATTCATTTAGCACCTTATTTGCACCAATTCACTTAGCGCTGTACCCCCTCATTATATACATGTTTTAGTCCAGGCCAAGTTTGCTACCGTATGAGGAAATAAATGCTAATAAATACTTACTATGCTCTTCTAACATTAAACACTTCAGTTGATTATGTTGAGTTATTGTTTTAGCCTAGAACTAGCAATTCACTTTAATATTTACTTATTCCTTAGGAGGGATTATATAGGATGAAAGTGTGTGTTTGGCTTTGCTTTTGTTGATGACAGAGGTGGCAGATTTTTTTTTGCAGAATTTAACTGCGCAATTCAACAAATCGGTGTAAAATTATCTATCTATCTATCTGTGTTATGTTGGTTCTGCTGTATGAGGTTTATTTATAAGTGTCAGTATTTTTTAAACTGCTGTCTACTTTATTTGGAAAAGCCATAATCCATTTTTAACCAGTTCAGCTCCAGATGATTTTACCCGCTTCATGAGCAGGCCTTTTTTTTGCTATTTAGCACTGCACTATTTTTACTGGTAATTGCACGGTCATGCAACACTGTACCCAAACCAAATTTGTAACTTTTTTCCACACAAATACTGCTTTCTTTTGGTGGTATTTGATCATCACTGGGTTTTTTTTTTTTTGCGATCTAATGAAAAAAGACTGAAAGTTTTGAAGACTAAACAATATTTTTTACTTTCTGCTGTAAATCATATCCAATAAAAAAAAAAATCTAATTTCTTCAAAAATTTTGGCCAAAATGTATTCTACTACATGTCTGTTAAAAACGAAAAAAAATAAAATCCCAATAAGTGTATATTGATTGGTTTGCCTGAAAGTTATAGCGTCTAAACTAGGGTGTATACATAGTGGATTTTTTATAATTTTTTTTTTTTTAATACTAGTAATGGCGGTGATCAGCGACTTTTATAGTGGTACTGTGAGTGCGGTGGGAAATCTGACGCTGGGGGACTGATTACCTGACACTGACATCACCAGTGACACTAATACAGTGATCAGTGCTAATTATATACACTGTCACTGTACTAATGACACTGGCTGGGAAGGGGTTAACAATTAGGGGGATTAAAGGGTTAACTGTGTGCCTAACAATGTTTATGGTGTGTACTGTGTGCTGTTTTTATAAAGCAATGTGCTGGTTTTAACTCCCTTCTTTGCAGAGAGAAAAAAAAACTGCACATCACTGATGTCTCTCATGTCATTTGCTCAGCCAATCAGCGGGTTTCGGTGTTAAATCGGGATCTGCTGATTGGCTTCTACAGCAGCAAATGACAGCTCAGGTTTCCGGGTGCGCTCGTGAATGCGCGAGCAGACCCGGAAGAAAATCCTGACTTACAGGTACGTTACGGTTAGGGTTGCCACCTCATCCCTTTAAAACAGAACACATATTAATCACACAGGTTCTGTGGCTGATTAAGGTGGTATTTAAACTCACTTGGAGCCTTCTCTGCATTAAATTAGCCTCAGAACCTGTGTAATTAATTTGTGTTCTGTTTTAAAGGGATGAGGTGGCAACTCTAGTTACGGTGCCTGTACGAGCCGCATCGCCGCAGGTTAGCAAGAGGTTAAATATATTCCTTAATTATTAATGTTAGACCACAGTGACCAGCAAAAGTGGTGCAGATGGTGCTGCCAGAGAACCTTGAAAAAGTTGCAACAGCAGCCTTGTTATAAATAAACTGGATGGGGGCTGTCTTGCAAGTTAATTGACTCGTAAGGCTGCATACGACCAGGTCTTGGCCTCCGTTGCAGTGTTCCTCCTGGCCGACAGCCCCCCCCCCCCCATTTTGATGGGGGAGGTGGTTCTGTCTGAAGCAGTGCCCGCCTGGTTCCTGGTATGGTGAGTAGCTATCTCCCTGGGAGGGTTTTGGGGGTGGACGCAGGCCCCTCCCTGGGGCGGTCAGACCCCCAGGTTCCCCTCCTTCCTGTTGGGCCCCCCCCCTTGAGTCTGATGACCCTGTGGGCCATCTATCCCCCTATTCCCCCCTCCACCTATACTGGGGTTGTATGGTGGTCTTGCAACCTCCTGGGGCTAAGGCAGGGTGCTGTACTGACGATGGGGGGGGGGGGGGGGGTAGGCCGCTGGCCACTGGGCGATCGAGTTGGGGGGGGGTTTGTACCTGGTGGGGGCTGCTGCCACCCTTCTTGCTCTGTTTCTTGCTCCCTGGGAGCCTTGTGGGGCCGCCATTTTGTTGTAGCCTATTTTCTGTATAGGCTGGCGGCCATGTTTGTGTAGCCGCAACGGCATTTTGCGTTAGTCTGTCATTGAATTGAATAGGGGCCATTACTGTGGAAGCAATATTTACAAACCAGGCGCTCCTGGGATGCCTGTAGGGTGGAGGGATAGAAGTAAGCCTGTGAGGCTCCCCAGCGGTTGTTCTGCTGTTAGCCAACTAATGGCTCAGTAAAGAGATTCGCACCCAGGGCAGCCATAGGAAAAATTCCAGTCCAGAAGTCAAAGCAATAATCACAAATCTGGCGCTCCTGGGGTGCCTTTAGAGTGGAGGGATAGAAATAAGCCTGTGAGGCTCCCCAGCGTTTTTTCTGCTGCTAGCCAACGAGCATAGGAAGGGTGCTGGTTCATGCGCTGCCTTCCTCATGTACTTTTAGCCATTACTGTGGAGCCTTCTGGGCATCCATCTTAGCTGTGGGAGCCTTATCCCCTGGTGCTCACTCCTGGGCTTCTTTCCTTCCTGGATGCCGCACGTGGAGTGCTTTGATCCTGGTGCTGCCGGTGACTGCCTGGTGGGGTGGTGAGTCTGGTGGGGTCTTCTCCCTCTCTCTGCTGCAGGATCGGGGTGTGCTCTGTGGCTGCTCTTTTTGGCTGCAAGGTTTTGCAGGCTGCTGTTTAGGGGGCTTGTTCCCTTTTTGGGGGTATGTTTTTCGGGTGGGCTCCAGGTGCTTTGGTTGAGCTCCTGTTACTTAAATGGCTACGGTTTAGCCTTGGGAATTTTTTCTTGCTGTTCCCACCTCTCATGTTTGACGCTGCTTTGGGACGTCCCAATGGTTAAGAAGATCAGAAGCTGTGTCCGCCAATGAACAAAAGAGAAAATGCGGTTTCTGACTTAATGTAAAATCCTTTTCTCTGATGTTCATTGGCCGACACAGCACCCACCCCTCTATGGAGTTGTATTACTTCTGACACTTCTTGTAACAAAACTAAGTACCTATAGCGGAGAGGAGGAGTATACCTCCTGGGACTGCCCATAGGCGTAGCCAAGTTATTTTTCTGCCTAGTGTCCTACTCCTGTAGGGGGCAGTATAACCCAATGGTTAAGAAGATCAGAAGCTGTTTCTGTCAATTAACATCGGAGAAATAAATTTTATGGTAAGTCAAAAATCCAATTTTTGCTGAATACCGTACAGTTATGATACAATGTTGTTTTGGATAGCCACGTTTTTTTTTCCTACACACAATTAAAGGGTAATCCTACTTTATTATTTTTTTACCTGTTACTGGAATTCTCACCTTTTTTTTTTTTTTTTTTTTTTTTTTTTTTTTTTTTTTTAGTGGTGAAATCCACTAAAAAGCATCTGAATTCAGACTGGCATTTAAACAGGCTTGGGGAGTAGAGAGGGAAAGGTTGCAATTGGGTTAACAAAAGGGGACAATAGTGACTGGCTGATCGGCGCCACCTGCAGGAACCCACAGATATTAGTCATCAGATTGGGCAACTCATCTCATGTCTGTGTTGGTACATTGAAACCCTTCAAATTAAAAATTTTACTTGCCTACTTTTTTTTTTCTTTTTTACTCCTATCTATTAGAATACTTTAGGCAATCAGATTGAGCACACATTTGAGATCTGCTATTTTTGTGTTTTATGTACAGCTGGACCGTCAATCCCACCCTCTGTGTCGTACACGAAACGTGGACAGGCGAACAGTGTTGAAAGTGAACAGAAGGAGGACTGGGATAAAAATGGCTCCCGCAAACTCAGCAATGCCACCGTGGGCTCTAAAGGAGAGGTGACAGCGAGCCCCTTAGCAGGGCCAGAGAGGAAGAAATCTGCCACTGGTGCAAGTGTAAGTATAAGGTCTGGTTCACATTGTCGGCAGGTCTATAGTCTTTCCTAATAGTGATCCACTGTGGGTCACTTTTCAGAGGCATTTGAGTGGCAGTTTGCTGGAGTACAGCCAATCCCCCGCCACCCCCCTTCCATCATTCCAATGGGGATTTTGCATCGCAACACCACCCCACAGCCACAGAACGCAGTTACACTGCAGACCCATTGACCTCAATTGGCATGTTAGGCAACTTATGTGACATGCTGAGCATCACCACCGTCATAGAAATATTTACGGCCTGGAGCAGCCACCGTGTCATTTTGTAGATGGGCGGTATGTGGGGGGGGGTAATAAAAAGGCATGTCAACCAACTGTTTTTCTGCCCTTTGCCACCTGAGTGAACTCGGCCTTAAGAAAGACTCAATATTCCTTTCATTTTTTTTTGGTTTTTTTCGAGTCCACTCATTTGTTAAGATCATCCATATCTTTTTTTATATTTTGTCACTTCTGCCTTTGCATCTACGGTTTATTTTTTTGTCTCCCCTGATGTAATAAATGACTTGTTAAAAAAAAAAAAAATACCCTAGTGTATCAGACTGACCATCAGGGTAAACAAATCTGAATGATTGCTCTGAGATACTCCAGTTTTGCTGCAGATTTAATTTGACCAGTGAATCAGCCCCATACGATTCAATGACTGGATGTGTCTGAGTGAAACGTGCAATGATGTCAGTACATTTGATCGTTTTGTTGTTTGTCCCTCTGCAGAATAGCCTGTTTCCCGGCAGTGGGATGACGAGAAGAAACACTTATGTATGTGAACGCACTACTGATAGACTCAATGCTGTACAGAATGGGAAGGACAGCAGGTACAGTAATATGTGAAAAAACGGCAATATGTATAGTTGGAATAACAGAGTAGTACATCATCTCATGTTATGGCCAAAGTCTAAAACTGCCTTTCTCAAACTTTTTAACATGGAAGAACGCATAAAGTGATATTTAAGGTTTAAATATTGTTTTAATAAAATAACAAATCTCTTATACTTACCTCCTCTGTGCAGTGGTTTTGCACAGAACAGCCCGATCCTCTTCTGGGGTCCCCCACTGACTCTCCTGGCTCCTCCTTCTTCCCCGATTGCCCTCCTAGCAAGCCGCTTGCCATGGGAGCACTCGTGCGTGCTCACTCCTGAGCCCCGCTCTGTATGTCCATAAGGCTCAGCCCCACCCCATCCTCACTGGCTGTGATTGACAGCAGCAGGAGCCAATGACTCTCGCTGCTGTTTCTTAGCCAATGAGGAGACAGAGACCCAGGAAAGCAGCTGATTTTGCGCACATCGCTGGATTGCAATTGGGCTCAGGTAAGTGTGAGGGGGAGTTGCACACATGCATACAATGCATTAAGGTAGAAAACCTTCAGCCTTTAGAATCACTTTAAAAAAATGTTCAGGTCTCAGTTGGCCCCTGCTAACAATAATTATTAATAATGTCTACACTTCATGGTGGTCAGTGGGAGAAGGGCTCCCTTTAACTGGTAGTGAGTGGAAGATGGGCCCCATTACATTGGTGGCCAGTGGGAGAAGGGCTCCCTTTAACTGGTCGTAAGTGGAAGATGGGCCCCATTACATTGGTGGCCAGTGGGAGAAGGGCTCCCTTTAACTGGTAGTGAGTGGAAGATGGGCCCCATTACATTGGTGGCCAGTGGGAAGAATGTTCCTGGAGTGGAGAAAAATGCCTCTTACTGTGTTGGTCGGGGGTAAGAATGTCCCCATTACAGATACAATAAAAGATGAGTGAGGGGAAGATACTACAATGGGGCTAGAGAGAGAAGTAAAACCTGTCAGAGGTTCCAACCCTTCCCCTACTCCAAATGGAGAAAAGTTTTGACGGGAGAAATGGATTTTAAGTCAAAACTGTGATGTCACAATCCCTTTTTAACCAATAGAAAGGCTCACAGTGCAGGGTTGGTTTGTGTCAGAGTTTTTACTCCAGAGCTGGTTAACCACTTCTGGACTGGTAGATTTTCACCCTTAATGACCAGGCCATTTTTTTGAGATTCCGCAATGCGTTATTTTACCTGACAATTGCATGGTCATACAAAGCTGTTCCCAAATAAAATTGATGTCCTTTTTTCCCTTACAAATAGAGCTTTATTTTGGTGGTATTTGATCACCTCTTTTATATTTTGTGCTATAAACCAAAAAATGCAACAATTCTGAAAAAAAAAAAAAAAAACAATATTTTTAACTTTCTGCTATACAACATTCCCAATAAAAAATTTTTTTAAATCAAACTTTTTTCATCATTTTAGGCCAATTTGTATTCTGCTACATATTTTTGGCAACAAAAATCCTAATTGGCGTATTTTGATTGGTTTGCGCAAAAGTTATCACATCTACAAACCAGGGGAAAGATTTCTGTCATATTTATTTATTTTTTTAGTAATGGCAGAGATGTGCGATTTTTAGCGGGACTGCGACATTGCGGCGGGCAGATTGGACAACTAACTCACATTTTTGACACTTTTGGGGGGCGGGGGGGGGGGGGGGGCAGTGACATTAGTACAGTAATGAGTGCTAAAATATGCACAGTTACTGCACTAATGGCACTGGCAGGGAAGGGGTTAACCCAGGGCCGATCATAGGGTTAAATGTAAGCCTAGGGGGTGTTTTCTAACTGTGGGGGGCTTATGGAATCATCACAGAGACCTATATTCCTAAATAGGAGAAACACAGGAGCTCTGTGTTGATTGCTGTGTTTACAACAGCAGACCACTGTTCTCTCTCCACGAGGAGCGATTGCAGCAGCCGGCCCCGTGGATCAGCTTCCCCGCTGGCAAATGGGTGTGCGCTGCCGGTATCGCTCCCCCGAATCGACATACAGGTATGATGATTCGCCGAAACATGCTGCTGTATATCTGCGGTGGCTGGTTGGCAAGTGGTTAATCGAATATGAGCCTACTAAGCACCCTATTTCTATTTATATAGAGTTCCTGGGGGGCTAAGAAAGAAGTTATCAGTTCTCTTCAGCTCCTTTAATCAGCTTGTGATGGAAAAAGAGTAAGTGGTGTGTTGCCTGATCAATCACTTTAAGGCTTCATGCACACTGGATGTTATCGAAACGTCAGTAGAAAGCTGTAGCTATAGAAGACGATTTTCAGCTTTTTTGCAGTTTTTTAGATTTTTTTTTTTTTTTTTTAGCAAAACAGCACTCCCATAAAACCTTATGGCTCAAAAATGCTGATAAACGCTGAATAGCCAAGTTTTTTGGCGTTTTTCAGCGTTTTAGGCTTTTTTCAGAGTTACAGCATTTTTACAACTGAAAAACTCCCCTTAAAACCCACTATTTCTGGGTTTCCTTTTTCTAGCCAGAAAACGCTCCTACCAAAAACTGCTGATAACAGTCTATATGTGTGCATGGACACATAGAATAACATGCTGGGGAGTTTATGGCTGCAGAAAAAAAAGGTCTGAAGCCAAAAACAGCCGCTGTAAAAACGTCCAGTGTGCAAACATTCGCTTAAAAAGACCATTGGGGAATAAGGGACCAATTTGATTGGCTGCTGTGGAACAGTACGAGCTGTCAGAAGGCCAGGTACATGCTCAGAGTTTTTTATAGCTAAGATGCCGTGTGTGCAGACTAGGAATTGTCTGTGGCTGGCCAATGCTACCAGTTCAATTTCAGGCTTGTGTACATGGAATGTCTTTAGAGGCTTGTTTACATTACCCTTGCTCTCTAAAGAGGGATCAGTGTTTGGATTGCTGTTCAGAGAGCATTTGACAGGCAAGTGTTGTATTGCCTCCTCACTGCCTTTTTTAACTCCTTAAACCCTGCACTGGCTCACTGCAGCTGCGTGCATTGCATGCGGTTAATCAGTGAAAGCTTGATTGGGTCACGTTTGGTGGGCAGTAGTGCCCGCCGAAGGGGACTCTAGGGTTCTTGCTGCGGTCCTGAAGCAATGCATCATGATCACAGCATATGCACACCCCTGGCTGCTCCTTCACAGCTAATGGGGGATAGAGGTTTGGGGAGGTAAAAGCTTGGCTCAACTGCAGGCTTTTTCTTCCTCCAACTGGTGGAGGTGCTGCAATATACGAAGTTTCATTTCACAGCAAAAGGCTTAATTTTGTTAGCTTTGTTGTAAACACATCTCCATAGGACCTGCTGCATCCAGAGAAACACAGCGCAAAGCAGGTCAAACATGGCCTCACAACTGTCATCCACACCACAACATTGCAGTATTTGGGAATCTGCTGAGCTGCTTTTGTTGTGCATATAATATGCAGGAAAGAAACGCCCATATGCACATAGACTTAAAATCACAACTGTCAAAACAGTAGAATCTCATAAGGCACTGTGGGCAACACAGACAGTTCTCATTTAACACACAGAAGTAAATAAGGCAGGATTAGTTGTTGCCATGGAAGGTGTTAACCTGTTCAGGCTGTGATTGGACTGTGAGAATTCCTGTGTTTTTAACATAAACCATGAAATTCTTGCGACAGCTAACATCACACACCCCGAACTGAGCCAAGCTGTCATTTAACATTCTGAAAGGAGTCTGAAAATAGCGGCAATTATGCGCTTACTCATAGATAATGACTGGTCCTCTATTAGAGGTAATCACATGCTTCTTTAATTAAGACAGATGTCAGTTTTATTCATTGGGACAAAAGGAATCATTAGTGCTTTGCTGCAAGATGTTGACAGGAAAACCGATCACCGTTATTACTAATATCCATTTTCAATGTCTTTAGATTCCTGCACGTGAAGCCTTGGCTTATCTATTTGCAGTTTGCTTTGCAATTGAAGGAAAACTGAACTTTTAACTCTGCAACCTAAACGCTTTTTTTAGCATTTCATTGAAGATTTAAGAGTTTTTTGTAAAAAAAATCTTCCTTTTATTATATGTATAAAAAGATCCCGCGCTATGGAAATCGTGGGAAGGGGGAGAAAGGCTGCAGCCTCCCTGGAATATAGCAGAAGGGATATATCAAAGGTAAAAATAAATAGGGGTGGGGAATATGGCGCTGCCAAATAAATATTGATTAATAAAACAAATGGATACAAATGTAGTCAGCGAATGGTGTATACGGTAAAATAGTCTCCTGTAAGCCCTCAGATAAATTAGTAAAGAAAGTATGCATTCAGCCAGTAATAAATAACAAGTGAAGAAATATGCCAATTAAAAAAGTATATAAATCCAATGACAAGTTATCATAAATAGATAACAGTGATATAATCATAAAGTGCTATAACTTAATGAATAGATCTCTCAATATGGTGATCAAGTGGCATAGAGTGCAGACATATATAATGGTGACTATAGTGGCTAAAAGCAGGTAAATATGCAAAAATATATATATAAAATAAATTAATGATCAAAAATTGGAGACACGGCTGTAATAATATACAATATATGCAGTAGTGAATAAAGTGATAAGTGCGGTGATGTAGTGGAGATAATTAAGTAAAAATTATTTAAGTAAAGTGCAAAGTGGACTATATAAATTAGGGATTAAAGTGAAAATGCTCATATGCACAGTGAAAATTATGCACAGTGAAAGTGATCCAATGCTCAGTGCATAAATCCTAAATCAATGTCCATAGGTGGTGGTGCTCAATCTTCATATGGCAATCCCAAAAATCTTCTTATTATAAGAGGGTGCCCGGGGTGGTTATAAGTTAGATTGCACTCACCAGAGTGCCTAACCCCACACAGGGGTATTAGGCAGGGGTATATATACGCTGTATACCACAGCGTAGAGGTGGCTGGTCCTGGGGGTCCTAGACACTGTTTCCACGTCTGTACGTCTCGGTACCAAAGGGGGTAGGGGAGTGAGCACTGTTCCACAGCATTCAGTGTATTTCCTGGTTGTTACTCCAGCAGTATTGTGTATGTAAATGAACAAGGGGGGGGACACATAGTGTGATACTGTAATATAAATTTATTTTAAATGTCACAGAAAGGTACTCACAATACGGTAGTAGGTATTGAGCATAAAAACATCCAAATAGGGGGGACCGTGTAAGCACACGCCTAAGGGTTCGTAGCTCTGGAACGCAGTGCGTTCCACGAAGGTCCCGGATCAGGAAGTGACGCAACAATTTATTATATGATATCTCTGCGCTTCATATAAAATATTCCAAAATTGTCATTATCGCGGAACTGAAAGCCTTAAAAAAAAACACTAAGTAATTGAGTAGACAGGCTGTTCTTTTGCTGAAGAGACATGCATTGTTTCCCTTGCAATAAAATAAACCTGCCTGCTCACAGTCATCCTTTAAAATTTGCTTTAAGATGTGCACGTACAGCTAAGTATACATTCCAGCACTGAGCCTGTGTGCCGGGATGACTGAACTTCCATGCATGTGCGGGAGTTACCCAACCTATGCCAGCCAATCAACTTGGACGACGATTGGCAACCAGAAAATGCCGGTGAGGCCCTCGCTGGATTTGGACTGTTGGAGCGAAGGTGAGTATTTTGGAGTTTGTCACTTTATTTCCTTTGCTAATTTTTTTTTCTCCAACTATCCGTTGCGCCCAGGCTAAGTAACAGTTGATGGAGCCAACCATGCACTGTCCCAAAATTTCATACCCAATGTTGTCCAATAAAATGAATTCATGATGCTTCTAAGTCTATAAATTGGCCTGCGCTATCACATGTAAAGAGCCACATGCTCCTCTATACCCGGAAGTCCCAGTTATTTGCTTCAGCTACCAGTGCTGAACGGAGCTGTGGGGGAGCAAAGTGACAAAGGTAAGCTTGTGGTACAAATTCATGGGTAGCACTGGAACCCTGGGGTTATACCATTGGTTTTTCAGAGGTGTTCCTATGTGGTGTCTGTTTTCTGGGCTGTCAACTTATACACACCAAAGGATTCTCACAGCGTCTTTGGTTTGTAGTTCAAATCAGTGGATCTAAGATTGAAGTGCCACACCACAAAGGAATAGTCCAGATACAAATCTGATCTAATGTAAGATCTAATAGAAGACTAATAAGGATGTCAGTGCATTTTGGGGGGCCAAACTCACCCACTTCATCGGGGCTTAAAGATAGGAAACATTAAATAAGGATTGAGTTGAGGGTACAGCATAGGTATTTTCACCAGTACAGTATTCAACACAGGATTTGTCAGCAGCTGCTTTATTTGGCTAATAAATCTCATCAGTCTTGGAAATCATGGATTGTTATTGCTGTCATTGACTCCTAGCGGTTTAATAGATGGTCCAACCTGCGCCTGTTCTATCCAAAACTTTGTACTTTAACCTGTTGCCCGCAAAAGGGCGGGTTTTAACACCCACGTGCCACACATTTGAATCGCTGGGTGACTGATGTTTGTGCTGAGAGCACTTTTACTACACACTCCCAGCACAGAGTCTGAGCTTGGTCTGGATTGAAGTGGTTATAAACCTCAGACATGAAATATGAACAAAGCATGTCTCTCTCTAATGTGTACTTGTCTCAATCTAGAGCATGAAGTTTAATTTTTGTCTGCTGCCTCATTCCCCTTCTATCAGCATGAATCATTTCTGATGAGTTTTCCTGACATCAAGAGAAAAATGGTGACAGGGTAGGGCACAGCCTTTGATTGACAGCCTCAGTGCTGTTCTTGTGTTCTATGTGAAGGGGAGTGTGTCCCTTTCCCTCCAATCAGCTCTCAGAGCTCTTCTTACGGAGTGTAACTTCAGCTGTCCGCCCCCTGCTTTTCAGAGCTGGGAGATCCTAGGTAAATTCTGCACTGCACTGAATAGATGTAGGGGAAAGATGGCTTTAGATAAACGGGTATGACTTATGTAGTAGGATTTGTTTTATCACTGTGTATAACCTGCGGCCAGTCCCTTCACTGGGTATATGTAAAGGTTTACAACCTCTTTCACTGTCAGTGGGCGGTAGGTCCAGCTCCCAGTCATGGGACCACTATGACAGCCAATCACAGTGTTTGCTGATCCTTCCTGCCCACCTAGGTATTCAGAACGCTGAGACGCCAATATTTAATTCTCCCGCAGCTTAACCATGTAAGATTGGGATGGCAACATGCACACACAAATCTGGCCAACCTCTCCACCTTCCACTTTTTGGGAATTTGGTGTTGTGTGATTTGACAGCTGAAAGTGTTGAACAAATAATATTTATAGTACATTCTGTTGAATAATTGGATTTGCCATGTTTTACAGCTTAACGGAAATGTCTGCGGGCAGCACGACTTCTGCCGGCTCTGCAGTACCCTCCACACGACCACGCCATCAGAAGTCAATGTCAGCCTCAGGACATCCAATTAAAGTCACTTTGCCTACTATCAAAGATGGTACTGAAGGGTTTCGGCCAAGGTATGGACATAGACTGTACAGCTCTGAAACCTTTTTACAGTGTCTGATATTAAAATGGATCTGTGACCCAAACGAATCCCCATGACTAGGCTCTGTGGGCGGAGTGAGGCACATTGGGGGCGTGGCCTGCTTGGAGCCTGGCCTAAAGCTGTCATACACCTTCTTATGGGATTTTGCAGAGATGTGCGATTTCCAGGACTTTTCCCCATTTTCCATTAGATGAAAATGGATCTGTTGCAGATAACTTGCTGCTTGTCCTTTTGTACAACGGGTATGAATGCAGAAAATAACAGGAATTCTTTTTTTTTTTTTTCTCACCCAGCATGTAGTGAGGTTTGCTGGCCTGACTGATCTAAATCTAGACATCTGCAGCTTTCCTTTCCTGTCCCTCTAATTGTTTTACAATGTGTCAGTGCTAATGAGGATAACTAGATGGGAGCCTGGTGATTCACAGCACTGAGCAAAACACACATCTCTGTCTAGCAATTTTAACCCTTAAGAATCTACTGAGAGATTTGTTAGATTTTTCCTATTTGACCCCTTGATGTCTAAAAGAAAAGATGTCTAAAACAATATGTAGAGTGAGATGTCTTCATTCAACTTATACTTGCTGTATGTATTGGGTTACCCTACATTTCCCATATACACAAGAGGAATTAAAGGCGAGATCACCCAGAAGTGGGAGCGGGTATCTGTCAAAAGTAGGTAATTGCTCCCCTTACCCAAAAGTTGTCAAATGTGGCACTGGGGGGGGGGGGGGGGGGGTCATGTAAGTGGAGCTTCCTCTTTTGGGTGGAGCTCCGCTTTAAGCACAAAGAAAAAAATGACACCATGCAACTACATGATGCACATTTTGAGCAGAAAAAAAAAACAAAAAAACGCAAGGTTCAGGTTGGAAGGTTTATAAAGTCTTTAAAAAAGAGCTCTACTTGTGATCAGCTAAGCCACTGGAAAACAGGGTCCCTTTGTAATAGGGATATTGTAAGGGTTAATTGAAGTCCTCTATGGGTTTTCGGTTGCACTGAGCCTACAGACAGTTCTGCTTCCTTAGTTCAGGTCCTATTTAACATACGTTAGCCCTAATACTATAGTGATTGGAAATTATTTCCTTTTTATTCATTAGGTTTCAAAACACTGGGAAGAGTTAGTACCACTTTTTGTTTGAATTCTTTATAAGCATCTTGCAGTGCTGGGCACATTGCAGTCCAGTGCAGAGAGTTAGTAAATGCGTTGTATTTCCACATTTTCAACATGTGTTGAAGCTGGAAAATCATGCTACAGAGAGCCAGGAAACGTTTCAATTTTAATCAGACATATACAGTCTTGCAAGAAGATATACATTTTCACATAAAATACAACATAGAGGTCAATGTGTATGTGGGTGCTTGAGCATGCGTGTCGTGGGATGTGCCCAAAAGACCATATGAACAGTTGCCAGGTAAAAAAACAAACATAACCGCAGCCACTACCAGGCAGAAGTAGTACTCTGTCATGAGTACTACTTCTGCCTGGTAGTACTCTGATATGAGTAATAGTAAGGGGTAACTGGGATAGTGGGAAGAGGAGAAAAAAAGGTGGGGGGGGGTGTTGGTGGAAAGGGCAAATGGAAAGGAAGGAGAGGGGGGGGGGGTCATTCTCTGGCGGTGTCTCCAATTTGGCCCCCGAAGGCACACACGCCCTCAGCCTAATGCTTAGGACCACTCAGGGACAGAGTAAGACATCACCTGAAGATAATTATCGGTGCAGGTAAAGTATCTCAATGGTCTCCACTTTTCTCTAAATGCTTCCTCAGTGTTGTGGAGAGTAGCAGTTAGTGTTACTAAACCCACAACAGTAAAAATCAGGCTGTATATGCAGTAAAACATGCTTGGTATACTCACTCTGCTTTAAGAACGTTTCCTCCCCCCTCCTCCTAACAATCTTACATACCCTGTTTTTACCGCTGTACCCTTTTTTTTTTTTTTAATTCCAGTCACTTGATCCTGGAGCTTCGGCTTTCCTGTGTAAGGGAGCGCTCGACAACGTCTGAGTTGGGCCATAGGCTCTTATGGCCCAGCCGTTGTCAGTGCTCCCTCCTCCCCCCCCTAACCCCCACAGCAGCCGCTCACTGGCAAAGGGAAGCCAGTGCTGCAGGATCACATGACCGGACCGGCACAGATTAAAAGTAGGTAAGTACACAGATCTTTTTTATGTAGGACAGGTAGGAAGAGGGGAAAGGAATGTTTTTTGGATTAGTTATGTTTAGGCTTTTCCACTCTTAAGTAAGAGCCATACATAGTATGTCTTTCGCAGAATCAAAGGAATGAAAAATTATTTCTTTACACAGCACCGCGAACCAGAGAGTTCCGGCCACCTCCCCCTCCGCTCACAGTATTAGTACTGCTACCCCGGACCGGACACGCTTTCCTCGCGGAAGCAGCAGCCGGAGCACCTTCCATGGAGAGCAGCTCAGGGATCGTCGCACTGCTACTTATAACGGACCGCCGGCGTCCCCAGCCCACGAGACCACCCAATTCTCTCATAGCAGGAGAGGCACATCAACTGGTATTATCAGCAAGATTACCTCCAAGTTTGTACGAAGGTAAGTTGCTTATATGTCCTTATGTGTATGAAGGGGTATAAGATGATCAGTTTCTTAGGGAAATGCATACAAAGGCTTGATTAACGTAACTGTTGTCAACAGCATGATGAACACTGGTTACTTGTTTATTTAAAGACATTAATACTTTGCCTATTCAGGCCAAAGTGACAGGTTGTGCGGACAGCTTACCCCCGACCCACTTATACCCGCTGCCTTCAAGCACCACTGCCATTTTTGAGCTGGGAGACAAACCCTGTGTTAGCTTTGTGTTTGATGTTGGAACTTACACAAGGTTGATCACGTAGTCCCCATTATATGATTATGTTTGCGCCTGCTGATTGGCCATTTAGCCTGAGCACCGCATCCTGGCAAAAAGTCACTCCCATACTCTCAAAATATGCAAGGACTCTGATTTAGCAGCAAAGAAAAGCTGTGTAGGGGGTGTCACTTTGCCGCGAATAGTAGTGACAAAGTCTCTTTAAGTCAGCTAAATGAACTTGCCTAATATTCAACACAATATTTAGATTACTGATGATCTCCTCCTACATTTTATTCTTAATCTTAATTTTAATCTGTATACCACTTGAAAAAAAAACAAAAAACACTGACCATTAATATTGTGTTAAAGCCTTTTACTATATACGAAGCAGGTTTCCTCCGCAGTCTGTGGACACATCAAAGCCATCACAGATGCCTAGGGACAGGTTCCCTTTAATAAAGATGTTTATCATGTCTTATTGAGGCTGATTTATGAGAAACGCACATAAATGTTACTTTTAACCAACTGAATGGGTATGGGTAACCCCTGCTGTTTTCATAAATTAGCTACAGCGCTTTGTCATGCATAATTAACTGAGGTACTCCATTTCTTGATACTATTCAAAACTGAGCGCGGGTGCAGCTCCATTTATCATTTTGTATATTTCTAATACTTCAGGTATAGCCATAGGTTTGCAGCCAGTTTTTCCTTGTAACTGTGCACACTGATGACTGAAAATGGGAATGTGGTTTCAAATTAAGGGCACTGCTTTTACAATGTCACTTGATAGTGAAGCTGGTCTAAAAAATGAGCTCTGCACAATGATTGTAGACAACCCGAGCTCAACAACCTACTAACTCTCTGAAGTGAGAGTGTTTGCTTCCATTGGGGTTGGATGCATGCACACTGTATTGTCAATAGTATTGGGACGCCTGCCTTTACACGCACATGAACTTTAATGGCATCCCAGTCTTAGTCCATAGGGATCAATATTGAATTGGCCCACCCTTAGCAGCTAAGTTAAGTGGGGTACACGCTATAAGAAAATCGGGTGAACGATCGTTCAATTTTCCTTGTTGTTTCACAGCACTTCGGAACCGATGAACGAACATTCGTACGAAAATTCTCGTACGACAAAGGCTTTTTTTTTTGTTGTTTATTTCTGATCATGCGCAGTCTTTCTTTTCTGATTTTTCTTGTACAAAAAGCGTACGAAAACGGTACACATTAAATGAGAATCATTCGTTTTTTCCCATACGAGAAAAATTTTGGAGATTGTCCCTTCGAGAATTTTCGAACGAAAATTCTGAATCGGCTGTAGAAACTTGTTTACACACTATACAGAAATCGTACGAAAATTCTTTAGACGAAAAGGTTCGCCCAATTTTCTTATAGTGTCTACGAGCCTTAAGACTGGGCTGCCATTAAAGTTCATGTGCGTGTAAAGGCAGGCATCCCAATACTTTTGACAAAATAGCGTGCATAAAAATGGACCAAGTGTAAGCCAAGTGTATACAGAGGTCTCTTAGTTTGTAAATGCCATAATAACATCACCTTTGACAAACTGTAGCACTAAAAAGCATCCGTTGGCTTTTCTAAAGCACCCTTAAAGCTGTGCTCCAAGCAGGTCGAAAAAGACAAAAATTGATAGAGCTAGATATTCATAAATCCTGCGAGTTCCTGCGAGGAATCAAGAGTGAAGATCTTTCAATCATCCTGGGGGCCATAAACGTCCCTTGGGGGCTTCCTCTCAGAGAAGACCAGTTGTCCCAAGGGCTGATCTACCATCCTGCTTTAGTCGCTGGTTTTAATGGCTTAGCAATTGAAAGCCAGGTACGGAGGGCAAGAGGTTTGTCTGGATCAGTGATCCCTACTATGGTGAAGGCGAGGAAGTCGTCTTCCAGCAATATATAGCATTGTACGTGGAAAGCGTACATTTCTTGGTATGAGTCGATTGGCGCTCTTTCTTGATCTTTTTCTGTGGCTCGGATCTTAACCTTTCTTCAAAGGGGCATTGATCAGAAGTTGGCTTTGATTGAGTACCATCAAGGGCCAGGTGTCTGCCCTTGCAATCTTTTTTCAGTGACCCCCTAGCCACACACTCTTTAGCTTGTACCTTAATTCAGGGGTTTGACATGTTGTGGCTTCACCTGTATGGTCTCTTTTGCCGCCATTGGATTTAATCTTAGTGCTTTCGGTTCTCCAGAAACCTCCATTTGAGAATATTCAGGGATTGCCTTGTCTACGTTATCCCAGAAGGTGACATTCTTGGTGGCTATTACCTCGGCCTGCAGGGTATCCGAATTGGCGGCATTATCCCTGTCGCAGTCCCTATTTGGTGGTCCATAGGGATAAAGTGGTTCTACGTCCCTGTCCATCATTCCTGCCCAAAGTTGTCTCTGACTTCCTTTTGAATGAATACATTGTGTTGCCTTCCTTGTGTCCCAAGCTGGCTCATCCCAAGGAATTTGCTATGCATACCTTGGATGTATATGTAGGAATTCCCAAACTAGATGAGAAAAATATAGCGCTAGCTGATGTATGCAGGAAACTAAGGGAGTTGGTATACAATATATCTAAAATTTCTAAAACCATAAAATGGGCTGCGCCCCTAAGACATATATATATATATATATATATATATATATATATATATATATATATATATATATATATATATATATATATTTTTTTTTTTTTTTTTTAAATAATATAATTAATGTGCCAAAATCAAGTCCAACAATTCACTGTGATAATAAAGTGCGAAGTGATATTTAAAATAGTTCACAGGTGACTCATTAGTGAATACTCCAAAAAAGCCAAGTAAAGTGCTGGTGCTTGGTGCTGGTTCCTCCAATGGGACAAGATGCCCGATCATGCAGATATTGGGGATAAGGTGTAAACTCACCAGATAAGGTGGGTCTCTACTACCTTACGGCAAAGAGACCAGTGGAGCTTTGGTGACCCTCCAGGTCTGAATAGTGGCAACTGCTGGGCTCCTCTCCCTCTCAGCCGTAGTGCCCCAAATGGGGTGTGCGGGTTCCGTACGGTTCCTCCGGATATGTTTATAGGGAAAAGAAGGAAGGCTCCGGATGGTGCAGTACCATTAAATCAAGTTTATTGTATAAAATTTGCTGACAAAAGCTGGTATAGATTAAAAAAACGCTGTGCAATACACTCTAATAAAAAAGAAAAAAAAAAAGAAAAAAATAACCGCGCTAAAGTGAATATTGTAAAGAGCAGCGACTTCAAGTGCGACCACACCCTCAAATAATGTATAGAAAAATAAGCCGCGCTGCGTGAAGTGGGTAAACAAAAATTAATGTCCAAACAAAAATCAATGTCCCATATAACAACTTGATTGACGCTGAAGGCATAGATCACACTCCAAAGTCTCTGTAGGAAATGTGCTTACCGGATAGCCACTAAAAGTCTGCAAAATTCATATGCCGAGATATAGTCACAGATGCGGGAGATGGAGGTTGTCAGAGTCCTCAGCGAATATTGTGAATGATATGCAAAAGAAAAAAACTTACATAGTGTGATACCGTAATGTAAATATCCACCACCAATAGGGAATCCCTATCAATCGTGCAGCAGCTCACCAAATGAATAATGAGTATAGCGTGAATAGCCCAGTGTAAAGAGAGAAACGTGGAACAAACCACCACCAATTGTGAAGCCTCTTACCAAAAATAGAGTCAAATGAGCAAATAAGTAAATCCAGATCGCCAAGAAACCAGAAACGTCACTCAAAAGCCCTGTTGGCCTCTTACCAGATGACAAATATTCCAAGCAGTAGATCTAATAACGCTTTCCCATCATACGTGAAGCTCCGGGACCAACATCATCAATGGTGTTAACTATGAACTCAGTACCAAGATATAGCCCGAGTGAAAGAAAAACGCCAATATGTCCGGCTCACAGCTTTAGGGCGGAATTGTTCAATTGAACAATTCCGCCCTAAAGCTGTGAGCCGGACATATTGGCGTTTTTCTTTCACTCGGGCTATATCTTGGTACTGAGTTCATAGTTAACACCATTGATGATGTTGGTCCCGGAGCTTCACGTATGATGGGAAAGCGTTATTAGATCTACTGCTTGGAATATTTGTCATCTGGTAAGAGGCCAACAGGGCTTTTGAGTGACGTTTCTGGTTTCTTGGCGATCTGGATTTACTTATTTGCTCATTTGACTCTATTTTTGGTAAGAGGCTTCACAATTGGTGGTGGTTTGTTCCACGTTTCTCTCTTTACACTGGGCTATTCACGCTATACTCATTATTCATTTGGTGAGCTGCTGCACGATTGATAGGGATTCCCTATTGGTGGTGGATATTTACATTACGGTATCACACTATGTAAGTTTTTTTCTTTTGCATATCATTCACAATATTCGCTGAGGACTCTGACAACCTCCATCTCCCGGATCTGTGACTATATCTCGGCATATGAATTTTGCAGACTTTTAGTGGCTATCTGGTAAGCACATTTCCTACAGAGACTTTGGAGTGTGATCTATGCCTTCAGCGTCAATCAAGTTGTTATATGGGACATTGATTTTTGTTTGGACAATACACTCTAATGGATGTCTGTAGCGTGGAGAGCGGTTTGCGTTCCAGGCTAGCTTCCGGGTTTGATGGCGTGCGTTCCACCTGACGCGCGTTTCGTCAGAGCGTAGTGACGTCTTCAGAGTTCATCAACCACCCAGTTGGACAAAGCACCCACCTCTCTATGGAGTTCTGATACTTCTAATAATGCTTGCTACTAAACTGATTACCTAGAGCAGAGAGGGGGGGGGGGGGGTTTATATACCAAGCTGAGGACAGCCCATGGGCGTAGTCAAGTGTTTTTTGTTCTCCCTAGTCCTACTCCTGGAGGAGGCAATATAACCCAGTAGTTATGATTTATGGAGCGCTGTGTCCATCCATGAACTCAGAGAAATGGATTTTATGGTAAGTACAAAAATCCCATTTTGTCCTGATCAAGTGTGAACAATTATAAGGAATCACTGGCTGCAAACTGGGAGTCTCTCTCTAGCTGGCTCCTTCATCATATAATGTGTATTGATTCATGTCTGTGGCTTGTCATTGAATCTGAACCTTGACTTTGTTTTGAGGGATCCAAGTGAAGGTGAAGCGAGTGGCAGGACAGACCCCTCAAGGTGAGGAGCCGATACATTACCCTCCAGGCTGCTCTTCTGCAGTGTCTTGTCTTGTTTTCCTCTCTTTTCAGTGTGCGCATCTATCGCTATCACAACATGGCCCGGCTTCTGTTTAACTTCTTCTGATTTATTTTCAGCTGTAAAGGTGCAATTCCTGCCAGGTCATAGATCAGGGTTTAGATGCTTTGTGGCTCTTTAGGCATGGTATAACTAAAGTATTTATTTATTTATTTTATCACATGGAAAGCTGAGAATGATTTCTTAAAGCTGAATTCCAGGAATGAAGAAAAAAAATGAAGGCACACTATAACTTAAAGTAGAAGTACAGCCAAAGCTTATTTGGGGTTGGGGACAGAGAGAGCTGAGCGATCAGCGGTGTTTGATCGCTCAGTTCTCAGCCTTAGAGCCGTGGAGGAACAGTGCAGCATCGGATAAATGCTGCATCCACCTAGGTAAGTATGATTTAAAAAAAAAAAAAAAAAAAAAACAATACTTCTCTTTTAAGTCCAGTGAGGTGGGATTAGTTTTGTTATTTATATCTGACAGCTTTATAGTAGTTCCGGAAGACCGATATTGCTGTAGTTCTGGGTGCTGGACACTGATCCTTCTGCGCTATGCATTTTTAAACAGGAGAGTCGCTGCAGCAGCTATGCCAACCCATCCCCTCCTCCTCCCAGTCACACATAAGCCTTGGTATTGTGTACACATTTACAAAATGCAAAGGCTTCTGTGAATGGGCAGCAGAGCTGAGCAGCAGGCATAGCTGCTCTGTGGGCTTCTTTCTGATCCTGTGGTGTCTCTCCGCAAGAACAATAAACCTGTTAAATGTAAAAAAACAGAAATAAGCCCAGGAGATGTCACGCAGCTCCTTGGACTTAACTCATCGTGTGCCTGCACTTTTTTTCAAAGCGGCTGAATCCAACTTTAAGCAAGATGGAAAAATATGAAAGTCGTCTTCCCTTTGCCTCATGGCATCCTAAACCGTTATGTCAAAGCAAAAAAAAAAAGAGTGCAGTACGACTCTACAGTACATGTTCATTTCCCCATGTTTTAGTCCCTGGCAGTACAGAAAAATATCTGCTGATTTGCCAGAAAGGCTCTTTCATCCTGTTGTGTGCTGACAACACACAGCCCTTTTTTCAGATGTGCCCATTGTCTTTTGCTAAACTACTCAACCACCCTTGCTTTCAAATCTCCACAATAAAAAGGCTACTCATGCTGAAGTTCAAGATAAGAACTAGAATACAGAACACAGGAAGTGTGCCCTGGTTTCAGGACAGCTTTGAATTTATGACAAGATCATAAGTGTCTCCCGTCTATGGGACCTACTTCACTTCTGGTCGGGAGACACAGAGATGAGTCCCATTGACTTCTAAATAGTCAAAGGGCATGTAGTGCGAGATGTAAGAAATCCCTGGTGGCCATGGTTGCTGGATCGATGCAAGTGTGCTTCTACAGAAAGAGGGGGGGTTGTTAGGTCACCTTGAAGGGACAAATGGGATAAGTGCATTTATTTTATAAATCTTTTCCCTACCCCCTTCATTGAAAGTCACATACCTAAATTACTCCCTTTACCCCTTCTCCTGAGATCTTTACCCTTTTACGGGAAGTGGATAAAATAATGGGTCTTCTGTCAGATACAACAAAGTAATAAACTTTGCTATGGGGGGCTCAGAAAAGCAAAACATGTTAGTTACTTACAGGCTGCATCAAAGGTTGTTTTTGATTTGGCTCTGTTACTTTTTAAAGCTGAACTGCAGGGAAAAATAAAACCCATGTTGGACCATTTGCTGTGTTATAATAAATTGCCTCTATGGATGTTTGTTGCATGTTTGACTGCTACTCTTCTCGGTAAAAAGCGCAGTGTGTCCAGCACTGATACGTGCAGTACTTGGATCGTAGCAGGTCACTCGTACTCCGCTTTTATTCAGAAAATGCCTTATATTTTCACTGAATGCAAGGTTTTCTGTGATTGGAGGAAGGGTGGGTGGTCATCATGATCCCCCCCTTCTTGGCAGCAACCAAACGGGGAAAAGGCACCAATAGAGGTCGTTTAATTTTACACTGCAAATGGCTCAAAATTTGTGTACAGCTTTAAGCCCCTTTCACACAGGTTGGATTCTGTGCGGAATCTATTCTGATCAGCAGGAGATCAGCTCACCGATCCCTTGCTGATTGGAGCAGAGCTGGTGGATGACCGCTCCGTTTCTGAGCCCGCTCTGGTCTACAGGCTGCCAGGAGTGAACAGCCTCTACCTCCCCACCTGTCCATTTACACCCCACTGCCCTCCGATCCCATTCAGCTAAACAGAACCAGATTCAGTTTTTTTTTTCAGCAGACCAGACCCGGAGGTAGTCAGATGTAAACGAACACAAGTCCGTCTACACCCACCTGTCTATAGGGATGCATGGACCATCCAATTAGGTCTGCCTGGAAAACTGACCGACAGACTGGATTGGATCACCCACGTGAAAGTAGCCCAAGTAAAGCCCTTTCAATATACAATATACGTTTGAGAGAACTTTCTACTGTGTGGCCAAATACTTTTTGTTTTTTTATGTTTCACTGAGGGAGCCACAGGTCAAAATAAAGGCATCAGCTGTGTTTTTGTAGGGTACGGGATTGCACCTTTAGGAACAGAATTTGTGTTCTATGCATAATAAATTTTTCCATAACACAAATTCCTTCTCAGTCTATTTTGCTATCTATGGCTGTTACGGGACCCGCGATACCTAAACACAACCCCATGTGCAGGAATTGTATTCCGAAATTTCAAGTCTGAATATCAGACTCTGCTAATGAATTAACAAAACAAACATCATATGTATACAGTATACTTAATATTACATCCTAAAATTTGATCTGGAGATGTTTTTAGGTGTCACGTCCCATGTAATTATAAATGTATTAATTCTTACTGCAAGTGCCTACAAGTGACTTAATTTTGCTGCCTGTGTTGTAAAACTGAATCTGTCGCTGTGTATTTTGTATGATCAGGACCAGAAAATGTTAGTGTGATGTTTTCATTTATTATTTTTATCTTACCTGCTTTATGGCATGAATGAAAAATGGCATATTCTGGTCCTGGAAGTGGTTTATTATTGTTGATATTCTGTCCTGCAGTTAACTAATCATACTTTGCTTAAACAGTTGCTTTTGTTGTTTTTTTTGTCATGGGAAGTATATAATTATCAGTTTTTTAAAATTTATTTAGTATTTTTTTTGTCCATTTTGTTTATGTGAAAAATGATATCATGGAAGCTGTAACTTTGCACTGACATATTCAGTGCATGAAAGTCTTTTAGCTTGTTTTTGTATGATGCAAAGTGGATAATATTCTAACCAATGTATCACTATAGCATGCCTAAAGTTACTATGCCCTCTGCTTTATATAAAACGGAATGTTCTGACTAATAGCAGTAAGGAAAAGGTGCCTGTTATTACCCTGCTTCTCCAGGAAAAACCTGTTTTCCCTCTCTGGGTCTGAGATTACTTTTTTTTTGCCGTGGCTTTGGAGTTGATTTACGGAAAAAAATTGGTGCGAAATCTGGTGCAGCTGTGCATAGAAACCAGCTTCCAGGTTTTATTGTCAAAGCTTAATTGAACAAGGTGAAGATAGAAGCGGATTGGTTACCATTTACAGCTACACCAGATTTTGCGCTCTCCAGAATTGGTAAATCGACCCCTTTGTGCCTTGGAGTATGCCTGTCCAAAGGTCCCTTGTTAAGTGTGAGCACATTACTGGCTGGCAAGTCACTCTCATCAGGCAAGACGCTGGTGAGTGGGCATGCTTATACTCCAGCATGAGAAATTGATGCCTACAATCATGTGAAAAAGTAAGTACACTCTATGAAAATTGTTACTTTTTCAATAGATTTGAAAAGGCAAACAAGAATTTTTTATTCACATGGTGCCTACAGATAGTCGATATACCTAAATGGCATGTAAAATTGACATGGTGTATTCATTCCTTTAATCTAAATGAACAAAATTGCTGATGTATCCTATGGAAAATAAGTACAGCACTTACAATTAATGAAATTGGAATTTAATGTTCCAGGTTAGGTGTCAGTGATTTGAACCTCCTAGTGAGTATGTCTTATTAAAAGAGAAGTATGGGGTTTAATAAATAAAAAATAAATTATATTCAACTAGGTGGATTTAGCATTGATCCGATACTGCATCTGTCCCCTGCCGCCTCTGCCCTAAGAACTGAGCAATCAAACACTGCTGGTCGCTCAGTTATCCCCTACACGCTCTGAGCAGAGAGCATCTACGGTCATTCACCGGCTATCTGCTCCTAAGCTTTGGTCATACTTCTTCTTTAAAACCTCAGACAACTAGGATCTGGTGTTCTCTTTGTTATTAACATGTGTGCTGTCCGTGCCCAGATCAATAGAGCTCTCTACGGACTTTAGAAAGAAAGTTGTGGATAAGTATGAATCTGGCAAGGGACATAAAAAGATCACCAAATTACCTAAAATCAATCATAAGATAAATCTACAAGTGGTATAGATTTGAAACGCCTGCTAACTTGTTCAGGACTGGAATACCCTGCAAATTCATCCCAATAGCTAATATTTGATGCTCAAAGAAGTCTCCAAGAACCCCAAAATGTAATTGTGTTAAGTCCAGGTAACTCTTACAACAACTGGGGCTCAAGGTGCATGCATCTACAATCAGAAATAAAATGCAACAATGCAGCCTGCATGAGATGCGTGTAAAGAGAAAGCCTTTGCTGTTCAAAAAGAACATTACAGCAAGATTACAGTTGAGTAGTGCTTAAAACTGATAAATCAAATATAGAGTTGTGTAAACACAGTAACAGTTTACATCTTTGCCACAAACTGAAGACTGTGTTTCAGGAGAAGAACCTCATAACAACTGTAAAGCATGGTGGCAGAGATGGTATGGTTTGGGGTTGCTTTGCTGCTTTAGGGCCAGGCCCTGGGCAGTTTGCAGTCATCGAGTCAACTATACATTCTGATAGTAATAGCCTTATTAATGAGACTAGCTACAGCGCTTGCTGAATGTGCCCCTACTGGTATAAAATATATAGTGCAATGTGGAATACTTGCTCAAAAGTAATCAAACTCTTAAGCTTACCAAAGTGTATGAGTGCAATAATATCCTGATTGGACTGATAAATGATCATAAATATAAATAACAGTACAATTGCTCAATAAACAATGACGGAGAATAAAAAGTGCACGTGGTATGTACACAATATAAAATATAAATATAAATCAAGTCCAAATGGGTGAATGTAGTGACCAAACAGTTCAGATTATAAAAAGTCCTTGTGCAAGTGTGCTTATCCAGTAGATTCAAAGTGCAGGTGCTCAAAAGTGCTTATGCAATATTCCTTGTGACATCGGTCTTTCCACCGTGGTGTGGGTAAATGAAATAACTTACAGATCCAGTGGGTCCTATATGCCTTATGGCATTAAGAACACTCGCGCTTTATTGGCCCCCCGGGCCTGGATGGGTTCCCCCTTGATTCTCCAGTGGGATTGTGGGATGGTATAGGATTCCTCCTTTCCTAACACCTCACACCGGGATATGGACCGAAAATATGTGGGAAAAGGAAATGCTCCAGATGGTGTAGTAAAATTATAAATGTTTATTCCTCAATACTGGGTTAAAAGCAAATGGTAGCATAAAACAGGTTAAAGGCGACTGTCAGGCGGTCAGGCATCGGGCTGCACGTACTCTCTGCAGAGTGGCGAGCCGAGGTTCCAGTTTGTGTTCCACCTGACATGACATCGTTACGCTATGCAATCCAATCTAACGCGTTTTGTCACTTCCTGTGACATCTTCAGAGAACTATACATTCTGCATCTTATCAAAGTGTGCTCCATGAGCATGTGAGGCCATCTGCCCAAAAGTAGACATTTAGTCCAACATGAGTTTTTCAACACAATAATTGAATATTTGAAGCACACTGTCTAATTCACAAAATAATGGCTTAAAAGGAAGAAATAATAATGGACTGCCCTAATCAAAGTCCTGATTTGATTGCTATTTGCATTTTATAGGGGGATTTTGAAATAGGCAGTTCAGCGCAAGGAAGCAGGCAAACATCTTGCAACTGAACAAAACTGGTGGGCAGGTAAAGCGGATCTTTGCCCTGAAAACAAAGTCTGATCCTCCTCTCCACTACGCAAATTTTGCTTTTTTTTTTTTTTTTTCAAATTCATCTTTTTTCCTAATGAAATTGTTTCTGCCCCCCCCCCCCCCCCCCCTCCATGCATAGCACTAGGTAAATGACGTGCATTGTGCTCCCTATGCTTGGCATATGCACATCACGTATTCCAGGAGGCATAGTCTTGCATTCGCAAATGGAGGAGTAGGGTGAGCCTAGCGGTGCATCATCAGAAGGCGAGCCGGCAGCCTCACAGAAGAACATGGTGGTGTGGGACCTCAGTGATGGTAGACGTGAAGAGGATCTCAGCAGAACAATGCTGGATCCCCTTGGTCAGTATCTCAGTAGTGCAGATGCCAAAAAGCAGAGGTTAGAAAAAAAAAAGGGGGGGGGGGCTGAAGATCCGCTTTAAAAAAAAAAAAAGTAATATGTGTTACTGGTGGGCATGGCCAGCTTTTGATGCCAAGGTTGTACTTATGTTTTCCACAGTAAACCATTACATCTGTTTGTTGAATAAATCATTGAATAGGTACGTTTTTTTCTTGTGTACTTATTCAAGTATATTACCTTTTATCTGTAGTCACTGTTTTAATAAGGATCTAATGGTAGCCTGTTCAAATATGTTGAAAATGCAGCAATTTCCATGGAGTTTACCTAATTTTTCACATGACTGTATATAGCAAACTAATTATAGATGAGGTACAGAGGAGGCTTTTCTGGAAGAACAATAACCATTAATACCGTGTTCTACCTAAAATAAATTTGTACTGATAAACATGGTATAAAAATAACATTTGTGTGGTGAGTCCCGTTCTCTGTGCTGAGCTGCTTTTTGCCGTGTCTGCATCCACCTCCAAGCTGCGTGCAGACCACAAAATTGGAGGCTTTTCACTTCATTTGCATGGGGCAGATTGCTGAGACATGGATTTAATTGGCAACCCTCTCCATTAATATAATTCATTTAAACTAATGTACTTACTTATTTCTTTTTGTTGGAAAAATCTGGTATCCGTTGATTTTGTGTTCCTGGCATGATGCGATGTGCCAGTTGTTCTGTAACAAAGTGTGGAAAGAATCGCAGGTTCTGCTCTCCAACAAACTCATTGACTGGACTGCATTTATGAACCTGTGTGTTTTCCTTAACTGGCTGCATACTTGTTGCAGGTCAGGGCCTCCCTAGGTCAGTAATGGCAAACCTCAGATGTTTTGGAACTACATTTCCCATGATGCTGGTTTATACTGCAGAGTGCATGAGCATCATGGGAAAAGTAGTTCCAAAACATCTGGGGTGCCAAGGTTTGCCATCACTGCCCTAGGTTGTCAAGCCCACATTAGGATAACAATGCCAGAGATTGTGAAGTCACCAGTGACAGCCCCCATTTTCCTGTCCTGTCATGTCTACTCCTAATGTGTATGTCTGGGAAAAATAACCTAAAGCAAAACATGCTTAGGACATCTTTGTAATATGTGCACATTGTTTTTATGTTTTTTTCTCATTAATGGCAATGGAAGTACAGGAAAATGCCTGTAGATCTGCCAGAAATCCAGTGAGCTCATCATTCCTGTACAACACTGTCAACACTGTCTTTGCTGCAATGAGTTCTCTGCAGGACTACAGAACACCTCCCTACTTATGCCACTGAGATATAAAAAGGGGGTTGGTGTTCTGCAATCTTGGCAGACCTTGTGACAATTTCAGTGCCATAGTGGCAGGATCAATAGGTATTCTGTATTTGCAGCATTATTTAAAGAGACAAAATTGAGCAAATATGCATGCATTGGAGGGATGTGCTGCATGTGTGTTTGCTGTGTTATCCAGGCATGCACTTTTAAATTTTATCTAATGCCCAAACTGTTTTGGGAGTGGTGAGACGTTAGAACCCCTGTAGGGATTTATGTCAGTCGGTGTCCCTAATGTGAAAATGTAAAATCTCGATAGGGAGCTGTTTAAGCTTGTACAACTTCTATTACTAGTGGTGATACTAAAGTCTTGTCTTATTTTTTTTTTTTTTTTTAATTAAAAATAACTTACATGTTCTACTTACCTGCTCTGTGCAGTGGTTTTGCAGAGAGCAGCCCAGATCCTCCTCTTCTCGAGTCCCTCTTAAGTGCTCCTGGCCCCTCCCTGTTGAGTGCCCCCGTAACAAGCAACTTGCTATGGGCAGTGCTGTATCTTGGCCTAGGCCGCCAAAGGCCCAGGCCTAGGGAGGCAGCAAAAAAGCTGCACACCACATGAAAAAAAACAGCCTCCTCCTGGCTCCCACAGGAAAAGGGTCCACGCCGGCTTGCACTACACTTTTAGTTTAATGCCAGTATTATGGGGCGAATTGGGCCAGAGGGCAGGGTCTAGGAGGCGAATCAGTCTGGCACCCCCATAAAGCAGTCACACTGCTACCTGCCGGTATGATAGGCTGCACTGATAGGCTATACTGGTGGCCACTGATGGGGCTGTCCTGATATGCTGCACTGATGGGCAGTAATGAGGCGGCACTGATGAGGCTGAACTTATGGGAACTGATAAGGCTATGCTGATGGGCACAGATAGACTGTGGTTGTGGTCTGTGGTGTACAGATGGCAGGGCGGGTCATAAACAGGAAGGGGTGTGGCCTTTACAGGAAGGGGTGGGTAATATTTAAATTAGGGGGTGCACAAACTTAGTCAGGCCTAGGGCAGCACAAAACCTAAATACACAACTGGCTATGGGGGCACCCGAGCCAAGCTACAGCACCCTGTGTCCATTTAGACACAGAGCCATGGCCTCGCCTCCTTTCTCTCCTCATTGGCTGACTGATTTTGATTGACAGCAGTGGGAGCCAATGACACTGTGCTGCTGTCTCAGCCAATGAGGAGGGGTGTCCCAGGCAGCCGAGACACTCCTGAACTATCGCTGGATCTAGAAGGACCTCAGGTAAGTATTAGACGGGCTGCTGCACACAAAAGGCTTTTTATCTTAATGCATAGAATGCATTAAGATGAAAAAGCTTCTGACTTTACAACCACTTTAAATGTGGTGGTCGCTTTGAATAAGAACATTTTCTGCAAATACTGGAAAATTCTAAACCTGCCAGAAACCTGTTACCTTGTAACTTCCTGAGCAGTGAACTGAAATTTCAAACAATGTTATCAGCTATCTTCTGTGAACTACAGAACACCTCCCTCTTCATGTTATAGAAACAGGGAGATGCTATACATACAGGGAGATGTTCTGTTGTCCTAACACACATCCTGTCCTAAGATAAGAACGCTGCTGCCCTTCGGTGAACCTTGTCACCCTAGGACAGGAAGTATGGTGCCTGGCAGGATCACCTAGGGCAGCTATGTCCAAACTATGACCCTCCAATTGTTCAGGAACTACAATTCCCATCATGCCTAGTTATGTCTGTGAATATCAGATTTACAATACCTCATGGGAATTGTAGTTCCTGAACAGCTGGAGGGCCGTAGTTTGAACACCCCTGATCTAGGGGAAAAGGAATGCAGCCACCACATCAAGGACTGATCAGCTGAAATATATTACATTTTTGTTCTTAACTTTAGATACGCTGTAGGCCTCATTTATGATGGGGGGGAGGGGGGGTAGAAGGCTGTGTTTACCCCAGCTGGGTGCCACAGGTAGATTGTTCAGCAACCCTGGTAAAATCTGTGATGGGTGTCTAAAGATGGCTGCACAGATCTTCTTTGCATGCAGACCACGTTCTGAGCCGTGCATCAGTCCCGTGCAGGGGATTCGTATGAAGGTTTATGCAGTCATTCATCATTCATCTTTCATTGACTTTACCAGATTGACTGCACTGATCAACTGTGCTTCCAGGGCAGGTGAACAGTATAAGGCCTGAAAGTAAATCTAAATTTAAAAACAATGTTTTGGATTTTTCCAAATATTATGATCAAATAGATTTTCATTTTTCAGTTTGCTAAAGCTTTAAGGCCCCTTTCACACTTGTGCGATATGTCATGCGATTTGGGACTGCAAAATCGCATGACAAGTCGTTCTCCATTATTTCCAATGAGTACCATTTATATCTGTGCAACTTGAAGTCGCACCGACTTCAAAGTAGTCCCTGCACTACTTTGGCACGATTTTGAGGTCCAAAGACATTCAATCCCAGTCAAAATCGCGTTAAAGTCGCTGCAACATCACGGTAAAATCGTATGACTTTGAAGTCGCACACGTGTGAAAGGGGCCTTAACCAAAGGATTAAAGGATTCAGCTGAATTTACTTAATGCCCATTGCATTTTTCTTTTTCCTTTTAGTTTGCATGTAAAGTTGGCACCATTATCTCATGAGATTTCACTTTTTTAAAAAGTGCAGTTACCTTGGGGGGGGGGCGGGGCAGGGGAGAGCCGTTACCTGGGGGCAGCGGAATGCCATTACCTGGGGGGCAGAGTGCTGTTTCCAAGGTAAAAAGTACAGTTTCTCTGGGAAAAATTCAGAGTCCTGGAAAAGAAAGGCTTTTACAGGATAAGCAACTACATCACCTATAAACAATTCCACATCTCTGCAGTATTTTTTTTTTCTTCTAATGAATTGGATGTTATGCCATAAAAATTATAATTCAGTAAAATAAATAAAGAAGATAAAATTATATCAATGGGTAAATAAAAAAAATACACAGAAAAAAAAAATGTATACTTTAAAAACTGGCTTCTGTCTGGTGAGAGATGTTATGGGCCTTGTGTAAAAGTTCTAGGAAAGCTGGCGATCTGGGATGTTGCGAGAACGCACCTCCCTCAAGCATTGTGCATAGTCCTTTTTTTCTTATTTACAGTACAATAGGCCTTTGGCATACCACCTAGAAAACGGATTCCTTCTTAGGAATATTAATTCAGATCTCCAAATGGCCAAAGAAACAAAATCAAAGTATGGAATTATACAAAACAAACTAGTTATATGAAGTTCCTTTAGATAGATGTAATTCTGTTTTTTATTTTTTCATTTCAAAAGGTCCTTAAACCTCCTTTTTTGTTTTTTCCTTCAGGAGCACATCTGGGGAGCCAAAAGTGAGCGAAAGAGAAGACACCAAGGATTCAAAGCCCCGCTCTCTCCGCTTTACATGGAGCATGAAGACCACCAGCTCCATGGACCCCAACGACATGATGAAGGAGATCCGCAAAGTCCTGGATGCCAACAACTGCGACTACGAGCAGAAGGAGCGTTTCCTGCTTTTCTGCGTCCATGGTGACGCCAGACAGGATAGCCTTGTCCAGTGGGAAATGGAAGTGTGCAAACTGCCTCGTCTCTCCCTCAATGGCGTACGCTTCAAGAGAATATCCGGGACCTCCATCGCCTTCAAAAACATTGCGTCCAAGATCGCAAACGAGCTCAAACTGTGAAAACGTGCAAAAAGCTGGCGAATGTTCACGTCTGAATGTACTGCTTGAGCCCACGCTGCCGGGACGCAGATCACGGGCTTTTTCCAACGCCAGTAACGGGCATTAAACCCTTTTGGCACGCACGCCTTTCTCCTTTACGTCAAGATAATGCCCTTACTGCAATAAGGTTATACATAGCGATAATCCGTTGTACAATTTGAGATTCAGCACCACTTTTACCGTCAACGGTGAGCAGCCTGTCGTGTCACATGTACAGGAAGACAATTCAGAAGTTTTCAGTACTCAGTCTATGTGGATAGAATTGTAAAATAGACAATTGAGTGCTTTCACACACAAAAAAAAAAAAGCAAATATTGTATAGCTGGGTTTAGTTTTTCTGTACAGAGATCTATGTTCAGTGTTTTCCGTTGAGCTCTTCCTCTTAATTTTACTTATATATATTTTTTTTTTTATGTTTCAAGTTTGACATGCTGAAGACGTTTAATCCCTAGACAGGATTATGAGCGTGGCCAGCTAGGGGTTCATGTTAAGCAGCATGCAATGAGTGGAGGGGGTTGGCTGCTTACATGGCAGCAAGACAAGCTCCATGTTTACAGAAAGAGAGGATTATGGGAAGAATGCAGAGGTTGATGGCCATGTGTTGGTGCCCTTTACTTTGGCAGCTGCTGCCATGTTCATGCTAGCATGAAGCAGACCCTTGGACCTCCTGATAACTACCCTATGTAGGCAAGGTGGCATGAGAAGAAGGATAATCCAGAGACTAATTTCTCTCCTGGTGATAAAGTCTTTTATAAAAAAAGTTATTGAAATAGCCATAAAAGTACAGCGCAGTACTGGAAGGGGCACTTTAACTCTCTCAGTGCCACAACTTAGTTGTAAAAATCAAGCATGGCCAATGGGAAATTTTCCTCCTCTCTCTCCACTGGATCCAATGCTAATCCACTTTATAAAGCTCTTGTATTTGTCAACTGATTGTGCTAGGGTTTGTTTGCAATTCATTCGTGTTTGAGGTGAGAGGGGAAGTGTTCCATTTCAGAAACATCATGATGATGTCATCACTGCACCCTATATTGTCACCTTATCTTCGCACTGTTTGGAGGCCTTTTATGACCCCCTGCTCCTCAATAAGCCTTTCCCAAATCACAGGAGTACATGGCTCCTGACCACCAGTACTACTCGCCAAGAGTACCAGCTGCACCCCAGTATGTGAAATATGGCATGAAGAATTTACATATACTACGATCTTCAAAAAAAAAAAAGTCAGCCTTCAGTTTTGTTGCTTAACAAATCAACTTCCAAAGCTATAGTTTTAATTTGCATACATTTCCCAGTATGTATGTGGAAGAGACACAACCCTGTAACATAAAGAATCAGAAACGGACTTGCTCAGAACGTCTATAGATCATTTGAGCGTTACCAAACACTGCAAAGAAAACAATATGGCCAGTACCTATGCAAGCCAGTTTAAGACCCCGTTCACACTGGGTCGACCTGTCAGACGACCTGGTCGCCTGACAGGTCGCCGTAGGTCGCCTGCCATAGAGAAGCTGTGGACCCATTCTAATAGGAGCGACACAAGTCGCTCCGACTTAGAAAAAGGGTCCGGAGCTTCTTTGGGGCGACCCGGAGCGACCTGTATTGACTTCAATGATATGAAGTCTGTGCCGGCCGCTCCGAGGTCGCGGTTCGAGCTGCGCACCGCGACCTGTGAGGTCACCCCGGCAAGTAGCGTCGCCCCAGTGTGAACGGGGTCTAAAGGCGCGTCTAATGACACACAATGCAGGCGGCCCCAATATACCCCCTACGCCCAGTTTTGCAAAAAGTTAATTAAGCCAAACTCTTAAATGTTCATTATTAAGCACCTAGTATAAATATCCCTATTATTTAAAAAAGTCTGTTTGAAACGTTTATTGGTTTAGGAGCATCAGATAGGGCCTTGTGGGGGAAAAGGCTTGAGTGTCAAATAATAATAGAATATTAATTAAATGCATTAAAGGACCTATTTTAAAGTGTCACTAAACCTATAAAAAAAAAACGGTGTATTGCATGCTGTTCATACTCAGTCACTATAAGATTTGTTTTCTGTATTCTGCAAAAAAAACTAGTTGATCTTCCTAGAATCCCAGCTAGGGATTTTGCAGCTGTGGTGGCATCTCTGCACATGCTCAGTTTTCAGTGCGTTTCTATGCTGAGCATTTTCCCTCTATCACATCTAAGCAGGCCATGTAACTAGAGAATCACACGTGTGGGCGTACACATAGTGGTAAATGACAGCCCACTCCCTCCCTCCTCCTCCATGCCCACTAACCAGCTAAACACAATACATGTGGAATATTACATGTAGATTAATGGTGGCTTCACCTCCCTCTTCTAAGACACAGGCTAGAGGGGCGTGACACATCCTGTGACTGGCAGAGACCTGCCCACACCATGTTATTTCCACAAAATAATAAAGATTTTATATAAAATGTATATTTGTATGTCAATTTAAAACAGTTTATTGATGTTATTTATTTTTACTCTGTATTCCAAAGGCTGTGTTTTTTTTTCATGCAACCAGTAGTAGAGGACTAGAAGCTCCTCCTGCTTATGTTTCCCTGGGAAAGATCTGGGTCATGTTACAAAACAATAGAAAGATCCTCAAAGAATAGGATTTTTAAGGAAATCAAAACAATTAATTAAGTCCCGGTTCACACTACCGCGACTTGTCAGGCGACTTGGCCGCCTGACAAGTCGCGGGCCATTCAGTGCTATGGGAACCGTTGTAATAGGAGCGACTCAAGTCGCTCCGACTTAGAAAATAGTTCCTGCACTACTTTTGACCGAAGTCGGAGCGACTTGCATTGACTTCCATTATGTGAAGTCCGTGCAAGTCGTACCGAAGTCGCGGTGCACGGCGACTTCACTAGTCGCCCCCAAAGTCGGATCGCCATAGTGTGAACCGACACTGAAAAATATTCATTTTTATTGAAAAAGATGAAAAAGAATTAAAAAAAAATTACAATCATAATTACAGTAAAAAATTTGAATAATAAAATAATTGACAGATGTTTGGTACTTTAAATAGCAAAAAGTGGCATTCCCGGGCACGGCTGATAACCAGGTATAGATGGAATAAATTGCACGGGAACAAATCCAATGCCTTTCAATATATCAATTAATATTGAAATCTTCTTCAGGGATTATGTTGCCATTGTCTGCAAAACTATAATACAGTAAACCCCCCTCCATTGGTTACGTTCCGGACCCAGCCGCGAAAAGTGAAAATCCGCTAAATAGAAAAACCCTATTAAAATGCATTGTAGGCATGTATTTTTTTTACTGTCACTGTACGTGTAAAAACATTTTAAGTTCTTCAAACACACTTTTAAAACAATAGAAGCTCATTTAAACACATAAAAGATACTGAGAGACATAGCAAGAGCTATGGAAAACACAAAAATATTTCATTTTTAATGATTTATATAGTAAAATAACATTACAAAAAAAAAACACAATATACCGGGACCGCAAAAACTGAACCGCGATGGAGCGGGGGTTTACTGTATATTGAAAAAAGTGCTACATAAATGTAAATCTCTTTACCATTCAAGGTAAGATATGGAAAGCTGACTTACATTCTTGGTAACCACCATTTAGTATGGATGAATCGATGAAATAGAGGTCCCCCTAGTGTAAGCGGACGTTGTAAACAGGATCGCTGGATATAAAAATCCCATTCCAAAGCCCAAAGAAGAAAATTAACTTTAGTATCTTCAACAAAATGCAAAGGCATCTATGCACCAAAAACATGTGACCAGTAACAGAGGACTTAAAAGCTCCTCCTGCTTATGTTTCCTTGGGAAAGATCTGGGTCATGTGACGGCTGTATATTTTTTAGGAAAAATATGGGTTTCTTAATTTAAAATAATTACAGTGCCATCATACATATCAAGAACTCGAAGAGACAATGTAAATCAAACAGTGTGTGTTTAGTATCACTTTAAGGCCCCTTTCACACATATAGTCCATCAAACGGACTCCGCTTTTCTCAGCGGGGGATCTATCCGCCTGAGCAGGAGAATGACAGCTGTGTCTCCGCACTGTGTGCGGAGACACAGCTGTCACAGCCCCATACATCTCTATGGGGGAATCGGATAGGAACGGGACCGTTGGTCCGTTCTCATCCGATCCCATCCGATCCGCTGGACGGATGGAAAATAGGGTTTCCATCCGTCCAGATTTATCGGATCGGGTGGCAGCGGACATGTCTCCGCTGACATCCGATGCCCCATAGGGATGCATGGGGGGACCGTTCAGATCCGACAAAAAAAGAACATGCGGATCTGAACGGTCCGCCTGTGTGAAAGGGGCCTAAGGCTTGATGGAGACCATCTCCTAATGGCGCTAAGAATGTCTGGGGTCAAGTTTGATGCCTGATATGTTAGGGGCCAGATTCACCCCCTGAAAAGAGTTGGATGCTTTCAACCAATAAACATTTGAGAAATACTTTTTTTTAAATAGTATGAACTATGGTACTATGTGCTTCTCATGACTCATCCAAGAGATGATTATTGAGTGATCGGTTTATAATGATCAAAGGGGTAGCAGTCTAGGACCAGAACAAGGTCCACATACACTATACCAGGGGTCTTCAAACTGTGGCCCTCCAGTTGTTCAGAAACTACAATTCCCATCACGCCTAGTCATGTCTGTGAATATCAGAGTTTTACAATGCCTCATGGGACATGTAGTTCCTCAACAGCTGGAGGGCCATAGTTTGAGGATCCCTGCACTATACTTTCACCACCGATCTGCTGATCTTGATATCCATTAGAACCAATTCCCACTTTTATCTTTCCAGCTCTATTACACACATATAGGACCTAAAGCCAAACTCTGGGCAGTTATAGTAGGCCACATCTGTAATCCACTTATTTATTCATAAAATAAAATGTATTTCTAAAACTTCTCATAGAAGTATCCTAAATCTGTCTTCATATTGACTTCCTAGATTTCTTGCACAACAGGGCTCAGGGAGGACGCCCTTTAATCTTACCAATAAGAGCTGGATTGCACCATGGAGGAGAAAGCATAGGGAGTATTTCACTAAAGCTGGCCATACACTAGAAGAATTTTGTTCAAAATTTTTTGTTTTAAGAATTTTCATTGATCTTCTGATTGTTAGTGAGGGCAAATCACTGTTCCTTTCCAACTGTATTGACAAAAAAAAAAACTAAAGGAGCAGAATTGAACATTTCTAATGGCGTGTGTGGTTTTTCGTTTGAGAAATGACATTCATTCCAGAAGCAAAGGAGATTTTGACGTACTTTCCTACATTTGTCAATTCATCGAATGTACTGAGATTTTACATACAAATGTTTGCAGAATTTTTTGTTGGAAAATCTCCTAGTATATGACCAGCTTTAGTGTGCTGCCTGCTGACAGGATGGGGGACAGGTCAGTGACCAAGCAAATAGGGTCCAAGTTATTGTGCAGCAGCCAAGACAGAGAGGATGTTCAGAAGTAAAATATTCTGTCTTTTGGCTGCCGCACCTTTGCTTTTCTTGGCTGCTGCACACGTTTCCTTTAGCGACAGTATAGAAAATCACATTGATGGCTGCTAAAGCCGTTGACCATTGTACTTTTATTGTATTTTTTAGCCACGAGTTCTACTTTTTAAAAATGTATATCAAATTTTAATAAAAGCAGGATTGCTGTTATTTGTAGTTGAAAATATGCGAATAACATAAAAAAAAGGTTTAAAAAGTAGTGCCCCCCCCCAAATAAAAAAATTATGGTTAAAAAATGAATAAATTATTCCCAGCTAAATACCTAAATATATAGTGATCACTATACTGACCCCCATACATAGCACACAATCAGAGTTCCTATGTAAAGCAATGCATGGGTTTATAATTGAGAGCTCAGGATTACTGTGCTACACTGTAAGAGTTGATGAGTCCAGGCCATCAGTTTAATAACATAAAACTGATGTTTGATCTGCTTTTATTTTCCATCCTTGATTTCTCCTTTCCTCCTCAATCAACATGTGAATTAAACTAAAAAACAAAAAAAGCTTTCCGTTATTATTACATACCTTATTTAATCCCAATAAAGTCATCAAAGGGTCTTTGTGCTTCTCTATGCAATGCAAGCAAGATAATGGCTGGTGGGAGGGGCCGACAGGGTGCTGAAATTCTCAAGAGCCCTCAGCCCGGATGGAAGCAGTGGGCTGGTACTTGGGAGGAGTTATGCAAATCAAAATGCCGTGATGGGATAGATGTCAGTCTGGAGGAGTGGGTGTTCCTAGATGGACTATATTTGCATGCAGACTATCCTAGGTAAATCATACATGTAATTGCTGATACTTTATGATTGAAATCCAATGAATTAAAGGGGCAGGCCAGGGGCACGTATGTTGGAGAGGAAAGGGTTAGATGATGCTAGATGTCCTCCAGCTAGGAAATAAGGCAGGCTCTATCTTACTTGCTGCAGCTTCTAATGCACACTGCGAGAAGATGACAGTGTGCATTATAGTCCAAGTAAGCAAGTTCCATACAGGAGAGGTGCTTGTTCAACTGCAGAAGGCTGGGGTTTAGCTTTAATGTGAAAGTCTATACAATCAGTTCAAAATATATTCTAACCAATAGACCCACTGCACAGGTTGTTGTTGTTTTGTTTTTTTTGTTGATCTGACACAAATCTGAATAAGTGGATCTAAGCCTCAGACTTGAAATATAAAAAAAAGAATATCCCTCTATAGTGTGTATTTGTCTTAATCCAGAGCACTGTCATTTTTGTCTGCTGCCTCTTCCTCTGCTATCTGCATGAGTCACTTCTGACAAGTTTTCCTGACACCAAGAGAAAAATGGTGACAGGGGAGGGATCAGCTCTGTTCTTGTGTGCTGTTTGAAGGAGGAGGGGGTTGTCCTTTCCTCCAATCAGCTCTGAGTTCTACTCACTCATGTAACTTCAGCTCTCCACCCCCTGCTTATCAGAGCTGAGAGATCCCTTGTAAATTCTGCACTTTGAATAAATGTAGGGGAAAGGCAGCTGTAGATAAACAGGTACAACCTATCTCTATGTACCACCTGAGGCCAGTCACTTCGCTGGGTATATGTGAGGGTTAACAACCTTTTAAGGTCTAACTTGGTGACCATCATAGCAAACCCCCAGAGAATGTCATGCAAAGCTCTGCAGTTCTATGCACTACAATCTATAGTTTAATTTCAATGTGCTTATCGATTTTCCATAAGAATGCAACAAATGGTACAATCCTAACAAACAATCCAAGCTGTTTAATTTCCATGTGATCTAATGTGTTGTATTGCTACTTATGGGTACTTTAGAATCATGGAAGCTGTCATTGTACCCAAAGGGTCTAAGGTCACTTGAGGTCTGATAATCTATTGAAAAAAAAAAAAGGCACACAAAAATGAAATCTGACCCTAATGCTGGCCATACACTAGCCGAAAGATCGTTCGAAAATCTGTCATTTGGTCCGATCGTTCCTTTTTCCTCCGGTTAATGGGCACAAATAGAAAATCGTTTTTAACTTTTCAGAGCCCAAAAATCGAAGGAACAGTTTTGAAAATCTGCCGGCCAAACGATAAACGAACAATAAATTGAAAGGTAAATGTGTTTCTCAGCCAACCTGTTTGCACTCGGCATTTGTGACAAACTGAACGAAAAACGGATTCATTTATGTCCATTGAACGATTTATCGTTCGAAATTCGGTCATTAAATGATGGCACGATCGTCTGCTCTCACGGCCGATTTTTCGTATTTTTCGAAAATGAGTCAGCCTGATATTTCGGCTAGTGCATGGCCAGCTTAAGGCTCTGTTCACATTTAGGCGATTTGAATTGCGGGCTGAATCGCTGCGGGGCGCGTTGGCAATGCCATTATTTCTTAATGGCACCCCAAATACGGTGCGAATTTGCCATGATTGCCGAACCACAAAACGAGCTACAATCACAGAAATAATGGCAAACGCCAAACACTTCTGGCTCTGTGCCAAGATTTGTTACGTGAGCTTCATTGGTGTTTTTGGAGCAGAGGGAGGCCCATTCAGATGAATAGTGCCGCTCCAAAAACGCTCGACTAGAAAACACAAAAAAGCTTAAAAAAAATCCACACTGCAGCAGGTGTGAATGGAGCCTAAATTGTTATCAAAAGAAGCAACAGATTAACAACTGTAAATGCAGAAACTTTTTATAAATGTCCTGCACAGTCTGCCTTTGTCTAAATTACTGTGTCTATGGCAGTGATGGCAAACCTCGGCACCCCAGATGTTTGGGAACTACATTTCCCATAATGCTCATGCACTCTGCAGTGTAGTCGAGCACCATGGGAAATATAGTTCCAAAACATCTGGGGTTGCCAAGGTTTGCCATCACTGCTCTAGGGTCATAGGAATAAGCGATCAGCCTTCAGGTGACCTCTGACCTCCCCCAAGACCCTCCTACTAAAGTGTCAGACTTAGACAGTGTGAGTCAAGCAAAATCCATGGATATACATCTTTCATAAGGAAGCCTGCAGGGTTTAATAAAGACTGGCTGTATAGATTCCTGCATGACTGGTTCTCTTTAAAGAGACTTTGTCGCCAAGGCCCTTCATTTCAACAACTCTCTCCCCATTAGATTATATGTGCATGGTATTTACCTGTAAATCCTCCATTGTGTAGACACCTAAAAGTCCCAGTGTGCCACCATGTTTGATGTGATGTAAGCACACCGTATAGTGTTCCTCTTGACTCCTCCCCCAGCAATTACATAACAGATCATGTATGGAGAGGAGGGGTGGAGGAGCTGGGCCAGCACAGCGAGTAGTTAGACACTCCCAGAAAAGGAGAGGGCAGTGCTAGGGAATTGACTGATCAGATTTTTAGAGTATCTCAAGACAATAGAAAAAAAGAACGGAAAACACTGCATTTCAAATGCTTGTTTAATTCTGCAATATTTGAGGTTGGTGACAGGGTCTCTTTAAGAGTGGGAACCAAACGCCAGTGAGGTGTTGGATTATTCCATCACTTTTTTTGTTATTTCAGATATTTCCTCAAAGAAATGAGTTGCTCCAGACAGTGTTCAGACAAAAAATAAAAGCTGAATCGTGTTTACAGTGTTGTAAATGGTAAATAGCATAATATATCAATTTATGATAAAGTTTTAGTTTAAATGTACATTATTGGCGTTTATTGCTGGATTTATAAAGCTGTAGAATGAATGGTGGGGGAGGGGTGTTGCTCCTCCACATATACATTACAGGGTCCCAGGGCTGTGTTTGCAGAGCCCTCTAGTGGTGGGAAGAGTTACTTTTTTATATTAAGGCTGTTTCCGTTATATCTTCCTGTGTTTTCGAAGCTGAAATGTTAGGGCTCAGTTAGAATTTTGCGAATGTTAGCACATGTGCGTTAACGCGCATTATGTTAAGGTAGCTCATTAAAGTAAATAAATTGTCAATGCACGCGGATGTCCCCAAAATTGGATGTGACCCTTATTGTGAAATGCAATGCAAGGCCCTGCAACACAAGAGCATTGCCTTAGAGCGGTGATGGTGAACTTTGGCACCCCAGATGTTTTGGAACTACATTTCCCATGATGCTCATGCACTCTGCTTGAGCATCATGGGAAATGTAATTCCAAAACATCTGGGATGCCAAGGTTCACTATCACTGCCCTAGAGGTTCTTCACCCTAGAGAAATAAAAAAACAAAAGCAGCTACAAATCCTGAATCTGCTGCCTTTAAATAAAAGGACTCTTACCTGTATAAGGATCCAGCACCCTTCGCACCCTGGCTGGTTCTTCGCCGGCCTGCGGTTCCCCAAGGCTGCCATGCTAGCTGTGGGAAGCCGCTGCAGCTAAGTGAATGGTCCTGCAGCCTTCTGAGATCTGTGATGTGTCCCAAAAGGCTGCAGGCGAATGTGGGGGTGAAGTTTGAGTGGGCACCTTTCAATACTAGGTACCTGCCCCACCCCCCCAAAAAAAAAGAATTCTATGTCAAATGTGGTAGAAAGGGGGGGGGGGGGGAGGCGAACTTAAAGCAGAACTTCCCCTTTTGGCGAACGTTTAAGCTGGTCATAGGTGGATTTTTTTTTTTTATTCCGACTGTCCCCAGTGCACCATATGATGTAATACAGTGATTTAATAGGATATTGAGAGGTAATCCATGTTGCATTGTGGGTTGAACTAACAGAACCTTTCATTCCTTGAAGGGTCCCAGGCTTTCGGTGCAGGCTCACCGTGACAGATTGTAAAGGGGTTGCTGATGTCCAGTCCTGCTTTTTTTGTGGGGTACAAATGAAGCAACAACCTATTTAACCACTTGCCGACTACCTGCCGCAGATCTACCGCGGAAGGGTGGCTTGGCTGTGCGAACCAATGTACGGGTATGTCGGTTTGCGGGAGCGCTCCTGGGGTTGCACCCCCCATCCCCAGGCAGCGGGGATGCTGATCCACAGGGCCGGCGGCCGCAATCGCTCCCTGCTGAGAGAGAATGGCGGTCTGCTGTTGTAAACACAGCTGACCGTTGTTTTCTCTGAAATGATCACAGAGCGCCTGTGATCCTTCTATATAGAATCACAGGTCTCTATGATCATTTCACAAGTCCCTCCCCCCATACATTTGGAAAATACTCCCCTAGGCTCACACTTAACCCTTTGATCATCCCTGGGTTAACCCCTTCCCTGCCAGCATCATTATTACTGTAGTAATGTCACTGGCCCCCCAAAAGTGTCAAAAATGTCAGTCACGGGTCCAGTCTGTTGCAGTCCCACTAAAAATCGCAGATCGCCGCCATTACTTGTAAAAAAAATAAAAATGACATAAATCTTTCCCCTAGTTATTAGTCGCGATAACTTTTGCGCAAACCAATCAAAATACGCTTATTGAGATTTTTTTATTTTTTATTTACCAAAAATATGTAGCAGAAAACAAATTGGCCTAAAATGATGAAAAAATTTGATTTTTAATTTTTTTTGGGAATGTTACATAGCAGAAAGTGAAAAAATATATTGTTTTTTGGGGAAGTTTTTTTCAGAATTGTTGCTATTTTTTTGTTTATAGAGCAAAAAATAAAAATCGCACAGGTGATCAAATACCACGAAAAGAAAACTCTATTTTTGGAAAAAAAGGACATCAATTTTATTTGGGTACAGCATCGCACGACCGCGCAATTGTCAAAGTAACGCAGTGCCGATTCGCAAAAAATGGCCTGGTCATTAAGGGCGAAAATCCTTCGGTCCAGAAGTGGGTAAAGTCAAGAAACCAGTGTACACCCACAGTTTATTGTGGGGGGGGGGGGGGTGACAAGCTTTGTGAAGGGTATGTACTTTATGGTGCTGCTTCTGTGAGTTTAATGCACATAACTATCTGTTACACTCAAGGCAGTTCCAGTGAGATTCCCCTCCCCAGGATTTGGAAACCCTTCCTCCTGATTTGTAAATCATCATCTACACATGTCGCAAACTTTTATTTAAAGCTGAACTCCAGGCACACAAACTTTTATTGAAATATGTTCCTTAATAGCAAAAAGGATGTAAATCACTGCGAGTGCTCCTAATGACTATCCAAACCCAGATATTACCTTGTAAAGTAGCAGTGACGTCATTACTATGCTGCACCCAGTCTGTACAGAGCCGTGGGAGGGACCCAGCTGCTCCACCCACTAAAGGCTGCCTGCAGAAGACTACAGGAGGGGGCGGAGACAAGACCAGTCACCCCACATAAGGAGCGTGATCAGAAGTGACCCATGTTTATTACAGGAAACCTCTGCACGGAGGAAAAGTATGGGAGTTGTTTAAAGCTGGATAACCGCACATATTTGGAGATGATACACAAAGACTGAGATTCACCCAACGATATACATGGCTCTTTTTTAGATATTATTTCCTTTGCCTGATTTTAAAAAAAGAAAGTCCTTTGATTAATAAGAAATGCCTTATACTGGCGGGAGACCCTGATCTCCTCTGCACTTTGATAAAACATTCCCATTTGATTTGTATTTAAAACTGAACTCTAGGATGATATAAAAGACAAAGTATTGCAGCTCTCTATTTAATGATACATCATAAAATTTATTTTTTTTACATGCAAACAGTATAAGAATTAGACTTAGTGTCAGCTTATTGCAACCCCCCAACAGCAGAGCTCATTCTGGGAGAAGGAGCCAATCAATTGTGCTGCAGTGTTAATATGCCAAGTTACATGCTAAAGGGAGGAGAGAGCAGAGTGACAGATGGGCTCATTAGTCTACTGCAGGGGTGTCAAATTGTTTTTTTTTTTATCTTGGACCGCATCAGCAGTATGGTTGCCCTCAAAGGGACGTTGTATCTGGGTTGTGCTATGTAGAGTTCAAGGTTGCGCTATGTACAGAGAGCTGGGTTTAGGGGTGTGTTCTGTACAGAATGCAGGGTTTTGGGGTGCACTCTGTACAGAGTGTAGTGTTTAGGGGTGTGCTACATACAGAGTGCAAGGTTTAGGGGTGCGCTATGTACAGCATGCAAGGATCAGGAGTGTACGGTATACAGAGTGCCATGTATAGGGATGTGCTATGCACAGAGTGCAGGGTTTAGGGGTGAGCTACGTACAGACTGCAAGGTTTAGGGGTGCACTACGTACAGATTGTAAGGGTCAGGAGTGTACTGTGTACAGAGTGCAATGTATAGGGATGTGCTATGCACAGAGTGCAGGGTTTAGGGGGGCGCTTATGCCGAGTGCAAGGTTTAAGGATGTGCTACGCAAAGAGTGCAGGGTTTAGGGGTGCGCTACGTACAGAGTGCAGGGTTTGGGGGTGCGCTACGTACAGATTGCAAGGGTTAGGGGTGTGCTACATACAGGGTGCAGGGTTTAAGGGCACGTTATGTACAGAGTGCAAGCTTTAGGGGTACGCTACATGCAGGGTGCATGGGTCAGGAGTGTCCTCTGCCAGACAGGCATACTGTGTACCCGGACAGAATGTGAGGTGAAATCTCTACAGGGGCACAGACAGCAAAACAAATGTAACAGGGGTGTTATGCTATCCAAAAAATTGAATTCTTTTTTTGGCTGGAGTTACACTTGGAAAAAATGTACCTGCTCCAACTTAATACAAATTCAACCTAGAGTAGAAGTAAACCCATCGATTTAACAGTTTCAAAAAAACAGTTCCATTCCCAGCATGTGCCGGGATTGGTTGTGCTCTAAACCAACCTGTCAAATCATCCAATGTCTGGTGTCATAACTGATCACATGTGCGGCATCATGGCAGTTGAAGAATAAAAAGAGGCCAAGATGGCAACTTCCTTGGCTGAAAACAATAGAAGGGTTTAGTTCCACTTTCCTACAGAACCTATCTTGTTTGTAACTCAGGGACTGTCTGTAATCCTACAGTTATCAGTTCCCATATTGGTATTCCATCTGTTTATTTAGCTGTTAGCCTGGAATTCAGCTTTAAAGCAGACCCTTATCCATATTATGGAACTCTTCTTTTAGGCTAGGCTCACACTGCGGTTAGATTTTGATGTGACGTTCAGTGTGATTATGTAGTGCTACTTGGATGCAACTTTGATAAGGTTTGTATATTCTTTGGGGCCAAAATGGCACTGGAATCGCACCAAAGTAGTACAGGACCCTTTTCCAAAATCTTTGTGCTGAGTTGCATTGATGTAAATGGGTTCGACATGGGCAATACAATGTGATTCCCTTGTAATGCGATTCTGTGTGAACCAAGTCGCATCTGAAAGACAAAATCTTTGTTGCCACTGCCCACCCTGGGCTCAACAGTGCCTGTAACCTCTACGCTACCCATGGGTCCGGTCATAGAGAATAATGGCTGTGTCCAGCTCCTGCTTGGAGAGGGACGGTATATTATTCCTGCTGGTCAGGGCATTGAGAACTCACATCTAAGGTCTACATCTGAGCTCACTACTGCTATTGGATCAGTATGGCCAGACGTGACAAATACCCTCCAAAACACTCAGAAAATCGTTTTATAAGCTGTTGATGCTAAATGGGTTGTATTCTATACTACTGAATGAAGAAACCCGTAGACCAAAAATTGATTCATCATTACCAAGAATCTGATCAGTTAAAGGAACTCAAATGAGCATTTACTGTATATACAGACTGCAACAAATGAACTCTTAACATTTGTGAATATAATGGTGAATCTTTTCATTTCCTGACTCTTAAAAGTTGATAAAATGCAGATCTTGGGTGACAGACTTGGTGTTGGAGCTGCATGGTCCATGGGATCAGGAGGACTGGATGCAGAATAGAGAGCAGGGAAGCCCAGTACTGATGAAATCCAGAAACCCCTAGGATCCCTGTTACACAGACCACAGCTGATAATGTCGGATTGAGTTTGGGCTGGCAGAGATGAACAGCTGTAATTGCAGTGTAAAAAATGTGGAAATATCAGGCAGTGTATGGAAAAGTTTAAAGGTGTTCTTGGGATTCTGCATTTCGCAAATGATGAGTATGGAGCAGCTTTAGTGCACAGTGCTTGCGTTAAAGCAGAGTTCCACCCAAAAGTGGAAGCTCCACTATATTGCCCCCCCCCCCCTCCTCTCTGGTGCCACATTTGGCACCTTTTGGGGTAGAGGGGGGAGCAGATAACTATCAAAAACCAGGAATCCGCTCCCACTTCCATGTAAAGGTGCCGCAGCGACCTACGTCACTTTGGGCCCCTCCCCCTTCCTCCTGCTGCCTTCTGGGTGACACACAGGTCCCATAAAACAGCGGAACCATTCAGAAAGTGCAGCGCATCTCGTGCAGTAGGAAACGGGCTGTGAAGCTGCAAGGCTTCACTTCCTGACTCCCTTAATAAGGATGCCGGTGCCTGCACCCCAAGCTGATAGACGGGCCGGCTTCGGGTGCTGACATCGCGGGCTCTTTGGACAGGTAATTGTCCTTCTATTAAAAGTCAGCAGCTACAGTATTTGTAGCTGCTGACTTTTAATCCCCCCCCCCCCCAGGCTGGAACTACGCTTTAATTTTGGAGTTAAAATGGACCCTCCATTGCAAGCAGAAATTCCACTTTTTTTTTTTTTTTTTTACCCTCCCGCTTTAAAAATCCTCTTGGTAAACAAACCATCCACCTGCTTAAAAACAAAAAAAGTTTATTTTTGGCAAATAGTGTATTTAAAAATGGCCCTTTTTAAAGTGATTTTGTATTGTGGGTGCAGGAGGGCTGGGAGCTGTCGAAAAAAAAACAATTACCCTGTCCAACAGTTCACGTTAAAACAAGGGGTTTAGTTAGCACACGTTTGCAAATATACACAAAAGCTGCAGAGGCCACGTCATGGCACCCCAGTATATAAATTTTGAGAGCCTCCAAAGTTGGAGCACATATAAAATAGACAGATTGGGGGCAGGTATGCCTGGAGGGAGCCCACCCCTCCTTAATGGTATAGGAATGCACTGGACCCCTAGCAAGAGCACAATGGCAGCAAAGGTCTCCAGTGCGTGCCCGCACCAATTCACCAACATGGCAACCACCCCAATCTGTAACTGGCCTATGCAGCAAGGAGCACATGGAACGGTGACGCATGTCAAAAAACAACAAACAAATATTCCCAGCTCACTTGCCAGCCAGTCGTCAACAAACCAAATTACCATCCAACAGTTCACGTAAAACAAGGGGTTTAGTTTGCACACAATTGCAAATACATGGGTAAGCTGCAGAGGCCACTTCAGGGCACCCCAGTATATCTGCAGTCTTAACTCTATAAATTTTGAAAGCCTCCAAAGTTGGAGCACATATATAATAATGGACGGATTGAGGGCAAGTATGCCTGGTGTACCAAACGCACAGAATGGAAAAGACTTTCTGAAGACTCCATTTTAGTAACCTATCCATTCATTTCTGGCAGATTGAAGCAGACTGACCTTGTCCAATTTTTTTTTTTTTTTATATTTTTTCTTTAACCGGTTGCCGACCGCCGCACGACTATATACTGCGGCGGTCAGCCCCGGCCAGGCAGAGTGACGTATCGGTACGTCACTCGCCTGTCACTGACTTGCGAGCCTATCGCGGGCGGGCGCGCGCCCGCCGCGGCTCGTTCACAGGCAAGTCAGTGCGTGTGACCGGCGGACTCGATGTCCGCCAGTCACACTGCGATCGCTCCTGTGAAGGGAGAAAGACAGAGCAGCTTGTGTAAACAAGCTGCCTGTCAGTTCTCCCTGTGTAAAAGTGAAGATCTGTCCGTTCTACTATGTAGAACGGTTGATCTTTGCTTTTACACCAATAGGAATGTCCCTACACAGTTAGAATCACGCCCCTAGGACACACTTAACCCCTCCCTGTCCAATAAAGTTAACCCCTTCCCTGCCAGTGTCATTTTTGCAGTAACAGTGCATATATATAGCACTGATTACTGCAGTAATGTCACTGGTAACCCCAAAAGTGTCAAAAATGTCAGTCAAGGGTCCGATCTGTCCGCCGCAATGTCGCAGTACCGAAAAAAAAAATCGCAGATCGCCGCCATTACGCGTTAAAAAAAAAAAAACCAAAAATGACAAAAATCTTTCCCTTTGTTAGTAAACGCGATAACTTTTGCGCAAACCAATCAAAATACGCTTTTTGCGATTTTTTTTTACCAAACATAGGTAGCATAAAACAAATTGGCCGAAAAATGTTAAAAAATTTTGATTTTTACTTTTTTTTTTGGGGAATTTCATATAAAAAAATGTGAAAAATATTGTTATTTTTGCAAAATTTACGCTCTTTTTTTGTTTATAGCGCGTGATCAAAAAATCGCACAGGTGATTAAATACCACCAAAAGAAAGCTCTGTTTGTGGGAAAAAAAGGACGTCAAATTCGTTTAGGTACAGCGTCGCACGACCGCGCAATTGTCCGTTAAAGTCACGCAGTAAAAAAGCGCAAAAAAACCCCTGGTCCTTTAGCAGCCAAATCCTCCGGGGCTTAAGTGGTTAATCTTTTTTTATTAGGTTACCCTGCCATGTTCAGCTATGCTTATTGGGCTTTGTGGTTAATTTCCTACTTTGACTTTAGTTTTCATTTTTGATTTCCCTTATACAAATAAAGCTTGGAAAGATACTATAGGCTTAAGCTGGCCATAGATAGATGGAAATTCGGCCGGTTCAGCAAGGACCTGCCATATTCAGCTATGCTTATTGGGCTTTGTGGTTATTTTCCTACTTTGACTTTAGTTTTCATTTTTGATTTCCCTTATACAAATAAAGCTTGGAAAGATACTATAGGCTTACGCCGGCCATAGAAAGATGGAAATTCGGCCGGGACCGGCCAAATTTCGATCCATCTATGGGCAGGCTGGTTGTACAGAGGTCGATCTTTCTTGCCTAATACACTATCTGCAATTTCCACAACGCCCAATCAGATGATCATGTTTAACCTTTGTTACCCACCAGTAGCTGACATTAAATGGCTTCCAAGTGGAGCCACAAATGCTTACTTTTTTGGCATTGTAATTCTTTTCTCAGTGTAATCAAATATCAATATCCGAATCTGAGAATTGTTCTTTTGATGATGGCACGTGCATGTTTGCTGGGATTTTTTTTTTTTTTTTTTTTCCTGTCTAGTTAGAAGCCTGCACAAAATCTTTTGCTTTCCAGCACATTGACCTAAGCTTTAAATTATGGATATTCCAGACTCTAAAAGAAATAAAAATCATGTTACCTCACAAACACTACAAGCAAAAAAAAAATCCAGTCTGCTTCCTTTTTGACCTAAACTAAAAAAAATTAAAACAAAATTCTAACTAATGCTTTGATATTTTATTCAATCAGACAAGAAACGCTGTATGTCTGGCCAATACTTTCCTAGTTTTGGATAGAATGAGGAAGGATTTGAAACCCCTGTAATTTTTTCCCTGTTATCTAGGGCTTTGTTGTAGATATTTCGCCTCATTTTTGCCACGGGGAAAACTGTTTTACCAGACAGGAAGTGGGGGGAAAACTCCCAAAGGGGACACAGACAGGAATAAAAAATTCTAGGCTTTTACCTTCTCTACCAAAATAAAGCATTTTTATTTCTCTTTGTTGGAAATTTGGATTGACATTTCACTTCAACAATCTGCCAAACACTTGTGTGGGCACCATGTGATCCTCCAGAAGATTTAAAATGTGATTTTTGTTATTGATTACCTTTCTATGTACACCGGCACACAATGCAGGCTTTTTAGGTGAGCAGATGCCAGTGAAGCTGGACACTTCATCAGATTCTAAAGGGTCTACTGGGAATAAATTGTTAAAGGAAGGTTCCGATGTTAAAGACAAAAATCGAATCGTGTTCCACATAAAACACTTGCCGAGATTTTACCGAAAGCATGCAACGCTGAGTATGAGCCAAATGTGTATGCCCGCACATTTATAGCCTATTCACTATAGGCAATATGACCTATAACACCCATTTCAATGTATTAAAGTCAAATCTGTAAAATAAAACTTTTATTTTGAGATTAAGGCCATAAGTACTTGGTGGTGCCACTCCAGGCTGAGGTATAGAACCCCATTGGCACTCAGGCTAGTAGGGATGCCAGCGTAAGAAAAACTCATCCAGTGAACAATGAACATTTTAGCTTGAAACCGCTCGCCATAACTGATTTTAGTATGGATGTATTCATGTGAAAGCCTCAGTTAATGCCACTCCTAGGCCCATGCCCCCTAAATGTTTTGCCCCATCCACCAGGGCTTAATCATAGAGGTGACCCCAATGATGAAGCCCAGTTGGGTGATTCTAAAATGTTCTATTTGGATGTCATAAGTTTGTACAGCAAGCGCCTTGCTCCTTGGCTTTATGAACAATGCTGGTAGTATGTATAATCATGTATTTCATTTTTTTTTTTTTTTTTTATTTGTTTAAGGGCACTTCATTTCTGCTTCCATAAGGGCCGTCTTGTTGCACGCTATTCCTACAGTTACAGATTTAATTTATTGCCCCACAGGCAGGGCCTGCAAAGGGGCCTTTTCTTTGTATATGTCCCGATCAGTTAATCGCAGATTAACAGAATCTGATCGTCTCCCCCATGCGTGGCCGCAATCCCTTCACTTCATCACCACTAGCTTACCAGACCCCTCTCTGCACAGCCCTTGTATTTATTCCCGGTCTCCATGCTTTTATTGTGCCGCTTTCAACCAAGGCGACAGCCTAAAATATAAATATATATATAAATATATAAAGTTTTTTTTTTTTAATTAGTAAAAAAAAAGTAAAGGAAAAAAATATGAAAAACCACTAGTGCTGGTGCATTTTAATACATTTTATTTTATTTTCATTTTCTTTTTTTTTTTTGTACTGAACTAACCCTTTTGGAGGTTGATTGTGCAATGTAATTTAATGTTGTACTGATTGTAATCATTGTTTTTGGGCTCAGCCCCCATCTGCACACAGGTTATTGAGACGGTCGTCAGAAAGCTGTTGATTTTATTTTTAAAAAAAAAAAAACGCAACACGAAGCTGTGAGCAAATGTTCAGATCTAACCCTTTATTTTTTTGTTATAATTATTTTATTTTTTTTTGTAGTTGCCATCATGTTTTGCAATGGCTTCCTGATTGAAATGGACTTTAAACAAGTACTGTAACTGTGTGATGTAGCTTTATTTCATTTTGTAATGTTTCAATTCTAAAATGGATGTGTATTGTTGCCTTAGACAAAAAAAAAAGGGTGATTTAAAGAAAATAAAATGAGTCTAGCCCCCTTTTATCTAGTGACATTTAAATGCAAGATATTCACTTTCTGGTGCACTCTGATTAAAACTTACTTGAACAGTTCTCTGAAGAAGCGTCTTGTCGATTTCTCTTCCAGGGTGAAAGATTGGCAGATGTGTAGTATATTATCAAGCAGTACTATGGCTCCATTCACACCTGAGCGTATCCATTGCAGGAGCTTTTTTAGGCTTTTTTCAGGCGTTTTTTCTGGCTATTTTTTAGGCGTTTTTATGCAGGTGTTTGGAGGCAAGCATTGACAACTAACAAAAACGCTTGTAATCTGCCAAAAAAGAAGCTCATGTACCTTTTTGAGCTTCAGGCGATAAAACGCTCAGATGTGAACAGGGGCCATTGAAATGAATGGAGTTTTGCTTGTTGGGCGTTTTGAGGCTTCAGAGATTAGCATTTTACGAGCTGAAATACGCTCAGGTGTGAACAGGCCCTTACAGTTTTCAGTCCCAACTTTTAGTAGTGTTTCAGTCCAAAAGATGTATGTGAATGCACTTTCCTTACCCGCTTGCTGCCTGCCTTATAGTGATTATATGGCCTGCTTCCAGGAGGGCATCTCTAGACATCCTCCCGTGTGCGTGCATCGGGAACTCTGTGTCTGCTGTGAGCCTTGGACACAGTGCATCACAGATCAGGGTAAAGGGCCGATCACAGGAGCCCTTTAGCATGTGATCACTGTGTCCAATCATAAGCAAATATAGATGTCAACACAATGGGTCTTTGCCAGCTACCAGCACTCCACAGAGAACACATGTGAGGAAAGGAGAGCCAGATCTGTGCTGGTGCAGTGAGTTTTGACAGTTCACAGTGCTTTTACAAAATTTTGCAGTGCCACACATCAGTACCCTGATTATCAGTGCAGCCTTGTCCGCACACATCTGTGAAGAAGAAAAATTACTTATTTGCAAAATGCTATAACAGGGTTTTTTCTTTTCAAAATTTTCTGTCTTTTTTTTCCTTTTTTTTTTTAGCAAAAAATTTAAAACCCAACGTAATTAAATACCAGTGCAGGGACAAGGTCATCCAGCGCCAAGGGGAAAAATGCCAAACTGCGCCCCCCCTTTTCCTTAGGGTCAGGGTGCCCCCATCCCTGCAATAAACCATTGCACACAGGGCAGCTGTCCCTCCTGCCCACCCCTTGTCCCGGCCCTGCTAAATACCATCAAACGAAAGCTCTATTTGTGTGAAAACATTATATAATTAGATTTGGGTACAGCGTTGCATGCCTTATGTAACAGATCAACCGGCTCCCCGACCTGGTACCGCTGTTGACAGATGCTCCAAGTGCTTCCCGAGGGCTCCAAGCACTCCACCAGACACCATAATCACCTCAGACCCCATGAACCACCGAAGCTTGGTTGGGGTCTTGCAGTCTCCTACCCACCCTGGACCTACGACAAGGCTCCAGGTTCCCGTGGGTGAACCTCTCAATCCCCAGAGAGTGAAGCAGGAACAGGTACAAGCTCTTACAAGAGCTTAGTGATAATTCAAGGGAGTATGAAGAGCATAGCAATCCCTTATAGCCGATTCCCCCAATAAGAGACAGGACTCTAGATTGAGGGTGAAGTATAACTCAAAACTTTAATGGTAATGGATGCCCTTTTATACAGTTTTCCCCCACACGGTTACTGCCCAGGTGAACCTTGTTGGGGACAGGACATGACATTCACAATCCAATGAAAACCGAGTTTTACACTCCCATACAGTGTACACAATCCCTCCCCTCTGGCTTATTACAGTATCATATGCAGATGAAAGTGTATACAGGAACTAAACTAATTATCTAGCCATCTGGACAGAACAATGTGAGGTCATTAACATTTAACAATGGGACAGACACAATCCACATTCCATTTCAACACACAAACAATAGGGAAGCCTGTCAATGACAGTCTGTGTGTCTCTCTCACAGACAAGCACACAGAATACACATTATCTAGGAGGCAGACTTCATGGCAATGGTCTATAACAGTCTAAGTCTACCAGTGTAAAGTGGGGATAAATCTTCATATTTCTATATGAAGATATTGCTAACAAATATTACTGTCCCACCTGAAGCAATTCAAACCATTAAGTATCTGTTTTTTCACTTCCAGTGATGGTGAATACTGTCACACCTGAGTAATTGTCATTCAAAGTGTGACAGCGCTGAAATCCTAAAATTGGCCTGGGCAGGAAGGGGGTGATTGTGTCTGCTGGTAAAGGGGTATTAAATAAAAAAACAAAAATGTAATATATTGTAATTTACCAATCATTAGATGTGGTGGCTGCATCAGTTTTCTTTCCTAGGCTTTTCCTCTCTGTTTTCACCTGATGATGGCCAGTAACACCCCTTCTGTATTAGGCCCCTTTCACATGGGGTAAACTCCGGCTGGGAACCTCTTGCTCAGCAGGAGATCTATCCACTGATCTTCACTGAGCATGCCGATGACAGATCCATGTCTGCTCCACTTTTGCAGAGCAGACACAGCCCACTTTCCTGTATGGCCAGTCAGATCTAAACAGACCACCTGTCCAATTACACCTAAATGCCATCCAATCCGCTGAACGGAAGGGGAACACTGTAAAATGTTACGTGTCCAATTACACCCGTCCCTCTATAAAGGAGAATGGAGATTCTGATTGGGTCCACCTGAAAAACGGACAAGCGGCCCAATCTGAACGTTCATGTGAAAGGGGCCTTAGAATGCCCTTTCTGTGGATGAAGGAGAACAGGGGGCACCTCTTGGATTGCAACATTGACAGTCTGGAGAAGGGGGGAGTGTTAGGTGCACTAGCAGATTTTAAAATGATATTAAAGCTTTGTTGTTGTTTTTTTAATAAAATAATGTTGTTATTAATAATAATAATAATACATGTTATACTTACCTGCTCTGTGTAATGGCTTTGCACAGAGCAGCCCCGATCCTTCTTTTTTGGGGTCTCCTGGCTCCTTCTCTTTGGCACGTGCACAATAGAAACACACAGCCCTTTAGCCTAGGATGGGCCTTGATCCTCCTGCCTTTTCAAGGCTAACAGACTAGACTGGCTTTGGACTGCAGTGTCTGCCAAAGGGATTGTAAAGGCAGAAGGTTTTTTTTTTTTGTATCTTAAAGCAGGGTTCCACCCTAAATACTCCTGACCCCCTGACATGCCACATTTGGCATGTCATTGTTTTTTGGAGGGGGGGGGGGGGGAGCAGGTACCTAGATTTGACAGGTACCCACTCCCACTTCCGCTCGGGCCGCTTATGAAGTCCCCCCCCCCCTGCAATCTTCTGGGACACGTCACAGGTCCCAGAAGATTGCCCGGCCATTCACAACACGCATGCGCAGTGTGCACCCGGCTGTGAAGCCACAAGCTGTCACAGTCAGGTGTCCACACTAGAGATGCCGGCACCGCCAAGAGGAGCAGCAGCCCCCCTAAAACTTACCTGAGCCCCCTCTCTATCCAGCGATGTCTCAGCTGTCTGGGACTCCCCTCCTCATTGGCTGAGACAGCAGCGTGGCACGATTGACTTTAATTGACAGCAGCAGGAGACAGTCAGTCAGTCAATCAGGAGAGAGAGGGGCCAGGTCGTGGCTCCATGTCTGAATGGACACAGGTACTGTGACTCAGCTCGGGTGCCCCCATAGCAAGCTGCTTGCTGTGGGGGCACTCAATAGGAGGGAGGGGTCAGGAGAGCCAGAGAGGGACCCGAGAAGAGAAGGATCTGGGCCAGTCTGTGCAAAACCAACTGCACAGAGGAGGGAAGCATAACATGTTTATTTAATTTTTTTAAAAAGAGACTTTCAATCACTTTCCTGTAGCAACTGGAGGTTCAGGGAAGCAGCACTGAGAGTAGGAGAAGTGCAAGTGCTGGGGTATGAATTTTACCAAATAGTTTCATGGGGGATGTTTAAGTTATTGTGAGCAATTTGTTAAACTAAAACATAATCCTGCTAGGTATTATTTGATTGAATCCAGATTTAAAAAAAAATATTGAGAGGTCTTTGGAAATAATAACTTGATTTTAGTAATTTTTTTTTTTACATTTTAGCTGGGAAAGGGCTCTGAATTGATTTTAGATTTCCTGCTCCTCTAATGAACTTTGCTCCCCCGCAGTGATTCTGCAGTTAATGAGGATTTGTCTTGTATCAGGAGCTTGTCACAAGGCTTCAGGTTCCTAAACAAGGAATTCCTTCAGGACTTTGATGGTATTATGGGATGGGGGTCACATGACATACTGTGATGGTATTATGGGATGGGGGGGTCACATGACACACTGTGATGGTATTATGGGATGGGGGTCACATGACACCCTGTGTATATAGTTATTCGCTCCCCAGGATTTGAGCACATTTACTTAGCAATCATTTTATATACAGAAATAGATTTAAAGTGATTGTAAACTATCACCTTATAAAACAACCCATTTAGTTTAAAATTGAAATGAAAGAAAAAACATTTTTGTATAGATATAAAATACATTATAAATACCTTTTTTTTCCTTTTTTTTTATTTTTTAGAAGTGATCACATTCCCTCTGTTCTTAGCTGCATAAGAGCTGGGGGGAGGGGGAGATGCAGCAGCACACTGAGCTTCCTAGTAAAAGGCTGTTCAGTGGGGGCACAGGACAAATCTGATCATTGGCAGTGAGCAGGCTGAGTTCCCAGCATAGCTAGAGAAGGGAAAAATGGGCATACAGGGACGGTGGGGTCAGAAGCAGGCAGAACAGAGGAACAGAGGGGGTCGGTGTCAGAGAAGCAATTACAGGAACAATGCCCCGTGTCTCATTCTGCAGCAACTGAAAGCTGGCAGAAGGGGCAGAAACTGGCTTTCAGCTGCTGCAGAGAGCCGCACAGGGCTTCCTTTTGTAATTGCCCCTCTGTCCGACCGCACCGATTACCCGTGCTGTTGGGCCCCCTACAGGAGGAACAAGGGTGGGCGTAAAGGGGTCGCCGTGGCGACCGGGCCCCATGCTGCAGGGGGCCTGAGAGGGCCCCCTGTATGCAGGGACGGACTGAGCGGTCGGGCACATCGGAAGTGGTCCGAGGGCCCAGCCGGAAAATCCAGGAAGGGGGAGCCCGGCCAGCAAGGGGGCCTGCCGTCCAGTATAACATTTTAAGTCACCCAGCAGCACGATAAGTAGTGGGAGGAGAGGAGGGGCCCGGCGGCCGGCGCTGACTCAGTGTGAGGAGGGGAGCTGGGGAGGGGCCCGGCGGCTGTTGCTGCTTCAGTGAGAGGAGGAGGGCGGGCCCAGGCTAGCGCTGGATTCAATGGTGATGGTGTCCTGTGTGCGGGAGCGTGTAGGAGTTCAGTAGATGCCATTGCCTGCGATTGTGTCGGACTCGTGAGCGTGCATGACTGTCGTCTCTCCTCTCATCTTCTTCTACCTTCATCCCTTGATCCCTGGCGGTAGTTTCTGTTGGATTGTGAGTAGTTCTTGTGGCCTCTCCTCTGTGAAATCCAGCTCCACTCAATGGTCTCTCCTGTGGCTGTGAGGAATGATCATGTGTACATACATTTGCATTATCCCACACAATTTTAATAAACCTATATGATTCATATATTTTTATAAAAATTGTGTGGGATAATGCAAATGTATGTACACATTATTCCTCAGAGGAGAGACCATTGAGTGGAGCTGGATTAGTTGCTGATTCCTTGGCCTTGCAATTTTCAAAGGTGTTCCCTCTTCCTCAGATCCCCTGTTTCTGTTTGATGTGAGTAGTTCTTGTAACATGGCCTCTATGTGAAATCCAGCTCCACTCAATGGCCTCTCCTGTGAGGAATGATGTGTGTATATATATATATATATACACACACACACACACACACACACACACACACACACACACTTGCATTATCCCACACAATTTTAATAAAAAGATATGAAAAAATATTATTTATATATTTTTATTAAAATTGTGTGGGATAATGCAAATGCACACATTATTCCTCAGAGGAGAGACCATTGAGTGGAGCTCCGAGCTGGATTTCACATAGAGGCCATGTTACAAGAACTACTCACAATTAAACAGAAACAGGGGATCTGAGGAAGAGGGAACGCCTTTGAAAATTGCAAGGCCAAGGCATCAGCAACTAATCCAGCTCCACTCAATGGTCTCTCCTCTGAGGAATAATCTGTACATTTGCATTATCCCACACAATATTTTATAAAAATATATGATTTTTATTAAATATATATATATTATAATATATATTTTTATTAAAATTGTGTGGGATAATACAAATGTATATACAAACAAAATCAAAGTGCTATTGTGCAAAAGTGCTGAAGTGTATATAATAAATATGTAAGTATAAAGTCACACATAACTAGTCACCATCAGCTATAAACGGTGAATAGTCCAAAATGTTAGTCCCATGTGCAAATATGTGGCAGCCAAATGTGGTGATTATATGGAATACAAGCAGTAGTGGGTTAGATGGCTTGTGTCCCAGTGGATGGAATTCCTGTTGGTGGTCTCAGAGGACAAGAAAAGGAAGAGGACTCCTCATAGTGTTAGCCCGGTTCACATTTGTGCAATCATGGAGATCGCACGTAATTCGGAGCGCACTGCTCCTAAATTACATGCGATCTCATGTGCGGTGCAAATTTCAGCCATACACTTTGTACTACTGACATTGCGTTTGCGACCGGCCCTGGCGTTCCGCCACCAGGCTGGGAGGGAAGGGCCCCGTCCGGGGGGCCCTTTATGGTTTCTTGCATCGGGGCACTGAAGGTTCTAGTTACGCCACTGAGGAGGACTGTTGCTCCCCCCCCCTATCAGCGGCCCTGTGCTAACCCAACCTACTACCGCTGTATTGTAAAAAAAAAAAAACATTGGTTAGGTGGACTTTAGAGTGCAGTTTAAAAAAACGAAGCTGCAGCTGTGGCGAGGTCCCTCAAAATTGGGGACAGGTACCTGTCAAAAACTGGTATTTGCTTCCCAATGAAAGGTGCTAAATGTGGCAGCAGAGGGAGGGAGGAAGCAAACAATAGAGATTCCCCTTTTGGATGAAGCTCCACTTTAACCACTTTACCGCTGAGTACTTGAATAGTACTGCGGCAAAGTGGCTCGTTCCCGTCTGACGACGTAGACCTACGTCGCCAGACTCCTCCCCCTGTAGGAGGCACGCTCCCGCTGTTTTCATTCACAGCGGGAGTCGGGCCAGGGGAGGAGCAGCGGCGATCGCCGCTGCTCTGCCCCGATCGCCGGGGATCTGCCCCGATCGCCGGGGATCTGCCCCGATCGTTGGGTGTAAACACAAGCGGGCGGATCTCCTCAGTGACAGGGAGTGACAGATCGGACTGTTCAGCATAGCTGGACATCCGATCTGTCCCTGTCTCACACAGTCACCTCCCCCCCCCCCCACACGTCAGTAAGCACCAGGCATACATTAACCCCTCCCTCTCCAATAAAATTAACCCCTTCCCTGCCAGTGTCATTTTTACAGTAACAGTGCATATATATAGCACTGATTACTGCAGTAATGTCACTGGTACCCCCAAAAGTGTCAAAAATGTCAGTCAAGGGTCCGATCTGTCCGCTGCAATGTCGCAGTCCCGCGAAAAAAAAATCGCAGATCGCCGCCATTACTCTTTAAAAAAAAAAACACCAAAAATGACAGAAATCTTTCCCTTTGTTAGTAAACGCAATAACTTTTGCGCAAACCAATCAAAATCCGCTTATTGCGATTTTTTTTACTAAACATGGGTAGCAGAAAACAAAGTGGCCAAAAATTTAAAAAAAAATTGGTTTTTACATCTTTTTTGGGGGGAATTTCATATAAAAAAATTTTAAAAATATTGTTATTTTTTCAAAATAAACGCTCTTTTTTTGTTTATAGCGTAAAAAGTAAAAATCGCACAGGTGATCAAATACCACCAAAAGAAAGCTCTGTTTGTGGGAAAAAAAGTATGTCAATTTCGTTTGGGTACGGCGTTGCACGACCGCGCAATTATCAGTTAAAGTCGCACAGCGCCGAATCGCAAAAAGTGGCCCAGACGTAAGACAGCAAAATGCTCTAGTGGTAAAGTGGTTAAGGAAGCTAAGCTTTTTTTCTTTGACAATGTAATTTTTACTGCATAAAATCCTACAGCAAGAATACAAAAGATATGCACACTGCCCCCCCCCCCCCCAAAAAAAGTATATATATATATATATATATATATATAAATATACACTAAGCCCTTTGAGTTTGGTATGGATTTAAAAGTGATTGTAAACCCTCACCCCCAGGGATTTCACACAAAGGAAATTCATACAAGTACACGGTACAGCAGGCCTATATCAGGAATATGGAGTTTTGTGTTTACTTATTCTCTAACCACTTCCGGACAAACCCCCCCGCATATATACTGCGGCATGGCGGCCCAGCTGGACAAATCACGTATCAGTCAGTGATTTTATGCAGGGGTTCTCGGGGGCGCGCTGCTCCCACTGTGATTAGACACAGCGGGAGCCAATCAGTGGGTCCAGCAGCCTCGATGGGCCCCCGACCACCTGCAATCATGCAGGAGAATGACCGAACGACCGTCTACCGATGTAAACAAGGCAGACGGCTGTTCTGTCACAGAGGAAGAGTGAAATCTTGTGTTTTAGCTAAGCTGAAACACAGATCTCTCTTTTCCTCTAGCACAGGCATGTCCAACATGCGGCCCGGGGGCCACATGCGGCCCAGAACCCCAGGCAATGTGGCCCACTGCCCACTGCCAATTTTTTTTTGATGGGGAGGAAGGAAGTCAGGTTGGGGGCATGGGCACAGCGGCTTCCAACTAACTGTAGGCAGAGGCTGCCTTGGAGGGGAGGGGAGCATGTGCAGTGTTTCTGACTCCTACCACCATGACCACTTCAAATCACTGAAGTGGTTAGAGTGTTTCTTTAATATCTCTCAGAAGAAGTAAACCTCTGTATACTGATTCCATTTCATTTGATCATCCTCTAGTTGTGTTAAATTAGTGCGGGGGGCATTGCGGCATTTTATTACTTATATACCTTAACTATAGTATATATTTTATATTGGGCCCGAGAAAATTTCTTTACACTCATTGTGGCCCAGAGAAGCCAAAAGGTTGGACACCCATGCTCTAGCACATCCATCCCCCACACAGTTAGAAAGCATTCACTAGGAGCACACTTAACCCCTTAATCTCCCCGAGTATTAACTCTTTCCCTGTGTCATTTATACAATAATAGTGCATTTTTTTTTTAGCACTGATCACTGTATTGGTATCATTGGTCCCCAAAAAGTGTCACTTAGTGTCAGATTTATCCGCTGCAATGTCGCAGTCCTGATAAAAATCCCTGATCGTTGCCATTACTAGTAAAACAATAAAAAAAATAAAAATGCCATAAATCTATCCCATAGTTTGTAGACGCTAAAACTTTTGCACAAACCAATCAAAATACACTTAAGATTTTTTTTTACCAGAAATATGTAGCAGAATACATATATTGGCCTAAATTGATGAAAAAATTTGATTTTTAAAGTTTTATAGCAGAAAGTAAAAAAAAAAATTGTTTTATTTTTTTTTCAAAATTGTTGGTCTTTTTTTGTTTATAGCGCCAAAAATAAAAACGGCAGAGGTGATCAAACCCCACCAAAAGAAAGCTCTATTTGTAAGAAAAAAAAAACATCAATTTTATTTGGGTACAGTGTCGCACAACCGCGCAATTGTCAGTTAAAGCAACGCAGTGCCGAATCACAAAAAAATGGCCTGTGCATTAAGGGGGTAAAACTTTCCAGAGCTGAAGTGGTTAAAAAAGAAGCTTGTGCAGGAAAAGAAAAAACGTTCGGTCCCTCCATAAAAATCCATGCCAGCCCCATTGTAACCCCTGTGTATTGATGTATGACTAATTGAAAATAATGCACTCCTTAAGAAGCTGAGGTTTGATTTCGACAGCTGTTTATCAGGTGGGCTGTAATGAAAGAGAACTGCCACTAGAGGGAGGATTTACAAATATGTATGCACAGTGCAATCATGGAAATATGGCTCAGCAGGCTGTAAGAATAAAGTTATATTAAAAAAGTAAATAAAGCTATATAAATAAAAACACTCTTTTAAGGTATGTATAGTTTACATTTAATGAGGTTCTGGGAAAGATATGTAGATTTTTGCGGTCTCATGTGTGGTAATGAGAAGTTTTGAACTTTGGAATCCCATCCTAGAACGTGATCATCTGCTGACAGCAGAACAGAACTAGCGGCATCCGGCTGTAAATTGATCTGGGAGAAGCAACAAAAGATAAACTATCAAGTTTGCAAGAAAAAAAAATTAGGACCAAATTAACCCGGCCATAGTTTTTTGTTCCAGCTTCTTCTTGAGCATGGGTCATTGGCAACCATAGCCTGGGGTCCTACATGAAAATTATAGACTGCTTTATGTAAAAGGTTTTCATAACATTCGTGACTAATTAGTGTGTAACTGTTTCAGAAGATTGTTAACAAAGAAGCGATAAATAAGGCTGTATAATGTGTTTATAGGGGGTGGAGGGGATTTTGACAAATACAGTTTACGTTCTACCCAGTAATCCCATAGGAGAAATCTACTCATTTTAAAGCCCATTAATGCCTAAACTGGAAGCTAATGTACCGTAAAAGACTGCACGCCTGATATATATGTATAAATATATATTTTATTTTAAAATAAAGTGAAATTCCAGGTAAAAAGAAAGAGCCCAGCTAAAGTAAATATAAATGCTTTTGCTGGAATACTCACCTTCAATCTGGAGCTGTCCCCCACGTAATCTAAGCCATTAGATGAAGCCAGACTGTTGGGATGAATGGATTGCTGTGGGATTTGAGATCTTGGCTATGGTGAGGCTAAGTGACAGGCACTAATTATTTCTGATCCGCAGCTACAGAAACCAAAGAGTCTGCCCCCGCCGCTTACCTAAACCAATGTTAAAGCTGAGCTCTGAGATGAGCAAACATTGTCTAATTACAAGAGGGACTTTCTGAACATTATCAGGCTTACATTGGAGTGTAATAATATCAAAATACCGTACTAATACGCTGCTATGTCAAATATCAAAATGAAACCATCTGTGCAGATAATGCATAAAAACCAAGGAACTACCGCAACCGCTAATATGGTATAATCTCACCACTGGAACAATATATATATATATATATATACACATATATATATATATATATATATATATATATATATATATACACAGTATCTCACAAAAGTGAGTACACCCCCTCACATTTTTGTAAATATTTGATTATATCTTTTCATGTGACCACACTGAAGAAATGACACTTTGCTACAATGTAAAGTAGTGAGTGTACAGCTTGTATAACAGTGTACATTTGCTGACATACTGATGCAGAGCATTAACCCCTCCCTTCGGAGACTGGGTTGCAGGGCAGTATTCCAACATAACGACCCCAAACACACCTCCAAGGCGACCACTGCCTTGCTAAAGAAGCTGGGGGTAAAGGTGGTGGACTGGCCAAGCATGTCTCCAGACCTAAACCCTATTAAGCATCTGTGGAGCATCCTCAAACAGAAGGTGGAGGAACGCAAGGTCTCTAACATCCACCGGCTCGGTGATGTCATCATGGAGGTGTGAAAGAGGATTCCAGTGGCAACCTATGAAGTTCTGGTGAACTCCATGCCCAAGAGGGTAAAGGCAGTGCTGGAAAATAATGGTGGTCACACAAAATATTTACACTTTGGGCCCAATTCAGTCATTTGAGGGGTGTACTCACTTTTATTGCCAGCGGTTTAGACATTAATGGCTGTGTGTTGAGTTATTTTGAGGGGACAGCAAATTTATACTGTTATACAAGCTGTACACTCACTACTTTACATTGTAACAAAGTGTCATTTCTTCAGTGTTGTCACATGAAAAGATATAATAAAGTATTTACAAAAATGTGAGGGGTGTACTCACTTTTGTGAGATACTGTATATATATATATATACCAAAAAATGGTGTGCTGTTCCAAAGACTAAACACAGGCCTAAGCTCTGAAAAATAAATTCACCATATAGTGGCATACATAAATGTATCCATTAAATAACATTTTGTGCTTAACAGAACAAGAAACAAACCTAATAAATGTCCCAAACACGAGCTCCTTTGCTGCAAGGAAAAGGAAAAAACTTTTAGGCTCGGTTCACACTTGTGTGATGCGGGAACGCTGCGAATATGCAGCTTGCTCCCGCATCGCATCCGCACCTCTGGCAGTTCACACTGCCCTATGCGATACGCAGGGGGTGTCAATTAAAAGTTAATGACACCTCCAGTTTGATTGCATATCGCAGTACAATCTGCAAGTACGCACAGAATCGGATTGTACAAGTGTGAACCGCTGTGCGATCCGATTTTGATGCGGCTCAAAAAATGCCTCCTGTGCGTCTTTGGTGCGGATGCAGTGGGAATTCAGCCATACAAAGTGTATGGCTGAAATTCGCACCGCACATCAGATCGAAAGTAATGAAGGAGCAGTGCGCTCCGAATTACATGCGATCTCTGCAGCCGCACAAGTGTGAACCGGCACTTAAGGTGCAAATTGAAAGGTATGTACAGTGCCTTGAAAAAGTATTCATACCCAGTGGCGTACCAATGGGGGGGGCGGTCCGCCCCGGGTGCCACACATTAGGGGGGTGTCAGGGAGCACCAGGGTGACACCCGGGGCCGGCCGCCGGACTGCCTCCGCCGCTCGCTGACACAGGAGTGAAGAGGAGGAGAAACTGTATAGCAGAGAATGGGAGAGAGACTCACTTCGCTCACGAGTCCTGCATACACAGCGGGAAATGCCAGAGTTAACTTTGCTAGTTAATTAGAAGGCGATTGGTTAACTTCGGCATTTCCCGCCGACCGCTGTGTATGCAGGGCTCGTGAGCGAAGTGAGTCTCTCTCCCATTCTCTGCTTTGAACAGTTCCTCCCTCTCTGCTCTCCTCCTAATAAGGTAGGAGGGGGAGGGGCAATTGAATTGTAAAGTTGTTCGATTGGGGGGGAGGGGGTCTGCATTGTAAAGGGGTTTCATTGGGGGGGGGGTCTGCATTGTAAAGGGGTTTCATTGGAGGGGGGGTCTGCATTGTAAAGGGGTTTTATCGGAGGGGGGGTTGTCTGCATTGTAAAGGGGTTCTATGGGGGGGGGGTGTCTGCATTGTAGAGGGGTTTTATTGGAGGGGGGAGTTGTCTGCATTGTAAATGGGTTCTATTGAGGGGCTTGTATTGTAAAGTGGTTCTATTGGGGGGGGGGGGGGGTCTGCATTTTAGAGAGGTTCTATGGGGGGGGGGGGTTGTATTGTAAAGGGTTCTACTGGGGGGTTTGTATTGTAAAGGGGTTCTATTGGGGGGGGGGTCTGCATTGTAGAGGGGTTCTATTGGGGGGTCTGCATTGTAGAGGGGTTCTATTGGGGGGGTCTGCATTGTAGAGGGGGTTCTATTGGGGGGTTTGCATTGTAGAGGGGTTCTATTGGGGGGGTTTGTATTGTAAAGGGGTTCTATTGACGGGGGCTTTGTATTGTAAAGGGGTTCTATTGGGGGGCTGTATAATGTAAAGGGTTCTATTGAGGGGGGGGCGAGGGCTATGTCATGTAAAGGGTTCTATTGGGGGGGTTGCGGAAACTGTGTAATGTGAAGGGTTCCATGGGGGGTGGGGGCTGTGTAATGTAAGGGGTTCTATTGGGGGACGGGGGCTGTATAATGTAAAAGTTTCTATGGGGGGCGGGGCTGTGTAACAAAGGTTTCCATGAGGGGTGTGTGGGCTGTGTAATGTAAAGGGTTCCTTGAGTGGGGTGGGGCTGTGTAATGTAAAGGGGTCCAGGGGTACGGGGGCTGTGTAATGTAAAGGGGGTCTTCCTACATTTTACTTGCAGTTATTACTGCAGTCCTATAGATTTTTTTTTCTGCATTTTCTGAAAGCGCACCAAAAGTCTTGCATGCTGCATCTTTGGCACGCTTTCAGAAAACAGGAAAATAATTTTTTTGGGGGGAGTGACACCAACCTTAGTGACACCACTGGCAGTAGCACACAGTAAGTATGCCACTGCCAGTTACATGTATTTCTGTCTGGCGCCTCAGGTCAATCGGCGCCATTTTTGCAGAGGAGGAGGGGCCTGGTCCCCTGGGTCAATGTGCGGTTCGTCGCCTGCACACCGGGGGGCGGGGGGGGCAGATATAGGATCCGCCCCGGGTGCCAAATGCTCTAGGTACGCCCCTGTTCATACCCCTTTAAATTTTCCACATTTTGTCATGTTACAACCAAAAACGTAAATCTATTTTAGAGCCCATTCAGACAGGGGCGACCGTCTTGCTGGGGCGACCTGTGAAGTGCACTGCGACCTCGGCGCGACTTGCACGGACTTCATATAATTGAAGTCAATGCAAGTCGCCTCCAGGTCGCCCCAAAGTAGTACAGGATCCTTTTTCTAAGTCGGAGCGACTTGTGTCGCTCCTATTAGAAGGGGTCCTGTGCTAATCAATGGCAGGCGACCGACCACGACTTGTCAGGCGACTTGGTCGCCTGACAAGTCACGCTAGTGTGAATGGACCCTTATTGGGATTTTATGTAAAAGACCAACACAAAGTGAAACATAATTGTGAAGTGTAAGGAAAATATTTAAATGGTTTTCAACGTTTTTTAAAAAAACAAATAGGTGAAAAGCGTGGTGTGCATTTGTATTCACCCCCCTGAGTCAATACTTTGTAGAACCACCTTTCCCTGCAATTACAGCTACAAGTCTTTTTGGGGATGTCTCTACCAGCTTTGCACATCTAGAGAGTGAAATGTTTGCCCATTTTTCTTTGCAAAATACTGTAGCTCAAGCTCTGTCAGATTGGATGGAGAGCGTCTGTGAACAGCAATTTTCAAATCTTGCCACAGATTCTCAATTGGATTTAGGTCTGGACTTTGACTTGGCCATTCTAACACATGAATATGATTTGATCTAAACCATTCCATTGTAGCTCTGGCTGTAGGTTTAGGGTTGTTGTCCTGCTGGAAGGTGAACATCCACCCCAGCCTCAAGACTTTTGCAGACTCTAACAGGTTTTCTTCTAAGATTGCCCTGTATTTGGCTCCATCCATCTTCCCATCAACTCTGACCAGCTTCCCTGTCCCTGCTGAAGAAAAGCATCCCCACAACATGATGCCGCCCCCACCATGTTTCTCAGTGGTGATGGTGTGTTCAGGGTGATATGCAGTGTTAGTTTTCTGCCACACAGTCATACCTCCCAACTTTTTGAGATGGGGACGAGTGACACCTATTAGTAAAAGTATGTAGGCATAGGACACACCCCCTGCCATGCCCAATTAAAGGAAATTATCCAAAATAATGATTACTTACACCCACATGTGCTTTTTATTTATTTATTTATTTTTTAACCACTACTGTTGCTTTATACTGGCTCTTGAAGTTTACAAATGCTGCAATTTAGAAATTAGATGAAAGGTTAAGCAGTGGGAAACACTTTTTGAAAAATAAAAAGTACATTTTATATACAACTATATAGATCAGACCAAAATGAGGAACAAATGAGGAGGATAGAGGGACTTTGATCCAAATCAGGGAGAGTCCCTCAAAATCAGGGACAGTTGGGAGGAGGAGAGGACTGGGCCAGGGGGCTGGGGGGGGGGCCATTGCCTCCCATCCAATCTGATGCCCCGTAAAAAGGCTGAACTGCTTCTGCCACGGACATGCCTAAAGGATTCCTGCTGAAGAGAAGTAAAAATGTCCCCACCGCTGACCTAATGAGTGTGACAAGGACAGAGTGAAAGCCTCCCCCCACAGCATGGATGGTGTAAACTGTGTCTAAGCAGAAGCCGGTTCCATGCCCCACTGGAGACTCTCCTCCCCTGGCCCAGCCTCGACCGAGCAGTCCCAGCTCCCCCCAACCCCCAACGGTAGTCAGGTTGGGAACCCAGATTCAGCCTGGAATGAGGGTTTAGGAGGAGGTCAGGAAGAGGCAGAGTGGGAAGAGGGCCGAGTTGCTGCACCATGGGCCTCTGGTTTGTACTTGCCCCCTGGGCCGAAAGTTGCCAGTCAGCCCCTGGTTGGGAGCTATGTATAGTGTTTTGCTTTTAGGCCAAAAAATTAAATGTTGGCCTCACCCGACCAGGGCGCATTCTTCCACATGTTTGCTGTGTCCCCCATGTGGCTTCTCGCAAACTGCAAACAGGACTTCTTATGGCTTTCTTTCAACAAAAGCTTTCTTCTTGCCACTCTTCCATAAAGGCCAGATTTGTGGAATGTACGACTAATAGTTGTCCTGTGGACAGATTCTCCCACCTGAGCTGTGCATCTCTGCACCTCCTACAGAGTTACCATGGGCCTCTTGGCTGCTTCTCTAAATAATGCTCTCCTTGCCCAGTCTGTCAGTTTAGGTGGACGGCCATGTCTTGGTAGGTTTGCAGTTGTGCCATAACCTTTGCATTTTCGGATTGAACAGTGCTCCGTGAGATGTTCAAAGCTTGGGATAATTTTTATAACCAAACCCTGCTTTAAACGTCTCCAAAACTTTATCACTGACCTGTCCGGTGTGTTCCTTGGCCTTCATGATGTTGTTTGCCCACTAAGGTTCCCTAGGAAACATCTGAGGGCTTCATAGAACAGCTGTATTTATACTGAGATTAAATTACACACAGGTGAACTCTATTTACTATTTTGGTGACTTCTGAAGGCAATTGGTTCCACTAGATTTTAGTTAGGGGTATCAGAGTAAAGGGGGCTGAATGCAAATGCACGCCACACTTTTCAGATATTTATTTGTAAAAGAATTTGAAAACAATAATTTTCCTTCCACTTCATAGTTATGTGTTACTTTGTGTTGGTCTATCACATAAGATTCCAATATAATACATTTACGTTTTTGGTTGTAACATGACAAAATGTGGAAAATTTCAAGGGGTACGAATACTTTTTCAAGGCACTGTATAAAGGGTCCAATATATGGGTTCATATCAAACAACACAATATGGGAAAAAAATGTGCGATCCACCAGTGAAGAGACAACTGTGTGTCAGAACCATCACCCAACACCTCTGTGTGCAATGTCTGTTCACCTTAGGTTTAAACCCATTTCCCCCCTTTATATATATTAAAGATCTGGTGCAGCTCCAATCAAGGCTATGCCCCTCTTATGGTGGAGTTTTAAAATAGATGAGCTTCGCTCTGACACGCAGTTGTTTCTTCACGGATGGATCACAGGTTTTTTCTATATTGTATTGATTGATATGAACCTGTATATTGCATATACAGTGGGTACGGAAAGTATTCAGACCCCCTTAAATTTTTCACTTTTTGTTATATTGCAGCCATTTGCTAAAATCATTTAAGTTCATTCTTCTTCCTTATGAATGTACACATAGCACCCCATACTGACAGAAAAACACAGAATTGTTGACATTGTTGCAGATTTATTAAAAAAGAAAAACTGAAATATCACATGGTCCTAAGTATTCAGACCCTTTGCTGTGACACTCATATATTTAACTCAGGTGCTTTCCATTTCTTCTGATCATCCTTGAGATGGTTCTACACCTTCATTTGAGTCCAGCTGTGTTTGATTATACTGATTGGACTTGATTAGGAAAGCCACACACCTGTCTATATAAGACCTTCCAGATCACAATGCATGTCAGAGCAAATGAGAATCATGAGGTCAAAGGAACTGCCTGAAGAGCTCAGAGACAGAATTGTGGCAAGGCACAGATCTGGCCAAGGTTACAAAAAGATTTCTGCTGCACTTAAGGTTCCTAAGAGCACAGTGGCCTCCATAATCCTCAAATGGAAGACGTTTGGGACGACCAGAACCCTTCCTAGAGCTGGCCGTCCGGCCAAACTGAGCTATCGGGGGAGAAGAGCCTTGGTGAGAGAGGTAAAGAAGAACCCAAAGATCACTGTGGCTGAGCTCCAGAGATGCAGTCAGGAGATGGGAGAAAGTTGTAGAAAGTCAACCATCACTGCAGCCCTCCACCAGTCGGGGCTTTATGGCAGAGTGGCCCGACAGATGCCTCTCCTCAGTGTAAGACACATGAAAGCCCGCATGGAGTTTGCTAAAAAACACCTGAAGGACTCCAAGATGGTGAGAAATAAGATTCTCTGGTCTGATGAGACCAAAATAGAACTTTTTGGCCTTAATTCTAAGCGGTATGTGTGGAGAAAACCAGGCACTGCTCATCACCTGTCCAATACAGTCCCAACAGTGAAGCATGGTGGTGGCAGCATCATGCTGTGGGGGTGTTTTTCAGCTGTAGGGACAGGACGACTGGTTGCAATCGAGGGAAAGATGAATGCGGCCAAGTACAGGGATATCCTGGACAAAAACCTTCTCCAGAGTGCTCTGGACCTCAGACTGGGCCGAAGGTTTACCTTCCAACAAGACAATGACCCTAAGCACACAGCTAAAATAACAAAGGAGTGGCTTCACAACAACTCCGTGACTGTTCTTGAATGGCCCAGCCAGAGCCCTGACTTAAACCCAATTGAGCATCTCTGGAGAGACCTAAAAATGGCTGTCCACCAACGTTTACCATCCAACCTGACAGAACTGGAGAGGATCTGCAAGGAGGAATGGCAGAGGATCCCCAAATCCAGGTGTGAAAGACTTGTTGCATCTTTCCCAAATAGACTCCTGGCTGTATTAGATCAAAAGGGGGCTTCTACTAAATACTGAGCAAAGGGTCTGAATACTTAGGACCATGTGATATTTCAGTTTTTCTTTTTTAATAAATCTGCAACAATGTCAACAATTCTGTGTTTTTCTGTCAGTATGGGGTGCTATGTGTACATTCATGAGGAAGAAGAATGAACTTAAATGATTTTAGCAAATGGCTGCAATATAACAAAGAGTGAAAAATTTAAGGGGGTCTGAATACTTTCCGTACCCACTGTATATATATATAAACTTTTCAATTTACACCTTAGAAGTTTTTTCCATTTCTTTTCAACAAAGGAGCTCGTGTTTGGACATTTATTAGAAATTGTATTTGTTCTGTTAAGCAGAAATTATTATTTCAGGGATAATCTTTATGTATGACACTTTATGGTGAATTTATATATCATTTTAGAGCTTATGTGATGGGTTAGGCCCTGTGTTTAGTCTTTGGAACTGCGCATCATTTTTTTGTCTATATATTTCCATTGAAGTGTGGCTCTATCTTTTCGATTTCTAGATTTCCACTTTAATCAATAAACCATTCGTCAACAAGTGAACATCAGATGGCTTCATTTCCGGTTCTAACACCATCTAGGACAACATGGTTCAGAAACAAATCCATGACAAGGAAAAATACTAAACCTGGCGTATGACATTAAACCTTCTATGAACTGCAAATAAAAACTTCAATGATGATAAAGATTTCACAACGCACAATGATGAAATTAGAGCACGCATTGTTAAAGCATATGTCAGGGCAAAATAATACATAACAAGCACATATACAGTACAACGCTGAAATACATGCACATATCCCTATGTTTTATCCATTTAAAGGCTCACAAGTGCAGAAAGATACGGTACCAGTTGCTCTGCCTGAAATGCACTCAGCCCCTAGGTCCTGTTGTAGGGTGACGACACACAGAATTTCTGTAGACTGAGTGGTGTCAGCCCTGCCCCGTGACTTTTACTAAACTGTTTTACCACTTTTTTACCTCTAACATCATAGAGACTAATTTTTCTATGGTCCTAGAAAATAACTAGGAGGGCTAATTAGACTAATTTGGGGGAATTAAAGTGGAGTTCCGGCCTATTTTGCAACTTTAGTTATTCCTGGAGTGCTCGCTATGCTGATTAACAATTGGGCATCTTCAATTTCTTTTCGGGTGTCCCTTACCTTATTTTTAGGGCATTTTCTATTGTACTTCCTCCTTCTCCCCCCTCTGTGGCCGTGGCCACTGACATCACTTCCACCTTTGCATTGCATCCTGGGAGCTGTTTGTCATCACCCCCAGGAGGCTGGAATCAGGAAGGACTCCCAGAACACTCCCTGGAATCAGGAAGAAGGACACAGCAGATTACACTGCGGCTTCAGATGCCCACATCCAAGATGGCTGCACCCAGACAGCGTTTTTAAAAGTAAGATTTTGACTAAAATCCAAAACTGTACACCTTGTAAGTATAAGAATAGCTGTTCTGTAAAGGAGCAATGGATTAGTATTATAGGGATATTTTTAGTTAAAAAAGGTATTTGAGGCCGGAACTCCACTTTAAGCCTAGTACACACCACTAGTTGAAACCGCTGGGTTGAACAAAAAAAAACTGACAGCTCCGGTTGGAGCCCCTGTACTAAAAATCCAATGTTAGTACAGCAATCTCTCTTGCTGTTCTTTTGTGTCCTGACAGGGGGATGTCCCCCCTGCCAGAACACTCCAGTCGGCAAGTGGTTTGCCAGCATGTATGCACCAACGACTTCTGCCAGACTGGCTGCTAATACACACGGGTTGAATGTTGGTCGGTTTCTATCTAACCGGCTGATGTCATCCACCATTTAGCCTCTGTGTACAGTACTAGGCTTTATCAAAGAGTGGTGCAAGCCTATGCAACTCTACTAAACCGCTGTTCTAACCATGTGACGTTGTGTTCTGATGGGGGGACAGACCCCCTCCCCCTACACCAGAACATTGGCTGAGATCGCTGATCAGGAGTCGGTCGGCTGCTGGTCCGACACAAGCCGGGCAAACCGACATACACACAGGTGGCAGAAACACGTGCTTTTGGTCCCCTAAACTTTAATAGGAGCACCCGAAAAACTGTTAAAAATCTGTGTTTGCGTCTCTTTTTCAGGAACTTCTATTTGAAAGTCTACGGGACAAAAAGGCATGATTCTGCCCCTGTACTTTACGTCATGCGTAGAAATGCCCCCAAAAAGCCATGAAATAGCCTGACTATACTCCCAGTAAGTATGAATAGGGGATGAGAGGGGTTATTCCTTACACTGGAAAAATATCCTATCACTTGCTATCCAGCCTACAAGACAGGACATTAAGGAAATCTCTATAATAAAATATATTTAGCAGAAAAAAAAGCAGCAATTTAAATATATAAAATAACAAAAAAAGTTTGGGCTTTAGCTATACTTTAAATCTGAACTCCAGCTGCAAAAAAAAAAAAAAAAAATGTATTTCTCAATATCCATATACTGTAACATATAAATCCACTTTGTGTGCACCACAACCTATTGATTACCTTATAAAAGATTGGTGGCATTGTCACTGTACTATACATGACCTGTGCAGTTTGCAAAGTTGTGGGAGGGACTCAATAGGCCCAGCTCACTACAGATTGCCTGCAGAGAACTACAGGAGGGGCGGAGACCTGACCAGTCACCCTGCACAAGGAGAGAGCAGCAGTGACCGGTCTTTATTACAGGAAGTCCCTGCATAGAGGCAAAAATTCACACTGGAATACTGCACAAATAGAGAGAAATACATAATCATGGAATTACACAGATGGAAGAAATACATTATATTATCAAAAATATTGAGACACCTGCCTTTACACACACATGAACTTTAATGGCATCCCAGTCTTGGTCCATAGGGTTCAATATTGAGTTGGCCCACCCTTTGGAGCTATAACAACTTCAACTCTTCTGGGAAGGCTGTCCACAAGGTTTAGGTGTGCCTATTGGAATGTTTGACCATTCTTCCTGAAGCGCATTTATGAGGTCAGGAACTGATGTTGAAGAGAAGGTCTGGCTCGCAGTCTCCGCTCTAATTCATCCCAAAGGTGTTCTGTGGGGTTGTTGTGCAGGCCAGTCAAGTTCCTCCACCCCAAACTCGCTCATCCATGCCTTTATGGACCTTGCTTTGTGTACTGGTCCACATCATTTGGTGGAGGGGGGATTATGGTGTGGGATTGTTTTTCAGGGGTTGGGCTTGTCCCCTTAGTTCCAGTGAAGGGAACTCCTAAGTCGCCAGCATACCAAGACATTTTGGACAATTTTAATGCTCCTAAATTTATGGGAACAGTTTGGGGATGGCCCCTTCCTGTTCCAACATGACTGCACACCAGTGCACAAAGCAAGGTCCATAAAGACATGGATGAGCAAGTTTGGGGTGGAGGAATTTGACTGGCCTGCACAGAGTCCTGACCTCAGCCCGATAGAACACCTTTGGTATGAATTACAGCAGGGACTGCGAGCCAGGCATTCTTGTTCAATATCAGAGCCTGACTTCAAAAATGCGATTCTGGAATAGTAGTCAAACATTCCCATAGACACACTCCTAAACCTTGTGGACAGCCTTCCCAGAAGAGTTGAAGCTGGTATAGCTACAAAGGGTGGGCCAACTCAATATTGAACTCTATAGACTTAGACTGGGATTCCATTAAAGTTTATGTGTGTGTAAAGGCAGGCGTCCCGATACTTTTGACAATAAAATGTACACCAAGGACCATAAAGCAGCCCATAGAAGATTCCACTTTTTTTTGTTCAACCGGTGCACTGAAAAAAACAAAAAAAAAAATCCAATTCCTCATCCGCACATTTGAGCTGGATGGGGGAATCACTCCTGCTGACCTATTGTGTTCTGATGATAGGGGGAATTAAGCTGGCCATACATTATACAATTTTCCTATTGAATTTCCTTTAGATTTACCTTCAACTATGTAGTGCAAGCTCCTGCCGGATTGGATACAAATTGAAAGAGTTTAGGTCTGACCTCATATTATATGGTTTTGGTAAATCTAAAGGAAAATGTGTACAAGAAAATTGTATAATCCATTGTCCCCATACATGAATTGAAATTCGGTTGGTCCCTGCACATCCAGGTATGGCCAGCTTTAGATTCAAGGAAAAATACACCTGACCCATATATTTAGACAATATAAGTTTATCCCAAAGATCAGCTTTAATTGAATTGATGTTTCAGCATGTTGTAATGCGTCACATGAAAACAAAGTTGCTCTAAAAAAACGTTAATTTTATTTTTAGATAGTATTGTCTCCCCTGTTTGCTGTGTGCATTTACACTGATGAAATTAACAATAAAAGAATGGTATAGCCGCCCGCAAAACATACAGGATCTTTAGGAACAATCCTCTGGCAGGGAGGGGATATCCTGCAGCAAGTCAAACAAATAAACCTTTCTTAATGGAACAATGAACAAGAGGACCCCCAACTGGGAGGCAAAACAAAACTTCTACCCTGGGAGAACAGCCAAGTCAGCCACAAGGGAACAGCCATAGGAAATAACAGGGGCTGCAATAGTACAAAACGTCCACTAGATGGCGTAGGAGAGCACAGACATTCCTGTGCAGTAGGAAGCAAAGTCCAAGCTGCGCTGTAATTGTCGGGTATTTTGTTCACCAGTTCAGTGCAGTCAGCTGGCAGCATACAGACAGTAAACATGGCCGGGCGGTTCAGGCTCAGAGGCAAGAAAAAGAAGAAGTATAGAAAGCTACAGCAAGATAAGGAGCAGATCCAACTGCAGGAGGAGCAGGAGGTGACCCAGAAAGAGGTTGGCAGCAGCCAGCAGGAGCCTCCAGGGCAGGCAAAACAGAGCAAAGACAAGAAAAGCAAGAAAAAGAAGAAGGAAAGGAGCAGCAAGAAAGTACACCTGTCCCCCCTCCCAGACAGGTATGACCCTCTGGAGGAGACAGTGGAGGAGACAGAGAGTAAGGAGGACAAGAAGTACAAGAGGAAGCAGAAAGTCAAAAAATATGCCAAGGTGAGCAGGGAGTGGGGGGGGGGGGGGGGGGAGGTCAGGGGTGCCAGGGTATTCCTGGAACAGGGTCTCAAGGATTGCCCCAGAAATGTGTCCTTGTTTTTTTTTTTTTTTTTAAAATAGCCAACTGGTCCATAAATCTCCCAATGACGTATCACACATTAAGCAATTTATTAAGTGAGCCATAACTGGTAATATCAACCTTTCCCAAATGTTTTTCTCCATAGGACCTCTTAAAATAATTTGCAGTTGTTGGAGAACACCTGCTAAAACCAAGTCATTAGAGATCAGTGGGAAAATTGCCCCCTTTACAGTGGTGGTCAGATTTCCCCTTCCCCCTCCCCTCACAGAAAGCCAAAAAGATAATTGGTGCCATGCCGCTGGCTCTGCCAAGTGGCCTTGGCCCAGGAACAATGCAGGTATCATAAAATGAGAGGTCAATTAGCCACAGCTCAAGGAACCCCAGAAATCTGTAGAGGTACCCTATGTTTCCATTGAACCCTGGTTGAGAACGGCTGGGTAATAAGCCATTTCTGATGTTCCTAGATAGATTTTATGTTGCAAGCTTCAAACTTCTGGCATAATAGCAGCAGAGTAAATCTTTTTTCTATATTATATATGATATTTCACTTTTTACTTTCTGTTATCCCAGCATCAGATTGATTGATTTTAGTGTTCTGCAAAATGAGATGACTGCCAAGAAGTGTATCTTGTTTCCTCCACCTCCGCAAACCGTAGAAATGTAAAACTAAACTTAGAAAGTGTCTCCAAAGAACAAAGTGGCTGTGCTCTGATAATGTCACTTCCAAGTAAACATTTATTGATCTAATACAGCAGGCATTGACATTCCTGCCTAGACACCATCTCCTCTGATATGTTTCACCCACAGTGCAACATTGTGGGTGAAATGCGTCAGTAGGATAGTCTTTACATGGGGCTGTCAATATTTCGGGGATTGGTGCAATGGAAATGTTGGAAGTGACCTTATCAGAGCATGGCCAGTTTGTTCTTTGGAGGGCACTTTTTGAGGTTGGTTTTGAATTTCTAAAGTTTGGAGGAACTTGGAGACAGTTGCATGGAGCGTTGCATGGGCTCCCAGGCCAGCAGCAGGAGTCTGATGGCTCAGAACAGTGGCAACTGTGATTTTTTTCAACTAACCTTAGAAAGCATTATTTTAGGCTCCATTCACACGACCGTTCCAATCAGATCTACCTGTCAGTTTTTCAGGTGGAAATGAAATGAAGCTCCATGTTATTCTATGGACAGGGACATATAAATAGATGTGCATCCGTTTACATTCCATTCATCCATCTAGGTCCTAAAAAAAAAAAAAATTAAAGATAGAAAAAGCTTTTTTTTTTTTTTTTTTTAGAGCTTAATGTGATGAATCGGAGGTAAAAGGACGTAAATGGATACACATCAATACACATGTAATGGATTACATCTGCCTCCACATACACCTAACATAGGTTCGTTAAGCTCTGGTTTTCCTCCATCACAAGATGGAGGGAAAAACTTCACAGACATGAACATCACAAAAGTGATATGAATTCCATTCTGCTCCAAATCAGCAGAGAATCTGTTCCTGGATCTCCTATTGATCAGAAAGAATGCCACCTGTGTGAAAGGACCCTTAATGAGAGAGTAGTTGGTGTTTGGAGTAGACGTCCAGCAGAGTTAGTAAGACAGTCATAAATAAGTGAATTAAGCCCTCATTCATAATAAATGCGGCTTTGAAATTGTGAAACTTCATCTGAAATCTCATAATTTCAAAGCTGCATGTTAGTGCGATTTTAAGTGCGACTTGGAAAACATCTGTGCAGCTTCATGCACAGATTTCTATCTAAGTCGCACCCGAAATTGCCAAAAGCAGTGCAGGAACTACTTTTTCAAACTGATGCAGCACCGCAAAGTCAATGTCATGCTACTTGACCTGTTGAATCGCATGACAAGTTGTTGAAATTTGAACAAGGGCTTAAACACACTTGGGACAAACATAGATCTATACCATAGGTCTCCAAAGTTTCTACGCAAAGGGCCAGTTTACTGTCCCTCAGAGCTTTGGGGCCCGGCCTGTGACCATCTGGAGTAGAAAATGTCCAAACATCAGTCAGAGGAAACAATGTCCCATCTTTGCTGTCAGTGAGAAGAATTGTGTCCCATTGTTGGTGTCATTGAGAGGAACTGTGCCCAATCGTTGGTGTCATTGAGAGAAATTGTGACCTATCCTTGGAGTCATTGGGAGGAATTGTGTCCCATCGTTGATGTCATTTGGAGGAATTGCACCCGATCGTTGGTGTCATTGGGAGGAATTGTGCCCAATCGTTGGTGTCATTGGGAGGAATTGCACCTCATCATTGGTGTCATTGGGCAGAATTGTGCCCCAGTGTTGGTGTAATTGGGAGGAATTGAGCCCCATCGTTGGTGTCATTATGAGGAATTGTGCCCCATTGTTGTTGTCATTAGTAGGAATTGTGCCCCATCTTTGGTGTCATTGGGAGGATTTGTGCCTCATTGTTGGTGTCATTGGGAGGAATTTTGCCCCATCGTTGGTGTAATTTGGAGGAATCGTGCCCCATTGTTGCTGTCATTGGTAGGAATTGTGTCCCATCCTTGGTGTCATTGGGAGTAGGTGTGTCCCATCTTTGGTGTCATTAAGAGGAATTGTGCCCCGTCATTGGTGTCAATGGTTAAAAGAGTGCCCTAAGGGCCGGATAAAAGCAAACAAGGGGCTGCAGTTTGGAGACCACTGATCTATGCTAAAACAAAAAGGCCAAAAGAAAAAACAAAAAAAACAATAAAAAAGGGCAGTCTCAATGAACCAGTTAGTCTTTTTCTGCCATTCCTGTTCTGTGGTTCTATATATCCTGGGGCGTAGATTGGAGGTCAGTCTGCTTCTTCTCCCACTGTTTGTGACCTATTTTTTTTCCTCCGGGTTTCCAAGGCTGAACCGCCCTTCCCCCTAGGAAAAAAAATATCCACAGGCCTGTATGTATCTAAAGGCATTTCCTGTGCTGAATACCCAAGTGAGGGAAAATTTCCCATTGGAAGATTTCCCCTTAGTTTTTGTGAAAACTTTAATATTTTAAGTTTCCCATCACATTCTGCTTCAAGAACAGTGGTCACAAGGACAATAGAGTGGGTAAAGGCCCGTACACACAATACGAAAATCTGAAGGGAAATTTCGTCCATCGAACGATCTACCATTTTTCGGATTATTAGTATGGTGCTTTCGACAGCCAATTACGAATTTTCAGACGACAAAAACTGGATGTGCAGGCTATAAAATTTTTATCGTACGTCAACACAGCGTCCGATTTTCATTTAATTAGTACAGTTTTCGTCCGAAAAAAATCGTAAGAGCAAAACTAGGCATGCTCAGAAACGAAAGAACACATACAAAACAATTCAACACATGACATCACTTCTGTGTGCATCATCTTTAGAAGAGGCTTTCTTCTGGGACGACAGCCATACAGACCAATTTGATGCAGTGTGTGGCATATGGTCTGAGCACTGACAGGATAATGCCCTCCCCTTCAACCTCTGCAGCAATGCTGGAAGCACTCATATGTCTATTTCCCAAAGACAACCTCTGGATATGACACTGAGCATGTGCATTGAACTTCTTTAGTCAACCTTGGTGAGTAGAACCTGTCCTGGTAAATCACTGTATGGTCTTGGCCACCGTACTGCAGCTCAGATTCAGGTTCTTGGCAATCCTCTTATAACCTAGGCCATCTTTATTTAGAGCAACAATTCTTTTTTTCAGATCACCAGAGTGTTCTTTGCCATGAGGTGCCATGTTGAACATCCAGTGACCAGTATGAAAGAGTGAGAGCGATAACACCAAATTGAACACACCTGATCCCCATTCACACCTGAGACCTTGTAACACTAATGAGTCACATGACACCGGGGAGGGAAACGGCTGATTGGGCCCAATTAGGACATTTTCACTTAGGGGTGTACTCACTTTTGTTGTCAGCAGTTTAGACATTAATGGCTGTGTGTTGAGTTATTTTGAGGGAACAGCAAACTTACACTGTTATACAAGCTGTACACTCACTACATTGTAGCAAAGTGTAATTTCTTTAGTGTTGTCACATGAAAAGATATAATAAAATATTTACAAAAAATGTGAGGGGTGTACTCACTTTTGTGAGATACTGTATGTTGGATATTGCTCGGAGCCGAGACAAGCTGCCATATATAAATCAGCTGTCTCCTCTCTAGCTGTTGTTAGATCTGTCAGGGCAGGAGGGGAAGGAGGGAGGGGGTCAGATTGGACTTTATATTTGTTGGATTATACTTGGATCATATCTGAAAATCTTCTATGTGAAGTCCTCAGCTAGTTCTAGATCTGTTATTAATAACGGGATAAGTTGGCAGCTCCGAGCACCATATCACGTTATACCAGTTTATTACACTCATTAGGCCACATTGGTTCAGAGTCTAAAGTCAAATATGTGTCATTAGGATTACACAATGTTTGCTTTGCTGAGATCACGGTGATCTGTTGTTATATTTTATCATGTTATGCACTTTCTACCATGCACTACTTATAGATTGCTATAAGGCTGATTAGGTTAATGGATGTTTTTTTCTATACGAGGTATAATTAAAGTGTATCTTAACTTGACAACAAGAATGTAATATATTGCGGCTTACCTGTCCTTAGAGGTGGTAGATGTGGTGGCTGCATTAGTTTTTATTTTTTCAGTCTTTTTTATTCTTTTATTTTCAGCTGGTGATCCTGCCAGTAACACACTTCCTGTAGGGGAAAAGGCTCACTCGCTGCACTCTGTGGGGAAGCCTTGTTGTCAATCTAGGCTGCTCTCCTGATTTGAACTACAAACATCTCTCCTTCTTCTTCTTACATCCTTTACTTCAGCCATCCATAGATGGATCATATCTCGGCCAGGTCTGAGATTTTATCCATCTATGGGCAGGCTGATTGTGCCCATCAAATGACTTGGGTACAACCAGCATGTTTGTTTTTTTAGCATGCAATTTTTGCCAGTGGCTATAGCTGTGTTCTCCCAACTGGGATGGCTCCCAGAGCCCCCCACACACAGGCTCCGTGGAAGGGATTCCCCCATCAACACTGAGTGTGTTGATAGGGGAATCAATCGATTTTCTTGCAGTTGCAGAAAAGAAAATTGTATAATCTATGGCTTGCTTCAGATTGGAGGTGTTCTGTATTTAGAGAACTGGTAAGAGCTGATAACATTATTTTTAGAATTTAGTCCAGTGCATAGGAAGTGCCAAGCAAGCTGGAGTTTCTAGCAGGATCAACAGGTATTTTCTGTAATTATGTAAAACTCCACGCTAAGTGCAAATAAATACATGTGTTGACATATGTTCCCCTTTAAATGTAAAATATATACCACATCATATCTGTAGCGTTGTCCCCGTAGGGCCTGCTGTGAGATGACTTCTCAGGCCTCCTCTGATTACCAGCACACAGTCACTTAAGGAATAGTTCATATATCCCTCCTTACTCCCAATGGCTCGTCACACAATAAACAGTCCAGGGGTGTTGGTTTTTAGTGTTTATTTTGGAACTTGGATGGGAGAAGGGAATAGTGGGGTATTCCAACTGGAGCTATTCACAATGGATAAGGACAACTCTCACTTGCCTTAACGGGTTGCTTGTGGAAACAGCAGCGCTGTTTAGTCCATAATGCCACATGTATGGAAAGGGTTAAGTCTCCTTGCTCTTTTCTCTCCGGCAATAGACTTGGGGATCCTACATTATCTTCGGGACACTCACTAGCATCCCCTTTACTGACACCCATCCACTGACTCTTCAAGCTGCAGGGGTGGCCCCCCTCAGGTCAGGCCCCTTGACACAGATCTGTACTCACTGTACTGCAGAATCAGATCCTCCAGTGTCTCCCCTTTTAATCATCTTCCCTGGACCTCCGGGTTCAGCTCCTCACTGGCACTCTCCAGGCAGGGGCCCTCAGGTCGACTACCTGAGGCCTCAGGACCCCTCTACAGAGGAGGAGGCAGCCCCCCTCCCTCTGGGACTCTGCTATCCAGCCAAAGGACCCTGAGCACAGGTGCTCTTGGCTTTTATACAGCATCCCAGTATTCACCAATGCACTTTTCCTCTGCCAAATCACCAGGACTGTATCAAAAGCCTGTGCACTCATTTGTCAGTTTTCCTCCCACTGTCCAACATGCCTCCATATTGGACCAGTGTGAAACACTCTGCAGACAGAACAAAATGCACCCAAGCACAATGAGCAGACCTCACTAACATATCCTGCTCTCTGGTGGGCAGAGATCAATATAGATTTACCTGGAGTTCCTATGCTAAGCAGACAGGACCCAAAACTATACTTTCGCTCTATTACCTACCTAGGAGGGTGCTACACATCAAACAATGCTCCATGAGATAATATATCTTCAAATCATGTGTCACTGTGCCTTTAAATTCATATACAATCAACTATGTAAATGATAGAATAAATAAATAAATTATGTAAAATCATAATGCTCTCACTAAAATGAAATAGTGGATATACAACAGGCGACAAACCCCAATTTAGCAAACCCTAGACTAATAAAGTGAATCAAAATAAATGTGTGTTAGGTGCTGCACTGTTGATGTGATACTGTGCATGGAACAATAAATATATCAATACATGTGAAAAGCTGGATGATACAAGATCAATATAAATCAAATCAATAAATGATCTAAAGAACTTCTAATAGGGTAATGGTTGAAAGGCCAAATATCATAAATGTGACTCAAAAGATGAATGAAGTCAAATTGCATATATATATATATAAAAATATAAATCTATATGACATGCATATACCTGTACTTATAAACACAGAATAGTCTATGATATGACATCAATGAAAACGTGTCCTTCACCATGTGATAAACACTAATAAATTATAAAGTGATTCCAAACAAATGTATGCCTGAAACTTCAGTGCAATCATAAGGTGACTCCAAGCAATTAAATGTGTGAGTCTTCAGTGCAGTGACACCTCCGTGTTTACAAGCCGCTCACCGTACTGCTGTAAGGTAACAGCATTAAATTACACTCTTTCTGTGCTGCTCCTTCACTCCCAACACTTCTAAAGTTAAAGATGTATCCTCTATGATCCTCTACATTTAGTCTCTAGCCCGCTCCATAGTATATGCAGACAAGAAAAGAAGCTCCATAGCGCATTATCGTTTTACCAATTTTATTCGTGAAAAAAAGCAACAGGGTACTCACTTTTTAAAACCATCAAATGTAAACTACATCCACGAGCACCAAGCTCGTCCACACATCTCTTCCGGTAAGCAGATGCTCTATGCGTTACGTCACACCACGTGACTTCATCAGGGAATACCAGGGGATGTGTGTGCTATGATTATATAGGGTACTAATTGATATGGTGGCCATTTTTTTTAAGTCTATAGCTTGTATGGTATACTGCCACTATATGTATATAGGTGCATAAAGATCCACACAGCCCGAGGGCTAAAAGACTCCTTCACACACTAGCAGCGCTGTGGTCCATGAATGAACACGAATGAATAAATAAACCAATAAAGGGAAGTCCCATGCATACAGTCCCAAAATGAAAGGAGGTAGTTGGAGTAGGTGTATCCTTGCAGAGACCCAAAAGACCTTCACCACACCGCTGTGTGCACCCTTATGTGGGAACACTTACCAGAACAAATCTGTATATATGCAAAATATATCAGCCAGCGGGATCGCCTTAATCTCCTTGCACCTCTATGTTGGTGCATAGAGGTGCAAGGAGATTAAGGCGATCCCGCTGGCTGATATATTTTGCATATATACAGATTTGTTCTGGTAAGTGTTCCCACATAAGGGTGCACACAGCGGTGTGGTGAAGGTCTTTTGGGTCTCTGCAAGGATACACCTACTCCAACTACCTCCTTTCATTTTGGGACTGTATGCATGGACTTCCCTTTATTGGTTTATTTATTCATTCATGTTCATTCATGGACCACAGCGCTGCTAGTGTGTGAAGGAGACTTTTAGCCCTCAGGCTGTGTGGATCTTTATGCACCTATATACATATTCATTATCATTATAGCAGCTGCTTCATTCATTGTGTTTTAGGATTATTTTAGCGCCGGGTGAGCAAAGTTAGATTGCTGGTTCCGTGAGTGTACACTTTGCTCCCTTCTTGTATACTGCCACTATATGCTTATGGTTCTACTCACTGTGGCCATTATGTTGAAGACCAGATTAAAACGGTATACTTTATTCGTGATTTTTTTATGTGAATCTCTCCCAGTATCCTTGAGCACTGACATACTAAGTCCATTAACCTACATATTACTTCCATTATACATATATATATATATATATATATATATATATATAGCTACATTGTAGAGAAGTACTTTTGAATTATTATGTAGTGTCGGCCCGTCTTAATGACTCTGCCCACTGACATTAGGTATGTGCCTTATTCAAGGTTAGCATATTGTAATTAAAGAATATCCTTTCAATCTTGTCTTCAACATAATGGTCACATTGTGTAGAACCGTAAGCATATAGCGGCAGTATAACATACAAGCTATAGACTTAAAAAAAATGCCAACCATATCAGAAACAATTAGTACCCTATATAATCATAGCACACACATCCCCTGGTATTCCCTGATGAAGTGACGTGGTGTGACGTAACGTGTAGGGCATCGGCTTACCGAAAGAGATGTGTGGACGAGCTTGGCGCTCGTGGATGTAGTGTACATTTGATAGTTTTAAAAAGTGAGTACCCTGTTGCTGTTTTTCACTAATAAAATTGTTAAAACAATAATGGAGCTTCATTTCTTGCCTGCATATACTATGGAGCGGGCTAGAGACTAAATGTAGAGGATCATAGAGGATACATCTTTAACTCAGGAAGTGTTGGGAGTGAGGGAGCAGCACAGAAAGAGTGTAATTTAATGCTGTTACCTTACAGCAGTACGGTGAGCGGCTTGTAAACACGGAGGTGTCACTGCACTGAAGACTCACACATTTATTTGCTTGGAGTCACCTTATGATTGCACTGAAGTTTCATGCATACATTTGTTTATCACATGGTGAAAGACACGTTTTGATTGATGTTATATCATAGACTATTCTGTGTTTATAAGTACAGGTATATGCATGTCCTATAGATTTATATTTTTATATATGCAATTTGAGTTCATTCATCTTTTGAGTCACATTTATGGTATTTGGCCTTTCAACCATCACACTATTAGAAGTTCTTTAGACAATTTATTGATTTGATTTATATTGGTCTTGTATCATCCAGCTTTTCACATGTATTGATATATTTATTGTTCCACTTCAACAGCGCAGCACCTAACACACATTTAAATAAATTATGTGACACCAATGACTGAAGTCCGAATCCAGTGAGCAGTCCATAAATAACATTCTGTGCACTGCCAATATGTCACCTTCAGTGTTCTACCACCAAAATAATTAAAACTTTCTTACCAACGATCCATGATCTTCAGTGCCTGAGGTCATGAGCAATTATGGACATACAACAGAAGGAAACCACCTCTGAATCATTCAGCTAGAGTCTGCAGATACATTCTTTATAAGATGTACATATTAATACTCATGGTATGAAAGAACAAATAATACATATAACATAATCCAATATGAGACCAATCAGTTTAATAAGTGCTAGAGGATGCTTTCATTACCAGAGATGAAATACAGTATGTAAAAATGCTCTGCCCTGTTCTGCGGGCGTAATGACGCCAACTAATGGATGCTAAGCTCCGCCCAACATGTTTAGTCAGAGATGGTTTTGTCAGGGGCAGTATATTACATTTTTATTCTTGTATTTAGATACACCAGAAACCAGCTTTTTTTTTTTTTCTTTAATTGACCTGCCCTGCTGTTGCTCACTACAATAAAGAAGTTCTCACTAAAAAAAACTCCCTACCTCTTCTCCAGCGCTGCCTGTCACCCACCGATTTACTGCTCTGAGATCTAGTGGTGGTCCGCAGGTTGAATGACCGTGTTCAGCAGACTTCCTGTGAACCTAGGGTGTCAAGGATCCACCCCGAAGGGTGCCTTCTCCCTGGACTACTAGGGAACAATGCAGAGAACAGTATCCATATCACTACTTAAAGGGGTTGTAAAGTCAGGAGGTTTTTGAAAACCTAATGCATTCTATGCATTAAGATAAAAAGCCTTCTGTGTGCTGCAGCCCCCCTAATACTTACGTGAATCCCATCTCGATCCAGTGATGTCCACGAATGCCTCAGCTGTCTGGGACTCTCCCTCCTGATTGGCTGAGACAAAGCAGCAGTGCCATTGGCACCCGCTGCTGTCAATCAAACTAATTTTGCCAATGAAAGAGAGGGGGTCAGGGCTGAACCATGTCTGAATAGTCACACGGCTATCGGCTACTGGACCTCTCACCACATTGGCTATTGCGGCTTGGCTCGGGTGCCCCAAAAGCATGCTACTTACTGCGGGGGCACTCAACAGGAGGGATGGGCCAGGAACTCCAACCAGGGACCCGAGAAGATGAGGACCTAGGCTGCCCTGTGCAAAACCACTACACAGAGGAGGTAAGTATAACATGTTTGTTATTTTAATAGAAGAAAAACTAGACTTTACAATCACTTTACGGCTATGCTCTGAAGTATTCTGGACCTCTCACCACTAGAATAAAAAAAGGACCCATAATGTCACACCAAAGACTGTTGGAGTTTAATTTTAGCAATAATATTACAATCTGCAAACTTTACAAAAAAAAAAAAAAAAAAATATATATATATATATATATATATATATATATATATATATATGTATACAGTGGGTACGGAAAGTATTCAGACCCCCTTAAATTTTTCACTCTTTGTTATATTGCAGCCATTTGCTAAAATTATTTAAGTTCATTCTTCTTCCTCATGAATGTACACATAGCACCCCATACTGACAGAAAAACACAGAATTGTTCACATTGTTGCAGATTTATTAAAAAAGAAAAACTGAAATATCACATGGTCCTAAGTATTCAGACCCTTTGCTCAGTATTTAGTAGAAGCCCCCTTTTGATCTAATACAGCCAGGAGTCTTTTTGGGAAAGATGCAACAAGTCTTTCACACCTGGATTTGGGGATCCTCTGCCATTCCTCCTTGCAGATCCTCTCCAGTTCTGTCAGGTTGGATGGTAAACGTTGGTGGACAGCCATTTTTAGGTCTCTCCAGAGATGCTCAATTGGGTTTAAGTCAGGGCTCTGGCTGGGCCATTCAAGAACAGTCACGGAGTTGTTGTGAAGCCACTCCTTCGTTATTTTAGCTGTGTGCTTAGGGTCATTATCTTGTTGGAAGGTAAACCTTCAGCCCAGTCTGAGGTCCAGAGCCCTCTGGAGAAGGTTTTTGTCCAGGATATCCCTGTACTTGGCCGCATTCATCTTTCCCTCGATTGCAACCAGTAGTCCTGTCCCTGCAGCTGAAAAACACCCCCACAGCATGATGCTGCCACCACCATGCTTCACTGTTGGGACTGTATTGGACAGGTGATGAGCAGTGCCTGGTTTTCTCCACACATACCGCTTAGAATTAAGGCCAAAAAGTTCTATTTTGGTCTCATCAGACCAGAGAATCTTATTTCTCACCATCTTGGAGTCCTTCAGGTGTTTTTTAGCAAACTCCATGCGGGCTTTCATGTGTCTTACACTGAGGAGAGGCTTCCGTCGGGCCACTCTGCCATAAAGCCCCGACTGGTGGAGGGCTGCAGTGATGGTTGACTTTCTACAACTTTCTCCCATCTCCTGACTGCATCTCTGGAGCTCAGCCACAGTGATCTTTGGGTTCTTCTTTACCTCTCTCACCAAGGCTCTTCTCCCCCGATAGCTCAGTTTGGCCGGACGGCCAGCTCTAGGAAGGGTTCTGGTCGTCCCAAACGTCTTCCATTTGAGGATTATGGAGGCCACTGTGCTCTTAGGAACCTTAAGTACAGCAGAAATCTTTTTGTAACCTTGGCCAGATCTGTGCCTTGCCACAATTCTGTCTCTGAGCTCTTCAGGCAGTTCCTTTGACCTCATGATTCTCATTTGCTCTGACATGCATTGTGATCTGGAAGGTCTTATATAGACAGGTGTGTGGCTTTCCTAATCAAGTCCAATCAGTATAATCAAACACAGCTGGACTCAAATGAAGGTGTAGAACCATCTCAAGGATGATCAGAAGAAATGGAAAGCACCTGAGTTAAATATATGAGTGTCACAGCAAAGGGTCTGAATACTTAGGACCATGTGATATTTCAGTTTTTCTTTTTTAATAAATCTGCAACAATGTCAACAATTCTGTGTTTTTCTGTCAGTATGGGGAGCTATGTGTACATTCATGAGGAAGAAGAATGAACTTAAATGATTTTAGCAAATGGCTGCAATATAACAAAGAGTGAAAAATTTAAGGGGGTCTGAATACTTTCCATACCCACTGTATATATATATATATATATATATATATATATATATATATATACACACTGTTAAAAATAATTTATGGAACACTTTGAAAACACATCAGATCTCAATGGGGAAAATCTCATGCTGAAAATGATCAACCTACAGAGGGCTGAATTCAAATACACTCCGAAAATCAAAGTGAAAAAATGATGCAGCAGGCTGGTCTATTTTGCTGAGATTTCATTGCAGCAACTCAAAATGGTACTCGGTAGTTTGTATGGCCCCCACGTGCTTGTATGCATGCCTGACAACATCAGGGCATGCTCCTAATGAGACGACGGATATTGTACTTGGGTATTTCCTCCCAGATCTGGACCAGGGCATTATTGAGCTCCTGAACAGACTGAGGTGCAAACTGGTGGCGTTGGACTGGTGGACCAAAACATAATGTCCCAGAGATGTTCTATTGGCTTTAGGTCAAGCGAGCAAGGGGGCCATTCAATGGTATTAATTCCTTCATCCTCCAGAAACTGGCTGCATACTCTCGCCACATGAGGCCGGGCATTGTCGTGCACCAGAGGAACCCAGGAACCACTGCACTAGCGTAGGATCTGACAGTGGGTCCAAGGATTTCATCCTGATACCTAATGGCAGTCAGGGTGTCATTGTCTAGCCTGTGGAGGTCTGTGTGTCCCTCCATGGATATGCCTTCTCCGATCATTACTGACTCCCCACCAAACCAGTCATGCTGAACAATGTTACAGGCAGCAAAACGTTCTCCATGGCTTCTCCAGACCCTTTCACGTCTGTCACGTGCTCAGGGTGAACCTGCTCTCATCTGTGAAAAGCACAGGGCACCAGTGGCTGGCCTGCCAATTCTAGTGTTCAATGGTGAATTCCAATCGAGCTCCACGGTGCTGGGCAGTGAGCACAGGGCCCACTAGAGGACGTCAGGCCCTCAGGCCACACTCATAAAGTCTGTTTGTGATTGCTTGGTCAGACATTCACACCAGTGGCCTGCTGGAGGTCATTTTGTAGGGCTCTGGCAGTGCTCATCCTGTTCCTCCTTGCACAAAGTAGCAGATACCGGTCCTGCTGATGGGTTAAGGACCTTCTACGGCCCTGTCCAGCTCTCCTAGAGTGACTGCCTGTCTCCTGGAATCTCCTCCATGTTCTAGAGACTGTGCTGGGAGACACAGAAAACCTTCTGGCAATGGCACGTATTGATGTGCCATCCTGGAGGAGTTGGACTGCCTTTGCACCTCTACAGGGACCAGGTATCACATCATGCTACCAGTAGTGAAACTGACCCTAGCCAAATGCAAAACCAGTGAAAAACAGTCAGAAAAGATGAGTAGGGAAAAAAAATGACTGAGCCTCCACCTGTAAAACCATTTCTGTTTTTGAAGTCATCTCATTGTTGCCCATCTAGTACACCTGTAATGTCATTAACAGCAAAACAGCTGAAACTGATTAACAACCCCCTCTGCTACTTAACTGACCAGATCAATATACCAGGAGTTTAATTGACTTGATGCTATACTCTGATTAAAAAGTGTTCCTTTAATTTTGTTGAGCAGACACGCTAGTTACTAGTTTACTTGTTCCAGGTCAGTGACAAAGAAACCATTGAAGCCAGAGATAATCATTACAGCCGAGCTAGTAGTACACCCAGACATTCAGATTGAGGGATTAGCTTTGGCAGCCCCATATATCTCTGCAGTTTTTCTTTTACACTGTGCAATGCAGAATGTCACAGAACAAGCCTAACCACTCCATGTGCTGTGTTGACCTGAGAAGATACTCATGATCTAGAGCCATGCTGGGGGTTAAATCAACACTAACAAGCCTGTATAGGAGAGTAGGAGCTCCTAATTCACATGAAAATTGCAGCGTAGGCATGCCATCGTACTGTGCCCTGGAATGACTGTGTATGCTTCAGCAGTCCTGAAGTGCAGGTACTTGTACAGGTAACGCTGCTGACAGTCATGTGATAAACACTTACTGCGTCTGCGACATCAACATATCAATATGTTCAGATGGCAGCCATTCTGCCTATAGGAATGCACAGAAATGGGCTCATTTTCAAAAACTGGTTTGTGTGAAGATGTTTAAATTTAATATATATATATATATATCTATATTTATTTATCTTTTTATTGTATTTTTTTTACTGTGGTTCTATATATATTTTTATTTTTTTTTGCTAAAGATAGAATTTCTGTTTTACATATAAAAAAGTCAAGTATATGTAAAACCAGATTTATTTATTTATTTTTTTCATTTTAGATAAAGTGGGGAATGATACGAACCCATTTCAGATCTTTTTATTTTTATTTAGGGCTCCATTAGTGACATTTTTCCTCATTAAGGGCTCATTCACTCCATGTCTGCATTGATTTGCACAGATTAATACAGACTCAATACCAGGGGCCGAAACAACGAATCAATTAATCGATAACTAATTGATTATGAAAATGGTTGTCAACTATTTTCATAATCAATTAGTTGGTCAGCCGATTAGTTGGCCTGAATACAGAATGCATTATTTGTTTACATATCGGGAAATACAGTGCAGCACACATACAGCTCAGTACACCCTCCATCCATACACGTCAGTATACACAATGCAGCACACATACAGCTCAGTACACCCTCCATACATATCAGTATACACAATGCAGCACACATACAGCTCAGTACACCCTCCATACATATCAGTATACACAATTCAGCACACATACAGCTCAGTACACCCTCCATACATATCAGTATACACAGTGAAGCACACATACAGCTCAGTACACCCTCCATACATATCAGTATACACAGTGCAGCACACATACAGCTCAGTACACCCTCCATACATATCAGTATACACAGTGAAGCACACATACAGCTCAGTACACCCTCCATACATATCAGTATACACAGTGCAGCACACATACAGCTCAGTACACCCTCCATACATATCAGTATACACAGTGAAGCACACATACAGCTCAGTACACCCTCCATACATATCAGTATACACAGTGCAGCACACATACAGCTCAGTACACCCTCCATCCATACACGTCAGTATACACAGTGCAGAACACATACAGCTCAGTACACCCTCCATCCATACACGTCAGTATACACAGTGCAGCACACATACAGCTCAGTACACCCTCCATACATATCAGTAAGTGCCTTAGAACTTGTGAATGTGTGAGTAGCAATGCCTCATGGGACATGTAGTCCTGGGCAGGAAGCGAGTGGTTCTAAAGGCAGAAGATTTTTTTTACCTCACTATAGGGGCACTCTGTACTATACTTTGCAGCTTGCTATTGGGGCACTCTGAAGGGGAAGATCAGCATCTGAACCCAGAGAAGGTGGAGGTTGATAGACTGGAGGTAATAGAAGGCATTACAATTACATTTAAAATAAACTTTTACCAGTGTTGTGCACTGTATCTAAAACTATTATATCCATGAAAAAAAATAAAAAAAAGTCTTGGCTTTTAGTACTACTTTAATATAAAAGATTTAGATCTCCCATCTACCCTTCATATTGCTTCATGTCGGACACATAGTTAAAATGCCCATATATCCTACTTCTGGGTGTATTTAATTATTATATATATATGATCTAAGTAATATATATTATTACTTCCACTGTTTTACAGTATAAATTAACCCCTTATAGTAGCCATTATCTGATTTTTTTGTAAAATAAAGGGCTAATTTTTGTTTTTTTTAACCCCATTATGACCGGTGATACAAAAAAAAAGCATGCGGCTGCTACTGAACGTCTTAGGCCTGGTTCGCACCTGTGCGTTGTTTGGTGCTTTTTGCAGAAACGTACTACAGTTTGTTTAACATGGTTTCCTATGGGACACGTTCACATCTATGCTTTTTTTAGCCGCGTATTTGGAAAGGGTCAAGGACTTTTTTCCAACTCAAAACTGTGTTTTTTTTTGCTTTTTTGGTTTCAATAGACTTCAGTGGAGAAGCTGCAGAAAAGCACATAGTGCCCCTGCATAGAGATATTTAAGAATAAATTGCCTTTTTTTAACCACTTAAGCCCTGGAGGATTTGGCTGCTCAAAGACCAGGCCCTATTTTGCGATTCGGCACTGCGAGATTTTAATGGACAATTGCACGGTCATGCAACGCAGTACCCAAATAAAATTGATGACCTTTTTTTCCCCACAAACAGAGCTTTCTTTTGCTGGTATTTGATCACCTGTGCGATTTTTACTTTTTGCGCTATAAACAAAAATAACAACAATTTTGAAATAATAACAATAGTTTTCACATTTTTTTTGAAGTTCTCAAAAAAACATCAGATTTTTTTATCATTTAAGGCCAATTTGTTTTCTGCTACATATTTTTGGTAAAAAAAAATTGCAATAAGCGTATTTTGATTGGTTTGCGCAAAAGTTATTGCGTTTACTAACTACGGGAAAGCTTTATGTCATTTTTATTGTTTTTTTTTAACTAATAATGGCGGCGATCTGCAATTTTTTTTGCGGGACTGCGACATTGCGGCGGACAGATCGGACTCCTGACTAACATTTTTGACACTTTTGGGGGTACCAGTGACATTACTACAGTAATCAGTGCTATAAATATGCACTGCTACTGTAAAAATGACACTGGCAGGTAAGGGGTTAACTTTACTGGTCATCAAGGGGTTAAGTATGTCCCTAGGGGCGTGATTCTAACTGCGGGGGGCGTGGCTTGTGATGTAATCACAGAGACATACGATCCTATATAGCAGGATCACATAGCCTCTGTGCTTACTTTAGGGAGAATGACAGACGGCTGTGTTTACATCAGCCGTCTGTCTATCTCCCTCTCCTGTGGAAGATCGCGATTGGACGGTGGCCATCGGAGCCGCCAGTCAAACGCGCTGGCTCCCCAGGGAACGAGCGGGGGGTGGGATCGCGCTGGCGGTGGCACGCACTCGCCCCCTACAGGCTCGTGGGAGAGCGATGTACCCCTACGTCACTTTGCCTGTAAGCGGCTGAGTGCCGCAGTAAATAGTCGTTAGGCGGTCGGCAAGTGGTTAAACTTTACATATTACCTAAATTATACACACTTTTTTTAAGGTTAATATCTGACTAATTGATTAATGGAAACAATAATTGGCCAACTAATCGATTATGAAAATATTCATTAGTTGCAGCCCTACTCAATACAAAGGAACAAAGAAAACCTGTTTTCTATGTACCCAGTTCCTGCTATAATGCTGCGTTAAGTGGGATTGCATTGCTTTGTGTAAAAGTACGCCATGTCTTCATTTTTTTGCAATGCAACCCCCCCCCCCCCCCCCCCATCACATGCTGCTGCCCAGCAGCTTGTTTCTATGCACTACAACCTAAAGTGAGTGAAGTGTAATATTGTGACATTTAATAAAGTTGTAACAACGCTATGCACCACCCCTTACTACACAATACACAACGTACCCAAATTACACTATTTTCCAAAAATAGTGTACATAAATGAGGTTTTAAAACATTAGGAGATTATTGTGTGCCAGTTCCAGGAGAGTACCAGCAGAAGATATTTAAGAAAAAACCATAAGGCTGAGTTCACACATATGCGAATTGGATGCGGGGTTCCCCACATCCAAATCAGGGAGTGTGACCGGCTCTCAATGGAGCCAGTTCACACAGGTCCGGGGCACCCATGGTCAGCATTTAATATGGTCCTGTGCGTCTTTGGTTCTAATTCAGGTGTTGATTTGCACCTGAACCAGTAAACGGACGCACCGGACCCCATGCTGTGAACCGCGGGCCGCAGCATATGTGAACCCAGGCTAAGGGCTCAGGTACACTTGCTTCAAAACATGACGTTTGACATACTTTGAACGCCAGTCAAAGCACCTGTCACTAAATAAAATGGTTACCTTATAGTCCTGTTCACACTGTAATTTTCTGAAAATGCAATGCAATATGGCTACCTGGATCTGTTCTGTACACAGAATGTATACTGACCACACCCCAGAAACATCATTTCCTGCTTGTGTGATTGGCTCACCAATTTTCCCAGAAGTCTGTCTAAGATACAAGTTAGATTTCTGACATCCACTGCAATAAAAATGTAATTTTTAGTGAGATATTCCCAATAGGAACACGTCTAAAGGGATGCAGGCCCAACAGCTTTTCTCATTAGAGCCCTGCAGCTGCCACAGCTGATAGATAATTATGAAACCACTCCCATTTGACCCACTGAGCACAGAGGCACAGAGGAACAAACAATGATTTCTTCTGAATAACAAAAGGTAGGAATCTGCAACAAAGTTTGTTATAATCCTTGCAATGTACAGAGATCACCCAGAGGGGCAATTTTCTTCTCAACAAAAGTGGAGTTACGCTTTAAAATTGCAATGTTCCACCCCTTTGGTCATTGATTGGAGTCCTCTCAGCTTATGTATACACCTAACTAGCCAGTGAAAAGTCATCAGTGACAGAGTTGCTAAAGCTCAACTCACCTTCTTGTATGGCAGTGGCCCCCCCGACTGCCTCAGCAAATGAAGTGTCACTCCATAGCTGCCCCCCTGCAATGTTTGAGCCACAAAGTGACTATTATTATTGAAAACAGAAGTTTCTTCTGATGATTGTGCCCCTACCGAGATCCAAAAATGAAAGCGTAACTCCACTTTTGTTGAGAAAAAAACATTCCCCTCTGGGTGATCTCTGTACATTACAAGAATTTTAACAAACTTTGTTGCAGATTCCTATCTTTTGTTATTTAGACAAAATCATTGTTTGTTCCTCTGTGCTGAGTGGGTCTAATGGGAGCGGTTTCATAATTATCTATCAGCTGTGGCACCTGCAGGGCTCTAATGAGGAATGCTGCTTGGCCTGCACCCCTTTAGATGTGTTCCTATTGGGAGTATCTCACCAAAAATGACATTTTTGTTGCAGGGGATGCCAGAAATCTGACTTGTATCTTAGGCAGACTTCTGGGAAAATTGGTGAGCCAATCACACAAGCAGGAAATTATGTTTCTGGGGTGTGGTCAGTATACATTCTGTGTACAGAACAGCTCCAGGTAGCCATATTGTATTGCATTTTCAGCTGCAGATTGAAAAGGAAAGGTGATTTTTAATTATCTCAATTACAATATGATTTGTGTCACAATTATATATGCTGAATAGGTTTTTCGTTATTTGCTATTTTTTTCCCCATGAAAGTGAAGTTACCCTTTAACATGATCCACGTACGTTTACGTTTCATTAAAGCTATGTCTAAGGCTGGACTTTTCCAATTAGTTGCAATAGTGATTTTGGCTGCTAAATATATAACATAGTATATTAGGGTCTGTGTGTGTCTTGGTACATTTTCAACTGGCTTATTTAGTAGGGCAATTCTAGCGTTTTTAGTAATATTTCCATCGTAACTAAAAATATAAAGAAATATCCACGAAAGTGGAGTTACCCTTTATGTTCTCTGTGTTTGTGACAATTATTTTTTTCTCTGGATAGCGTTCATAATTCTATTGTATTTTTTTCATGTCCAGATTATTACCTTGAATTTACTAGTAATTTCATTTGTATGTGTTTTTTTTGTCATTTTTTCCCTCTAGAATGTTGGCAAAGCTGTACGGACTGGCTGCCGTTATATGTTGATTGGTCTTCAAGGACTGGCAAATGCCTACATGGCTCCATTTGGTGTCTCTTCGGTGGTGATCTCCTCCATGAACCGCTAACGTGATCCAAATATCCGAGTCCAAACATTTCAAAAACACCAAACCTGCCTTCACATAAAGACAATTACCTCGAAGGATGGACAGCGCAGAATGGGAACCTTGGTGAAGAGGTTGGATTATTCAGATTCACAACCATCCAACCAATCCAATAAGCACATGTGATGTTCTGTGTGAGAAGATCCATCATCTCCTGGTTAACCCTGTGGAGCTTCAACTGGAATTTGAAACTCTAATTTTCTTGCACCAGAATTAGAACTTCAAGAAAACAGCAATTCCCCCTTGTTGGGACTATAAAGGCACTTTGATTATAGAACATACAGAAGTGGTAATATATTATTACAAAACACAGTGTATACATGGTATGAATAGCTATAAAAAGACCGACTGTGAGAGATGACGATGATAGAACTGTAACTTCCTCCACCCGACGCGTTTCAGAGAGTGAATCTCTCCTTCATCAGGGGGGTGCCAGGTGTCACTCAGGATCAATCATGTGGTATTACAAGTGAACATTCCATGTATTCCTTAAAAAACAAAGCTTGAGAATTCTGCTCAACCACCCAGACATTCACATGATATGTATAGGATTATTTGTTGGAAGGCAAATTAAGAAATTTAAACTGCTTAGGGTGCAGAACCCTGAGGCCAAGTAGCAGGTATCACTGAGACCTAGAGGACTCCATCCCTAGAGTTCCAGAGGCATAATGAGCATGCCTAAATGAATACAGTGTCTAATGAGATTACTGAGATCTTGTTGCCATCAGGTTGTGCAAAGAGTAATATTTCCTGTCATGAGATGGAAGTACACAGCGCTTCATTCGTCTTGCAGCAAATAACGCTATATATATCATGTGAATGTTTGGGCGGTCGAGCAGAATTCTCAAGCTTTGTTTTAACGGAATATATGGAATGTTCACTTGTAATACCACGTAACACCTCCCATACCCCTGATGAAGGAGAGATTAACTCTCTGAAACGCGTCGGGTGGAGGAAGTTACAGTTCTATCATCGTCATCTCTCACAGTCTGTATTTTTATAGCTATTCATACCATGTATACACTGTGTTTTGTAATAATATTTTTTATCTTTATTATATGTGAATAAAATATATTTTTTACAATTACCACTTCTTAATGTTCTATAATCAAAGTGCCTTTAAAGTCCCTACAATAAGGGGGAATTGCTGTTTTCTTGTAGTCATTTTAGGGATGTGGCCCAGAGTGGAGCCTAACTACTAATATTTTGGCAGAATTAGAACTCGTACTTCAAGTTGTGTTTCTAACATACTTGACTGCATTCCAACCAAAGCTGTCTGACATTCTGCTTTACTCAACTGGCAGGCTGCAGCAGCTGGAATATGTAGTAAAGCAAGGCATTCCAGGCACCTAGCATTTCCAGAATGAGATCATCTTTTTCGAGAATGATTCACCAAGCTATGATTGCAATTAAGATGTGCTAAAATGACATACAGCAAAATTAAATAAGAGGCCACTTTAGCATGCCTTAAGCACACTTTGAAATGCCTTAACTTGCCCACGTGCCTGCGTGCCTGCGTGACTCAGGGCTTGTGTGTCTCTTATGACAGTTTTCCATTAAACGTAAAAAGTGACTTTCAGGTGATGATATAACAGTGTTACCCAAAGATGCAATTGTTTACTAGTAATGAAGCCTACCTATGGAGACTATAAGGTAGACATACAGCTTCCAGGACTATAGAGCCAGGACTGGAAGGAGCCCCACAATGTGATTAGCGGTCCACTTTTCATAGCCTGCTTGACTTCCTATTAGCCACAAGCAGCCTTATTAATTGAAGATTTCTTTTTATGAAATCCTAATTCTTAAAGCTGAAATCCTAGATTAAAAACTTTTATTAAACACTATTCCTCAATATCTACAAAAGATATAAATGCTATTTGTGTGCACCAAATGCCTTTGCAGACCCAGATATTACCTTGAAAATGTATCAGTGACTTCATCATTGGGCTGTACATAGCCTGTGCAAAGAGCAGAGATGTGGGAGGGACCCAGACAGCTCCTCCCACTGCATGATGCCTGCAGAAAACTACAGGAGGGGGTGGAGACAAGACCAGTCACCCTGCACAAGGAGAGAGAGCAGCAGTGACCGGTCTTTATTACAGGAAGCTCCTGCTCAGAAGGCAAAATTCACACTGGATTACTGCACAGATCTGGAAGAAATACACAAAGCACACTGAGATTCAAGAATACAAGCAACTCTTCTATTTAGACAATATTTGCTTATCCCACAGGTTGGCTTTAGGGTTGGTTCATACCCCAAAAATGCGCTCCAGATCTGTTCCAGGTGTTTTTTATCGCATTTTTTGGCACATTCCGGTGCATTTTTTGATGCGTTCCCATATGCATTACAAATGCTTTTTTCTTCTTTTTTCCTTTTTCTCTCCCTTTACTGGGGTCCGGTGCATTTTACTGCGGTCCAGTGCAGGAAAAATGTAGCATGTTCCACTTTTTTTTTCTGGAACTGGAATGCAATGGAACTGACCAAGCTGGTGTGAACTATGTCATTTGAAACCATATAACTACGCCATTGGAAACCATATAACCTACTTTCCATGCGTTTTTGATGCAGAAAAATACGCAATGGACTGCATGTGGTATAAATTAAAGTGTATAGCTAAATACTATTATCTTTAGTTTTTGGATAGCACAGGGAGGGGTTAAAACATATATCATGTTATTTTTTGCTGTGAGCTTACCGCAAAGGAGATTTACCTTCACCTTCTCTCCTAAAGAACAGGATATGAGAAGAAATCTCCCCAAAATGAGGGGAATTCCAATTTTAGGTAGCTGTCACCAGAACAGGTGTCCATATCGGATGGTTTCCCCTCATCTCCTATTCCGGTGACAACTGAAGGATTTCTCCTTGCTCTCAGTACCTTTGGACAAAAGGACAAATTGCGGGGGTTTATCTCCCTAACAGGGAGCCAGGCAGCAATAAAAAGTTGAAAGAGGGTCTAACCTTTCCCTTACTCTTTCCAAAATAGAAAAAAAAAGGTTTTGTCTTTAGTTTTAATTTAAATCTCCCCCCTACCCCTCAGGATCACAATAGCGATCCCTGAATATTTGAGCTTCACTGGTTGTGTAAGGACGGCAGACATTAGGGAATTAGAATGGAGAAGTTGATGGTCTTATGAATGGTGACACATTTCTGGTTTATATACAAGGTACATCGTTCCAATTTTGCTGGTAAAATGAAGACTTATAAGGAATCATTTCCATTTCTGCTATTTAGGTGTATTTAGGCCATTTTGCAAAAAAAAACACTGTGAGTCAAACATGGGGGGTCTTCATTTCTGCCCCCCCCTAAAATACTTATTGACTGGCTATAAGGCTTCATTCACGCTGCCTTAAAAAATAATGCATATAAGTGTTTTTTTAATTACTAATTTGAACACAGCTTCATTCTTTTCAATGGAGCCATTGACACTGGTGCGTAAACATGCACTGCATTTAAATCTGTAAGGGCTCTTTCACACGGGCGTTCCTTTTTTTTTGCCCGATCAGGTCCTTTTTTTTTTTTTGTAACGGACACGGATGACACTTGTGTCATCCGGTCCGTATATCCGTTTTTCATCCCATCCGTTTGCGGATGAAAAACTGACATAATGTATGTCTATGTAAATACGGATGTCTGCGGATGACACCACTGACATCCGTTTTTGCTTCAGTTCCGTTTTTTGAAAGGAAGAAAAAATAGGGTTCTCCTCCGTTCAAAAAAACTGAACTGAACTGAACTGCCAAAAACGGATGTCAGAGGATGATCATCCGATGACATCCGTATTTACATAGAGATACATTATGTCCGTTTTTCATCCGCAAACGGATGGGATGAAAAACGGACATACGGAACGCCCGTGTGAAAGAGCCCTAACACAGAATCCAAAATCTGCATCTTAGAACATTAAATTAAGTCTAAACAAAGGGGAAAATACATTTTCATTATGTACGCATACGCGTCTTTACGCATTTAAATGCATCTATATGCAGGGATTTTAGTAACCATAACACAGCAATTTTTTCTCCTAGAAAACACATGTAATAACACCAGTAAACTTTTCATGGCCGTGTGAAAGACGCCTTAAGCCGCCCATAGAGGGAGCGATTTTCGTTACTGCAACCATAGGTTGCAGGAAATAAAATTGCTGCATTTCCCCATTCACACAGTCAGTGTGTATGGGGGATCCCTCCTGTGGAGCCATTTTATTCTCCTGGCAGCGAACATAGTGATTACTGCTAGCGGCTATAATAGTTGCTAGCAATAATCGCATGTAAAATCCATCAGGCAGGTTGTACCCAAGTTGATCAAGCAACTTAGGTACATTTAGCCTGTCCATTCATGGTTCAAATCTCGGCTGGTCCCTGCTGAACTGTCTATGGCAGGCTTTAGACTGACCTCATTACCTTGCATACTGCTCATTAACCTGGAACAAGTATAGAAAAAAACATTCTTATGTGCATGCTAGTTCTGTGTCAGTGATTCATAGTAGCTAGAGTCAGAATGAGGGCCATGCAACCAGCATTTTCAAGTAAAGAGTCTCAAAAAACACTTTCGATGTTGGCAATATTGTAGAACCCCGTGCTAAAAAGCATATTAACAAGTTTGTGATTTTTAGGTTCCGAAGTGTCAATAGACTCAATAAAGAAAGGTAGGAGATCCCCCCACAATCCGGATAGTAATAGGATGGCTTAAGCATGTTGAAGAGGGTTAGACGTATGTGTGTATGAAGGAGGCCAGCGGTGGCATTTTACTGTCCTTCTGCCAAATTGTTTTCAGTTCCATTAATAACAAGATAAGTTGGGACGTCCCGGTGCTATAAATTCATTTAAAGGGACGTGCTGAGCCGCCGTCCTCCTGTGTTCACAATGCATCAGGGCAGCCACTCACCACGGGACACGGAAACAAGTAGAGATCACTGGAGTAGCAATATCTGCTAGAGTGATTTCCAGTTTATGAGGATATCAGCCAGGTCTGGTATATACATAATTACACTGGTCCAAGCGTGTAACTATGTAACCCCTTAGAATGAATATTTGGGCCATCTGAATAACATTTAGGCTGGGTTCACACTTCCAATTTGCATGGCTCTCAATGGAGACGGTTCACACAGCTCCATGGCGGCCGCGGTCCGCACTGGAAAAGGGTCCTGTGTGTCTTTGGCTCTGTTTCAGGTCTAAATTCAGGCAAAAATGTGGACCTGATTTGCACCTAAATTAGAGAACAGGGACGCACCGGACCCCTGCTGTGAGCCGCAGCTATTATCAACCCAGCCTTAATACTGGTTGTTCTGGCCTATAGGATTTTGTACTTCAGCTTTGCTCATTGAGCTGCCCCTTTGAGCAAGTCTGATGGCGTTCTGTGCATGATAATGATACTTGATGATTTCCAAAATGTTTTTATTTGTGGCAGAGTATTCAGACAGCCATATTTTGTAGCACCAAGTCTTCCCAATTCACTGACTCTGTGGGGGAATTTATCAAACCAATCAGCTTCTATATTTAGCTTGTTCAGTTAAAGTGGCTCTAAAGGCTCAAGTTTTTTTTTTTTGCCTTCATATACTGTATTCTTAGCATGAAGGTAAAAAAACCTTCTGTATGCAGCAGCCCCCCCAAACACCAATACGTACCTGAGCGCCATTGCAATCCAGTGATGTGCACGAGAGCCTCTGCTCTCTGGGATCTCTCTCTTTTCATTGGCTGAGACAGTAGCAGGAGCCATTGGTTCCCACTGCTGTCAATCACAGCCAGTGAGCCAATGAGAAGAGAGGGGTCGGGGCTGAGCTGCGGCCCTGTGTGTGAATGAACACACAGAGCAGCGGCTCGGTAGAAGAGGAGGATTGGGACTGCAAAGAGCAGGTAAGTATGACATGTTTGTTATTGGGAAAAAAATTTAATATTAAAAAATTAATATCACTTTAAGCTTTGAAAATGATAGATAGAAGCTGATTGTTGCATAGCTTCTCCAGTTTTGATAAATTCCCCTCTATATGTTGTATGGAGCTGATAGCAAAGTGACATGAGCTCAATAAATAATTACATGGCCACACCTAGCCTTAGAGGAGAAGATTGGCTGGTAGAGGGGAAAGGGTTCTTGGTTGCTGGTTAAAGGAAAGAGGATTATGACGGTGGCCATTGCTGAAAATGCTTTTTACCTGACTGTGTCTGGCTTTGTTGCTTTCATTGATCCAAAACAAAGAGGTCTATTGAAGTCATGGGATTAACATTACAGCCAGGGAAGTATTATTTTAAAATGAAGAGGTCAGCAATGGCAGCATTCAGTTAGGGACAGGAATTTAGTTTTAGTTTCTGAAAGCCGGAACACTGGAGTTGTTAGTGATAGGTGCAAGCCAGGCTCTTCCAACCTTTTTCATAATTCAAAGACACCCCCAAGTCATCTGGACTACAGTTGGGTGAGATGAGTACTTTGCCTTGCCTACCATTAGTGTGTGTGAGTGAAGCCAAGGACATCAGTCAGTGCGGTAGGCTGCCCCTTGCTAGGATCATACAAATTTCCACTGTCCCCCCCCCCCCCCACCATTTAAATGCAATGCCTCTTGGGACATGTAGTCCCAGAGTGGTGGCACACATTACTGTCGTGTGAAGCTTGGGCATACTTTCATTCCTGATGCTACGTAGGTTGAAGCTGGAGATACCTGAGTCATGTGATTACCACAATGCATCGTTTTTAAAGATATTTATAGACAAAGTAAATTGGAACTATGGGAGGTGTAGAACACTTGATTGGCAAATTGCCCTAGAAATCTGCTTTATTAAACCTATTTTTGTATCATAAAAAGGACTCATGAAGCTGGATACCTAAGAAACCTGTAAAGTAGAACTAAAGTCAAAACTTTTTTTTATTATTATTTTGGATAGAGTACGGGGGGATTATATCCCTTGTCAGGTTTTTTTGCCAACTGTGTTCCATTGGGGAGATTTCTCTTGCTTTCCTGTCCCATAGTCAATACAGGAAGTGAGGGGAAATCCCCCATAGGAAGGGAATCCTTGGTTCTCAACAGGATCACTAGATCTAGTGTCCCCAATGGAAGATTTCCCCTCTATTCCTGTTCTAGTGACAACCCAAAATTTGATACTTTCTATTACTTTCACTCTCTGCGATAACGGTAAACATAACAAATAAAATCTCCCTTACAGGAGGCACCTTACAGGGTCATAGACTGCAATAAAAACCTGGCAGATGTTCTAATCCCTCTCTATTCTATCCAACACTAAAAAAAAAAGTTTTGCTTTTTGTTATACTTTAAATAGAACCTTCTGTTGTCTGACTTTCCATTTATATATTAGTTCCAGAGAAAGAAATACCTGTTCCAGATTACTGCGAGGTCTCTGCACTGGAACCAGTATGCAGTCACTGGGCGAGTGGCAGCTTCCATCAGTGGCTTCCCAGATACATAAAAGATGACTTAGAAGTGTACTGAGACTTCATACATCCATGGCTTCAGTGCAATAAAAAAACAATGATGTAAAAATGTTTATGATGATTTATGACATTTTTGGAAAGTTCTAAAATAGAATGCACAGAAAATGCACGATGTTCACTGCCTGTGACTGAGAATAATGAAGAATATACAGATCCAGTGTTAACATTACAATTTCTAACTCTATTTTTTTTATTTTTCATGTAATTTAGTTGTTTTATAGAATATTTGCTTCAGCGAGAAAATTTGTAAAGCGCAAATCCCAATACTGTACAGGAGGCTGGACCAAAGTCAATTCTTTATTGTCCCCCCCCCCCATTGGTGATGGCTGTCACCGAGACACAAAGTGATGGCATTCCCAAAATTTTACAATTGTCACCAGAACAAAAGGTGAACGGAAATACTGAATGGGGACAACTGTTCTGGTGACAAAAGTCTAAGAGGGGAAATTTTAAATCTTTAACATTCATACGAAGATCTTTAAGCAAAAAATAAAAAATAAAATAAAAAATCTAAATATCCTTATGAATATCTCTCCGTTGCCGAAAACTGAAAGATTAATTTATGATAATGAGGGCTAAACATTGACCTTTTGTCTGTAACATTCCCTTCCCCGCCACAATTTGATTGCACATTGTGGGCAAATGTTCCATTGTTGCTGCATTTGAAGGCCTATTCCCACTAACATGGAACATTTGCATATGTTTTGTTAAGGCAGTCTGTTCATTACAAATGGGATGCCAATATACCACAACTGAGGAAAAAAGTACATGCTCCTTTTTTTCACAATACAGCGCTCCATGTGCATGTGCGTTTTAGTGCATCATGCGTTTCACTCTACCGTAGGGTACCATTGGCATTGAATGGCACCGCAATGCACATCGAGCAGATTGCCATGTTTTATGGCAATGTGCACTTTAGTTTTAATGGGCCTTTACTTTGTATGCAGTGCTTTAATAGGACAGCCAATTGTACTGAAAATCAGTAATTTCATATTTGTTTTGTATTGCAACTTTTGTCAGAAGGACTGAAAAATGGCAAGAGCTTTTATTGTACATTGTGTGATATAGAGGTGTACAGTACATTGCTTGTAAATAAAGTTCTTTTCTTTCCCAGATTTGTCTTGCAAATATAATTGTGTCATGGCGCTGCCAATGATGATCTAAAGGTCCATTGTCACCTTGCACATTCTGGGCACAATGACTGTCTGTGAACAGGCCACACACCGGCCCACTGATACCCACCTCTCCAATGCCCCCCCCCCCCAACCCTCCTTCCTCTGCTGCAGGTGCCACTAAAATACCCAGTCCCTGAGTGTAAATGAAGTGCTGACGTCACCCCCTCTGTCCTGGCAAAACCAGGTCTGAGCACTGCATCATGGGAAAAGTTTACATGCTCCCCCATGCTTGGGAATCACATGGTAAGCCAAATAGGAAGGTGCTCTTTGGAGATGAGTATGAAATGGCCGGGTGGCTTTAGATATAAAGAGGTTGGTTTACTAAAAATAAATCGATTGTGCACTTTTCAAAGTGCAGTTGCTCCAGAGCTTAGGCTCCATTCACACCTGTATGAGAAGAAAATGGTCGCACACCACTACGGGATCCAATGAAGAAAATTTCTTTATTCACATGAATGGTACAAAGTACAGCCGGGTAGGACAGTAGACGCGTTTCACCTGAATTTTACATGCTTGTTCACTTGGTATTCAAGTGAATAAAGGAATTTTCTTCATTGGATCAGTGGTGGTGTGCGACCATTTTCTTCTCATACATTTCTCCCGATGGCGAGCCGAGGTTCAGCACCCACTTTGGATTGTGGACATTGACTGGCCTGAGCGGTCTTATCCCTTTTCAACCATTCACACCTGAGCGTACCACTTTTCAGGCATTTTTTAGGGCGTTTTTCGGGCCTTTTTTGCAGGTGTTTGGAGACAGGCATTGACATCTAACAAAAACGCTTGCAATCTTCCAAAAAAAAAGCTCATGTACTTTTTTGAGCTTCAGGCGTTTTGCTTTAGGTGATAAAATGCTCAGATTTGAACAGGGGCCATTGAAATGAATGGGACTTTGCTTGTTGGGAGTTTTGAGACTTTACGAGCTGAAAAATGCTCAAGTGTGAACAGGGCCTTAGTAAATGAGGTGATGCTTCATTTTACAAAGAATACTCAATCACATGCAAGAAAAAAAAAAAAAAAAGCATTTTTGCTTGCACGTGATTGGATGATGGAAGTCAAAAGAGATCCCTTCATTTACTAAGCTCTGGAGCAGCTGCACTTGCGAAGTGGACAGTCTATTTGCCTTTAGTCAATCAACCCCAAACTGTCCACCCTTATTGGGTAAGGTGACAGTATCCCTTTTATTTAAGGTGCAAGCTCCAGTGACCTGGAACAAATATACGAGATGGGAATCTAAACTTTAAAGACTTCACTGTATGCGTGTTTGTTCAAGGTCAGTGACTCACTAGGGAGTGAAGTCAGCTATGAGAGCTCTTATATTTTCATTCTCACAGGTTCTCTTGAACACAAACCTTTCACTTAGATAACAACAGGAGAACCAAATGGCAGTCACTGTGCTATTAAATCTTCTAACAGCACCTTATAAGCCACAAAACCTAGGCTGCCAGGGGCCTAACTACAGGGGTTGCAATTGCAACCGGGCCCCTTGCTCAAGAGGGCCTGTGCGGCTCCCCTGTACACCTGGATAGGAGGGGCGGCCAGGGGTCCGGGGGCCCTTCATGGTTTCTTGCACCGGGGCCCTGAAGGTTCTTGTTATGCCTCTGTAGGGTGCTGCTGTGTATGCCTTGACACCTTCCAGTTCTGATTTGAGGGCCTCATGCACACGGGATGTTTTTCCTCCTGCTTCTAGGGGCATCTGGTATTTTCTCTGCCTCTTAACACCCCTGCATGTTAGCCTATGTGCCCATGCACACATGCTGAAGATCAGCCTTTCTCAACCTCTTCAACACAGAGGAACCTTTGAAATAAATTTCTGGTCTCTGGGAGTCCGTGCTAAAAATTTAAAATCTACAACTCATGACACATTAGTGTGACAGTCAGTGGGAAGAATGCTCCTTACTCTTGTCATCATTGGGAAGAATTACCCCCTTACAGATAGCTAAAAGGAACAATGGTGTCATCAGTGGCGGCCTGTCCATTAGGGGCGCAGGGGCGCCGCCCCCCCATCCATGTGTCCGGCCCCCTTATCTACATGCAGGGCGCCGGACGCATTGATTTCAATGGGTTTTTTTGTTTTTTTGAAGCATGTGATTAGAGCCAGAGGCTCTAATAGGCTTTAAAAAAGGGTGGGCTCGGGGCGCAGAGCACTACGCCCTGAGTCCACCCAGTTGTGTGACAATAGCGAAGGAATATTCGCTATTGCCACACTGATTCTCCTCCTGGCCAATCAGGAAGCGTTTCCTGAGACCCGTTTCCTGATTGGCTGAAAGGAGAAGCCATGCTATTGGCCGAGGAGGAGGGAGGAGATGCAGGGGAAGCCGCTGCCGATGCCTGCCCTGGGTGAATAAGCCGGAAACCGGGGGGGGGGGGGTTAGGTGTGTAGGCTGGAGCTGGTGTGGTCGGGGGGGTATGGTGTGGCAGGCAGATGCCCCACCCCCTGGTCCATGGAGCACCAGCAGCCACTGGGTGTCATTGGAAACTTATCTGAGAGGCAGAAATTGCCCATTGCTCTAGGAACCTGCTGTAGGTGTTTAGAGGAGTTTAGAGTCAAGGGCGATTGCAGGCAGAAAAACCCCACAGCCAGTGCATCCAGAAGAAGGGACGTTTTGGCAGAAAAACGGTTGACGCGTATAAATGCGTCTAAACATGCGTTAACGCTAGATGCATTTAGCGCTTGAGGGTCAATTCATTTTAATGGGCAGAAAAAAATATTATTCTGATGAATAAAATGAATTAACCCCCAAGCGTTTGAGGTGCCTAAATGTGTTACACCTATTTATTTGCATCAAGATTTTTTTCTGCCAAAACGTTGCTGCCGGGAGGAAAAGATTCTAGAAGAGTTAGCAAAACGTCCTGTGTACATGAGGCCTAAATCTCTGCCAATACCTTCATTCCCCCCAATAGAGTCACACTTTGGCAAGTGGACCACCACATTATAATTATATTATTTACATGTATATACACTCACCGGCCACTTTATTCGGTACACGTTGCTAGTAAGGGGTTGGACCCCATTTTGCCTTCAGAACTGCCTTAATTCTCCATGGCATAGATTCAACAAGGTGTTGGAGACATTCCTCAGAGATTTTGGTCCACATTGACATGATAACATCACGCAGTTGCTGCAGATTTGTCGGCTGCACATCCATTATACGAATTTCCCCTTTCACCACATCCCAAAGGTGCTCTATTGGATGAGATCTGGTGACTGTGGAGGCCATTGGAGTACAGTGACCTCATTGTCATGTTCAAGAAACCAGTGAAGAGATGATTTAAACTTTGTGACATGGTGCATTATCCTGCTGGAAGGAGCCATCAGAAGATGGGTACACTGTACTCATAAAGGGATGGACATGGTCAGCAATAATACTCAGGTAGGTCGTGGCATTTAAACGATTATCAATTGGTACTAAGGGGCCCAAAGTGTGCCAATAAAATATCCCCCACACCATTACACCACTACCAGCCTGAACCGTTGATACAAGGCAGGATGGATCCATGCTTTCATGTTGTTTATGCCAAATTCTGAACCTACCATCTGAATGTCACAGCTAAAATCGAGACTCATCAGACCAGGCAACGTTTTTCCAATGTTCTATTGTCCAATTTTGGAAAGCCTGTGCGAATTGTAGCCTTAGTTTCCTGTTCTTAGCTGACAGAAGTGGCAGCCCATCTGCTTCAAGGTTAGATGTGTTGCATGTTCAGGGGTGGTATTCTGCATACCTTGGTTGTAACAACTGGTTATTTGAGCTACTGTTGGCCTTCTATCATCTCAAACCAGTCTGCCCATTCTCCTCTAACCTCAACAAGGCATTTTCATCCACACAACTGCCATTCACTTGATATTTTCTCTTTTTTAGGTCATTCTCTGTAAACCCTAGAGATGGTTGTGCATGAAAACCCCAGTAGCTCAGCAGTTTCTGAAATACTCAGACCAGCCAGTCTGGTACCAACAACCATGCCACGTTCAAAGTCACTTAGCTCTCCTTTCTTCCCCATTCTGATGCTCGGTTTGAACTATAGCAAGTCGTCTTCCCCACGTCTAGATACCTAGTTGCAGCCATTGGATTGGCTGATTAGCAGTTTGTGTTATCTAGCAATTGAACAGTTGTACCTAATAAAGTGTATTACATTTAATACATAGCAAAGGATTCCCAGAGCACTATGGTTTAGGTACACAGTCAGTACAAAAGCATTATTTTTTCATTCATACCGTCTGATTAAAACCTTGGACTAAGCAATCAGGTAAGAGTCACTCATCTTGGAGCCATTGTAAAAAAAAATCAACTTTATACAACACTGTGATTAGGAGACACCCCAAGGACTCTTTTAGTGCCGGTTCTCATTGGTGCGATGCGGGAACCCTGCGAATCGTCTGCGGGTTCCCGCATCGCACCCGACTCGCAGGCAGTTCACACTGCCATATGCGAACTGCTGGGAGTGTCAATACAAAGTTAACAATACCCCCAGATTAGTTTGCTTATCGTATTGTGAACTGTCAGTTTGGACAGGAATCAGATCACGTGAACACCCAATGCGATCCGATACTGGTGCAGATAAAAAAAGGGTCCTCTGCGATTTTGGTCCAAATGCAATGCGACTTCAGCCATGCAATTTGTATGGCTGAATTTGCATCGCCCAGACATTGCATGTGATTTGCATAGCAGTGCGATGTGAATCACATGCAATGTCTGACATCGCATATGTGTGAACCGGCACTTATGGGTTAGAAAAAAAACACTGTAAACATGCTTACCATTCATTTTAAATGGCACTCCAATGCAATATTACAGTAGCGAGCAAAGCAAAAAAAAAAAAAAATAGGTCAGGTCCGATCTTCAGCCCAATGCCATGCATTGGCAGCCCATTCACAATACATAGGATGTCTTATAGCAACTCATGTTAAAGAGAAAGAGAAATACAAATGTGCAATCACATATACGAAAAGGGGCTTAGAGATCCCTCTGCTGGTTTCATCAAAGACTACATAGTATTCATATGCGATAGTTTTTATTTACCAAACTAAACAGAAAACCATTTTGGAAATGTTATTTTATTTAGTCATGGTTATAATATATAAAAGTAGTTATACATATGTAGCTATATATATATATATATATATATATATATATATATATATATATATATATATATATATATATGATGTAGTTATACAGTGCCTTGCAAAAGTATTTGGCCCCCTTGAACTTTGCGACCTTTTGCCACATTTCAGGCTTCAAACATAAAGATAAAAACATAAAAACTGTAATTTTTTGTGAAGAATCAACAAGTGGGACACAATCATGAAGTGGAACGAAATTTATTGGATATTTTAAACTTTGTTAACAAATAAAAAACTGAAAAATTGGGCGTGCAAAATTATTCAGCCCCTTTACTTTCAGTGCAGCAAACTCTCTCCAGAAGTTCAGTGAGGATCTCTGAATGATCCAATGTTGACCTAAATGACTAATGATAATAAATAGAATCCACCTGTGTGTAATCAAGTCTCCGTATAAATGCACCTGCACTGTGATAGTCTCAGAGGTCAGTTTAAAGCGCAGAGAGCATCATGAAGAACAAGGAACACACCAGGCAGGTCCGAGATACTGTTGTGGAGAAGTTTAAAGCCGGATTTGGATACAAAAAGATTTCCCAAGCTTTAAACATCCCAAGGAGCACTGTGCAAGCGATAATATTGAAATGGAAGGAGTATCAGACCACTGCAAATCTACGAAGACCTGGCCGTCCCTCTAAACTTTCAGCTCATACAAGGAGAAGACTGATCAGAGATGCAGCCAAGATGACCATGATCACTCTGGATGAACTGCAGAGATCTACAGCTGAGGTGGGAGACTCTGTCCATAGGACAACAATCAGTCATATACTGCACAAATCTGGCCTTTATGGAAGAGTGGCAAGAAGAAAGCCATTTCTTAAAGATATCCATAAAAAGCGTAATTTAAAGTTTGCCACAAGCCACCTGGGAGACTCACCAAACATGTGGAAGAAGGTGCTCTGGTCAGATGAAACCAAAATCAAACTTTTTGGCAACAATGCAAAACTTTATGTTTGGCGTAAAAGCAACACAGCTCATCACCCTGAACACACCATCCCCACTGTCAAACATGGTGATGGCAGCATCATGGTTTGGGCCTGCTTTTCTTCAGCAGGGACAGGGAAGATGGTTAAAATTGATGGGAAGATGGATGGAGCCAAATACAGGACCATTCTGGAAAAAAACCTGATGGAGTCTGCAAAAGACCTGAGACTGGGACGGAGATTTGTCTTCCAACAAGACAATGATCCAAAACATAAAGAAAAATCTACAATGGAATGGTTCACAAATAAACATATCCAGGTGTTAGAATGGCCAAGTCAAAGTCCAGACCTGAATCCAATCGAGAATCTGTGGAAAGAACTGAAAGCTGCTGTTCACAAACGCTCTCCATCCAACCTCACTGAGCTTGATCTGTTTTGCAAGGAGGAATGGGAAAAAATTTCAGTCTCTCGATGTGCAAAACTGATAGAGACATATCCCAAGCGACTTACAGCTGTAATCGCAGCAAAAGGTGGCGCTACAAAGTATTAACTTAAGGGGGCTGAATAATTTTGCATGCCCAATTTTTCAGTTTTTTATTTGTTAAAAAAGTTTGAAATATCCAATAAATTTCGTTCCACTTCATGATTGTGTCCCACTTGTTGTTGATTCTTCACAAAAAATTACAGTTTGGTATACAGTGCCTTGCGAAAGTATTCGGCCCCCTTGAACTTTGCGACCTTTTGCCACATTTCAGGCTTCAAACATAAAGATATAAAACTGTAATTTTTTGTGAAGAATCAACAACAAGTGGGACACAATCATGAAGTGGAACGAAATTTATTGGATATTTCAAACTTTTTTCAAAACGTCCCAGTCTCAGGTCTTTTGCAGACTCCATCAGGTTTTCTTCCAGAATGGCCCTGTATTTGGCTCCATCCATCTTCCCATCAATTTTAACCATCTTCCCTGTCCCTGCTGAAGAAAAGCAGGCCCAAACCATGATGCTGCCACCACCATGTTTGACAGTGGGGATGGTGTGTTCAGGGTGATTGAGCTGTGTTGCTTTTACGCCAAACATAAAGTTTTGCATTGTTGCCAAAAAGTTTGATTTTGGTTTCATCTGACCAGAGCACCTTCTTCCACATGTTTGGTGTTTCTCCCAGGTGGCTTGTGGCAAACTTTAAATTACGCTTTTTATGGATATCTTTAAGAAATGGCTTTCTTCTTGCCACTCTTCCATAAAGGCCAGATTTGTGCAGTATACGACTTATTGTTGTCCTATGGACAGAGTCTCCCACCTCAGCTGTAGATCTCTGCAGTTCATCCAGAGTGATCACGGGCCTCTTGGCTTCATCTCTGATCAGTCTTCACCTTGTATGAGCTGAAAGTTTAGAGGGACGGCCAGGTCTTCGTAGATTTGCAGTGGTCTGATACTCCTTCCATTTCAATATTATCGCTTGCACAGTGCTCCTTGGGATGTTTAAAGCTTGGGAAATCTTTTTGTATCCAAATCCAGCTTTAAACTTCTCTACAACAGTATCTCGGACCTGCCTGGTGTGTTCCTTGTTCTTCATGATGCTCTCTGCGCTTTAAACGGACCTCTGAGACTATCACAGTGCAGGTGCATTTATACGGAGACTTGATTACACACAGGTGGATTCTATTTATCATCATTAGTCATTTAGGTCAACATTGGATCATTCAGAGATCCTCACTGAACTTCTGGAGAGAGTTTGCTGCACTGAAAGTAAAGGGGCTGAATAATTTTGCACGCCCAATTTTTCAGTTTTTTATTTGTTAACAAAGTTTGAAATATCCAATAAATTTCGTTCCACTTCATGATTGTGTCCCACTTGTTGATTCTTCACAAAAAATTACAGTTTTATATCTTTATGTTTGAAGCCTGAAATGTGGCAAAAGGTCGCAAAGTTCAAGGGGGCCGAATACTTTCGCAAGGCACTGTATACCAAACTGCTATACAGTACATTCCTCTTTCAGCCCCCATTCACATCGGTGCGATTTGACATGGCAAATGGCACTATCCCAATCAGTACGACACCGACTTTGAGGCCCTGCACCTTTTTCCAAAAGTAGTTCCTGCACTACTTTTGGCGACTTGGGGGGCGATTTCAATAGATATCTGTGCATGAACCCGGTCAGATGTTTTTCAAATTGCCCCCAAACTTCCACTGAAATGCGGGTTTGAAATCGTGCCAATGTGAATGAGGGCTAAGACTCCTTTCATACTTGTGTGACCTAAAAGTTGCGCTGTTTTGCCGCAATATTTTTGCCGCAATTTTGACTGGATTTGAAGCAATGCCTATGTCTTTGGAACTCAAAACACATTAAAATCGCTCCAAAATAGTGCAGGGACTACTTTGAAGTCGTTGCAACTTGAAGTCGTACAGATATGAACGGTACTCATTGGAAATCATAGCGTATGACTTGTCATGTGACTTTGCAGTCCCAAATCGCAGGACAAGTCGCACAAGTGTGAAAGGGGCCTAAGGGATTATTCTAAATAAATTTCCCTGTGCCTGTGAGTTCATGGTTTTTGGAGCAGGAGAACAGGTCACTATAAACTTCGGGTTTTGCAAATCTTTAATTAAATTACAAATGTGTAAAGTGTTTATTATTGGTGCACAAGTAACAAAAAAGTTTCACTGTTAATATTTAGTTTTAGGAGGGCCACAGTAGAGATGATCCATTTTCCAGAGGAATATCTTCATTCTTAGTAAAATCAGAGTATGGGAAATAGTTAACCTAATAGTAGGTGGTTCCAGTGGCTGGGCAAGGATCCAGTTCAGTTGTTTATCATGTGGATTTAGGCGTAGTGGTGTTCTGCTGGATCAGGCTGTGATTAAGAAGGAAGTCCTGTCTTGCACACACAGCTATGGAGGTCCTCTCGAAGCACCGCTCCCTCCTGATTGGCCTGGCTGGGCTGGGGGCCGCAGTGGCCGTCACCTGGCTGTTTATGTCTAGGAGGAAGAAGAAACATGTGCGGAAGGTTGGGCAGATCTCCCAGTTGTTCCTCTACCCTGTGAAGTCATGCAAAGGGATCCCCCTTCAAGAAGCGGAGTGCAGGGAATACGGGCTAAAGAATGGAGTGCTCAGTGACAGGTATAAAGATGTATTTTGTTCTATGACTCACTGAGTTCAATAAGACATTACAAAGTTCAGTAATAGTGTGCAAACTGCAGTCACCCATAGCAATCAATCACATGTAGGACCCGTTCACATCTATGCCCATTACTTTTTGTTTTTTGTAAAGATTACAAGTTTGGCCTCATTTACCCTCATGGGGATTCAAAGGTGTTCTGTCATAGGTGTGCGCAGCCTATTGCATTAGGGTGTGCACCCCAAAGTTTAAATACACATGCATGTGTTTGCCTACATGTACATGGCCCCGATACATTACTCTCCCTGCTGGCAAAGTGAAATAGAAGTGTGTGGCACTTCTCTTATGGCAGAGCAGGTCCGAGGGAGATCTTTCCCATCTCCTCACTGGCAAACAGAGCGATAATGCTAATGTGCCCTAGGTGATTAGGGTGTGCCCAGGCACACCCGGCACACCCTGTGCGCACGCCTATGTGTTCTGTGCATCCCCATGCAGGCAGTCCCATTCATGTCAATTGGGATGTAGCGGCTGCATGGGCACATGGGCACAGCCACTGCTCCCACTTTGACATCCATGAAGGTGCAAGTGCATGGCCCCAAATGCACACTGTCTGCATCCCGGCCGTGCATCCACCTGCACAGATGTAAAACTGGGAGCAGTGGCTGTGTCTGTGTCTGTGGAGCAGCTGCATCCCTACTGAAATGAATGGGACTGCCTGCACAAGGACACACAGAGCCACTGTGCATCCCTGTTCAGGTAAACACGGCCCTTGCACAGGTGTACACTGACTGTAGTATTCCCATGTGAACAAGGTCTTATGACATTTGACGAAAACAACCCTATACATTAGAGCTTCCTCATTAGTATGCAGTTCTTTATTTTGTAAAAGGATGCTTACTTTTCAAGGTGCTTATTCCAATGCCCTCCCCTCTCTGTCCCGCAGATCGTAAGACGTGTGAAGTGTTGAATGCATGACCACAGAAACTCACCAATGAGCACTCGGCATTCGTTCCTTACCCATACATGCACAGTTCACTCTCTTTCACTTTCACAGAATGCTGAGCTGCAAGAGAATGCAGGTTGTGCATGCATGGGTAGAGAATGAAGTGCTCATTTCTGAGCTGCCAGAAGCTGTCACATGATAGCAGGCTGCCAGCCCATTCAACTACGACCAAAAATGTCCTTACCCTCATAGCTGCACCTAACAAAGGTACATAAATGCTGGTGACATTGTTGACCTCATATGGCCACCTGACCACATGTGGTCAATAACAATGTCCAAATTGTCCTGCTATTGTGTTTCCTGTGGGTTTGGACCACACTAAGCTTGGTCCATACCTTATCTCTTCTCTAAACTGCCCTAGTACCTGTAAAATGCTGGGGAAACCAAAGTAACTAATGGTCTCTTCCCCTTCTCTCCCCACACTCTCTCTCCTTCCTGAACCCTCTCTCGCTCCTCCCCACTCTCTCTCTCCCACTCCCCACTCTCTCTCTCCCCCTCCCCACTCTCTCTTTCCTCCCGCTCTTTCCTCCTGCTCTCTCTCCTTCCCTGCTCTCTCCTCTCCCCACACTCTCTCTCTCCTCCCTGCGCATGCTCTCTCTCTCTCTCCTCCCTCTCCTCACACATGCTCGCTCTCTCTCTCTCTTTCTCCCTCTCTCCTCCTGCTCTCTCTCCTCCTGCTCTCTCTCCTTCTGCTCTCTCTCTCCTCCTGCTCTCTCTCTCTCCTCCCGCTCTCTCGCTCTCTCCCCTCTCCCCCCGCTCTCTCCCCTCTCTCTCTTCTGCCCTCTGCTCTTTCTCTTCCCCACTGCATCTCCCCACCCTCTCTCTCCTCTCCCAACCCTCTCTCTCTCCTCTCCCCTCCCCACGCTCTCTCTCTCTTCTCCCCACGCTCTCTCTCTTCTTCCCACGCTCTCTCTTTCTTCTCCCCACGCTCTCTCTCTCTTCTCCCCACGCTCTCTCTCTCTCTTCTCCCCACGCTCTCTCTCTCCTCTCCCCACCCTCTCTCTCTCCTCTCCCCACCCTCTCTCTCTTCTCCCCACCCTCTCTATCTCCTCTCCCCACCCTCTCTCTCTCCTCTCCCCTCCCCACCCTCTCTCTTCCCACGCTCTCTCTCTCCTCTCCCCGCCTTCTCTCTTCCCACGCTCTCTCTCTCCTCTCCCCTCCCCACGCTCTCTCTCTCTTCTCCCCACGCTCTCTCTCTCTCTTCTCCCCACGCTCTCTCTCTCTTCTCCCCACCCTCTCTCTCTCCTCTCCCCACCCTCTCTCTCTCCTCTCCCCACCCTCTCTCTCTTCTCCCCACCCTCTCTATCTCCTCTCCCCACCCTCTCTCTCTCCTCTCCCCTCCCCGCCCTCTCTCTTCCCACGCTCTCTCTCTCCTCTCCCCACTCTGTTTCTCTTCTCACTCTCTCTCTATCCCACCTCTCTTCTCTTTCACTTCTTATTTCCCACTCTCTCCCTCCCCTCTTCTCCATCCCTCTTCCTTATACCCCTCTTTACTTCCACTCCTCTCATCCCCACCCCCTCCTTCCATTCTACCCCCTCTTGCTCTCTCCTCTTCTCTATCCTCTTCTTTGCCCTCTTGCACTCTTCTAACCACCCCTTGTGCCCTCTTTTAATTTGTGTTTATACCCTTTTCTGTCCCTCTCATATCATTGCAGACATTGGCTTGTTGTAAAGGAGGACAAAGTTCATGTTACAGCGAGACAGGAGCCTCGCATGGTGCTGGTAACTGTGACCTGTAATAAAGGATATTTAACTCTCAGTGCACCAGGAATGGATAAGCTGGACATTCCCTTGAAGCTGCCAACTAGAAATGCAATTTTTACCTGCAAGTATGTATCTGGATCCCAGAAAATAGCAATAGCATATAGCACCCGTATATTTCATAGCACTACACAGAACAAAAATGTATATTCTGTTTTAAATTATGCTTTATGAATTGACATACCTCCTTAAAACCAGTCTTTCTGGAGTATGGTCACCTGCTAATTTGGCATAATCCACAGGCAGCTTAACTCTTCAATAAGATACAGAACTTGAATCCAACACACGTTTACTTGAGATAATTGCAGTACAGAGGATGTTTTTCCAGGCTTTTCAAGTGTAAGAAGACAATAGCTTTCTTCACAGAATATAAAAGAAAAAGAGAGGGTCTAGCTAGTGCTGAACAAATTAGGAGAGAGGAGGATATCAAAATCACATAGTAAACAAGTTATAGTGGCTCAAAACTACAAAAAATGATAACCTCATGCAGTTCAATACAAGACAGAAAAGTACATAAAAGGGGGACAGAGCAATATACATCTGCCGCAGTACTATGCACTAGTGATGTCGCGAACCTAAAATTCGCGGTTCGCGAACGGCGAACGCGAACATCGGCGAATGTTCGCGAACCGGCGAACCGGGCGAACCGCCATAGACTTCAATAGGCAGGCGAATTTTAAAACACACAGGGACTCTTTCTGGCCACAATAGTGATGGAAAAGTTGTTTCAAGGGGACTAACACCTGGACTGTGGCATGCCGGAGAGGGATCACGCAAAAAAAAGTTCTTAAAAATTATAATTTTTTGATAGAGAGCCAATTATTGGAAAAATTAAAAAAAAATAAAAATAAAAAATTTCTTTGGATTTAGCATCTGGGGGGTCTAAAAAGTGTACCTGTGAAGTTTCAGCTCTGTAGCATGTCCAGAACCCCTAAAAAACAGCATTTTTCTTATATTTTCAGGAATATGGCTTCTCTGCGGCTGGCTTTTTCTCTTGCAGGCATTTATCGGGCATTTTTTTAGGCAGGCATGTCATTTTTTGTATTTAGTGTCTGGGGGGTCACAAAAGTGTACCTGTCAAGTTTCAGCTCTGTAGCATGTCCAGAACCCCTAAAAAACAGCATTTTTCTTATATTTTCAGGAATACGGCTTCTCTGCGGCTGGCTTTTTCTCTTGCAGGCATTTATCGGGCATTTTTTTAGGCAGGCATGTCATTTTTTGTATTTAGTGTCTGGGGGGTCACAAAAGTGTACCTGTCAAGTTTCAGCTCTGTAGCATGTCCAGAACCCCTAAAAAACAGCATTTTTCTTATATTTTTAGGAATACGGCTTCTCTGCGGCTGGCTTTTTCTCTTGCAGGCATTTATCGGGCATTTTTATAGGCAGGCATGTCATTTTTTGTATTTAGTGTCTGGGGGGTGACAAAAGTGTACCTGTCAAGTTTCAGCTCTGTAGCATGTCCAGAACCCCTAAAAAACAGCATTTTTCTTATATTTTCAGGAATACGGCTTCTCTGCGGCTGGCTTTTTCTCTTGCAGGCATTTATCGGGCATTTTTTTAGGCAGGCATGTCATTTTTTGTATTTAGTGTCTGGGGGGTCTAAAAAGTGTACCTGTCAAGTTTCAGCTCTGTAGCATGTCCAGAACCCCTAAAAAACAGCATTTTTCTTATATTTTCAGGAATACGGCTTCTCTGCGGCTGGCTTTTTCTCTTGCAGGCATTTATCGGGCATTTTTTTAGGCAGGCATGTCATTTTTTGTATTTAGTGTCTGGGGGGTCACAAAAGTGTACCTGTCAAGTTTCAGCTCTGTAGCATGTCCAGAACCCCTAAAAAACAGCATTTTTCTTATATTTTCAGGAATACGGCTTCTCTGCGGCTGGCTTTTTCTCTTGCAGGCATTTATCGGGCATTTTTTTAGGCAGGCATGTCATTTTTTGTATTTAGTGTCTGGGGGGTCACAAAAGTGTACCTGTCAAGTTTCAGCTCTGTAGCATGTCCAGAACCCCTAAAAAACAGCATTTTTCTTATATTTTCAGGAATACGGCTTCTCTGCGGCTGGCTTTTTCTCTTGCAGGCATTTATCGGGCATTTTTTTAGGCAGGCATGTCATTTTTTGTATTTAGTGTCTGGGGGGTCACAAAAGTGTACCTGTCAAGTTTCAGCTCTGTAGCATGTCCAGAATCCCTAAAAAACAGCATTTTTCTTATATTTTCAGGAATACGGCTTCTCTGCGGCTGTCTTTTTCTCTTGCAGGCATTTATCGGGCATTTTTTTAGGCAGGCATGTCATTTTTTGTATTTAGTGTCTGGGGGGTCACAAAAGTGTACCTGTCAAGTTTCAGATCTGTAGCATGTCCAGAACCCCTAAAAAACAGCATTTTTCTTATATTTTCAGGAATACGGCTTCTCTGCGGCTGTCTTTTTCTCTTGCAGGCATTTATCGGGCATTTTTTTAGGCAGGCATGTCATTTTTTGTATTTAGTGTCTGGGGGGTCACAAAAGTGTACCTGTCAAGTTTCAGATCTGTAGCATGTCCAGAACCCCTAAAAAACAGCATTTTTCTTATATTTTCAGGAATACGGCTTCTCTGCGGCTGTCTTTTTCTCTTGCAGGCATTTATCGGGCATTTTTTTAGGCAGGCATGTCATTTTTTGTATTTAGTGTCTGGGGGGTCTAAAAAGTGTACCTGTCAAGTTTCAGCTCTGTAGTATGTCCACAACCCAAAAAAAACAGCATTTTTCTTATGATTTTTAGTAGAAAACTAATGCAGTGTCTTTCCAGCTGTCTTTTTTTCTTTCTGGCAAGCTGAAATATGATATGCCAAGGCAAACATGCCTATCAGTTGAGCTATGACACAGACAACACTGCACACATGGGGAAATATGTAAAACAAAAAACAGGAAAAGGAAATTAGGTGACGGTAACAAAACATGATATTGTGATTGGCCAAATAAAAAGTCACCTCGCGATGAGGTCGCGCCAAAGTCGCGCTAAGTCGCGCCAAAGTCGCACTGGAAGCGACGCTACTTTAGTGGTAGCGGCAGTGTAAACCAGCACTAAAACATCCAGTGTGTGAATACGATCAGGTATGATGTTTTATCGGTCAAGTAGTGTAAGGGTTACGCCCGTTGCCCGCTTCACAGTGACAGACCAAACTCTGACAGACCAAACTCCCCGTTTAACAGTCAGTCAGTCCATTTGCACAACCGCAAACTCCCAATTTGCACAAGGTTGGATACCAAGCTAGCCATGTCCCGTTCCTTGTCCTCACTGACATCATTGAAGGTCTCTTCCTCCACCCAGCCACATACAACACCAAGGGTCCCCGAAAGGTGAGAACAAGCCCCCTGGGACGCCTGCTGTGGCTGGTATTCCACCTCCTCAAAGCCACCTTCCTCCTCTGACTTCTCTTCTTCAGACTCCTCTCTCTGCGTTGCCACAGGTCCAGCAATTGACAACGACAAGGCTGCTTCTGGTGGTGATGAGGACCACAACTCTTCCTCTTCATGCTCATCTACAGCCTGATCCAGTACTCTTCGCAGGGCACGCTCCAGAAAAAACGCATATGGGATGAGGTCGATGATGTTGCCTTGGGTTCGACTGACCACCAGGGTTGTCATCTCCGCAAAAGGACGCATGAGCCTACAGCCATTGTTCATGAGCATTCAGTAACGCGGCCAAAAAATACCCAGCTCCGCAGAAAGAATGAAAGAAAATGAATGTTTTTTTTTATGAAAAATTATCCTGCGGATCGCTTTTGGTCTGTACACAATGAAGCAACGACCTTATCATCTGGGGTGTGCCAACACAATCCTAGAGGTGATCGCTTCATTGTGATACGCAAGCCCCTTCACCACGACAAGGTAACGATCACGAAGGGGAATTGACACATGTATGTGCCTTTTTTTTTGTTTTTTGTTTTTTTGCAGCCACAGTGTAGCACCAGAGGCCAGAAAAATTAGGCATGTACACATGCATGAAAAAGTAGGTATTGTTGCAGCCGCTGCTGTAGCAGCGGCCTGAAAAATTGAGGTTTTAAGGCAGAAAGTGCACTAAAACATTGCTGCTTGAACCGTAGTTGGTGGCGGAGACGTCACGTAAGTCATCCGGCATGCAGAGAATGATTATATACAGCAGCGTGTGGACCATTTTTAGGCCAAGGCATCTCAGTCATCACCAGGCCTTTTTTAGTCAAATGCATCCCCCACTGTCAGTCCCTTCGGGATCCATGCCTCATTCATCTTAATAAACGTGAGGTAATCAAGACTTTTTTGACCTAGGCGACTTCTCTTCTCAGTGACAATACCTCCTGCTGCGCTGAAGGTCCTTTCTGACAGCACACTTGAAGCGGGGCAGGCCAGAAGTTCAATGGCAAACTGGGATAGCTCAGGCCACAGGTCAAGCCTGCACACCCAGTAGTCAAGGGGTTCATCGCTCCTCAGAGTGTCGATATCTGCAGTTAAGGCAAGGTAGTCTGCTACCTGTCGGTCGAGTCGTTCTCTGAGGGTGGACCCCGAAGGGCTGTGGCGATGCATAGGACTAAAAAAGCTCCGCATGTCCTCCATCAACAAGACGTCTGTAAAGCGTCCTGTCCTTGCCGGCGTGGTTGTGGTGGTAGGAGGAGGATTACTTTCACCTCTTCCCCTGTTGGATTCCCGTTGTGCTGTGACATCACCCTTATACGCTGTGTAGAGCATAGTTTTTAACTTATTTTGTAGCTGCTGCATCCTTTGCGACTGCCGGTAATTGGGTAACATGTCACAGACTTTCTGCTTATACCGGGGGTCTAGTAGCGTGGCCACCCAGTACAGGTCGTTCTCCTTCAGCCTTTTTATACGAGGGTCTCTCAACAGGCATGACAGCATGAAAGACCCCATTTGGACAAGGTTGGATGCCGAGCTACTCATGTCCAATTCCTCGTCCTCACTGATGTCATTGAAGGTGTGTTCTTCCCCCCAGCCACGTACAACACCACGGGTACCAGATAGGTGACAACGAGCACCCTGGGATGCCTGCTGTGGTTGGTGTTCCTCCTCCTCAAAGCCACATTCCTCCTCTGACTCCTCTTCCTCACACTCCTCTTCCAGTGTTGCCGCAGGTCCAGCAATCGATGGTAAGGCTGTTTCTGGTGGTGGTGATGGTGACCACAACTCTTCCTCTTCCTCTTCACGCTCATCTACGGCCTGATCCAGCACTCTTCGCAGGGCACGCTCCAGGAAAAAAACATATGGGATGATGTCGCTGATGGTGCCTTCAGTGCGACTCACTAGGTTTGTCACCTCCTCAAAAGGACGCATGAGCCTACAGGCATTGCGCATGAGCGTCCAGTAGCGTGGCAAAAAAATACCCAGCTCCGCAGAGGCTGTCCTAGCACCCCGGTCATACAAATACTCGTTGACCGCTTTTTCTTGTTGGAGCAGGCGGTCGAACATTAGCAGTGTTGAATTCCAACGTGTCGGGCTGTCGCAAATCAAGCGCCTCACTGGCATGTTGTTTCGCCGCTGAATATCTGCAAAGTGCGCCATGGCCATGTAGGAACGCCTGAAATGGCCACACACCTTCCTGGCCTGCTTGAGGACGTCCTGTAAGCCTGGGTACTTCTGCACAAAACGTTGCACAATCAGATTCAACACATGTGCCATGCACGGCACATGTGTCAACTTGCCCAAATTCAATGCCGCCAACAAATTGCTCCCGTTGTCACACACCACTTTGCCGATCTCCAGTTGGTGCGGGGTCAGCCACTGATCCACCTGTGCATTCAGGGCGGACAGTAGTGCTGGTCCGGTGTGACTCTCTGCTTTCAGGCAAGTCAACCCCAAGACAGCGTGACACTGTCGTATCCGGCATGTGGAATAGCCCCTGGGGAGCTGGGGGGGGTGCAGTTGGTGTGGAGCAAGACGCAACAGCAGAAGAGGACTCAGCCGAGGAGGTTAGCATAGAGGATGGAGTAGGAGGAGTAGAGGAGGTGGCAGCAGGCCTGCCTGCAAGTCGTGGCGGTGTCACCAACTCCTCTGCAGCAGAGCCACGCATTCCATGCTTGGCAGCCGCCAGCAGGTTTACCCAATGCGCAGTGTACGTTATATACCTGCCCTGACCGTGCTTTGCAGACCAGCTATCAGTGGTCAGATGGACCCTTGCCCCAACACTGTGTGCCAGACGTGACATGATTTCTTTTTCCACAATAGAGTACAGGTTGGGGATTGCCTTTTGTGAAAAATAATTTCGGCCGGGTACCTTCCACTGCGGTGTCCCAATAGCGACAAATTTTTTGAAGGCCTCAGACTCCACCAGCTTGTATGGTAAAAGCTGGCGGGCTAAGAGTTCCGACAAGCCAGCTGTCAGACGCCGGGCAAGGGGGTGACTCTGCGAGATTGGCTTTTTGCGCTCAAACATTTCCTTCACAGACACCTGACTGTGGGCAGGTGACGAGCAGGAACTGCTGAAGGTGAGAGGCGGAGGGGTGGGTTGTTGATAGGGGGCATGGAGGACAGCAGTGGTTGACGTGGCTGAAGATGCTGGACCAGGAGGAGGATGGTGGCTTTCAGTTTGTGTGCTGCTTTTACTCATGTGTTGATCCCATAGGCGTTTGTGATGTGAGATCATGTGCCTTCGCAAAGCAGTTGTACCTAGGTGGGTGTTGGACTTCCCACGACTCAGTTTCTTTTGGCACAGGTTACAAATGGCATCGCTGATATCAGAGGCAGACACACAAAAAAAATGCCACACTGCTGAGCTTTGCAAGGACGGCATTCTGGTGGTGGCAACAGCTTGCGTTGATTGGCGTGCTGTCTGGCTGACCCCGGGTGCCGAATCTACATGCTGTCTGACTGCGCCACTAGCTCCTTGCGATGACCTCCTCCCCCTGCTTCCAACTCGTCTCCTCCTCCTCTCTGTCTCCCCATCTGAACTTTCCCCCTCTTCTTCTGCTCTTCGAGCAGGCACCCAGGTGACATCCACAGACACATCGTCATCATCAGCCGCTTCACTTGACAACTCAGCAAAGGCAGCAGCAGCAGGTACAACATCATCATCATCACAATGTACGTCCATGTGTATAATGCTGCCTGACTGAGACATATCCCCGTTATCTACATCCTCTGGCACTAATAGTTGCGCATCACTTATTTCTTCAAACTGATGTGAAAATAACTCCTCTGACGGATCAAGTGAAGCGGCTGTGGTGCTAGTGTTGGTGGTGGTGCCGGCGGGCTGGCGAGTGGTAAATTGAGAGGTGCCCGAAGCTGAGCTGGAGGAGGATGGTGCATTAAGGTTCCGAGCGGAAGCTGTAGACGATTGGGTGTCCTGTGTAAGCCAGTCAACTATGGCCTCAGAATTTTTTGAGTTCAGGGGCTGTGGTGGCCTCTGAACACTGGGCATTATTCTAGAGCCTAAGGAAATCACAGCACCACGACCACGACGGCCCTTGCGGGGTGGCCTGCCTCTGCCTGTCATTTTTTTTTTAATGTGTTGTTACTGTTGTACTATGAGTGCAAGCTGCTGTGCCACCTTATATATCAGTGGTGGGTGGGCAGTGGCACAGTACACTCTCTGTGGACCTGACAGCAGTCACTGGCACCCAGGCAACTGCAATTTAAAAAATATATATATTTTTTTTTTACTTTGCAAGCTGCTGTGCCACCTTATATATCAGTGGTGGGTGGGCAGTGGCACAGTACACTCTCTGTGGACCTGACAGCAGTCACTGGCACCCAGACAACTGCAATTTAAAAAATATATATATATTTTTTTACTTTGCAAGCTGCTGTGCCACCTTATATATCAGTGGTGGGTGGGCAGTGGCACAGTACACTCTCTGTGGACCTGACAGCAGTCACTGACACCCAGGCAACTGCAATTTAAAAAAATATATATATATTTTTTACTTTGCAAGCTGCTGTGCCACCTTATATATCAGTGGTGGGTGGGTGGGCAGTGGCACAGTACACTCTCTGTGGACCTGACAGCAGTCACTGGCACCCAGGCAACTGCAATTTAAAAAAATATATATATTTTTTTTACTTTGCAAGCTGCTGTGCCACCTTATATATCAGTGGTGGGTGGGCAGTGGCACAGTACACTCTCTGTGGACCTGACAGCAGTCACTGGCACCCAGGCAACTGCAATTTAAAAAAATATATATTTTTTTTTTACTTTGCAAGCTGCTGTGCCACCTTATATATCAGTGGTGGGTGGGCACACAGTGGCACTGCAGTGGGCACAGTACACTCTGTGGACCTGACAGTCACTGGCAGCCCAGGCAACTGCAATAATAAAAAATATTTTTTTTTTCAATTTATTGCAACAAGATGCTGTGCCAACGTATATATATCAGTGGTGGGCAGTGCACTGCAGTGGGTACAGTGCACTCTGTGGACCTGACACAGCACTCACTGCAATTATGACAGAGAAAAAAAAAATATTTTTTAAAATGCCAGGTACTGTGCCTGTGCCACCCGAAATGAGTGTGGTGTGCACACAGTACAGTCTGTGGTAGGTCTGTGGCCTCTCACACACAGCGGGCAGGCAACTGCAGTGTACAATAGATATATATATATATATATATATATATAAAGAAAAAAATCTATTACCTTACCAGCCCTTGAAAGGGCTTTTGGGGACACTATATATATATATATATGTATATATATAAAAATAAAAAAATCCTCAATTACCAGCCCTTAAAAGGGCTTTTGGGGACACTAGATAGATATAGATATATATATATATATGAAGAAACAACTCAATTACCAGCCCTTAAAAGGGCTTTTGGGGACGCTAGGTATATATATATATATATATATATAAAAAAAAAAAAAAAACCACAAATACCAGCCCTTAGAAGGGCTTTTTGGGGTGCTGATATTACAGCAGTAGTGGACCAAGAACACTGCAAGACCAGGAACACTGACTAACTGTCCCTAGCTTAACAGCAGCAGCAGCAGCAGCAGCTCTCTCCCTATTCTCACTACACACACTGCTTCAGAATGATCTAAGATGGATGCTGCCCTTGCTTATTTATAGGAGGTGGGAGGGTGTGGGAGGGAGGTACGCTGATTGGCTGGAAATGTGTCTGCTGACTGTAAAGTTCAGGGTCAAAGTTTGCCTCAATGATGTCTTATGGGGGGCGGACCGAACATCGCATATGTTCGCCGGCAGCGGCGAACGCGAACATGCTAAGTTCGCCGGGAACTGTTCGCCGGCGAACAGTTCTATACATCTCTACTATGCACATAAAATACAACCTAATTCCAAAAAAGTTGGGTCACCGTACAAATTGTGAGTAAAAAAGGAATGGACTAATTTAAAAATCTCATAAACGTATATTTTATTCACAATATAATATAGATAACATATCAAATGTTGAAAGTGAGACATTTTGAAATGTCATGCCAAATATTGGCTCATTTTGGATTTCATGAGCGCTACACATTCCAAAAAAGTTGGGACAGGTAGCAATAAGAGGCCGGAAAAGTTAAATGTACATGTAAGAAACAGCTGGAGGACCAATTTGCAACTTATTAGGTCAATTGGCAACATGATTGGGTATAAAAAGAGCCTCTCAGAGTGGCGGTGTCTCTCAGAAATCAAGATGGGCAGAGGATCACCAATTCTGCGGTGAAAAATAGTGGAGCAATATCAGAAAGGAGCTTCTCAGAAAAATTGCAAAGAGTTTGAAGTTATCATCATCTACAGTGCATAATATCATCCAAAGATTCAGAGAATCTGGAACAATATCTGTGTGTAAGGGTCAAGGCCGGAAAACCATACTGGATGGCGGTGATCTTCAGGCCCTTAGAGGGCACTGCATCACATACAGGAATGCTACTTTAATGAAAATCACAACATGGGCTTAGGAATACTTCCAGAAAACATTGTCGGTGAACACAATCCACCATGCCATTCGCCGTTGCCGGCTTAAACTCTATAGGCCAAAAAAGAAGCCATATCTAAACATGATCCAGAAGCGCAGGCGTTTTCTCTGGGCCAAGGGTCATTTAAAATGGACTGTGGCAAATTGGAAAACTGTTCTGTGGTCAGACAAATCAAAATTTCTTTTTGGAAAACTGGGACGCCATGTCATCCGGACTAAAGAGGACAAGGACAACCCAAGTTGTTATCAGCGCTCAGTTCAGAAGCCTGCATCTCTGATGGTATGGGGCTGCATGAGTGCATGTGACATGGGCAGCTTACACATCTGGAAAGGCACCATCAATGCTGAAAGGTATATCCAAGTTCTAGAACAACATATGCTCCCATCCAGACATCGTCTATTGCAGGGAAGACCTTGCATTTTCCAACATGACAATGCCAGACCACATACTGCATCAATTACAACATCATGGCTGCGTAGAAGAAGGATCCGGGTACTGAAATGGCCAGCCTGCAGTCCAGATCTTTCACCCACAGAAAACATTTGGCACATCATAAAGAGGAAGATGCGACAAAGAAGACCTAAGACAGCTGAACAACTAGAAGACTGTGTTAGACAAGAATGGGACAACATTCCTATTCCTAAATTTGAGCAACTTGTCTCCTCAGTCCCCAGACGTTTGCAGACTGTTATAAAAAGAAGAGGGGATGCCACACAGTGGTAAACATGGGCTTGTCCCAACTTTTTTGAGATGTGTTGATGCCATGAAATTTAAAATCAACTTTTTTTTCTCTTTAAAATTATACATTTTCTCATTTTAAACATTTGATATGTCATCCATGTTGAATTCTGAATAAAATATTGAAATTTGAAACTTCCACATCATTGCATTCTGTTTTTATTCACAATTTGTACAGTGTCCCAACTTTTTTTGGAATCTGGCTTGTAGAATATTAGCAAATAAAAATAGAGATGAACAAAAAGATTTGTGCCTCAGTTTGTATGGGTTACCCATTATACTCAGTTTGAGCTACTGAATCCTCTGAACACCATAACATACATTTCTAAACTTGCTGGCTCAAAAATATCAGTATTATTCGCTATGGGTATTTATATAACATTGACCATTTACGCAGTGCTCTATATATATATATTTATATATATTGTATTTTAACATTGGCCCCTGCCCTGAAGGAGCTTATAATGTAAGGTCGCAAAATCACATTCACACATACCATGTTTCCCCGAGAATAAGACCTACCCTGAAAATAAGACCCATCTCCATTTTCTATGATTGCTGCAATATAAGCCCAACCCCGAAAATAAGCCCTAGTTGAAATCCTTGTTAACGCATGTAGTCTGTGCTGTAAAAGTATTATATAATGTCCAGTCCTCCTCCTCCCGGCTGTATGTAACATAATAATACCTTATTTACAGCGCCGCTGGGCGCTCGTGTGACCCGCCGAAGCTCTCCTCCCGGCTGATGTCAATGGCCCCTCCCCCTGCAGTGCTCGGAGCAGGGCTGACATCAGCGGGGATCTTCCTCGGCAGTGCTAGGAGCAGGGATTAAGAGCTCCGGCGGGTCATGCGAGCGCCCAGCAACGTTGCAAATAAGGTATTTTCTATAAAATTACATAAATACATACACTGGACATTATATAAACCATTTAAAGAGCGGATTAAATGATTTTACAAAGACTTTACCTAGAGTTTATTTTGGAGATTACAGGGATATTGACTCCTGAGCTGACCGGGAGGGAGAGAGGGAGAGAAGACAGGACAAATAAGACATCCCCCGAAGCCCTAATGCATTTTTGTATCTACAATTAATATAGGACCCAGGCTTATTTTTGGGGAAACACGGTACATATACTAGGGCCAAATTAACCTACCAACATGTCCTTGGAGTGTGGGAGGAGACTCGAAAATTCACCTGTCTGAAAAAATACATTTTTTTTTTAGCGTCTAAACTAAAAAGAGGAAATCTAGTGCAAAACCACTTTACATTGCCTATAAAGTGACCTATAAACTGGCCATAAAATATAATTTCCCTGAGAAAAAAGGTTTATAATGATTATGTTACGAACATTCATACCCGGTTTCTATAGTAAAATGGGGAAGAGTTTAACCACTATCAGGCCATTATCACTGTCTAAGTCTTCCTGTCCCAGTGACAACTTCTTCTTTAAAGTTCTTGTCCTGGTGTCACAGGGACAAGGAGTAATGTGAAATCTCTCCAACAGAGTCACAGCCAGCAATAACAAACTTGATAAAAGTATTTACTCTTCCCAAGTCTATCCAACACAAATAATGAAAACTTTGGCTGGAGTTCCACTTTCATGTCGAAATCCAACAATTTCTTTCTCAGTTTTTCAAATCCCCCTTCAATTAAAAAAATAAAAAATATTGACAAGTTCTACTTTCCCTCTCTATGCTCGAGCCGTGTTCCCAACTTCCAGTCCTGTAACTGGGTCCATTTCAAGGTAAAACAGCACACACGTCATTCTACCCTATTCATCTCAGCCCAGACTGTCATTCTACCCATCCCCAAGGGGGCACGTCATCATGCAGGCTAGACTCATAGTACTCTGGATGTAATGATGTGTAAGCACTGCTCAGTCCTGGAATAATGCATGGCCCCCCTGCCGCTGCTGCCGGAGGAAGAAGAGCAAGCTGCTGTGACGTCACTAGGCTGGGTAAAAGACTGCTGGAAAATGGAATGTGTAGGGTTTTTTAAGTGGTTAGCAACACTGGGGTTGTTCGTTTGAATCCCAACTATGAGACTAGCTGCCTGGACTTTGCATGTTCTCCCTGTGCCTGGGTTTCCTCCGGGTACTCGGGTTTTCTCCCACACTCCAAAGACATGCTGGTAGGTTAGTTGGTTCCTGTCTAAATGGGCCTTAGTATGTGTATGTATGATTGTAAGTTAGGGACTTTACGATTGAAAGCTCCTTGAGGGCAGGGACTGATGCGAATGTACAATGAAGGCCCCTTTCACACGATCGGGCCGGTCGAGTCCGCCTGTCCGTTTTTCAGACGGACGCGATCAAGCCAGCCATTGACCTGTATGGGGAGGTGGATGTCAGTGGAGATGTGTCGGCTGACACCTGCCTGGCATCAGATCTGACAAGATCTGCTGAAAACAGACGTATGGCGATACATTTGCTATCTGTTCAGTGGGTTGGATCGGATGAAACCGCTATGGAGGAGAGCGGAACTCTGACAGATCTGTCTGTGCACAGGGACTAGAGACGGACCTGTCATCCGCCTGCCCAGCGGAGATCAATGGAGCGATCCCCTCTGAGCAAGCGGAGTCCGTCCAAACGGATCCGCCCTGTATGAAAGGGGCCATATGTGTAAAGTGCTGCATAAATTGACAGTGCTATAGAAGTACCTGTAATAAATAAAAAACACCTAGTGGAGGCAGGTGGCGGAAGGGTCAAAATGCCCAGAGATCTGATTTAATATATACACATGAGTTTAAAGTGACACAGTTTCCTGCCCCCCCCCCCCCCCCATACTTTTAAAACATGTTTTTATGCACTTGTAGAAATTAAGGACATGTAACTGATCTCCAAAACCAGTAGAAGAGTGCAGATAAAAAATGAAAAATAATCTGTCTATTAAATATTTTATTTTTTTCTTGAGGGTCCATGGGAATGAGGTTTCGGGCAGAGACTGTGGAGACGAAGCCTCTCGCTGGATCACAAACTTCTTGAAGAGTGTTCAGACGTACCGAGTAGTACAGTTTGAGGACAGGATGAAGCACCGGAATCCAAAGAAGGAATATCCCACCTACACTGAAAATGACCAGGTGAGCCGTTATAATCGCTCCATCCTTCTATGGACCAGCAAATTCTAACTCCCAATACTTGGAAAAAAGAAATGACTGTTGCTGGGTCAGTGATAAATACCAATATGATCCAATCCCACTTCGCGTCATGTGCCTTGAGACCGCACAGGTCGTTGATGCCTAGATACAGGGCCAGTGCTCGACTATTTTGTGCCCTAGGCAAGACCAGCTACTTGCACCCTCCCAAAAAAAAATTAAACAAATAAAGGCTCCAAATGCAGCCCGTACAGGAATGCTTTCTCCCCTCCTTCCCATCATTAGCTCCGTGTGCAAACTGACTGGGGATCTGGGAAGAAGTGATGTTGCGTGCGGCACCTCCTTGGCTGAATACCCCTTCTTCAAGGATTGGCTGAAGTTTGCAGGAGAAGGCTTCCCCCTGCAACCCTGCAGCAGTATGTGGAACGTGTGGGGAACAGAGCAGCCATCAGAAATTTTGGGGTCTCTCACACAACTTTAGGCCTGGGCACCCCAGGCCTGACCCCCTTTCATGACTTACATTAAGGTCCCCAAAGCGCCCCCCCCCCCCCAAAATCAGAGTCCCCAGAGTTCACCCCTACAACAGAGACCCCATTTTTATTAGAATCCCCAAAGTCTTCCCTTACATTAGTATTCCAAAGTCCTCCCCTTACATCAGGGTCCCCATAGCCCCCACTTACATCAGGGCCTCCAAAGTCCCGCTGGTAGTGTCTTCACCCAGGGCAGTAGTGCGCCCTAGGCGGCTGCCTAGTTTGCCTAGTGGCAGCATCGGCCCTGCCTAGATACCCAGGTCAAATGTAGCACAGTTTTCATACATTTGTAAAGACATTTAAAGCAGGACCAATGTTTTCAGCCTCATAGTTGTTTTTTCAAAATATGCAAGTATGCATTGCATATTTACACATTATTGCCCACTTACCTTGTAAAGCACCAGCGATCCATCTCTAGTGCATCCATCTTCTCCCCGTCGTCTTCTGGGTTCAGTACTCTTGATTGGCTGGTTTGGGATGACGCAACTCATGCATGCACTTGGGAGGTAATCCACCCTGACACCCAGCACTTCAGGCATCTATAATACTCGACTGTCTGTGGACTAATTGTACAAGACTGTTAGCAAGGAGGGGGAAAGATTTTCTGGAATGAGAGACTTACTACAAAAATCTCTTCTACCAAAAATATTTGTTTTTTGCAAGCAGTTTTTTTACATTGCAAGTAGAGTTCCACTTAAGGACTTTTATTTGGTGCACTGTTTTAGTAAAAAAAAAAAAAAAAATCTTCTGTTTTATTGTAAACTGAAGAATGTGCAAAAATATAAAACAAAATATACTTTTTATTCATAAAAAATTTTTTTTTTTTACTTTTAATTTTCCAGGATGCAGCTGTGTCTAACAATTATACCAATAAAGTTGTTAAGTGGAACTAAAGCAAAAAAAAAAAAAAAAACCAAAAAAAAAAATTGCTGAACAGTGGATTTAATTTTTTATTTTTTAAGGCACAAGGGACAAAAATCTCTTCACTGGGAAAGGCTACCCAGCATAGTCCCAAAGCATCTGGTGCAAACAAGTCCTAATGCCTTGTACACACAATCAGATAATCGTACAAAAAAAAAAATCCCTTTTGAATTGATCGCACGATAATCTGATCGTTAGTACACAGCTTTTTCAACAGCCGATCACCACATTTCGTCCAACAAAATCCGAAGGGACAAACACAAAAACTTTTATAGTATGATAGCCTAGCAAACGACAATCGTTAAATCAGTACAGTGCGTTCGCTAAAAATGGATAGACAAAGACCATGCATCATCAGAAACACGAAAATAGCCTAGAAAAAGCCTGGCTGCCACTGTTTTTGTTTTTTCTCTATCCGATACTTTTCCAGAATCGCACAGAAAAAAAATCATACGTTTAGTATGCATTGTTGAATTCGATACTAGTATCATGCAATGAACGAGAAGTCGTCCGATTACCTGATTGTGTGTATGAGGCATTACAGTTGATTTTCTTTAGAAAGCAACCACAGCCTAAGTAGGAAAGGCCTGTCCTGTGCTGTAAAAAAGAACCCTTGTTTTCAATGGGGAAGCAGTAATCTCTCTGCAGAGGCCTGACACCCCCGTGTTGACTCAGAGCTTGAACTATACAATCAGCAGGAAGCATGATATTTGCCAGTTACAGATCTATAGGTCTGACCCAGCAAGGGGTGCATCAGACCTCTGTAGAGAGAGCACTGCTCCTCCACAGAGAACAAAGGCCTTTCCTACAGCATGCTGGCAGGGGACAGGAGTTTGTACTAAGGTTGTGGTTGCATTCTATAGAAAATAAACTTTAGGTCCTCATGCTCACTGGGTGTTTAGCCCCTGGTGCATGGGGGTCTGGTGCCCTGTCTAGCACCTCTTCTGGCAGCCTTTCAAACTGCATGAGCGTCTGACTGAGCTGCTGTGGCTGGACAGGGCTGGATGGTGCACCTAAAAACAAAAAACACAAAAAAGGGCGCACCGACCTAGCGCATTATCCTCAATATTGGCTTTATTGTTAAAACATAAAGATGGCTACTTACAAACACAGGTGAAAATCAATCATATCGGACTCAAGAACTTGAGTATCAGGAGTAGTCCATACGAATGTCCATTGTCCTACTAGGATGATGGCTGTCGCATTTGGAGGCATACCATCCTCAGAGCCACTGTGTCATGAGCTGGATGGTGCACCTAGGGGTACAAATGTGCCCAAGGACGAAAGGGAGGAATGCAGACGTCTTGTATGTTCTGGGTGTTTTTCCCTGGGTGTATACTGCCCTAAATATTTGTACAGTTAGGTGCTACATCCAGCTTTGTACTCTCCACCCGGAGCTAAATGCCAAAGCCCCATGCACTGGGGTTAAACACCCAGTGTGCATGTGGCCCAGGAATTTATACACCTTTTTGTTTTGAATCAAATGCTATAAAGTTTCTATCCAATCATGAATATCCTTACTGAAGACTGTCACAACACTAAGGAGATTCAGGCACAAAATGTTGGTAAATAAGTTTTCTTTCCATCTGAAGTTTTCATCCTACCCACCCATAGAAAGTATGTGTTACAAATGATAAAACAAAAAAAGGCCAGAACTGGGCGGTAGATCCTAAAAGCAATCATTATACCGGTCTTGAACAATAAAATGGGATTAGTGATTTACAATTCAAAAGGGTACACAACTGCAGCTTCAGGAAGTACACTACAACTGACCCTTTATGGGGCTGTGTGTACTTTTCCAAGGCATTACACAGAATTTAGCTTAAGGTGAACTGGGTGAATGGCTAAGAGTTAACCAGGTCAAGCTAATAATACAAAAAACAAAAACAGAGTTTTCTACCCTCCCTGAATGTTACAAGTCTTCCAGTTATATGGCCTGGTATCCTCAAGGGCCTCAGACATGAGCAAAGAAGACCAGTGGTTTACTTGGAGGAATGCAATTTAACCTTCCCAAATCTTTACCCTGGGTCTCTAAGCCCCACTATGACTGAATGTAATAAAGATCTCTCTCTCTCTCTATGTATATATATATATATATATATATATATATATATATATATATATATATATATATATATAAAATAAGTCGCGCTAAATGATATAGAACAAATCAATGTCCAAAGAACATAAAGTCCCAATGTGTAAACGTGAATGTATTGAAGAGTGATGAAAATCTTGATCAGCGCTCTAGCAATCCAGAGTCTCTTAGGTAATGTGCTTACCGAATAGGCAATCAATAATTGCAGAGATTCACATGCAGGGCTGACTTGATTGTGAAAAATCTTATGTTGGACACTCAAAATTTGGTGTCATAAATCATAGAAAAAAAAGAAAAAAACTCCATAGCATAATACCGTAACAATAAGTGTTAAATGAAAAACACCTTAAAAAATTACACCACATGAAGGTGTGAGTATCCGTCACCAGTTGTGAAACTGCTTACCAGAAAAATATAGTATAAGGACATAAATGACAATCCCAGTGTTGGAAAATCAAAGAAGGAAGGAGAACCACCACTGATTTAATAGCCTCTTACCAGATTTAAGAATAAAAACGGCAGAAATAGGAAGGATCCTAAACACACCAGGAACGCCAACAATGAAACTCTGAGCCCCTTACCAGACCAAGGTAGTATATCGCTCAAGATAAGATCTGGCCAAATCCGCTCCTCCAGCAAACAGCACCAATAGCAGGCAGTCTCAGGTACCAGAGTCAGGTTAGAGGATATTCCCAGCAGGTCAGACAGGCCAATCCCAAATAAAAGGAAAATGCCAATAGTGTAAAATCGTAACAACTAGTTTAATGGTTTAAAAGAAATACACTTACATTCCAAAAGAAAAAACGAAGCATGTAAAGCCGCCGGCCGGACGGCAAGGCACATCCGCTCACTCAGAACGCTTCCAGGGATGACGTCAGCATGCCGTGACCAAACGACGTTTCGTCCTAGAAGACATTTTCAAGTGTGCGGACGGCGTGCTGACGCCATCTCTTATGCATCGCTCAACCGGATATCCGGTACTGAGCGAAGCTGATTCCGCCATATTGCAAGAGGGAATAATAGAATCCAATGGACTCGATAACAATAACACAATGGGGGATAGTACTAGTGTGGTTAACAAAGCCTAAACCATACATTAAATACGGAATGTATATATAGTAATTCGGGCCATAGCATTCTGGGTCTAGTTTCCAAGCAGTCATTGTAAATTTGTTAATTCAGTAGTAACCGCATATGTTTCTACTAAATAAAGTAAACCAATCAGCCTACTAGAATTCCCAATTCTGGTCGCTGTCTCTAAAATTCTTTACCAGCCAAATGGATCATGTTGCCGGTGTGGCCTGTCAGAAAAGATTTTTGATTTTTTTTTTTACATTATTGCAGGGACATATTAAGCCCAGCCTGATCTATTTAAGTTTGGCACATTTTGACCGAATTTCAAGTTCTGGACCTTTCTAGCATCTTCAGGAATGCATAAGTTGAAGTGTGGTCTCAAACTGGGACTTTTGGGTAGAGCAGTGTTTCCTGAACTCATATCAGTCCTGACAAATGTTTGTGTTTTGTAGATAACCAAATGGGAAAATAATTTGCATTGCTTAGACACTGATTACTCTTATCTGAGCTTACCTGCAAAACATACAGTGTTAGTGGGAAAGAAAGGCCTGGAAACCTTGGGGTAGAAGGAGCGCATGCCTGCTAGGTTCCAGCAGTAGGATTTGTCACCTGGAACTCAGCCCTTACTGTTCTGTAGCTCTTAAGATGTATAAGCAGTCAGAATTTGCTGCAATAACCCAGCTAAATGGTCAACATTATTGTCAGTATTTTAATGCTGGTAATGTCCTACTGTCCACCAGGTGGCATACCCTGACCTCAGCCCCCTCCTGCTTCTCTCTGATGCCTCAGTAGAAGACCTAAACTCGAAACTGGAACAAAAAGTGTCCACCCGAAACTTTCGCCCAAACATCGTGGTCTCTGGATGTGAAGCCTTTGCGGAGGTAAAGTACATAACTAAGTCAAATCTTGATGGAGGAAGCATTGCCATCCTTGGTGACTGATGGAGGAAGCACAATCCATCCTAAATGATAAATGGGTATCATTTCTCATCCTTAGTAACTGATGAAGGAAGCACTAAACCTCCTTAATGGCTAATGGTGGGATCGCCAACCATTATTTTAGGACCAATGGGGAAGCACTACTCATCCTTTCGTGACTTATGAGCTAGGTGCAACCCATCTATAGTGACAGATGGATGGAGTACGACCCATCCTTAGTTGTTGGTGAGCTGAATACTACCCATCCTTCGTAACTAATTGGGGAAGCCCTACTCACCCTTAGGGACAGATGGGGGAATTACTAATCATCCTTTGTTACTGATGGGGGAAGCACCACCCTTCCTTAGTAACTGATGGAGGAAGTAGTACTTAATGACTGATGGGGGAAGCACTACCCATTTTTAGTGAATGATGGGGGAGCACTACCTATCTTTAGTTAATGAGGTAGGTGCTACCCATCCTTAGTGACTGATGAGGCAGGCACTACCCATCCTTATTGACTACTGAGGGAAGCAGCACCCATATTTAGTGACTGATGAGGTAGGTGCTACCCATGCTAAGTAATGGATGAAGTATGCGCTACCCATACTTAGTGACTGCTGGGGGAAGCGCTACTCATTCTTAATGATTCATGGAGAAGTGCTACTCATCCTTAATGACTGATGGGAAAGCACTATCTATTCTAAGTGACTGATGGAGGATGTATTCTCCATCTTTAGTGAATGATCAGGTATATGCTATCCATGCACAATGACTGATATGTTAGGTGCCATGTTGGAACAGTGTTGCTGTGAGGACTTTCTCTGTGCCAAGTACAAGATCAACCCTCTCCAACATTAGTAATAGATATAAGGTTTTAGCCCAGTTCACACTGATGCGACAATCGCTCTGACTTTGGAGCACTTGTCGCATCAGAAGTTGGACCCATTTTGTGCAATCAAACCATTCTAATGGGTGCGATCGGAGTTGGTCCGACTTAGTAAAAGGTTCCTTCTCTACTTTTGGCCTGACTTTGGTTTGACTTGCATTGACTTCTGTTAAAGAAGTCACATGCAAGTCGTGCCGAAGTCGGGGTGGGCTCCAACTTTAAAGTCACACAACTTTGAAGTCGTGGGCAGTGTGAACCCGGGCTAAAGGGAAAAACGCCTCCTACCATTTCTGGCCGTGGCCATTTTGGGTAAAGGCAGTTAATTCATGTATTTATTTCCTGGAATCCAACTGCCCTTAGCTCAGGCATGCAGCCAGGAGGGTTTGCTTTGCTGAGAAAACCCCTCCTCCTCCCTTCTTGAAGACTCTTAGGATGTATGACATCATTTGGCTAGGCGTGGAAACCAGGAAGTAACTGAAGAAATGTAAGAAAAAAGTTGAAAACAAGTAAATATGATCTACTTTCCTATCTATTTACTAATGCTAGCGGCATAATGATTAAATATAGTCAATGTTGATTGAGAGTATGAAGTTCCACCTTAAAGTGATCCATCATAAAGATCTGTATTTAAAATGCGTAACAAAATTGAAAAATTCTTCACTTTGCTGTCTTGGGGTGGATTTGCTGTATTCTATTGCCACCTAATGGTAAAATAGAAGAATTGTGTTTGCAAAAAAAAAAAAAAAGAAACTCCTAGAGAAATAGTAAAGAGCCAATGAGTTTACATTTTTTTTTAAAACAGACATGTAGGTATTGAAAATGTGTTTTTATGTATCCTGTAAATGTAATATATTTTCATTTTAATTGTTTGGACAATAAATACTCTTCTATTTATGTCTATATAAAGGTATTATCGTTATTATACAGGATTTATATAGCGCCAACAGTTTGTGCAGCGCTGTACAACATCTTTTTATTTTCTAACTATAGGACTCCTGGAAGGAGATTCAGATTGGTGAACACGTGACATTGAAACAAGTCATGCCTTGTCCACGGTCAGTATATGTACAGACTGTGTGTATGTATTCTCTTCTAATATAAAGATGAACTAAAGTCTAATCTAAAACTGTTCTATACTTTCTAATGCCTGTTTGAATTTTGAACTATACTCTGTTAATTGTTGTCTCAGTTTGAAAACACCACGGAAAAGTGAAAGGAAATGTCTTCAAAGGGAGGGGAACTCCCTACTAAGACATTTGTCACCAAATCCGGTATCCCCAATGGAAGACAAGCCCCCCCACCTTTGGTTCTGGAGGCAACTGAAAATGTTGTCATGATGTCCCATCATTTTCTGCCTGGTGACAACAGCCACCGGGACAAATAGAGTGTGAATAACCTCAGAGAAAAATCAGACCGCAAGAAAACCAAAAACCGGACAAGGGCTTTAATACTTCCACATTCTTTACAAAAGTGTAAAAAAAAAAATAAAGAAAAAGTCTTGGCTATAGATATGCCTAAACCATACATCTCTTCATTACTTATATTCAGCTCAGGGAAGTCATTAGTCAGGTTGAAAAAAAAACAAAAAAAAAACACACAAGTCCACCTAGTTCAACCAGCCAAGAAATAAATCAATAAACCTCCATTCACAGATTTCCAAACCAAAAGTTGATCCAGAGGAAGGCATTAAACCCTTTTATAGTATTGTTCTATTTGCTCTAAAAGGGGGGAAAAAAAGTCCTTCCTGATTCCCTAAGGTAAATGAATATTCTCTGGATCAACAGTTTTAAGGTTATTACTTATAAAAGTTAATATCAGGTTCTATTCTGTGCATTTAGAAACTTGTAGGCAGGTACCTACATTATAGGCAGGTACCTACATTATGTTATTTTTGGTACTCTTTAGTTTCTGGCTTGAACATGCAGGGATTAAATTGTTTGGTGACATGTCTTCCCCTGTATTTATGGTCGCTTCCCTTTTTGAAGGCTATATATACAAAGGAAGCTGACCTCGTGGTGCAGTCCGGTGTGGGGGCAGTACGGTGGTGAGGACTTGTGTATTATGGAAACCATTTTTCTGGCAGTGTCCCCCTTTAATGTGACCCAATTGCAGGCAACTATGTGGATGGACTTTTTTTTTTTTTTTTTAATATTTTTTATTGGTTTTAGCAAGGATAACAAACAAGGAAATAAACCATTACCATCACGGTATAGTACATGGCATTAGCGGTATTCAGGCAACAGGTATAGCAACAGCATAAACAGAGATATCAAATATAACAAAATAACAAGGATAACAAAGATAGCACTGTATTACTTAGTTGACCAGAAATCCCAGAAGTTATTAAATTTCTTTAGCCTCATTGTGTTAATTGCCAAAGACTTCTCGAACTGATCGTTCATGCGTAATAATGCTACTACTTCTGACATATTCGGTGTGGCCGTAGTTCTCCACTTCCGTAAAATGAGTGTTCTTGTGGCTAGTAAAACATGTGTGGTCCACGGCCTATATGGATGGACTTTCTGTGTAGGGACTTTCCTACCTAAAAGGTATGGGCAGCACCACTAGAGGGAACAGCACAGCCAAATCATTGCACAGCCAATTGTAATGTAGTGTACAACTTTCTTTTTTTTTAATTTTTTTTTATCATTTTTAGTCCCAGACAATAGAGGCAACATATACAGGCGCATCTCGTAAAATTAGAATATCATCAAAAAGTTAATTTCAGTAATTAAATTAAAAAAGTGAAACTCCAAATTTAATTTAGATGTGAGTGATATATTTCAAGCATTTTTCTCTTTTTTAAGTTTGATGATTATGGCTTACAGCTGGTGAAAACCCAAAATTCAGTAGTTTAGAAAATTTGAATACTCCATAAGACCAATAAAAAAAGGCTTTTTAATATAGAAATGTTGGCTTACTAAGAAAGTATGTCTATGCACAGTATAGTATGCACTCAATACTTGGACAGGACTGTTTTTGCATGAACTACTGAATGAATGCGATATGGCATGGAGGTGATCAGCCTGTTGCACTGCTGAGGTGTTATTGAAGGTTTCTATGATAGTGGCTTTAAGCTTGTCTGCATTGTTGGGTCTGGTGTCTATCATCTTCCTCTTAACAATACCTCACAGATTCTCAATGGAGTTTAGGTCAGACGAGTTTGCTGCAGTGCAGTGATACCATGATCATTAAACCAGGTATTGGTAATTTTGGCAGTGTGGACAGGTGCCAAGTCCTGCTGGAAAATAAAATCAGCATTTCCATAAAGCTGGTCAGCAGAGGGAAGCATGAAATGCTCTAGAATTTCCTGGTAGAGGGTTGGGCTGACTTTGGACTTGATAAAACACAGTGGACCAACACCAGCAGGTGACCTGGCTCCCCAAATCGATACACTGGACCATTGAGGTCCAGTGTAGCGGTAATACTTCCAGTTTCGCAACGTTGGGCCCAGTGGAATGCAGGTGGAACGCACGCCAAAACAGTGAGTGTGGACGGCACTGATTACATTTTCAACCATTGTATTGGGTCCTGTTTGGAGGCACACACAAATGTGAGTTTTTTACTTTTTTTTTTTGTGACAAGGTAGTTTTAATAAAATGTATTGCATGAACACTGTGTGTGTGTGTGTGTGTGTATATATATATATATATATATATATATATATATATATATATACAGCTGCAAGAAAAAGTATGTGAACCCTTTGGAATGATATGGATTTCTGCACAAATTGGTCATAAAATGTGATCTGATCATCATCTAAGTCACAACAATAGACAATCACAGTCTGCTTAAACTAATAACACACAAAGAATGAAATGTTGCCATGTTTTTATTGAACACACCATGTAAACATTCACAGTGCAGGTGGAAAAAGTATGTGAACCCTTGGATTTAATAACTGGTTGAACCTCCTTTGGCAGCAATAACTTCAACCAAACGTTTCCTGTAGTTGCAGATCAGACGTGCACAATGGTCAGGAGTAATTCTTGACTGTTTCAGTTCAGGCAAAATTCTTGGGATGTCTGGTGTGAATCGAGTTCTTGAGGTCATGCCACAGCATCCCAATCGGGTTGAGGTCAGGACTCTGACTGAGCCACTTCAGAAGGCGTATTTTCTTCTGTTTAAGCCATTCTGTTGTTGATTTATTTCTATGCTTTGGGTCATTGTCCTGTTGCAACACCCATCTTCTGTTGAGCTTCAGCTGGTAGACAGATGGCCTTAAGTTCTCCTGCAAAATGTCTTGATAAACTTGGGAATTCATTTTTCCTTCGACGATAGCAATCTGTCCAGGCCCTGACGCAGCAAAGCAGCCCCAAACCATGATGCCCCCACCACCATACTTCACAGTTGGGATGAGGTTTTGATGTTGGTGTACTGTGCCTCTTTTTCGCCACACATAGTGTTGTGTGTTTCTTCCAAACAACTCAACTTTGGTTTCATCTGTCCACAGAATATTTTGCCAGTACTGCTGTGGAACACCCAGGTGCTCTTGTGCAAACTGTAAACGTGCAGCAATGTTTTGTTTGGACAGCAGTGGCTTCCTCTGTGGTATCCTCCCATGAAATCCATTCTTGTTTAGTGTTTTATGTATTGTAGATTCGCTAACAGGGATGTTAGCATTTGCCAGTGACTTGTGTAAGTCTTTAGCTGACACTCTAGGATTCTTCTTCACCTCATTGAGCAGTCTGCGCTGTGCTCTTGCAGTCATCTTTACAGGATGGCCACTCCTAGGGACAGTAGCAGCAGTGCTGAACTTTCTCCATTTATAGACAATTTGTCTGATGAACAGCAAGGCTTTGGGAAATACTTTTATAACCCTTTCCAGCTTTATGCAAGTCAACAATTCTTAATTGTAGGTCTTCTGAGAGCTCTTTTGTGCGAGGCATCATTCACATCAGGCAAACCCAGAACTGGTGTGTGTTTTTTATAGGGCAGGGCAGCTGTAATCAAAACCTCCAATATCATCTCATTGATTGGACTCCAGTTGGCTGACATCTCACTCCAATTAGCTCTTGGAGATGTCATTAGTCCAGGGGTTCACATACTTTTTCCACCTGCACTGTGAATGTTTACATGGTGTGTTAAATAAAAACATGGCAACATTATATATATATATATATATATATATATATATATATATATATATATATATATATATATATACCTTGGTGAGGCCTGTTCTAAATGGAACCTCTCCTGTTAAACCGCTGTATGGTCTTGGCCACCATGCTGCAGCTCGGTTTCAGGGTCTTGGCAATCTTCTTATAGCCTAGGCAAACTTTATATAGAGCAACAATTATTTTTGTTCAGATCCTCGGAGAGTTCTTTGCCATGAGGTGCAATGTTGAACTTCCAGTAACCAGTATGAGAGAGTGAGAGCGATAACACCAAATTTAACACAACTTCTCCCCATTCACACCTGAGACATTGTCACACTAACGAGCCACATGACACCAGGGAGGGAAAATGGCTAATTGGGCACAATGTAGACATCTTCTTTTAGGGGTGTACTCACTTTTGTTGCCAGCGGTTTAGACATTAATGGCTGTGTGTTGAGTTATTTTGAGGGGACAGAAAATTTACACCGTTATACATGCTGTACACTCACTACTTTACATTGTAGCACAGTGTCATTTCTTCAGTGTTGTCACATGAAAAGATATAATAAAATATTTACAAAAATGTGAGGGGTGTACTCACTTTTATGAGATACTGTGTGTATATGTGTGTATGTATATGTGTATATATACTGTGTGTGTGTGTATATATATATATATATATATATGTGTATATATATATATATATATATATATATATATATATATATATATATATATATATATATATATACTGAGTTAGCAAGAACTACCTCCCAGGGAAGTCTATTCCACATTTTCACGGTTCTTACTGTGCAGGAGGCATTCTATACATTAAAATGATGTTAAACCCAATACCAAAAATGTAATATACTGTAGCTTACCAATCATTAGATGCATCCATTTTTTTTTTCTGGCCTTTTTCCCCTTTGTTTTCACCTGATGATTTGGCCAGTGCCATAACTCCAGTATTAGAGTGCCCCGCACTCTGGATGAAGAAACAGAGGGGCACCTTTGGACAGTACCATTCAATCTGGGGGGAGGGGAGTGTTAGATGGACTAGCATATTAAATACACTAACAAATTAAAGCTCCAGATAATACTTTATAATTAATTACAGTAACTGTTTTTTGTTCCCTTTTGGGATAAAGGTTTTACAAAAAGAAATAAAAGCTAACCATTGTAAGCACCCCTGTCAGTGGTTAATTGTTTGTGTCATCCGTGTAACTGATACATCTGGAAAAGAGCTTGTTCTTTTGAAAAACAACAGGTTTACTGGCTGGATCATCAGATGAAAATGAAGGAAAGATATAATAAATGTTTGTTTTTGGGTTTGATCCTGCTTTAGGGTTAAACCTTTTCCTCCAGACAAAACCGTGCCTCCTCATTATTTGTAATGGCCTTAAAGTGAACAACATGGCACCAAGTTTACTATGTGGACACAGTCACACCTTCTATCATATTTCCCCTAATTTTCTCCTTTGAAGGGAGAAAACATTCAATTCAGTTACATTTTTCCTCATTGCAGAGTTCCTCTATGCCCTGTACTTGCCCTTCTCTTAAAAGTTTCCTATGTAAACACACCCCCAATGTCATTTGTGCCCTAGAATGTTTTTTGGCTTTCCTGAAGTTTCACTGAGGTTATACTATGTAGCCGGGTTAGATGTAAATCATGCTTAGTGCATTTCATGTTGACATTATTCAAATAATTTTTTTCCTGACGTCCATGTGTTATGCCTGTTTTTATAGATGTATTCTGACCACGGTGGATCCTGACACCGGAATAATTAATATGAAGGAGCCCCTGGAGACACTGCGCAGGTCTGTCAAGGGATATTATTGAACTTTTTGACATGCACTGAAAGAAAAAAGGCTGAGCTTGCTCTGTTGGGGTGTATTAGTGCGCTCATGTTAATGTGCTATACTCCAAAATGCACCGTAAAAAGAGAATGCACTATTTTTGGAACACAGTGCACCAAAAGGCATGGTAATGCATGAAAGTGCTTGTAAAGGGAAAAATATTTTTTCTTAAAAATAACAAACTGAGTATACTTCTTTGCAGTAGGTTCAGCCCCAATCCTGTTTCGCGTTCATCCTGCTGGTGCTCCTGGCTCCCCCCCTTTGCTGAATGCCCCTATAGTAAGCTGCTTGTTGCCTTGACACACACGGTGTCCAGTTCCCTCCCTACTGGCTGTGACTTATAGCAGCAGGAGCCAATGCTGCTTTTGCTGCTTCCTCTGAGCCAGTGAAACTTAAAAGAGGGAAGTGATGCTGCTCCTGGGCACAGCGCTGGATCGTCATTGGGCTCAGGTAAGTATAAGGGGGGGGGGGGGTGCATCTTGCACACAGAAGTTTGTTTACTCAAATGCATATAATTACCCTTTAATGTGCATTGTGTTGCTCTGTAAAGCAGGTATGTTGGGCTAGTTTTAGGAATGAATGGCACCATAAGCTGTATAAGAAAGAGAGAGATATTTGATATAGAGCTGTGCAGTCGAACTGTCAATCTTTAGAAATCATTACATAGTAAAGCGTAATATTTTATAATATTGCTATGAATCTATCATTGAGCATGACTTTATTGTACTTAAGCAATATTATTAATTATTATCCAATTTACACATTGTTTAGTGCTCCTTTTATTTGTTCTATTTTTGGGCTCCAGCATCATGCCTCGCATTGTTGCCTACTGTTAGTAAAGGGTGCATGTGCAACAGTAGCGTTGCATAGATTCGAATGAAAGATATCTCCAGCACTCCCTAAATTTGCTATAGTGCATCGACTTCACTTCCTTTTGTTAGTAATCTGGTGATCCAGGAACCCCTCCTTGTGATTCAATACAGCAATTCTAAAATACTCCCATTGCAATTTCCTTGCTGCCAACTAAGATGTTCCTTACAGTCCCCAAGCAGATTCAAGCCCACTTTTTAATCTGACTGGTGATACATGAACCACATACTTGCCAACTGTCCCTTTTTTCCAGGGACAGTCCCTGCAAATAGGAGCCTGTCCCAGGTAATTTATATTGTCCCTGGAAGCGCCTGTTAATCGGGCTGCTCATAAATGTTACGCAGAAGTAGCGCAGCTGAATGGGAGAATTATTCCAACTCTTCTACTGTGGCCTTAAATTTGAAATTCCCTTTTTTAATCTCCTGCAATTCTCTCTATATTGAGTAGACTCTATAATCTGATAAGTAGGCGAGATAAATTATGCAGAGTGGGCGGAGCTTCAGGGAAGTGGGTGTGGTAATTGATAGCTGTGCTGCAAAGTGTCCCTGGAAATTTTTTTTAAATGTTGGCAACTATGGAACCAGAGAGAGCACAATGTAAAGCATGCTCACCCACAACCTGCAGATTCCATTACAATGACTTTTGTTTCTCTACAGTTACCGGCTGTGTGATACCGAGGATAAGAAGCTCTACAAGTCCTCTCCACTCTTTGGACAGTTTGTGAGAATTCAGAAGAAGGGGGTGATTAAAGTTGGAGATCCTGTATATGAGATATCCTACTAAATGCTGTTGCTGGTAAAAACCAACCACCAAATCATAACTGGACCTGCGTAGGACTGGCCGTACTTGGAGAGATCTATCACAGAGTGTGGGTGGCAATGAGAGATCTGTACCATGCTCTCTCCCATGTCTACATTATCAGGATTTGCAATGGATTTAATCCCCAGCTTTGTGAACACCCAGTTGTGTTGAGTATCAAAAGACTGAGGGACCCCACGCTGCTGATGTCATTGAAGTAAAAGAAAATGTATTGCAGGTCCAAAAAACTGTCAAAACATCCCACATTGAAGCTGTTCTGTTCTAACACATTTCACCCATATGGCTTACTCATATATACTCTGATTAAGCAAGTATGGGTGAAACATGTTAATCGGTGTGTGGCCCATCATTCTTTTGATACTTGGGGGATTGAGCGAGGATGTGCTCATGGGCAAGTACCTAAACCAGTGTTTCTCAACTCCTCAGGACCCACTAACAGGCCAGGTTTGCTAGATAACTAAATACATCACAGGTGATATCATTTGCTGCTCAGTAATTGCAGTACTCTTGTCTGCATCTCCACAAGGTAATACTTAATATCTGGCCAGTTAGTGAGTGCTGAGGACCACTGACCTAGATCTTTTTTGGGACTGCGTAGAAGAATGTGGACACTTTGGGGTTGATTTTCTAAAACTGGAAAGTGCAAAATCTGCTGCAGCTGTGCATGGTAGCCAATCAGCTTCTAACTTCAGCTTGTTCAATTAAGATTTGACAATAAAACCTGGAAGCTGATTGGTTGCACCAGATTTTGCGCTCTCCAGTTTTAATAAATCCACCCCTTTGAGCGGTGTTCTCTTCTACATTCTACTCAGTTGTGCTGTATGTGTTAAAAGGGACAATTTCTTCTTACATGCCCCTTTCAACACCCATATAGGTTTCCTGGCATTTATCCCATTTAAACTCCAGTGCACACAATGGAATGAAGCTGTTTTTTCTCAGCACTGGTGCTGTGCTTACATGGGCGCCTTCATATAGTGGATTCTGCTTGCTCAGTGGACAATCGCTCCGCTGATCCCCACTGAGCAGGCGGATGACAGGTCCATGTCCACTCTCCTCTATGGGGAAATCGGATGGAAACAGACCGCCTGTCCATTTCCATCCGATTTAATGGACGGATGGAAAATAAGACCACCAGACGTCTGTTTTTTTGTGGACAGGAACAGATCAGATGACAGCGGTTGTCAGTGGACATGTGTCCGCTGACATTCGCCACTCCATAGGGGGGACTGTAGTGTCTGATCAGGTCCGCCTGATTGTACAGCCCGTGTAAAAGGGCGCATACTGTTTCTTTGAGCTGTTTGGGCGCACTTTACATAGGGTGCGGCGATCTACATACTACAGACTGCACCTTATTACTGCACTGGAAATGCACAGTGAAAAATTCAGTTTTCAGGGAAAACTACAAATGTTCCGTAAAAGGAATTATCACTAAGCCTCCCTTCTAAATATTGCTATGCAGTAATGCACAGCAGTATTTTTAGTTTTGCTGTGCCATTCATTCAGAGTATAAAAAATTAGTACTGGAGTTTCACTTAAATCAGACAGGTGAAATTCTGATCTGATGCAATTGGAAATTGGCTCTGATAAAATAATGAACAGATGAGGTGGATAATTTAGTGGCATGCATCTACGATGTTTCAAAACTTGAAATCGTAATACGTATGCTTAATTAGCTTTTGGAGATAAAGTGTTTTCATTCATTTTAAAAAGGAAATAAAAAAGACCAGGAATATGTGTGATCAGCACTTGCAATGCAAAATCGTGTCCCATTAAATTGGTTTGCATCCTAAACTTTCGGTTTTGGTTTTCCCCCCCGGAATTTAAATTTCAGTGCACCACTAGTAATAGTAAAAGGGAGTTTTCAGTTATTTGCTTACAAACAGAAGTAAAGCAGCTAATATTTGCTGGCAATTTAAACAGCATTATTTTCTCCTAGTACAATAAATGTCAGTTTTGCTGTAGTAGGTTGGATAAAACACACCTACCAGTGTTCTCTGTCTCCCTTCCCTGCTCCTCTGTGCTTACCCCTCCAAGGATCTAGACTTGCATGCTTGGTAGCTACCAGTTTACAGGGTGCTCTGCCTTCCTCTATATTACCTGAGATTGACAACTGATACCATTTCTGCCATAAGCGAGAACTTCAGAATGGTTTCCAACATGTGATTCAATAAACTTCCATGTACTAAAGATATTTTTGTGCTTTGATATTTAATTGCCATAGTAAATATTAAGATTTATGTAAAAGGTCTATGTATAATTCAAATACTTTACTTTTGTTATTTTTTATTTTTTTCCTTAGGGAAAGTAGAATTTAATTTTATTCAGCATACATACATTTTTCCAAGCTTTCTTTTATTTTTGATACTGTATTAAATATAGAGATTTGTTGAAAGCAGGCGAGAGATGGGAGAGAGATCTTGGCCCCTTTGTGGAAGACCAGTGGGAGGAGGTGCTACAGACAATACCTCAATGTTCCCATAATGTGGCACAAAGGCTCATGCTATGTTATTTACTGTTGAGGGCACACTATACCCTGGTTAGGCTGCATACAATGGGCATCCTAGATACGCCCTCCTGTAGTAAATGCTCCAGGGACCATGGTGACATCTGATCTGGTGGTCACACACCTATTGGGCAGGAGTAATGCAAATGATAAACATGGTATTTCAGATCTCTACCCACATGGAAGAAAAATATATTTAAAATATATTTTTTTTAAAAATTAATTTTTCCCCCAAATATATTGGAAATATATTTGAAATGCTACAATTTTGGCCATATTCAATATATTTCTAAAAATTGTTACCTAAATATATTGGAAATATATTTTTCTTCTATATGGGTATACCATTTGACCCGAAGCCCTGTCTTTTGGGTATTTTAGACGATTTCCATCTCTCTGTCCATATTGGAGAAGCTGTGGCCAGGAGGGCTCTTTTCCAAAGCTAGAAAGGTCCTACTTAGATACTGGAAGTCTACTGACTTGCAATCTCACAAAGAATGGGTGCAATATATGGGTGAAACTCTTAGACTTGAAAAATATATATCTCAGCACAGGGGATGCCCAAATTTGAAAATCTTTGGGGCCCCTGGTTGGATATCCCAGGCTTGAGTCCATTAAAATTGGTAATGGATAGGTTACTCATTGGTTGAGCTGTGCCCCCTTGATAGGATAACTTACTTACTATGTATTGGTAATAATAGCGTAATGTGGTTATCCATTCTGCTGTTGTTTACTCAACTGTACTGTCTTTTGCAAAAATAGTGAGCTAAGATTTTACCACTGCTTATACTATACACTGTATTTTCTGCTGTATTGGGAAGTGCGTGAAACTTGGGGGGCTGTCTTGGAAGTGCTGTGCAAGTTTGTTACCTTGTATGTATACTTTTCTTTTCAATAAAACCATATCTGTTTAAAAAAAAAAAAAAACTGAGAGATGTGTAGAATTGCAACTAGAGGAGGCTTTTCATCAGCTCGGTGCAAATACGCAGTCCCCGTGCTTTTCAACTCTTTAGATAAATATGCTAATTTAATAAGAGTTGAGAATCTTCACTTGATACATTGTGAGAACAATCACTTCAATTATCAGGTCATATCATAAGCAAATTTCTGTTTATCTATTTTTTCTGCACATGGTTGGGAAATAAAAGTATACAGGAATTTGCTTTGATTATTATATGATTGAATATCTGAAGTGGATATTTACACTTTTTTTTTTTTAATGAAAATCCTCAACTCCTTTAGGTAAATCAGTCTCTGCATATTTGTTGCACGGGGGGGGGAGACTATTTTTTTTTTTTTTTTTTTTTTCCCCCACCCAAGCTGGACTTGCACTTTAGGTTGATCTCTTTTACATCTATATGTTAAATAGATTTGAACCATTGTCAGTGACAATGTTACATACCAAGCTGGAGCCATTATAGGCCAAAGGTGACTTATCAATGGTTACCTAAATTGTCAATCACTGAATTACAGAACATGACCTCCAGAAATTCACTTCAATTATCTTCACTTCTAGTAAACTTCTAAAACGTTTGCATATACAAATCTGTATAGGTTATTAATGACTCTTTCATATAAATTGTATTTAAGGTTTACAGGTCCTTAATAGCAGCTTCAGTGTTTACAAAATTATGTGTTTTAAGCCTCCAAGTGTGTACGCAGCCCAGGAATAATTTTATTACCCAGCTTAGCTCTGGAATGTGTTATGTTAGGCTAATCCACTAATATTTTTCCTACTAGAATTTTCCACAATAATTTAAATGACAATAAAACATATGCAGGGTGAAAAAAAGTTGTGAAAATAACAAGCTGACAGCAATTAGTGCATGTTCCGGGCTCGGGTAAACAGCGACAGACATAATTCCTCAATTGGTTTAACTTTTATTGTCCTGACGAGTAATCAGAGCGGGTTTTCTGTTGGGTCTAGCGTTTTGTTTTATACAACTGTGTACAATAAGGTGAAGGGAAACATCTATCACCAACCAGCTAACGCTTTTTACTCCTGGAGCAATAGCTGCAATTTAATAACAAAGCAGCCTATGTTTAATGTAATGGGCAGTTTTCTATCTCGTATACAGTAAATAATTAAAGGGGGAAAAATACACACACACACATATATATATATATATATATATATATATATATATATATATATATATTTATATATATATATATATAATTTTTTGTATATCTTAAAATATATATATATTTTTTCAGTTAGTGTTTACATACCAGAGCAATAATAATTACATTGCAATACAATAGAGGATTCAAACTGGGGAAGGGTGGGTAGGGAAGAGGGAAGAAAACAGTAGAGTAAAAGAGAGAAAAGGATATGCAACAGATTACAAAAGGCCAACGGTAAAACTTTTGTATCCCAGTTGAACCATGACAGTGGCACAATGGGATCTTCAGGGGGTTCTCCAGCGAAGTCTACTTTATATGGGTGGAATAGGTACTCCTTAATTAATGGCCTACCAGGACCTTAAAAAAGTCTGAATCACTGCATGCCACCTAGTAGGTCCAAGTTTGGCAGGTTTCTGCATGGTCATTTCATTTCTGTTAGTGAAAACAAGGGTCTCCAAGGTCATAATGTCATTTAACCACTTAAGCCCCGGAAGATTTTACCCCCATTCCGACCAGGGGGTATTTTGCGATTCGGCACTGCGTGATTTTAACGGACAATTGCGCGGTCGTGCGACGCTGTACCTAAACGAATTTGGCGTCCTTTTTTTCCCACAAACAGAGCTTTCTTTTGGTGGTATTTGATCACCTGTGCGATTTTTTGATCACGCGCTATAAACAAAAAAAGAGCGTCAATTTTGCAAAAATAACAATATTTTTCACATTTTTTTATATGAAATTCCCCCCAAAAAAAATGTAAAAATCAAAATTTTTTAACATTTTCAGCCAATTTGTTTTATGCTACCTATGTTTGGTAAAAAAAATCGCAAAAAGCGTATTTTGATTGGTTTGCGCAAAAGTTATCGCGTTTACTAACAAAGGGAAAGATTTTTGTCATTTTTGTTGTTTTTTTTTTTAACGCGTAATGGCGGCGATCTGCGATTTTTTTTGCGGTACTGCGACATTGCGGCGGACAGATCGGACCCTTGACTGACATTTTTGACACTTTTGGGGTTACCAGTGACATTTCTACAGTAATCAGTGCTATATATATGCACTGTTACTGTAAAAATACACTGGTAGTGAAGGGGTTAACTTTATTTGGGAGGGAGGGGCTGTGTGTGTCCCTAGGGGCGTGCTTTCTACTGTGATTGGCTGTGGCTTCAGCTGTAAGGACACTGATCAACGGATCTACATAGTAGATCCATGTGATCAGTGTCTTTGCAGCGAGGAGAATGACAGGCAGCTTGTTTACACAAGCTGCCTGACATTCTCCCTCTCCCCCGCCGATCGCCGAGTGGCCGGCGGACATCGGGTCCGCTGGTCACACGCGCGGGGGGGTCCGTGACCACGCGGGAGCGGGAGCGCGCCTCCGGGGGCGCGCGCTCGCTCCCTAGACCCTCACAAGCAAGCAACGTAGCCCTACGTTAGTTTGCCTGTGAGGGGCTGACCGCCGACGTAGATAGTCGTGCGGCGGTCGGCAAGTGGTTAAGATTTGTGCCCATTTCACAATGTAAGGGATATATATTTATATATACACACTATATTACCAAAAGTATTGGGACACCTGCCTTTACACGCACATGAACTTTAATGCCATCCCAGTCTTAGTCCTTAGGGTTCAATATTGAGTTGGCCCACCCTTTGCAGCTATAACAGCTTCAAGCCTTCTGGGAAGGCTGTCCACAAGAGGAAGTAGAAATGAAAAACATTCACAATGGGTTTAAAAGTATATTTCTCCTTTTGTAGCCAAAATAGAATAACGCCTACTGTCATGCCTCCAAGCATAAGGAAATAATTAATGCTATTGGAACTTGTAATATCAATATGGTCCACAGGATGCCACTGTGACATAGACTGTTGTACAGTACTTTATGGTACTTCCTGTACTCTATTGCTGGATATTAGTTCCACCCCTCTCTGAGAGAATCTCCATTTTAAGATTTACCTCAGGAAGGAGCAGACAGCATCTGAGGTTGCTGTGGGAAGATTCCTGAACCCCCCTTTGAAGCATCACTGGTATGCTCAGAACTGTCAGTTATATACTCAATGCATATACTGTTTATGTTTGTATACTGATTATATGCCTTTATATGTTTATTCACAGTTTCACCTCTATTTACAATCCTATTTGCATATCCATTCTGACTTGTAACCTGTTCATGTGACCACTATTCTTTCACTGGAATAAAGCCTTGTTACAAAAGGACTGGTTATTGCAGGATTAAAGGTTTAGCTGTATGTTGAGCTGCACACGCCTGGGGCATACGTGTAGTGAGAACAGAACACCTACTTTAGATATGTTACATGTCCCAATTCACTTACTGTAACTTAAAAAAAAAAAAAAAAAATTCAACTTACCTTTTAAAGTTGGTCTATTCTGAACCCTCCAAAAAGGAAAATCCTATATAGTTCTCTTTGGCTATAATGGGGTTGGACGACTGTGTTTAGTGTGATTAACCCTGTCTGTACTGTGCAGGTGGATCTTCATTATCAATTATAGTCTGATTTTAATGCTATTTATCCTAACAGAGTGCTAAAGGTGTAGAGGCTGGGTTTATTGCATTGTATGTTCATAAGGACAAACTTAGGACAGATTCACTCTAGCATTGTTCAAAACATTTTGCATTAAGCCATGACACCTTTCCTGAGAAACCTCCAATAGGTAAGAAATATTTAAATTATTTAAACATGCTGTGTGAATCGGAACAGATAACCAACATATAGTGGGGGTTTCTCAAATTTGACTGCAAAAGTGGAAATGAGATGTAAGTGATCATCCTTGAGCCTAAATTTGTCATAGTCCTAATGATCAGAGGAGACTGAGGAAATAAGTCCTCCAGCCTGCAGCAGATTGATGACATACTCTCAGACTAGGCAAAGGCACTAGACTGGAGCTTAAGGATGACTTTTTAATGATAAAAGGTAGAACTTTTTTGTAAAAATTATACTGTTGTATCTTTTGATGTTTAATGAAAGTATTCACGCATATATTTAACCACTTGCCGACCGCCGCACGACTATTTACTGCGGCGGTCAGCCCCTCACAGGCAGAGCGACGTAGTAGTACGTCGCTAGCCTGTGAGGGTCTAGGGAGCGAGCGCGCACCCACAGAGGCGCGCTCCCGCTCCCGAGTGGTCACGGACCCCCCCCGCGTGTGTGACCGGTGGACCCGATGTCCGCCGGTCACTCGGCGATCGTCGGTGCAGAGGGAGAAAGGCAGGCGGCTCATGTAAACAAGCCGCCTGTCATTCTCCCCTGTGTATGAATGGTGATCATATGGTTCTACTATGTAGGACCGTTGATCACTGTTCATACATCTCAAGCCACAGCCAATCACAGCTAGAATCACGCCCCTAGGGACACACATAACCCCTCCCTCTCAAAAAAAGTTAACCCCTTCACTGCCAGTGTAATTTTACAGTAACAGTGCATATGTATAGCACTGATTACTGTAGAAATGTCACTGGTAACCCCAAAAGTGTCAAAAATGTCAGTCAAGGGTCCGATCTGTCCGCCGCAATGTCGCAGTACCGCAAAAAAAAACGCAGATCGCCGCCATTGCGCGTTAAAAAAAAACAACAAAAATGACAAAAATCTTTCCCTTTGTTAGTAAACGCGATAACTTTTTTTTTTTACCAAACATATGTAGCATAAAATAAATTGGCTGGAAATGTTAAAAAATTTTGATTTTTACATTTTTTTGGGGGGGAATTTCATATTAAAAAATGTGCAAAATTTACGCTCTTTTTTTGTTTATAGCGCATGATCAAAAAATCGCACAGGTGATCAAATACCACCAAAAGAAAGCTCTGTTTGTGGGAAAAAAAGAATGTCAAATTTGTTTGGGTACAGCGTCGCACGACCGCGCAATTGTCCATTAAAGTAACGCAGTGCCGAATCCCAAAATAAGCCCTGGTCAGGAAGGGGGTAAAATCTTCCGGGGCTTAAGTGGTTAAAGTTACTGAGGCGTCCTCATTAAGAACATGATCAGTTTATGATCTATGATCTTTATAAAAGAGTAAATCTTACATTCACTAAATATTTCCCTAGACAATTACTGGACACATTTTAAAATAATATCCCCCAGCTGATACAGTGAATTAGTGCTTTTTATAATTAAAAATGTGATAATTGACTATGAACATTGATACACCTGATTTGTAAAATGCTAAAAAAATAAACAGTCCCCTAGGGATAGCCAGTATGCCGGGCGATCCCTAGCCCTCAAATGCCCTTCAGCATTGGGGTCCAGTGGATGCAATTGAATTCAGAGATGTATATGCGATTATCCCTAGACTCTTCTTTTTTTTTTTTTTTACGTTGATATGGGTAATTCAGAATGGGATTTTTCAACAATATCAGTTTCTACCACTAGATGGTGCTGTTCATTTGCAAGGTCAATGCCCCAGTCTAAGTTTTATTTAATGTGCAAATGTGTTAAACCTGTTTTCGGAAAAGTTTTATTTTTCCAGTGGTACATTGCTGCTCTCTTGCCAAAAACTGTTTATTTTACTTTCAGGCATTAACAGATTAGTGTTCACAAGTAAGATAACGCACACAATTTATGGCAGTATGTTTTCAAATACACAGTACATTAGTGACTTGCTCAGTCCCTTGAAAAATATTTAGATTATGGCCTGATGTGGGATTTTATATTTATTGCCCACAGGAATTAATTTAGGTGTTAAAGACAAATAAAGACTGGAACCATGCAGAAATCACTCTTACTTTTTTTTTAGTTTGCACTGCTATTGCTAAACAAGAGAATATTAGCCTACGATTTTCTTTCTACTCTTCCACTCTGTAGCGGAAAACATGGAGAACCCTGAGACTGCCTATAATCTGCATAGAATTATTCAATTTATTGCACCCTGCATGTATTTAAAACTGAACACTGGGCACAAAAATGTTCATGTAAATATCATGTATGTTGCAATAGCCGCAAAGTATATAAATTCACTTTATATGCACTGAATACCAATGCAAACCCAAATGTTACCTTGAAAAAGTTGTAATGGCATTATCGCCATAAGTTTGCGCAGCAATAGTGCTGTGTGCACCCCAAAGCTCAAACATGCGTGTGTGTGCATATATACACTAGATTACCAAAAGTATTGGGACAACTATAATGGGCCTTTTGGCTAAGATCAAGTGTAGTATCTGTTCTTATCAGTTGGTATGGACCCTGATGGTTAGTATCGGCATGGGGCTGAAAGGTATGGGGGCGCTCTGGGCGTAACTGGAGGACCGGGAAGTAAGCCATGTCAGAGAAAGCCGGATGGGTCCATTGCCTTCTGATTTGAATGGGTCCGCCCCTACCATTTTGAAGGGAGCGAGAAAACTGGATTGGTTCCGTGGCCAGTTAGTACTGCTTTTGGATGTGATTGGTAAGGAACGGCGGATGGCGGTGGGAGAGCCTTTCCTCCTGGGTTGAATCTGGCCTTGCAAAAGGCTTGTCCCCAGTTGAAGGTAGGTTCACCCTAAGCTGTCTAAAGTTCTGATGCCTCCTGGTAGGATAGGGCTACACTGGGTCTGGCCTTTGGGCCGGGATAGAAAAAGCCCGTGGTGTACGTGCCCCTGGGGTGGCAGCCCAGGGGTGCCTTAATTCTCACTGGTGAGGGGCAGCCCACCTGAGTTTTTCGGCACCTTGGTCACTGCACCTACACACTTTTTCAGCACCTGCCTCTTGGGCTAGGCCTTTTGGCTTCGACCAGAGGAATTTTTATTCTGGCCGGAAGGCCTGCCTTTGTATTTTACACATTGGCACTAATTCACCTCTTCACTTCCCCTTCCCCACCTTTTTGTTTGTGTGTGTTTTTCTTTGTGGTTTGTCACTTCACTTTCACCTTTTCTTCCTGCACGATGAGTACGGTGTGGGTCTCCGGGCCTACCTTGAAAGTCTTGGGAGGGGGTGGACATGGCCTTCTGGCTTAGTTCGCCCTCTCTCATGGGGTCTCCCTTCGGGGGAGCCCCACCCAGTACTTGGGGTGGGCTGTTTCGGCAGTCCCTCTAGAGAACGGGGTTTGCCAGGTCTCGGCCAGGTAAACCATAGGAAGTACCTCAGTCCCTGTCAGGAGTCTTGCGCCCCAGGGGATCAAGGTATAGGTCCAACCTCTTCGGAGGTCAGACCATTCGCACACCCTGTGCAGTTTTTGTGTTTCCTCACGTTTGCGTGTGTGCATTTTTTATGCACCGGGTGTTAAGTCTTTTTGAGTGTGATTCACACGCTACGGGCTTTAAAAAAAAAAAAAATGGCATCCCAGTCTTAGTCTGTAGGGTTCAATATTGAGTTGGCCCACCCTTTGCAGCTATAACAGCTTCAACTCTTCTGGGAAAGATGTTCACATGGTTTAGGAGTGTGTCTATGGGAACGTTTGACCATTCTTCCAGAAGCGCATTTGTGAGGTCAGGCACTGAGGTGGACGAGAAGGCCTGGCTCACAGTCTGAGCTCAAATTCATCCCAAAGGTGTTCTGTTGGGTTGAGGTCAGGACTCTGTGCAGGCCAGTGAAGTTCCTCCATACCAAATTCGCTCATCCATGTCTTTATGGACCTTGCTTTGTGCACTGGTGTGCAGTCATGTTGGAACAGGAAGGGGTCATCCCCAAACTGTTCCCACAAAGTTGGGAGCATGAAATTGTCCAAAATGTCTTGATATGCTAATGCCTTAAAAGTTCCCTTCACTGAAACTAAGGGGCCAAGCCAAACCCCTGAAAAACAACCCCACACCATAATCCCCCCTCCACCAAATGATTTGGATCAGTGTACAAAGCAAGGTCCATAAAGACATGGAGGAGCGAGTTTGGGGTGGAGGAACTTTACTGGCCTGCACAGAGTCTTGACCTCAACCTGATAGAACACCTTTGGGATAAATTGGAGCAGAGACTGCGAGCTAGGCCTTCTCGTCCAACAGCAGTACCTGACCTCACAAATGCGCTACTGGAAGAATGGTCAAACATTCCCATAGACACACTCCTAAACCTTGTGGACAGCCTTCCCAGAAGAGTTGAAGCTGTTATAGCTGCAAAGGGTGGGCCGACTCAATATTGAAACCTACAGACTAAAACTGGTATGCCATTATAGTTCATGTGCGTGTAAAGCAGCCCTCAAAAATTCCACTCGCCTACTAGCATTTTGCGAGTGGAATTTTGAGGATGGCGAGCTGTGCATGCCGCCGCCGCCGCCATTAACAGCAGCCGGCGATTACTTTTACTTTCTTTTTTAGAAAAGGATGGGCTCTTGGAGCAGAGCACTGCGTCCTGAGCCCACCCATTGTGTGACAATAGCGAATGAGTATTCGCTATTGTCACAGGGATCCTCCTCCTGATCCTCCTACTGGCCAATCAGGAGGCAGGTGTTTCCTGATTGGCCAAAAGGCGAACGATTGTAACTGGCCGAGGAGGAGGAGGAGGACTCGGGAGACACGGAGGACGCACAGGATTGATGAGAAGCCGCCTGCTGCAGGTAAGTGCACGCTGTGATCGCTCTGCAATTAAGGAGACATGCTGTGGGCGCTCTGCAATTAAGGAGACATGCTGTGGGCACTGTGCAATGAAAGGGGTCATGCTGTGGGCACTGTGCAATGAAAGGGGACATGCTGTGGGCGCTCTGCAATGAAAGGGGACATGCTGTGGGCACTGTGCCATGAAAGGGGTCATGCTGTGGGCACTGTGCAATGAAAGGGGACATGCTGTGGGCGCTCTGCAATGAAAGGGGACATGCTGTGGGCACTGTGCAATGAAAGGGGACATGCTGTGGGCGCTCTGCAATGAAAGGGGTCATGCTGTGGGCACTCTGCAATGTAAGGGGACATGCTGTGGGCGCTCTGCAATTTAAGGGGTCATGCTGTGAGCGCTCTGCAATTTAAGGGGTCATGCTGTGAGCGCTCTGCAATTTAAGGGGACATGCTGTGAGCGCTCTGCAATTTAAGGGGACATGCTGCGATCGCTCTGCAATGAAAGGGGACATGCTGTGATCACTCTGTAATTTAAGGGGACATGCTGTGATCGCTCTGCAATTTAAGGGGACATGCTGTGGGCGCTCTGCAATTTAAGGGGACATGCTGTGATCGCTCTGAAATGAAAGGGGACATGCTGTGGGCGCTCTGCAATTTAAGGGGACATGCTGCGATCGCTCTGCAATGAAAGGGGACATGCTGCGATCGCTCTGCAATGAAAGGGGACATGCTGTAATCGCTCTGCAATTTAAGGGGACATGCTGCGATCGCTCTGCAATGAAAGGGGACATGCTGTGATCGCTCTGCAATTTAAGGGGACATGCTGTGATCGCTCTGCAATTTAAGGGGACATGCTGTGGGCGCTCTGCAATTTAAGGGGACATGCTGTGATCGCTCTGCAATGAAAGGGGACATGCTGTGGGCGCTCTGCAATGAAAGGGGACATGCTGTGGGCGCTCTGCAATGAAAGGGGACATGCTGTGGGCGCTCTGCAATGAAAGGGGACATGCTGTGGGCGCTCTGCAATGAAAGGGGACATGCTGTGATGATCGCTCTGCAATGAAAGGGGACATGCTGTGGGTGCTCTGCAATGTAAGGGGACATGCTGTGGGCGCTCTGCAATGTAAGGGGACATGCTGTGAGCACTCTGCAATTTAAGGGGACATGCTGCGAGCGCTCTGCAATTTAAGGGGACATGCTGTGGGCGCTCTGCAATTTAAGGGGACATGCTGTGATCGCTCTGCAATGAAAGGGGACATGCTGTGGGCGCTCTGCAATGAAAGGGGACATGCTGTGGGCGCTCTGCAATGAAAGGGGACATGCTGTGGGCGCTCTGCAATTTAAGGGGACATGCTGTGGGCGCTCTGCAATGAAAGGGGACATGCTGTGGGCGCTCTGCAATGAAAGGGGACATGCTGTGGGCGCTCTGCAATGAAAGGGGACATGCTGTGATGATCGCTCTGCAATGAAAGGGGACATGCTGTGGGCGCTCTGCAATGTAAGGGGACATGCTGTGGGCGCTCTGCAATGTAAGGGGACATGCTGTGAGCACTCTGCAATTTAAGGGGACATGCTGCGTGCGCTCTGCAATTTAAGGGGACATGCTGTGATCGCTCTGCAATTTAAGGGGACATGCTGTGGGCGCTCTGCAATTTAAGGGGACATGCTGTGATCGCTCTGCAATGAAAGGGGACATGCTGTGGGCGCTCTGCAATGAAAGGGGACATGCTGTGGGCGCTCTGCAATTTAAGGGGACATGCTGTGGGCGTTCTGCAATGAAAGGGGACATGCTGTGGGCGCTCTGCAATGAAAGGGGACATGCTGTGATGATCGCTATGCAATGAAAGGGGACATGCTGTGGGCGCTCTGCAATGTAAGGGGACATGCTGTGGGCGCTCTGCAATGTAAGGGGACATGCTGTGAGCACTCTGCAATTTAAGGGGACATGCTGCGAGCGCTCTGCAATTTAAGGGGACATGCTGTGGGCGCTCTGCAATTTAAGGGGACATGCTGTGATCGCTCTGCAATGAAAGGGGACATGCTGTGGGCGCTCTGCAATTTAAGGGGACATGCTGTGATCGCTCTGCAATGAAAGGGGACATGCTGTGGGCGCTCTGCAATGAAAGGGGACATGCTGTGGGCGCTCTGCAATGAAAGGGGACATGCTGTGGGCGCTCTGCAAGTTAAGGGGACATGCTGTGGGCGCTCTGCAATGAAAGGGGACATGCTGTGGGCGCTCTGCAATGAAAGGGGACATGCTGTGATGATCGCTCTGCAATGTAAGGGGGACATGCTGTGGGCGCTCTGCAATGTAAGGGGACATGCTGTGAGCACTCTGCAATTTAAGGGGACATGCTGCGAGCGCTCTGCAATTTAAGGGGACATGCTGTGGGCGCTCTGCAATTTAAGGGGACATGCTGTGATCGCTCTGCAATGAAAGGGGACATGCTGTGGGCGCTCTGCAATTTAAGGGGACATGCTGTGATCGCTCTGCAATGAAAGGGGACATGCTGTGGGCGCTCTGCAATGAAAGGGGACATGCTGTGGGCGCTCTGCAATGAAAGGGGACATGCTGTGGGCGCTCTGCAAGTTAAGGGGACATGCTGTGGGCGCTCTGCAATGAAAGGGGACATGCTGTGGGCGCTCTGCAATGAAAGGGGACATGCTGTGGGCGCTCTGCAATGAAAGGGGACATGCTGTGATGATCGCTCTGCAATGAAAGGGGACATGCTGTGGGCGCTCTGCAATGTAAGGGGACATGCTGTGGGCGCTCTGCAATGTAAGGGGACATGCTGTGAGCACTCTGCAATTTAAGGGGACATGCTGCGTGCGCTCTGCAATTTAAGGGGACATGCTGTGGGCGCTCTGCAATTTAAGGGGACATGCTGTGGGCGCTCTGCAATGTAAGGGGACATGCTGTGGGCGCTCTGCAATGTAAGGGGACATGCTGTGGGCGCTCTGCAATTTAAGGGGACATGCTGTGGGCGCTCTGCAATGTAGAGGGCGTGTTTAGGGGCGGAGCAGGGTGGGGTTTGGGTGGGGCAACAAGTGGCGAGTAACTCTTAAGGCCTGGCTAGTAGCTCATGGCTTGAAATTTTGAGCCCTGGTGTAAAGGCAGACGTCCCAATACTTTTGGTAATATACAGTAGTGTATGTACACACACAGAGAACCCCTGTGAATAAATAATTTTTTACTTTTCTTTATTATTTGTTACAATTATTATTTTTTTTTTTTTACATTTGTTCACAATGCTTTTTGTGGAAAAGGGGGGAGGGTGTTTTTGTGAAATATCAGGGATCTAAATAGACCCGCAAAGTCTCACTTTTGAGACAGACAAGGGGACTGATTAAACACATTCTTCGGTTCCTTTCTACAGCCTCAGCTGCACAGAATGAATGAACAGGAAGATCTCTGCACAGCCTTTCTTTTCATTCATAAACTTAAGCATAGTAAACACAGAGGCAAGGAGGGAAGCTGGGGCGGGGGAGTCACATGGGGGTAGCTCTGGACACTAATGTTAATGTACAGAGGGTGCTTGTTATACTCACTGTGGAACCTAAGGGGTTAATCCTCTGCATTGTGTAAAAAGACTGTCTGATCCTGTTTTCTCTGATCCTCCCCTTCTTCCACTGTCCCCAGTCTATCTGCTGATAGTAGAGAGCCTTGGGAGCACTCTGCATATTCTCATTTTGGTGTGTATTGGTAGAGATTTTTTTTTTCTTGGAAGGGTGCATGTGATCGGCACAGGGGCCAATCAGCACTGTCCAGACAGAGGTTCAGGGGTCCTGCAGCCCCATAGAACAATCAGAAGAGAATAAAAACTCCTCCTACAAGCTTTAACCAGACACTCATAGAAGTCATAAGACTGCTATATACTGCTGATAGGAAAAGGTATTTAGCAGTTTATATTTACTAAAATAATTGTATTTCTATATTCTATGTTCTGTGTACTGTGGGAGACCAGATATAGTGAAAGCAGGCTCCTGGGTTTAGTAACACTTTAGGTCTGTTGGACTGTAGTCACCCTAAGCCTAATTAATAGTTCAGTTTTCTATGAGTTCCTCCTCTAGATATGTTTTGCTACTGCCTGCTGCTGGTAAATGTTCCCAGCAAAAGTGTGGGAGGCTGCAAAACCCATGAGTAAATATTTTTGGGGTTTGCACTTAGTTCTCAGGGTATGCTGTGTCTTACCCCCTCTCCCTGTGTTTATTGGCTTTAATAAACTCTGTTAAATTGTCCTAAAGTAACTGGTGCCCATCTGTTTAAAACTTCACTACAAGCCAAAGTCTCAACCGTAAACTGAAATGTCAACCCATCTGACCTCTGGGGGTCCCTAACCCTAAAAGGGGATGCTACAAGTGCCAAAGGTTGAGAGCCAAGGACTAAGACACTCCTAGAAGAAGAGAGGGCTATTATGTACAAAGGGGAGGAGGGGTGGGCTGGAAAAATTTCTCCTTCTGAAGAAGTCAAACTTTCTAGCAAGTCCAATAGGAAAACTGAATAAAAATAATTTATGGAAAGGAAAGATACTACAAGTAAGCATTTTTAGGGCTAGTTTACACTGGTGTCAGACTCTGAAAGGCGTCCTACAGGAGATCGGTTTTTGTAGGCTATTTGACAGGTAGTCAAGAGGGGTGATATCACTCCCTTCCTGTACACGGTTGGGGGGCAGTTGCAGTGTAGCCTCATTCACTTGAATGTGACAAGGGGTATTATTTTTGCTGTGGCTGTGAAGCGAAAAATTGTGTACACCATGTCTGCTCTAGTAAAGTATCAAAAAAACCTAAGATAATTGACTTTTCTGTTCATTTACTTGCAATTTTTTAAAATTTGTGACAGGGACCCCTTTAAGAGCTAACACCTTGGTAAAAAGGTGTCATAAATCCATCATAATTAGTTTAGCGATACCACTGAAGGAGTCTCTTGGTAATTTGGGTTCTCTTTTCTGTGCCTCCACTCTATGAACAACCTCAGCCCCTCGGACAAACCTGGTTGAATGAAAGAGACTGCAAGCACTTTAAAGAACACGTGTATAGATACCTTTAATTCAGTTGTGAATTAGTACCAGGAAAAAGACACAAGACTGTTTATTAAAAAAAAAAATCAATGTATTGGAATGGGTTAAAATAAATGGTGCAAGGAACACCTGTTTCTTTCACAGTACTGTTACATCCTATACATTGAAATAAATGGTGGTTTGAGCATAAATGAGCACACAGAGTGTAGGTTCAGACACAGTCCACTGGACAGTATAATCACTATGCCAAGGTAACTTAGTATAGAGTTCTGTACCAATCAACACATAAATCGGCAAAGTTAGCAAATAAACAATGCCTATAAGCATTAACTGCAATGTGAATCATAATACTATAACTAGCCTAAAGTGCACTCTGGGAGAATGGATAGGATATGCTGCAATGTCCTCTAAGAGGTAGCTCTTAGCATAACCAATAGGGGAAGTTCTTTGTGTGGCAGCTGTAAAGGGACAGTCTTTAGGCCTAACTCTGCAGCCGGCTAGCATTGGGGCCCAGTTGTACCGTTGGGGCACTTGAGAATAGTCCCAGTTGAGCCTGCAGGCAGCAATAAGGCTGCTAGATGGCTGTACGGTCAATTGCTAAAGGGCTTAGTCTCTCTCTCCAGAAGCAGCTAATAAATCCCCACAGCATAACAACAAAAAAAGGCAAGGCGCTGAGGAGCTGTGTGGGAGAGAGTGTTGGGCTGCTGACAGGTCGCTGCTGTCCCAAACTCAAAACCAGTGAGATCGGTAAAATGCAACAACAATGAGGGATGAAGCGCTGTACCTGAGCAGAATTAAAACGCCAGTTCTTCAAAGGTGAGACAATCACAGTTTCAGTTTATTAAACATGCCACACAAAGTATGAACCAACTGTGCAAACAAAACACTTGGCCAGCATAGAAAGTACCTGAGAGAATTTGACAGGAAATTTCAAGGACTTGTGAGGTGGACCAATTGGCTGAATTGGAAAGAGCAGATGCTGAAGCCGCATGTGTGCGGGGAGAGGTCTCACATCTCACATACTTGTGGAAGATCCTGTGCTGGAATAAAGCCCTGCTGATGCCAGATGCAGCCGCCCGGGGCACCCAGGTGGGAGGACCGCCAGTGTGCAAGGAGACTGCCGAATAGCCCATGATGGAGGCCGCACATGTCACCCAGAAATGACATTACGGGTCTGGCGGAACTGAAAGCAAGTGTTAGCAGTGTATAGGCAGCGAGGGGGGTGTCCTCGGCATGGCTGGGAAAATTAAAGAAAGCCAGCTGTAGGACAAACGACATGTTTCGCGGCCAGGCCCTTTCTTCAGGTCAGAAGCTGGCAAATGTGAAAGGGATAGAGGTTTAAATAGAGGGGGATGATGGAAATAGGAGGATGGGAGAGGGGGACGGACATCAATGTCACTCATGCTGGCCCCTCCCCCATGAAAGCTATCAAAATGAATAGTAACTAAATAAAGTGACTATTGCTAACAATATAATATATTGGTTGATAGGGAAACTCAAAAATTAGAAAAATAAAGGAATAATAAAAAAAATAATAACAAATAAATAAGTAAACAATAAAATAAGACAAAAAACAAATAATAAAAATAAAAACAAATAAGGAAATAAAAAAAATAAATACAAAATAATTATATGGAAAATGATATGAAAACAAGTATGAAAAATGATATAGATATGAAAAATATATTTTTAAAGATAGATAATAAAAAGGGGGGAGGTACTTTTCCTAAACAGGAACAATAACCAAAATGATAACTGAATGGATCAGTATTTCATGGCACTATGGGTCGCCAACTCCACAATTCAGACCTTGGGGAGACAAGTATTAAGCTTATATAGCCAAAAAGTCTATCTTTTACACAGCAAAGAAAACCTTTCACCAACCATCAGAGACCCTTTGGGTATGTATTCAATGGTTAGAACAGTTAAATCCCTGATGTTCTTGCAATGATGGGTGGAAAAATGGGTGGAACACTGTAAATCTTTCCCTTTCTATATGCGCCTACGGTGTTCTCCCACCCAAGTACGGAGATGCCGGATGGTGTGACCCACGTATAAGAGATTACAGGGACATTGCAGGACATAGATGACAAACTGAAAGGAGCAAGTGATACATTTGTTAATGGAATAATTATTCCCAGAACTGTCACTGAAGTAAGCCTGGCAATGAGAAATAAATTGACAAGTGAGGCAGCCCCTCTTCTTGCACTGAAAGATGCCCACTCGATTATCAAAATAGGTTCTAATGTCCATGCTTCTTTGCTGTTTGGGCCTTGTCAATTTTCTGGGAGCAGTCTGGTTCTTGAGGGTACGGGCTCTCCTAAAAACAACCTGGGGAGCTGATGGTAAAAAAAGGCCCAGCTTGGGGTCGGAGCGTAAAATCGGCCAATGTTTCTTTGATGGCTTTGAAATTGCTATTAAACTCTATGATGAACGTGACTTTGAGTATAGTAGGAGCCTATTTCTCGAGGACCCTGTTGCCAAGTACCGGGCATGTCTCTAAACATGAGGCAAAGGCCTCCTGGAGGAGCCCCGCAGGATACCCTTTCTCTCTGAACTTGTCAAACAGGGTCTCACTTTGGGTGATATAATCTTCTGTCTGGGCACAGTTCCTCCAGAGCCTGAGGAACTGTCCCTTGGGGATGTTGTTCTTCCAAATCGGGCGGTGACAACTCCCAAGATTAAAATAAGAATTACCACCAACCGGCTTGGAATTATTGCGGGTAATGATAGAGCCATTGTCATGTGTAAGCTCCAAATCTAAAAAGATCATGTGTGAATGTCAGAACCAGCTCGTTGGAATTACAGTGGGTGATGAAGGCCTGGAACACATCAGTGTCGCAATCCCAAATGATGAGCATGTCATCAATGTACCTCCTGTAAAATACAATGTTTCTCAAAAAGAGGTTGGTGTGCCAAATAGTCTTCCTCCCAGAAACGCATTGTTAAATTGGCATAACAAGGTGTGAAACTTGCCCCCATGGCTGTGCCTCTTGTTTGTAAGTAAAATTTGTCAAGAAATGAAAAATAATTGTGTTCAAGGCAAAATCTCGTCCCCTCTGATGTTGTCATTTTGTGTCGATACGCGTAAGGCGGACCGGATACTGGGACGTTTAGCACGCTGACGCCATGGCTTTTTCAAACTCTGCATATATGCTTTTGATGCTTTTGATTCATGTAAGTGCATAACCTTAATAAACTTTCGCCTTGTAAGTACATGCTACACTATCAGCCTGTTTTGTTACTCTGAGGTGGCAGTCCGCTACGGGAGAGGAGCATCTAGGCTGGTTCATCCCTGTGAAAGGAGGGTCAGAACATCTGGTAAGCAGTTTGATATTACCACTGGGTGTGGGTTTTTTCCTTTCACCATTCTACACAGTGAGTGTTGGAAGATCTGGACCCTGTCTTCCTCTGTGATCCTATAAGGACTCTGGGACTGTATTATTCAATATCCTAAAGAGTTACTAATTCTACATGTAAAAGACTGTCATATGTTTTTTATGGTTATTTATTTTTGGGCGCTGCTTTTTATTATCTTATGTTTTAAAATCTCGTCCCCGCCAACAAAAATTGGACTGTTGAGAATTAAACTGTGAATCCTTATTAATTTCTTAAGTAAGAATTCACAGTTTAATTCTCAACAGGCCCAATTTTTTTTGGAGGGACGAGACATTGATTCACAGTGTTCCCTGCCATTTTACCACCCATCATTGCAAGAACATCAGGGATTTAGTTGTTCTAGCCACTAAATACATACCCAAGGGGTCTCTGACGGATGGTGAAAGGTTTTCTTTGCTGTGTAAAAGAGAGACTTCTTGGATACATAAGTTTAATACTTTGTCTCCCCAGGGTCAGAATGAGGAGTTGGACACCCATAATGTCATGTAATACTGAGCAGTTATCATTTTGGTTATTGTTCCTGTTTAGGGAAAGTTCCTCTCCCTTACAATTGTTTCCAGTTCCGCCAGACCCGTAATGTCATTTCCGGGCGACGTGTGCGGCCTCTATCATGGGCTATTTGACAGTCTCCTTGCACACTGGCGGTCTGCCCACCTGGGTTCCCTGGGTGGCCGCTTCTGGCATCAACAGGATTTTATTCCAGCACATGTGAGATATGAGACCTCTCCCTGTGCACATGCAGCTTTGGCATCTCCCCTTTCCCATTCAGCCGATTGGTCACCACAAGAGGCCTTGGAATTTCCTGTCCCACATGTAGCGACCTTCCTCAGGTATTTTCTTTGCTGGCCCAGTGTTTTGTGTGCACAGGTGGTTCGTACTTTGCATGGCATGTTCAATAAACTGAAACTGTCATTGTCTCACCTTTGAAGAACTGGCATTTTAATTCTGCTCAGGTACAGCGCTTCATCCCTCATTGTTTTTAAAACCCCACAGCAGCAACTCATCAGTTCCAGTGATATTGCAGCTCATCATCCGGTCGCACATAGAAATTAGTCCAGTCTATGTTCTGCACCCAGGTGACTATGGTTGTTGGCATATCTGGACTCAGCGCTCCTGATCTCGCTCAAGCTGCCGTTATGCAGCAGTGATGGTGCACACTGGACTGGGATGTACACTCTCCGGGATCTCTCAAGGCAAGAGGAAGCTGTGTCCTATACACCCTGAGAAAATGCATCTCTTTCCTCTCCTCCTGCAAATCACCTTCTGGGAAATACCATTCCAAAGCCCTTGATTACAGTAGAGTCAATGTTCTGGACTTCAGTTCCCACAATGCAATGCTGACTGACTCAGTCTACTAAACTCTTCCTGCTCTGCAGCTCCCACCTCTCACTGATACAGCTGGTAACCAGTTCAGCAGCTACAGAGAGCAGCTGCAGACAGTGTTTCTCTCACTCTCCATTCTTAGTAAAGAATCTGGCTACACATAGATAAAACCTGATAGTAATCTGGTGAATTTACTTTATTTTTGGGGAATATGTTTTAAATATGTTCACATACAGACATCTTACTACCATTGACAGGAAGAAGAAATCTTTTGCTCACGAAGGCTGTAAGGAATTTGTGTGAAATATTCTGTAAATTAACATATATGGTTTACGGGGTTCTGAATGAAATGTGATCCATACATCAGTAATTGTTTATTGAGCTAGAGGATTTCCTAAGGAGCAATCTGTTCCTATCATGTTATCAGCATGAGCCTCATAAACAGATATCACGAAAAAGTCATGTAAGCACTCCGATGTTATTTTTATTATTATTATACAGGATTTATATAGCGCCAACAGTTTTTGCAGTGCTTAACAAAATATGAATGAATGTTATAAAGTCTGATGAAATCTCTGCCTGTATTGTCATTACAGGGAACATAATTAGTCACATTCATGACTCAGGGTCAGAAACGCATGCTGCGCATTTCTGAAACTAAAGTGGAATTTTCAGCAAAACTCCGGGCACATACTTTTATTTAACCGCTTGCTGACCGTATAGAATACATAAGGCGGCTCTCCTGTGCAAAATCACGTACCTGTACGTGACTTTGCACTTCTGGGTCTGGAGCAGGCATCCGCACTGCCAGTGACCAGCTCCCGCTGTGATTGAACACAGATGTCCGGCGGACTCGATGTCCGCCGGGACCCGCCGATCGTTCCCGAGAGAACCTGAACGGCGGTTTGCCAATGTAAACAAGGGAGATTGCCATTCTGTCAGTAAGAAAGGTAGCGATCCTGTGTTTCAGCTAAGCAGGAACACGGATCTCTCTGTCTTTCTACAGTACAAGAACCCCACACAGTTAGCAAGCACTCCCCAGGAACACATTTAACCCTTTGATCGCCCCTGATGTTAACCCCTTCCCTGCCAGTATCATAAGTACAGTGACAGTGCATATTTTTAGCCCTGATCACTGTATTGGTGTCACTGGTCCTCAAAAAAGTGTCAAAAGTGTCACTTAGCGGTTTATTTACTACAGCTAGAGAGGGAAAAATTAGTCACAATTCTGCAGAGAAACCAATCAGCTTCCAGATTTCATTGCTAAAGGTTAATTAAACAAGCTGAAGTTGCAAGCTGATTGGTTTCTCTGCAGAATTGTTACTAATTTTGCCCTCTCTAGCTTTAGTAAACAGTCCCGCTATAAGTTGCTGATCGTCAGGATTACTAGTAAAAATAAATAAAGAAATAAAAATTCCATAAAAATATCCCATAGTTTTTAGACGCAATAACCTTTGCACAAACCAATCAGTATACGCTCTTTAGGATTTTTTTTTTACCCAAAAAAAAAAAGGAGCAGAATCCATTTTCGGCTAAATTGATGAAGAAATTCGATTTTTTTTTTTAAATTTTAGTGGATATGTTTTTTTTTTTTTCAAAATTGGCAGTCTTTTTTTTATTTATAGAGCAAAAAAATAAATAAATAAATAAATAAAAAGCAGATGTGATCAAATACCACCAAATGAAAGCTCTATTTGTAGGAAAAATAGAGGACATCAATTTTATTTGGGTACAGCGTCGCACGACCGCGCAGTTATTTGTCAGGTAAAGTAACGTAGTGCCATATCACAAAAAATGGCCTTGTCAAGGGGGGTAAATCTTCCAGAGCTCAAGTAGTTAAAGAGTAACTCCACTTACAAAGGAAATAAATTTCAAATAAAAAATATATATATTGTATACAATTGCGACACAAGTCATATTGCAATTGAATGTTATTAAAAATGACCTTTCCTTTCAATCTGCAGCTCTGTCATTTTCTGTGAGGCCGGGTTCACATTGTGTGCAGAGTGGCTCGCAGCAGGGTTTCAGTTTCATCCCTTCACGGTTTTAGGTCCGAATTCGTTCAGACCTGATAATCCCCATAGAAAATCACGTCTAAAGGGATGCAGACCCTGCAATTTTCCTCATTAGAGCCCTGCAAGTTCAGCAGCTGGTTGATAATTATCAAACCACTCCCATTAGATTCAATTAGCACATGGACACAGACAAGCACACAGGGATTTCTTCAGATTAACAAAAACTAGGACTCTGCAACAACGTTTTTTTAATATCCCTGTAATGTAAATAGATCACCAAGGGGGGGAATGTTTTTTTTTTTCTCAAAAAAAGTGGAGTTACTCTTTAAATATACAGTATATTCCTCAATAGCCACAAAGGATATCAAACTGCTTTGTGTGTACAAAATGCCTTTACAATCCCAGATATTACCTGGTGAATGTAGTCTGTACATAGCCTGTGCAGAGAGCAGAGCTGTGGAAGGGGCACAGCAGGATCCACCCACTAGAGGCTGCATAACACTACAGGAAGAACTACAGGAGGGGGCAGATATAAGACCAGTCACCCTGCACAAGGAGAGAGATCAGCAATGACCGGTCTTTATTACAGGAAGATACTGCACAGAGGAAAAAATTCACACTGGATTACTGCACAGATCAGGAAGAAATACACAGAGCACATCAAGATTCAATGACGAATACACATGGCGAACGCATTCAGACAATATTTGCTGACTCCAGAGTTCAGCTTTGAAACTGAACTTCAGCCCTACCTTCAGTCTTGCACAGTTGTACATGCTCCTCTCCAGTAATGAAATTAGTTACCCGGATTGCACTGCACACTGTGAGCTTCTCTGCAGCAAGTCCTGGTTGGAGGATTTCCAGCATCATCTAGTCCAGCAGTCACTAAATGGCGGACCACGGTCTGGAACTGGACCGAGTAACAGTCCTTTCCGGACCATAGGTATGGCACTCCCACGGTTGGGTGTTCCCTCCTGGACCTCGGGGCAGCAGATTGGGACAGGGAGCGAGAGTCTTTTCATAATATCAAACCAGGTAATCACCGTCTTGTTAACATAATAATTTTTTGCAGCTCTCACCCCTCAGTCCTGATCTGCAGCTCCTCCTGCCCCCGTTAGCTGTGAGGATGATATTGGTTGCCAGTCTGGAGGCCCAGGAGAGGACACCCCAGGATGATTAGTGCCTCTGCCCTGCCGAAGGTACAGTAGGACTGTGCAGAGGAGGCTTTTTTTAAAAGGGGTGTTGTACTGTTATAGGGGCACTGTGATGTGTTAAGGGGCGCTGTGTTGTGTTAAGGGGCACTGTGTTGTGTTAAAGGGCACTTTGTTGTGTTAAGGGGCACTGTGTTGTGTTAAGGGGCACTGTGTTGTGTTAAGAGGTGCTGTGTTGTGTTAAGGGGTGCTGTGTTGTGGTAAAGTGTGCTGTATTGTGTTAAGGGGCATTGTGTTGTGTTAAGGAGTGCTGTGTTGTGTTAAGGAGTGCTGTGTTATGTTAAGGGGGGCTGTGTTATGTTAAGGGGCACTGTGTTGTGTTAAGGAGCGCTGTGTTGTGTTAAGGGGCGCTGTGTTGTGTTAAGGGGTGCTGTGTTGTGTTAAGGGGCATTGTGTTGTGTTAAGGGGTGCTATGTTGTGTTAAAGTGCTCTTTGTTGTGTTAAGGGGCGCTGTGTTGTGTTAAGAGGTGCTGTTGTTATGTTAAGGGGAAGTGTTGTATTTAGGGGGCCTGTGCTGTGTTAAGGGGCATTGTGTTGTGTTAAGGAGTGCTGTGTTGTGTTAAGGGGCACTGTGTTCTGGTAAAATGTGCTGTGTTGTGTTAAAGGGTGCTGTGTTGTGTTGTGTTAAGGGGTGCTGTGTTGTGTTAAGGAGTGCTGTGTTGTTTTTAGGGGCACTGTGATGTGTTAAGGGGTGCTCTGTTGTGTTATGGGCGCTGTGTTGTGTTAAGGAGTGCTGTGTTGTGTTAAGGTGCACTGTGTTGTGTTAAGGGGTGCTGTGTTGTGTAAAGGAGTGCTGTGTTAGGTTAAGGGGTGCTGTGTTGTGTTAAGGAGTGCTGTGTTGTTTTTAGGGGCACTGTGATGTGTTAAGGGGTGCTGTGTTGTGTTAATGGGCACTGTGTTGCGTTAAGGGGAGCTGTGTTGTGTTAAGGGGTGCTGTGTTGTGTTAAAAGGGGCTGTTTTATTTTAAGGGGTACTGTGTTATGTTAAGGAGTGCTGTGTTGTGTTAAGGGGCACTGTGTTGTGTAAAGGGGCGCTGTAATGTAAAGGGGGGCAGTGATGTAAAGTGGAACTGAGGATACTATGGGAGTGCTTTAAAGGGGGGACTGTGATGTAAAGGGGACTACAGTGTCAAAGGTGCGCTAAAGATGGTGACGCATAGGTGGTATAGTTCTAATGAGATTTGGACCTCTGCTGGAAGTAAATTTTTCTGACCGCACCTCCTTAGATTTTAATTCAAAACCCCTAAACTAGTCCTTTCCAGTCTGATCGGTCTTGTCCACCCGGTTCGTTCGTTATATTTCAATTCTTTCAATCACTGGGGCTCAGCATCATATGTATGTGTTACCTAGGGGGATCTGCATGCAAATGCAGCCTTTCTATGAACATCCTCTCCTCCAGACTGACACCCACCCAAGAACCAGTCTATTGCTTGTGTAGCACTGCCCCCGTAGGGATTGCTGAATATGCACTCTGCTGGTCCCCCTGGTAGGCAGAGAACAATATAGATTTACCTGCAGCCCCTCTGGTACGCAGACAGAGCTCAAAACTATACTCTCTCACTAGCACCTACCTAGAAGGGTGCTACACTTGTATCAGGGCTGAGGGTTTTTGAAGCTATGTATAGCACCCTTCTGGCCCCTCCCATTTGTCATGATCTACCTGCATTGTATATAGAAGCACAGAAACCCAGCGATGACATTACAAGGTATACTATAAGGTATGAAATAAAACAGAACGTTTTTTTTTTTTATATCATTAGTTAGTTGATGAAGGAGTAAGGGAGGTACCAGGGAAATCAAAATATAAGCAGAAATAAATCTCAATTTTAAGACATTCTTTTGATTCATGCACCTCTGCCAGGAAGCAGAACGACACCACTATTTTCACAGAAACTTTGCAGCTTCCTGTGTCACCTGTTCCTTTACTAGAGTAATAATCAGCATTATCATATTGCTGAGGTCCTTAATGTCTGAAAAAAGCTCCTATCCAGCCCCCAGTGCCTGAAACCAGCACAGTTTAATGCAAACAGAGATACAGTCCCATTCCTTTGTGGCTGCTGTGGTTTAATATAACTAATCAAAAAATTAGAATTTAATTATTACCCCTTAATGGTTCAGTTCAGTTATTAAAGTTGCAGGCTTTTCCCTGTGACCAAAGGCCTCTGGGAAATGTTTCCACACTGATCGAAGGCTAACAAAGTACAACATTCTCCTACTGACAAAAACATGTAAATGTTTCTTCATTGCAGCCAGGCATTCTGTATGCAACTTGTGAACAGAATACACACAGCAGTCTCATTTGCTGCTCTTGTGATTGATTCAGTGCCTGAGACTGGTCTTGTGATTGTAGCAATATTTCCAGGCATTGGGCCTGATGTGGGTCTGCCATGGTTACTGTTAATACCAACAGCGCATTTAAGCTTGTTGCCCAAGTGTGAGATCTGAGACAATGAACAGTCCGGCATCTTTGGTTTTTAGTTTTATTGTAGGAACTTGGATGGGAGAAGGGAATGAGTGGGATACTCCTCTGGCTCAGCCAGTGCTGTATTTTGGCCTAGGCCAACAAGGCCCAGGCCTAGGGTGGCACTTTGCAGGGGGGCAGCAAAGAAACTGCCCCCCCCTCCACCTGAGTCTCTATTGGCCACTGGTTGCTAGAGCCACCTCTCTCATTCCCCCCTCTCTCTCAACCCCCTCTCTCTCACTCTCATCCCCCTTCTCTCTCACCCCCCTCTCTCTCTCTCTCACCCCTTGTCTCTCACCCCTCTTCTCTCTCTCTCTCTCACCCCTCTTCTCTCTCTCTCTTACCCCTCTTCTCTCTCTCTCTCACCCTCTCTCTCTCATCCCCCCTCTCGCTCTCTCTCATCCCCCCTCTCGCTGTCTCTCTCTCTCTCATCCCCCCTCTCGCTGTCTCTCTCTCTCTCATCCCCCCTCTCGCTCTCTCTCTCTCACCCCTCCTCTCTCACCCATCTTCTGTCTCTCTCACCCCTCTTCTCTCTCACCCCTCTTCTCTCTCTCTCTCACCCTCCCTCTCTCTCTCACCCCTCTCTCTCTCTCTCTCATCCCCCCTCTCGCTCTCTCTCTCTCTCTCATCCCCCCTCTCGCTCTCTCTCTCTCTCTCATCCCCCCTCTCGCTCTCTCTCTCTCTCATTCCCCTCTCTCTGTCTCTCTCTCTCATCCCCCCTTTCTTGCTCTCTCACCCCCCCCCCTCACCCATCCCGCTCTCTCTCTCCCTCACCCACCCCCTCTCTCGTAAGATCTCAGGGGTTCGTGCTGGGACTTGTAGACGTTCAATTTTGGAGGGAGCGACATCCATTAAAAAAGAAGGAGTGGGGCAAAGTTACATAGGTGGGGGAGGGGGGGAGGACGCCCAATTTTAGTCTTGCCTAGGGCAGCACAAAACCAAAATACACCACTGGGCTCAGCTAGGTACAAATCTGGGACACTTGAGAAAAATGCTGCCTAGCGCTGTCTTGGCGCCGGCTGAATGTCTACCAATGCTTACTGGCGCTTGTAAACCTGACTTACGGTCTGTGAACTGAAACTTGACTTCTGATGCTTCCTCACAGCTCAAAAGTCCTGTGCACTACTCCCTGTAGTCTTCTTTGACTGAGGTAGCCACTAGCAATGACGCTGCACCACTTAACACTTTACACTTCAGGGCCTAACCGCTGGCACCCCCTTTACTCTTCAGGGTAATCTCTGGCACCCACTTTCCATATTCCTGTACCGGCTAGCTAGCTCCTGGATCCCTCTGACCTTCTCCGGAGTGGTCTCCTCTGCTAGGCAGATGTAAGGTTCTGACACTCTCAGTGCCTCCTATCACATTATTTCCGGGTGCTTTCCATCTACCTAGATAGATGAAGCACATATAGGTGTGTTTCCCTTTAAGACTGATGCTGTCATCACTGAGCGCCGGACTGGATGGCTATTTAGATCGCCGGGTCTCACTCACATGTGGTCGTTCAAACACCCTTGCACCTTGATGCTAACTTGGCTTGAAGCTCTCATGCTTGCAAGCATACCTCGCTGACGGAACCACGCTGCGCTGATCCCTGTATCCCGCTAATGGATCATCCGCTCTTCCTGAACCTCCCCTCGGCTACATTGCTATTAGTGATAAGTACCCCATAGGGGAGACCTCTATAAACTTTATACTAAAGCTTACACTATCTAGCTCTGCATAGTAAAGACTGTTACCACATCTGCATATCTAGATTGCTAGCTCTTGAGCCTACTGCCACCTATTCCTGCACTGGGTTGATCTCTCTTGTATGTCCACCTGCTACTCTGTCATCTGCTACCATACATGATTGATAAACCTATCTGCATCCATCTGCTACTATCTTACCTTCAAGTGTCTGTCATCTACCATCTCCACCCAACCTGTCTCTTCAGTCTATCATCACTGTGTTACTATATACATAAGTCACTCTAGGAAACATCTTATTGAGTGTGTGTATTTATTTGCTGAATTGAGACCTTCCACACATGATGAGTCATTGAGGGTTGGGAATGGTATCTCAGCGTTTCTCTTACATGACTACTGAAGTGGAATATTTCTGCAGCTGAAAATCCACATCATACATAAAACGCAGGAGCGTTACAGCAGATCCCCCCCGGGGCAGTTTGCAGTACTCACGACTCAGAATGCTTTCCTGAAACACGACCCCAACGCTCCACTTGTCCTCAGCACACCTGGATCCTCACTGCAGCTCAGCTCCGCCCTGTGTGCACTCAGGCCAGTCGCCTGGGACACCTGATTCTTCCTGACAGGAGGAGAGACAGCCGTCACCTCCCTCCTGGCAAAGACAATCTGTCATGTGCTCCCCACAGACTTATACCCCCTCCCAGAATGCTGTGCAGAAGAATATGCCCTTCCAGGATGGATACAAGCCCTGCTGTGTTATTGGTTAGGTTTCCTCCACTGCCCAATGAGAGCCCTCATTGGAAAACAGTGGGGAGACTCCCCAACACAACAGGCACACCTGGGAACACACTGCCAGCCTAGCTGAAAGCATGGCCCTGCAGGAATAATTATTCCTGTCGGTGGGCTCTGCCCCCCTTTATATTCCCCAGCCTGGCAGAAATGTTTTGCATTTGTTTGAAAAAAGGAAAAATTTTTTGGAACTTATGCACTATATGACTGAACTCTGAATGGATCTATTCTACAGAGACCTTCATTGTACGGTTAGTAACCATCTCACTATGGACATGTGTTCTTTGGGAAGATCCACAGCTGAGGCCATGTTTGATGTAAATAAATGTTACGTTTTTTCCACAGAAATGGGACAACAATACTTCCCTGAAGAAGAATTGAACTACAAGTTCATTTAAAATATTCGAAATGCGTTGGATACTTCCTCCGTATGGATACCCTCTGTTTCAAACAATTGTCTGATTTTATGGTTGTATTGTTAAAATTGGTGGTTCTCTAGCTCCATTCGCACATTCTCAATTTTTTTTTATATGTTTGTTTGATTTGTATGAATTTTTAACAATGATTCTAATAAATGTTTAAAATATTTTATATTTTGTTGTTTATTGATTGCCTTCAAAATCCCAATTAAGAGGAGAAAGAAACTCTGCTTATTTCTAATTGTTATATGGGATGATGGCAACTCTTTACCACCCTTGATCTGAGATACTATTTGCACTATACTTTACCTAGCACCTACATTGGAGGGTGCTACATGATTATAGCAGACAAACCCCTCCCCTGAGGAACTGACTGCAGTGGTTTTCTCAGTATTGACAGAATAAAAGTAGGTATGGATCAACAATTCAGTTTATTTGTTCCTTAAAAGTAACAAAAGGCAAATTTTCCTGTAATACTCACCTGAACCCTGGAGCAGTTTCCTGCAGTACATTTTTTCCACCACTAGATGTTCTCAGTCTTCCAGGATGCATGACAGCCAGAGTCATTCTGCCATTTCTTCTGATCCTGAGCTGCCATGGACACACCCCTTGGGGGGACAAAATCCTGCAGGCCTGGATTGGAGTACTATTGCACAGAATGTTGCTCCCCTGTTATTACACGGCTGTCATTCAGTGCCCAAAGAGGAGGGACCCTTGACCTGGAAAAAGAAATATTTGAAATAAATAAAGGCAATATTTAGGTACTGGGGGGTTAGAAGAACCATACTTCTGTTTTAAACCTTTAAATACATGCCAGTAGTGACATTGTTATGTAATGGTATCAGCCAATGATCAGACCAGTGGTGATGTGCAATTTCTACTTTACTTAACAATGTGGAACGTAGATTACACAGGAGATCGTGTGAACAGGGGTTTGCAGTACAAAACAGCAATATGAGGAAAGGAGAAATATTCATAAAACATGTGAACACAATTATATTGCAGTCCTAGTAATGGCCACTAGATGGCAGCAGAGTGTTCTGAGTTCAGTTTACAGATAGGAAAAGATCTGAATATTCTCACGTGTTCCCAGAGATTGATCGTTCATTCAGCAGACTGGGAGTTGAGGGTATTTCCTGCTGGCATAGACTTCACACAGGCACTGCTGATGCTGACTTTGGTCAGGAGGCTCTGGGGGCCGTTGATAGGACCAACCCGACTGCTTGGACAACTTCTCCACATGGACTGTAACAGAGTCCTCTCCAGTGACTGGGGCTTGGATAAATACTCTGTGCTCTTGTGCTCACTGCTGGAGGCCCACACACCAGACTGATCAGATGAGGACCCAGCACCTGGGGACAGCTCACTTGCCCAGTCACTGCTGTCCCATCAGGCAGGATCTCTCTGAGCACAGGAAGCTGGGCGGAGCTGGCATTTATACTCCCTGGGCATGTCCTGGAACTCAGGGGATGCTGGGAGCCCAGAGGATTATGGGGAATTGAGTTAAAGGGACTTGCACCTGCATCTGGATAAAGGGGCACACCACTACAACATCTCCCATTTTCCCTATGATAATGCATTAGTGACCCATGTCAGTGCTGGACCATCTTCTTAATCTGTCTGCAACATACTTTATAAAGTAGAAAAGATTCAGCTCCTAAATAATTGACTAGTTATTTGAATAAAAAAACTGATAGCTACTAGCAGTATTTCAGTGCTGACTAGTTTTTGAAATGCACAGCCCTAAACTGTCATCCTCATCTTTCCTTTATTACTTGGTGAGGCGCTGGTCTCAAACACATATAAATGAGGCCCTCAGAGGCCTGACCTGGGTAAGAGGTCCACTAAGTAAGTGAAGAAAGGGTAAGAATGAGAGGATCATAAGCCTTTGAAAACAAGTTTGCAATTGCTGTTCCTTTATTTCCATCCAATTTCTGTGATGAATCTCTGACTGGTCCCAGAAAAGGTGAAAAGCCAATGCATGCACTCAGGGCCGCTGATGGGGGGGGGGGGGGTCAACCTGTAGGGTACCGGGCACACAGGGGGGCCCGAACAGCACAGGGAATCGTTGCGGTTGGGCAGAGGGACAATTACAGAAGGAAGCCATGGGTGGCTCTCCGCAGTAGCTGAAAGCCAGTTTCTCCCCTTCCTGCCAGCTTTCAGCTACTGCAGGGAGAGACACAGACACAGGGCATCGTTCCTGTAATTGCTTCTCCGACACCAATTCCCCTCTCTGTTCTGCCTGCTTCTGATCCCCCCCCCATGTGCCCCCCTTTAACTGTGCCACCCCCACCCAGGCTTCTCTGTCCTGTAAAAAAAATAACAAATTGTAAAAAAAAAAAAAAAAAAATTAAACATTGTAATAAATTAATTTTAAATAATTGTAAAATAAAATAATTGTAAACACTTTTAACATTTCTAAAATAAATTAGAATTTTGTTTTTTTTTAATGTAAAAAACTATTAAAAAGGGCTAATTCGCACAAGTTCACTGTTACGATTGTGTCCGCTAATAATGATATTAGTTTATTTTTAGTGAAAATATTGTCTTGATATATTTGGGGGGGGGGAGGGGCCTGCCAGGTAGGCTGTACAGGGCCCTGTGCTTTCTAACAGTAGCCCTGCATGCACTACATTGTAACAATGACTGAGTTGGCCCATTCTTAGTGAATGATATGGGAGGTCTAGAGGTTGGAGCCCATGCCAGTGCTATACCAGTGTATGAGACCCACACCAGAGAGAGATAGAGAGAATGCAACTGGTGGAAAGCAGGTAAAAGTCGTACCAGGCAGAACTAACCTTAATCTAAGCATACATGAGGGATAATGGATGCTGCCAGTAACAGAACACTTCTTCTAAAAATGCTAGTTGCCTGTCTCTGCTGCAACAGTTTCAACATTCTGAGTCACTGACCCAAATCACATGTTGGATCTGTATGCCTGTTCTGGGTCAGTATCTTAATGTTATGATGTCAAAGAGAACCAGACAATTGGCATTTTCAGCAATGGAAGCTCCTGTAATTCTCACAGTACAGGGTTCCTTTTATGGTTACATGGATAGTTATTTAAGCCTAGACCAATGCTACTTTTGACATCAAATTTCCATTTCATTTTAGTCTCCGTTTTTTGACAAAAAATGCCATTTAAGTTTTATTCGTATTTTAGTCATCTGAATTGTTTTAGTTTTAGTGGTATTTTAGAGTAAAATCTCCAGTACATTTAAGTCAACAAAAATCTACAGTACATTTTAATTGCATAAAATCATTTTAGTTGACTAAAATCAAATGGGTTTAGTTAAACACTTAAGGACTGGAAGGTTTTCCCCCATAATGACCAGGCCATTTTTTGCGATATGGCATTGCGTTATTTTTACCGACAGTTGCGCGGTCGTGCAACTCTATATCCAAATAAAATTGATGTCCTTTTTTTCCCACAAATTGAGCTTTCTTTTGGTGGTATTTGATCGCCTCTGCGATTTTTATTTTTTGCGCTATAAACAAAAAAAGAGCGACAATTCTGAAAAAAACAAACAAAAAAAAAAAAAAACAATACTTTCTGCTATAAAACACATCCAATAAAAAAAAATTCAAAATTTAATTTTTTTTTATCAATTTAGACAAATATGTATTCTTGCACATATTTATGGTAAAAAAAATCCCAATAAGTGTATATTGATTGGTTTGCACTAAAGTTATCACGTCTACAATCTAGGGGATAGATTTATGTAATTGTATTTATTTTATTTTTTTTACTGGTACTGGCGGCGATCAGTGATTTTTAGCGGGACTGCGACATTGCAGCAGACAGATCGGATACCTAACTGACATTTTTGACACTTTTGAGGGGACCAGTGACATTACTACAGTGATCAGGGCTAAAAATATGTGCACTGTTACTGTACTAATGACACTGACTGAAAGGGTTTAACACCAGGGGCGATCAAAGGGTTTAAGAGGTTGTAAACCCACTCTGTTAACCCATGCTGTTCCTTCAGAGCCCTGTGCTGTAAATGGCAGCTCCTGTGCGCATGCGCGGGAGTAATATCATAGAAACATAGAAACATAGAATGTGTCGGCAGATAAGAACCATTTGGCCCATCTAGTCTGCCCAATATATCTGAATCCCAAGAATAGTCCCTGGCCCTATCTTATATGAAGGATAGCCTTATGCCTATCCCATGCATGCTTAAACTCCTTCACTGTATTTGCAGCTACCACTTCTGCAGGAAGGTTATTCCATGCATCCACTACTCTCTCAGTAAAGTAATACTTCCTCATATTACTTTTAAACCTTTGCCCCTCTAATTTAAAACTGTGTCCTCTTGTGGTAGTTTTTCTTCTTTTAAATATGCTCTCCTCCTTTACCGAGTTGATTCCCTTTATGTATTTAAAAGTTTCTATCATATCCCCTCTGTCTCTTCTTTCTTCCAAGCTATACATGTTAAGGTCCTTTAACCTTTCCTGGTAAGTTTTTTCCTGCAATCCATGTACTAGTTTAGTAGCTCTTCTCTGAACTCTCTCTAGAGTATCTATATCCTTCTGGAGATATGGCCTCCAGTACTGCGCACAATACTCCAAGTGAGGTCTCACCAGTGTTCTGTACAGCGGCATAAGCACTTCTCTCTTTCTACTGCTTATACCTCTCCCTATACATCCAAGCATTCTGCTGGCATTTCGTGCTGCTCTATTACATTGTCTTCCCACCTTTAAGTCTTCTGAAATAATTACTCCTAAATCCCTTTCCTCAGATACTGAGGTCAGGACTGTGTCAAATATTCTATATTCTGCCCTTGGGTTTTTACGCCCCAGGTGCATTATCTTGCACTTATCCACATTAAATTTCAGTTGCCAGAGTTCTGACCATTCTTCTAGTTTTCCTAAATCCTTTTCCATTTGGCGTTTCCCTCCAGGAACATCAACCCTGTTACATATCTTTGTGTCATCAGCAAAAAGACAAACCTTACCATTGAGGCCTTTTGCAATATCACTTATGAAGATATTAAACAAAATTGGTCCCAGTACAGATCCCTGAGGTACCCCACTGGTAACATGACCTTGTTCTGAATGTTCTCCATTGACTACAACCCTCTGTTGTCTGTCACTCAGCCACTGCCTAATCCACACAACAATATGGGAGTCCATGCTCAATGACTGCAGTTTATTGATAAGTCTTCTATGTGGGACAGTATCAAAAGCCTTACTAAAATCTAGATATGCAATGTCTACTGCTCCTCCACCGTCTATTATTTTAGTCACCCAGTCAAAAAAATCTATAAGATTTGTTTGACATGATCTCCCTGAAGTAAACCCATGTTGTTTTTCATCTTCTAGTTTTATCATCGCGCCACCGGCCAATCAGATGGCCGGAGGACGCGAACCAGGAAGCAGGACGACCGAACATGTCGGCTGTGTCACCGGTGAGCGGGTGGCACTGTGGGGGGCTTCGTTCTAAGGTAAGTATTTCATAATGAGCTAGTATGCAATGCATACTAGCCCATTATGCCATTGTCTTTCAGGTTTTTTTTTTTTTTCGTGAGGTTTTCAACCTTTTTAAGTGTGTTCCTATGGAGTGTTTTCTAACTGTGTGTGGGGTGTACTCAATAGATGAACACAGAGACCTGTAAATAGTAGGAACACAGGATTCCTGTGTTCATCTGTGACAGAACGGCGGTCTGCCTTGTTCTGTCTCCACAGGGAGCAATCGCGGGTTTCTGGCGGATATCGCGTCCCCACTGTCTATTACACGAAGCGACGTACAGGTATGTAGTTTTGCGTAATATAGCCGACCTGCCACAGTAAAACTACGGCGGCTGGTCTGCAAGTGGGTAAATTGTATTGCATTATTTAAGCATTTCTATAGAATTTCCAAACTCATTTTATACTCCTGGAGTAAAAAAATCTAATACCATGTTAATTTTTTTTTTTTTTCCTTAAACAAATTTTTATTTTATTTGGTTGAAAGCAAGACATAACATGAAATGAATACAGTCAAGTACATTGAAAGTCAATGAACCCACATAATAACAGGGCATAACAAGTGTGAAAGCTTATGAAATTGCATATTTACAGACACATGGAGGCATCTCGTTAAGCATATGATTAGAGCACTCTGCTAGGCAAGAGAGTTACAATAAGCAAGAAAAAAGACCAGAAATGTGCTTCTTTAGGCCGATACCATGTTCATTTTTATGGTATGAAGGTTTGAACATGCACTACAGACACAGATTTAGCTGTTGTGATATATAACCAGTGTTCATTTTGACATCAAATTTCAATTTAGTTTTATTCGTGGTCTTCTGACTAAAATACAATTACAGTTTTAACCGTATTTTAGTTATCTGAATTGTTTTAGTCGTATTTTAGTAGACTAAAAGAGTGTTCATTTTGTCGACGAAACTATTTTAGTCAACTAAATTAACACTGGCCTAGACTAGCCAATGCATTTGATGAGACTATTTTCAAGACCAAAGATATAATTTCAGTTGTAGGTGTGGGACTGGTCAGATATATCAGTTTTACATTCACATACCTCTTGGGGACTTCAACAGTAAGATCTTTTTGCTGAAGTTCCTGGCTCTATTCCTCCCTACTTTTATATTTTAGGCCTTCCTTTGGATGCACCAACTCCTATTGCGTTCCCTAAAATAAATTAAAAGTCTAGAAGGGAAAGTTGGGTTCCTTCCTTATGACTGTAGCACAGTTCATGTGCTGACCCAGGAACTCAAGCATGTCATCACCACCAGTGTTAATTTTGGCAGCAATTTTTCGATTTAGTTTTAGTCATAGTCTTTTGACTAAATGTTATTTTAGTTTTAGTCATATTTTAGTCTTTTGACTAAAATGCTATTTTAGTTTTAGCCGTATTTTAGTCATCTGAATTGTTTTAGTCGTATTTTAGTCAACTAAAACCTCCAGTACATTTTAGTCGACTAAAATCTTATACTGTACATTTTTGTCAACTACAAATTGAATGAGCTTAGGTAAATTGTAATGCATTATTTAAACATTTCTCTAGAATTTCCAAACAAATTATATACTACTGGAGTAAAAATCGAATAATATGTTATTCTTTATGGTATTAAGGTTTGAACATGCACTACAGACACAGATTAAGAGCCCATTCAGACTAGCATGACTTGTCAGGCGACTTGTCAGCCTGACAAGTCGCGCTCGGTCGCGGTCCATTGAGTAGTACAGGACCCGTTCTAATAGGAGCGACACAAGTCGCTCCGACTTAGAAAAAGGGTCCTGTACTACTTTGGGGCGACCTCGGAGCGACCTGCATTGACTTCCATTATGGGAAGTCCCTGCAAGTCGCTCCGAAGTCGTGGTGCACGGGACTGACAAGTCGCCTCCCCAAGTCGTGCAAAGTCGTGTCGCCCCAGTGTGAGCCGACTCTTAAGAGCCGGTTCACATAGGAGCGACCCGACTTGCCGGGGCGACCTGTGAAGTCGCGGTGCACAGCGCACACCGCGACCTCGGAGCGGCATGCACAGACTTCATATCATTGAAGTCAATGCAGGTCGCTCCAGGTCGCCTCAAAGTAGTACAGGATCCTTTTTCTAAGTCGGAACGACTTGTGTCGCTCCTATTAGAACTGGTCCTGTGCTAATCTATGGCAGGCAACCCACGGCGACTTGTCAGGCGACAAGTGTGAACCAGTGTGAACCGGCTCTAAGCCATACAGTTTGTATGGCTAAATTCGCATCGCACCCGGAGCAAACTCGCACAGGAGGCATTTTTGCAGCCGCATCAGGATCGGATCGCACAGCGGTTCACACTTGTGCGATCTGATCCTGTGCGAACTGCACGATCGCACTGCGATATGCGATCAAACTGGGGGTGTCGTTAAGATTACATTGACACCCCCAGCGTATCGCATATGGCAGTGTGAACTGCCGGGGGTGCGTGTGCGATGCGGGAACAGGCTGCGAATTCGCAGCCTTCCCGCATCGCATAAATGTGAACCGAGCCTTAGCCATTGTGATAAGCAACGTCTTTATAAATAAAACCAAGTTTCATAAACAAACAAATATATTGCTTTTTGGCAAACAGAAGTGCAGCTTTAAAATACAAAAAAACCCCAAAACTGTAAACTCCATTGGCTGTAATGTCATTGCACATATTACCTGAATATATTACCAACATTAATTATTAAGAAAAAATAAAAGAAAAGCCTTTTTCCTAATATTTTTCTCTTTCAGCAGCTTAGTAGATGCAACTTACTTATCCTTATGCGGTGGTGCAATACTGTATATGTTTAAACTTGAATGTGCTATTATTAGAGGCTCTAGATGGCCAGCAGAGTAGTGTTAATTTTTATGTCAATTTTCGATTAATTTTCGTCATAGTCTTTTGACTAAAATGTCATTTTAGTTTTAGTCGTATTTTAGTCTTTAGACTAAAATGCTATTTTAGTTTTAGTTGTACTTTAGTGGTCTGAATTGTTTTAGTTTTAGTCATATTTTAGTCGACTAAAACCTCCAGTACATCTTAGTCGACTAAAATCTTATACATTTTAGTCAACTACAAATCGAATGAGCTTAGGTAAATTGTAATGCATTATTTAAACATTTCTCTAGTATTTCCAAACGAATTATATACTCCTGGAGTAAAAATCGAATAATATGTTATTCTTTATGGTATTAAGGTTTGAACATGCACTACAGACACAGATTTAGTTATAAATAACGTCTTTATAAATAATTCCAAGTTTCATAAACAAACAAAAATATTGCTTTTTGACAAACAGAAGTGCAACTTTAAAATACAAAAAACCCAAAAACTGTAAATTATATTGGCTGTAATGTCACTGCACATATTACCTGCATATACTACCAATATTAATTATTAGGAAAAAATATAAGAACAGCTGTTTTCTTATTTTTTTCTCTTTCAGCAGCTTAGTAGATGCCCCATTCTTATGCCAATGTGGTAGTGCAATAAATGTTTAAACTTTAATGTGCTATTATTACAGGCTCTGGATGGAATTGTGTTGCCGATTTAAAAATGGCCAGCAGAGGAGTGTTTATTTTTATGACAATTTTCGATTAATTTTAGTCATAGTCTTGACTAAAATGTAATTTTAGTTTTAGTCGTATTTTAGTCTTATGACTAAAATACCATTTTAGTTTAAGCCGTATTTTAGTCATCTGAGTTGTTTTAGTTTTAGTTGTATTTTAGTAGACTAAAATAGTGTTAATTTAGTTGACGAAATTACCACTAATCACCACTGATGTCCACAAGAGACACCATGCCAGAGTCCATGTTATCCCATTGCCCCATACCAAACCAAAACCAAACTAAACCCATTGCCCCATACCAAACCATACCCAAACCAAACCAAGTCAATAAACTCCTTAACCTCTCTTAATCTCTGAAGGTTCTCTGGATCATATTGATCGGAGATAATCATCAGATGTCTAATAATGTTTTTTTTTTTTTTTTTTTTTTAAGACAACCATGAATTTACATTTATAAATGAGCTTAGTCATCCGCACTGTTTTCCTAGAGCATAATTAAAGCAGCCGAACTTGTGTCAGTAACATCAGAATGACTTAATCGGCCATTGGCCCGACTTGTTAAGTGCTGTGCTTCTGATACACCAGCTGGAAAGCCATTCTTTTAAAAGAAGTCCTGGTTAGTATCAGTCGGAGAAGCTTCCAGTAAACAGTGGAGTAATTGATGGCTCAGTGCTCACAATGCTACTGCCTCTCTCCTTCCCCATGACTCACTGGTGAACTGGCGCTGTCCTGCAAATGCCAAAACACAGCACAAATAATGACCCGCTCTTCAGAATTCTTCTGTGGAGATAGTTGCCAAGACCAAGCCTGTAATGGTTTGTTATTATGACCTTTGTTATTACATTAAACTCAGCGGCTTGAAATATGTACATACTTCAAGACAGTGTTTTAGCCTTTTCTGTGACCTAACATCATAGTTTAGACAAAAAAAAAAGAAAAGAAAAAAGTAAACTCCAACTTTTAGTGTCACGACTTGAGGACCATTTTTTTTAAAGTCATTATCTCTCCTCCATGTTCATAAATACAAATTTATTTTTAAAAAGAGGTTTTGTTAATGCAGCCAAGAGTGACGCAAGGGTTTATATGAAATGACTGAGAATTAAGGCTGGAAGCCGTTCAAGAAGAAGAGGGGACAAAAAAAGGGAGAGGGAAAAAAAATTATATTTTCAGACATCACAATTGTTTTTCAGTGGAACTGCAAAAGGCAGTAATAAAGACATAAAGAAATGCAATAAGCAAAGCGACAGTATGAGTTGACAGAGGATGTTAAGCTTGGCTGGGACACGACAGGCTGAAAGAACTGGGAGCAGCAGGTAATAAAAATTTGTCTGCTTATTAATTTAAAACTATGATCCCTCCAACAGTCTGGGAACAGGGACTGTGGAAGTGATCTGTATATTTTTTACCAGAACAGTAGTATGATACATTCTGCTGGTGACATCAAAGCTAAGGAAGGAATATGAGGCCAACTGGCCTGATGTCAACCTCATGTAGGAGTTATAGGGCAGCATGTTAGGCTGCAGGGCTGCTGTTAGAAATCACGGGGCCCCGCACAGCCTACCTGAGAGCTCCCCCCCCCCAATTTATCAAGACAATATTTTCACTAAAAATACACTAAAATCATTATTAGCAGACACAAAAATAGCAGAGAACCTGTGTGAATTAGCCCTTTTTAATTGTTTTTTACATTAAAAAAATAAATAAAATGTTTTTAATGTTAAAAATGTAATTATTTAATTTTACATTTTTTTAAATTATTTATTACAATGTTTAATTTAATATTATTATTATTAATGTGTCTGTGTCTCTCCCTGCAGCAGGTGAAAGCTGGCAGGAGGGGGAGAAACTGACTTCCAGCTGCTGCAGAGAGCTGCACAAGGCTTCCTTTTGTAATTGCCCCTCCGCCTGACCACACCAATTCCCCATGCTGTTGGGGCCCCCCTGTGTGCCTGGGCCCCCTACAGGAGGACCGGTGGTCCCCCCTATCAGCGGCCCTGAGCACATATGCAAAAATGAAAATACATAAATAAATGTCCAACACTGAAAGAGTTAAAATGACCCTTAAAATGACTGACTGAGCGCTCACCCCTCCTCCCTGCTCTGAAAGTAGCAGATACTCATGTCTGCAGACACTACACCCCCGCTGAGCCCCATGTGTAATATGCTATACCCTCTTTTAGACTCCCCATCATCCCCCACATACAAGTTAAAAGTTAAAATAGAACTAAAGACGGCCGTAAAGTGTAAGTTAAACACGTTTTCATTCAATTTTTGTAAACATTCCTGCAAAGTTGCAAGGGGTCCGGACCATAAAACAAAGATGTCGTCAATATATCTTCGCCAGATATCCACATGGTGAAGATACTGGCTAAAAGAATCACAACAAAAAAGCCAACGCTCCCACCCCACCAGGTACAGGTTAGCGTGCGATGGGGCTCATGCAGTCCCCATCGCCACACCCTGTCCCTGGAGGTAGTGGGAGCCATCAAAAACAAAAATGTTGTGTGTTAGCAAAAACAGAAGGGATTCCAAAATGAAATCAGTATAGGCTCTTTCCTCTAGTCCTCTTTCGTCAAGAAAAGTTCTAACTATTTCCACACCAGAGACATGAGGAATATTAGAATACAGGGATTCCACGTCTATAGAAATCAAAATTGAATCAGGAGAAGTCTGAGTGCCATCAAGTGTGGTCAGGATATGCATTGTGCCTTTAAGTAGGAAGGTAAGGCTTCAACATGTGGTCTGAGATGTGAATCGATGACCGCACTCACATTGGAAGTGAAGCTACTTATTCCTGATTCAATAGGTCAACCAGGTGGATCGACTGTACTTTTATGCACCTTAGGTAGTGTGTAGAAGGAGGGTGTGACAGGTTCATCAATCCAGATGAAGTCTCGCATGTCCTTAGTGATCGTCCCTTTATAAAGGTGTCGGTTAATCAAACAGGAAAATTCCTTTTTGTATCTCTCCTGGTAGCTACAGTCCACCTTTCTATAGCAAGTTTCATTCCTCAAGATTTTTTTACACATCTCAATATATTGATCATTATTCATAACGGTAATGTTGCCGCCTTTGTCAGCTGGCTTCACTACTATGTCTGTCCGACACAATAGTGCTGCCTGTTCTTTCGGAGATAGATTTTTTTGAGTTTTATGAGGAGCCATTGCTCTAATGTCACAACAAGTGACCATTTTAACAAAAATGTCCACCTTTAGATTGGTGGGGTTAGGAAACCTAATGGACTTCTTTTTAAAGAGTTTGTCACCTTTAGGCAGCTGTGTGGGACCACAGATTTGGTCATCCTCAACATCATCATCAATCAGTATTCCCGATTCGTTTGATTCGTTTCCAAGTTCAGTTAAGATTTTCAGTGCTTTGTATTCTTTTTAACTTAGATCTCTCCAATCATTAATTAGACCACCCAAGGGAGCCATTTTCTTTTTAAGTCTAGGTCCTTCAATAAGGGAACGGAAATGACGTTTACGACCAAAAAGATTCATATCTTTAACAAAATCAAATTTGTCAATGTTAAGTGTGGGGCAAAAGTTGAGTCCATATTTTAGTACATTAGTTTCATCATCAGAGAGAGAAATACCTAAGAGATTGATAACCTCAAGGGTACTCTCTCCATCTGTTTTGCTTATGGATCTGGTGTTTCCCCTATTGAAGGATTGTTTACAAGATTTATCTTGCTTTGTGAAACTACCGTCTCTAAAAAATCAGTGATGCGTGAGCCTTTGGGTATGGTACCACAGGTGGGACTGGGATTTTATTTATCCAGGGGGTGATATGATTGATCATCCTGAGATGCCATTGACTGTCCTCCTGGAATTGAAGCAGAACATTAATAAATTGTGGTGTTGCAGGTTGCAGCAATTGTGGATGCATTGTGTTTGTTTGATTTGTGTGCTGCATGCTACCTTTGTACATGCTCACATCAGCACCCCTGTGTTCAATTCAATAATAGTTTTACGTTTGGATGTATTGTTGTATCCTCCCCCATTTTTGCTAAGGGGTGAATGCTGTGTGTCTCTCTTTTGCGGGGACACTGTAGAGATCGTTTCCTGCTTACTATGCTTAATACTGCTCCGGGAGGAACGTCACGCCCTTTGGCCGCCTATTGGCTATCTTGGGCGTGACGTGGGGAGCGTGAGGCATGGACTGACACTATCACCTGGTTTAATCAGTGATTCGGCTTGCATAAATATGCCGGGCACACTCTCAGCTGATCTCATTCGGCTAACGATGTACGGCGAGGATGGAGGTCTGTGAGCGCTCCTGCTCTAAATAGATGTACCGTCCCTTGTATGTCTAGTTTACATCTATCAGAGGTAATTACCTCACGGTTGTTATACTATTGGACACCCACATATATATTTTTTTATATGTTTGGCTAAGAAGATGTTTTGTATCTCTATTCATTTTAGGATCACTTCTCACTGCCCTATGCTAAAGTAGAGTTGGCTTGGGGCGTGGCCTGAAGCTGTATGTGAGTGGACGTGCGTGAGCAGAGCTCTACCGGCCTTCATCCATCCATACCATCCTGCTATCGCTATATCGAGCTACATCTTACCGCTACACACGACTGAAGCTCCGATGCCTCCAGTGGATATGTCGCCGCCCCGGAAAACAGCAGAAGCGGCAGCGAAATTGGACAAATTCCGGCGAAAGGAGGGGAGCGTGCAGGCCCAAGATGGCGGCCCCTCGCCTTCCCTTCCCACCTCAGCTGCGCCGCCGCTCGATCATGGCAGGATACTGGAGGCAATCACCGACTGTAAAACTTCCCTCACTTTTAAACTCGAGGAAGTACAGCTGAACATATCCCTACTTAGACAGGATTTCCAGAAGATCAGGGGTAGAGTATCGGAAGCTGAGGATCGCCTTGCCCACGTGGAAGTCGACATCCCCCCGATTAGAAACGCGGTTGCACGGGTCTCCCGCAATATTGAATACCTACTACACAAGCAGGACGATCTCGAGAATCGTGCCCGGCGCAACAACCTCCTCCTCATGGGTTTACCGGAGGATGCGAAGGGCGCTATCCCCGCTACATTCCTGGAGGAATTCCAAATTCTTGAACTTCAGGGACAGGGATGCGGTCCTCCGCCTGGCACGCGAACGTGTCAACATCCTCCTGGAGAATCACCATGTCCTGGCCTTTCCGGACTTCTCTGCAAAGGTCCAGAAACAGTGAAGCCGCTTTATGGAGGTCAAGAGGCGTCTCAGGACCTGCAACCTCAAGTACTCCATGTTGTACCCGGCTCGGCAAAGGGTTGTCGGTGAGGACAGAGTCCATTTTTTTGGGTTACCTGTGTCCTGCCTCCAGTGACGGCCGTCAAACTGCTCTTCTTCCAATTACCTGAACACTGGCCGGGAAGTCTGTTGGCTCACACTAGACTTTGTTTTTCTTCCATCATGTACTCGTTCACTACCATGTACCGTAATTGGGACTCTCCTTGTTCGCCCCCATGTTCCTACGTTTTTGTTTTTGCCACTGCCTTCGAAGGCCTTGACCTGTCACCTGGCTTTCTGTTGGCGGGTGGCTCCACACCTTCTCTTTATTGTTTTTGCTACTTGGTTCGGGACTTATGCCCACACGAGTTGGAGTCTGTGCTGGGCTGGGTGGGGGGGTGGGGCTGTTTTTTATGAGTCTTGTGCTGTGCATATATAATTTTTCACTGTAACTGATGCTTTAGACTTTACTGAGGTTTTAACCATGTCTTTATGACTGTATTGTTGTGCTGCGGGTGGGGGCATGCATTACCTGCCCTGGGTTGTCTCAATCCTCCCCTCCTTCCTGTTGCCACTCATCGCCTGACATGGCACGGTTGAAATTACTCACCTGGAATTTGCGTGGCCTGCATGACAAAGTTAAGAGGACCGTTGTCTTTTCCTATTTGAAGGAGCAGCGGGCTGATATTATTGCCTTGGTGGAGATGCATGCAGAGGGCAGCCTGCTGGGCGCCTCGTGTCGCCCCTGGGTAGGCTGGTCCTTTCATGCCTCGCATTCCACATACTCCAGGGGAGTCATGCTACTCATATCCAAATCCGTGGCTTTTGATACTCAGGAGGTGGTGACGGACCCCCAGGGTAGGTTCATATTTGTATGTGGCCGGACCACTGGGCACGCAATCTTATTGCTGGTGTGGTATGTGCCTCCTCCGTTCAGTGCTACGCTCCTGGGTGAGGGGTTGACGTTCATGGCCAGGTTCCCCTCTTTCCCAGCTGTTTGGATGGGGGACTTCAATATGGTCTCCAATCCCGGCTTGGACAGGACGGATCCGTCCACGGCACTTGCCTACCCTAATCGTGACACACGCTTTTTTAGACTCCTCAGGAGCTTCCAATTGTTGGATTCCTGGAAACATCTACACCCAGTGACCCGGGCATACTCTTGCTATTCGGCCACCCATTCTACTATGTCTAGGATAGACTCTTTTTGGATCTCCCAGGTTCTCTCTCCCAGATTGTGTTGCGCCCACTTCAGTCCGTGTTTACTGTCTGACCACGCCCCATACTTGATTGAACTGAAATGAAGTGCTATTTTCTGGGGAAATTCCAAAAGGAGCATTTTTCAGGGTATTGCTTAAGGCACAACTTGTCACAGGATGTAACAATCTCCCCTTCTTCAGACGCGCGAGGTGAGAGCTCCGCCGACCCTGGACTCTATCTGCAGCCATCCTCCAGCAGGGCGCTTTCTACGGGCCTTTCTTCACCCCATCGGGTTCCATCTGACCCCCAGCAACATTTTGAGACCAAGATTTGTGAGTTTGGGGACATTCTGAAATCGCGGCCTAGTGCCCGACGCGAAGCCGCGGACTTTCCTGCTGCATAGCGCGATCGCGCGCTCGGGACCAGAGGCTGGTGCTGCGGCCGACAGGTGGTGCTGTGCTGCGGACTTGAGCAGCGCGGGAGCAGAGGCTGACAAGGCGCGGGAGCAGAGGCTGACAAGGAGGACGTGTGTGAGGAGCGCGTGTGTGTGTCACTGAAGGAGCGAGTGAGTGTGTGTGAACACCCCCCCCTAAGAAGAGCGGTGCGAGAACCCCCCCCCCTAACAAGAGCGGCGGCGAGCGGTGTGGTAACCCCCCCCCCCTGCAAGGGCGGGCGGCAGACAGAGAGAGGGCAGGGGGGCAGAGGAGACGCACAATACCTGACCTGACCATTGGCAGGGAGAGGAGCTGAGGGGAGACTGATCGGCAAGTGACAGAGGAGGGAGGCAGGAGCCTAAGCAAGTGTCAGGCTTAAAGGGACACACACACACACAGGACTGGTGACTGAGGTTGAACACTGAGGCTCTGTGAGTACCTGGTGAGTATCCTTGCGACTGGGAGTGTCCTTGCGACTGGGGAGTATCCTTGCGACTGGTGAGTATCTAGCGACTGGTGAGCATCTTGCGACTGGGAGTGTCCTTGCGACTGGGGAGTATCCTTGCGACTGGTGAGTATCTTCCGACTGGTGAGTATCCTTGCGACTGGTGAGTGTCCTTGCGACTGGTGAGTGTCCGGGCGACTGGTGAGTGTCCTGGCGACTGGTGAGTGTCCTTGCGACTGGTGAGTGTCCTTGCGACTGGTAAGGGTCCTTGCGACTGGCGAGTGTCCTTGCGACTGGTGAGTGTCCTTGCGACTGTGAGTGTGGTGCGACTGACTGGGCTGTGCAACTGAGTGTTGGGCAACTGAGAGTGTTGTGCGACTGACCGGCTGTGTGATTGTGAGTGTGGTGCAACTAAACCGGGCTGTGAGACTGTGAGTGTGTGCGACAGGAGTGTTGTGCGACTGACCGGGTGGTGAGACTGGGAGTGTCGTGAGACTGACCGGGCTGTGAGATTGTGAGTGTTGTGCAACTGAGTATCAAGCAAGTGTAGCGGAGTACCAGAGGGTGAGAAGGTAGCGTTAGGAAGCCAGGAAATAGCCACATAGGATAGACTTAAATTACTGAATGCCCATTAGATTAGATTAGTAGGTACAATGCCCGGCGGGTGTGGAGATGCGACTCGGTGTACATCTTGTGATATGTATGCGTTCCTCAGACATGTGATCGAGGGCGAATACAAATGCGCAAAATGTAAGCACGTTGCTTCCCTGGAAGCTCAGGTCCTGAATCTAGGGAAGCAGCTGGCAACACTGAGACAAATGTCCATACAGTCAGATGCAGACAGGGGTCTGCACAGAGGTGGGCGGAGTATTGGAGGTGCAGGCATCAGAGCAGAGTAGAGGGGTGACAGTTAGGAGGGGTAGAAGGGGACAAGGCAAGGAGGCTGATCCTGGGCTGGAGCACCCCAATAGATACGCCCCGTTGTGTGATGTTGGGGGAACCAGCCAGGGACCAGCATTGCTGGAGCAGAGCGACGCCCCTAGCTGCCAGGGGAAGAACTCCTCCAGTGAGGCCGGGAGAAAGGGAAAGGAAAGACAGGTGCTGGTGGTAGGGGACTCAATTATTAGAAGGACAGACAGTGTAATCTGTGACAAAGACCGTGTGCGCCGAACAGTCTGTTGTTTGCCGGGTGCTCGGGTTCGGCACATCGCGGATCGGGTGAACAGATTATTGGGTGGGGCTGGGGAAGACCCAGCTGTCATGGTACACGTGGGTACCAATGACATAGGCAGAGGAAGATGGAGAGTCCTAAACGATTTCAGGGACTTAGGCGCTAAGTTGAGGAGTAGGACCTCCAAGGTAGTATTTTCCGAAATACTACCTGTACCTCGAGCCACACCAGAGAGGCAGCGGGAGATTAGGGAAGTTAACGAGTGGCTGAGGAGCTGGTGTAGTAAGGAGGGTTTCGGGTTCCTGGAGAACTGGGCCGACTTCTCAGTCGGTCACCGGCTCTTTGGTAGGGACGGATTGCACCTAAATGGGGTGGGTGCAGCCGTACTGGGTGAGAGGATGGCCACAAAGTTAGAGGGGCTTTTAAACTAGGCGACGGGGGGGAGGGTACAGATGTAGAATTAGCCAGTGGAAAGCAAGATTCAGAGGGCAGAAATGGGGGCATTAGCGGTAGGGTGTTCGGAGCTCCTAAAACCAGGGTGGGTATGGGGAAAAATCAAGAGAGCAGCCTAATAACAACAAATGAGGATATATGTAACCGATCAAAATTAAGAGGTTTGTATACCAATGCCAGAAGCTTGGCCAACAAGATGGGAGAGCTGGAGCTGCTGATGTTTGAGGAGGACTTAGATTTTGTGGGGATAACTGAGACTTGGTTTGACAGCTCTCATGACTGGATGGCGACCATTCAGGGGTATTCCCTTTATCACAGGGATAGAGAAGGTAAAAAAGGGGGAGGGGTATGTCTGTATATTAAGAACAGTATACAGGTAAATATGAGGGATGATATTAATAATGGAGCTATGGATGAGGCAGAATCCCTGTGGGTAGAGCTTCAAAGGGAAGGCACGGTGGGGAAGGTAATATTGGGCGTATGCTATAGGCCCCCCAACCAGAGGGAGGAGGGTGAGGCGGACCTCATGTTACAGATAGGATTGGCAGCAAGGATGGGAAATGTCATTATAATGGGGGACTTTAATTATCCAGATATAGACTGGGCAGAAGGAACCGCGCACTCAGCCAAGGCTAGGCAGTTCCTAAATGTTTTGCAGGACAATTTCATGGGTCAGATTGTGAATGCACCGACAAGAAACAATGCGGTACTTGACCTACTGATTACCAACGATACAGACCTGCTCACGGATATAGAAATACGGGACAACTTAGGGAACAGTGACCATAGGTCAATTGGTTTCAGGATTAATTACAGTAATAGGAAACACAAGGGTAATATAAGGACACTGAATTTCAAAAGAGCCAATTTCCCTAAACTGCGCTCGCTGCTAGAAAATATCAAATGGGATAGAACCCTGGGAACAAAGAACACGGAGGAAAAATGGGAGTGCTTCAAGAGTATACTTAACAAGGGGATTGGCCAGTGCATTCCAAAGGGAAATAAATTTAAAAGAGCAAAACTAAACCCTGGGTGGCTAAACTCCAACATAAAAATGTATATTAGTGCTAAAGAAAAGGCCTTGAAAGGCCAAGAAGTTCTGTAAGTATATAAATAGTAGGAAAGCGAGGCCAGAACACATTGGCCCCATAAAAGATGATAAAGGAAATATGGCCACTGAGGACAGAGAAAAGGCAGAAGTGTTAAATAATTTCTTCTCTTCAGTTTTCACAAAAGAATCGGGGGGCTACATGAACCCAGCTTGTAAGGCCGAACTAAATAATACACCTCAGGAAGTGCCGCCATGGCTAACAGAAGATAGACTTAGAGCTAAACTAGAGAAACTTAACATAAATAAATCCCCGGGACTGGATGGCTTGCACCCGAGGGTTCTTAATGAGCTCAGCCAGGTGATTGCCAGACCATTATTCTTGATCTTTAAGGATAGTTTACAGACGGGTATGGTGCCAGCTGATTGGAAAAAAGCCAACGTGGTACCAATATTTAAAAAAGGGCCGAGATATATCCCGGGTAACTATAGGCCGGTCAGCCTAACATCAGTAGTCTGCAAAATTTTGGAGGGGATGTTAAGGGACCACATACAAGACTTTAGTAATGAAAACGGTATTATAAGTAGTAATCAGCATGGATTCATGAAAAATCGTTCGTGCCAAACCAATCTATTAACCTTCTACGATGAAGTGAGCTGCCACCTAGATAAAGGTAAGCCTGTGGATGTGGTGTATCTGGACTTTGCAAAGGCCTTTGACACCATTCCCCACAAACGATTACTGTACAAACTAAGGAAGGTAGGTATGGACCATAAGGTGAGTACCTGGATAGAGAACTGGCTCTAGGGGAGAGTACAGAGGGTGGTGATTAATGGGGAGTACTCGGATTGGGCGGGTGTGGAAAGTGGGGTCCCCCAGGGTTCTGTCCTGGGACCAATCCTGTTTAATTTATTCATAAATGATCTAGAGGAGGGGATATCTAGTACAATCTCAGTATTTGCAGATGATACTAAACTAGGCATGCCAATATCTTCTATGCAGGATGTGGAAACCTTGCAAGCAGACCTGAACAAAATAACGGGGTGGGCAACTACATGGCAGATGAGGTTTAATGTTGAAAAATGTAAAGTAATGCACTTGGGGGCCAGAAACCAGAAAGCAAGCTACTCACTAGGGGGGGAACCTCTGGGTGAGTCTAGGATGGAAAAGGACTTGGGGGTACTGGTAGACAACAGGCTTGGCAGTGGCATGCAATGCCAAGCCGCCGCAAGCAAAGCCAACAGAATACTGGGATGTATAAAAAAGGGGATTCACTCCAGAAATAAAAAGATTATTCTCCCACTCTACAAGACTCTGGTCCGGCCACATCTGGAGTATGCTGTCCAGTTCTGGGCACCGGTCCTCAGGAAGGATGTGCTGGAACTGGAGAAAGTCCAGAGAAGGGCAACAAAAATAATTAGGGGAATGGAGGACATCAGCTATGAGGAAAGACTACAAGCACTGAACCTTTTCTCTCTGGAGAAAAGACGATTGAGGGGGGATATGATATCAATGTACAAATACTGTACTGGTGACCCGAGCATAAGGAACAAACTATTCAGGGAAAGGAGATACAATAAGACACGTGGCCACTCACTAAAACTAGAGGAAAGGCGGTTTAACCTTAAAGTGCGTAAGGGGTTCTTCACTGTAAGAGCGGTAAGGATGTGGAATTCTCTTCCACAAGCAGTCGTATCAGCAGGGAGCATTGATAGTTTCAAAAAACTATTAGATGGTCACCTTAAAGACCACAACATACAGGGGTATACAATGTACGGTTAAAAGCAAACACACACACACGCATCATAGGTTGAACTGGATGGACTGATGTCTTTTTTCAACCTCACTAACTATGTAACTATGTAACTATGAACTGTCACCATTTACAGACTCTCCGAGGTGACATTGGCGCCTGAACCCGTTTTGGCTCAAGACTGTACCGGGCATTGACTCGCTAACTACAGAATGGGAATTCTTTTTTTAGCTTCAATACTGACTGCTCCCTCGGCTGTTTGGGAGACCTTTAAGGGACATGTCCGTTTGATCCTCTCCACATGTATATCTAGATTCAAACGGGCATCGAAGACTGACATGCGGTGTGCTGAACAACAACTGATTGACTCAGAAAATAGGTATGCACAATCCCTGTCCCAGGACCTGCTAGCTCAACTTAAGCTCCAAGTGAGGGCCCTTGATCACCTTTATTGCGAGCCAACTGCAAGCTGTTCTTTAGCCGACAACGGGCATTCGGGCATGTTGCTGGCTTATTTGGCCCACATGGATGCTAGACCTCCTGTGGTCATATCACTCCACCCCTCGCTGCTGGGGGATTCGACCCAACCCTTCGGCCCGTGGCTGAGACGATTGCCTTCTACTTCAGTGAAGTGTACACCTCTAAGGTGGATTATGATCCTCCTGACCTTGCCAGGCTACTGGACTCGCTCGAATTCCCTACGCTGATTCCGTCACAGGTTGAGATGCTTGAGGCCCCTATATCGGTTGAGGAGGTTACCACGGCCATCTCCCGGTTTGCAAAGGCCAAGGCTCCTGGGACTGATGGCCTTCCGGTGGCGTTTTACTCCCACTTCTCTGAGGCACTGACTCTCCGCCTGTTCGCCGTGTACGAGGCTGCCTTTGATGACGGTGTCCTGCAGGACTCCATGCGTGAGGCATTAATAGTTTTGATCCCTATACCCAGGAAGGACCCCCGATACCCGGAATCCTATAGACCTATCTCATTGCTCCAAAGCGACATAAAAATTTTGGCAAAGATATTGGCCTTGCGCCTTAATAAGGTGATCCTTTCCCTTATCCATCCCGATCAGACTGGTTTCATGCCTGCCAAGAACACGGCTTTTAACACCAGACGCCTCTTCATGAATCTCCAGGCTCCATGACTGTGTAGGCTCCAGGGTGGTAGTGATGCTTGACGCCGCTAAGGCCTTTGACTCTGTGGAGTGGTATTATCTTTGGCAATGTCTTCATATCTTTGGCTTCGGCCCCAATTTCATTAAATGGCTTACCATTCTATATAATCAGCCCCGTGCTCAGGTGGTGGCTAATGGCTGGATGTCTCGGCCGTTCCCTCACTCTCGGGGAACACGGCAGGGATGCCCCATATCCCCCCTCCTATATTCTCTGGCAGTCGAGCCCCTTGCAATAGCCATACGCTTAGACTCTGTCATATGTGGTCTGCGACATGGGGACTTTGAGGAATGGATAGGCCTTTACGCTGAAGATATGATACTGTAACTGGCTGACCCTGGCCCCTCCCTGCAAAGAGCCCTTTTGGTGATACAAAAATTCAGTACCTTCCCAGGCCTGGCGGTCAACTGGGACAAGTCCCAGATCCTCCCCATTGACGCATTTCCCCCGTCCGCGGACCAGGCTGCTCTCCCATTGTCGCGAGTTGCATCATTCAAACATCTGGGGGTACACGTGACTCGATCCCTGTCTGATTATATTTTTCTGAATGTTGAACCACTGTACGATCTGGCTAAGAACAGGACGCAGACCTTGGCACGATTGCCATTGGGTGTTATGGGCAGAATAGGCCTGATTAAAATGATCCTCCTCCCCAAAATATTATACGTTTTGTGGCACTCCCCCACATACATTCCCTACAAATATTTCATGGTATTGGATAGATTGTTGAAAACGTTTATATGGGGTACATGTAGGCACAAACTGTCCTGGAAACATACCCAAAAATCTACCAAACTGGGAGGCATGGCAGTCCCGGATTTTGCATCCTACTATCTCGCAGCCCAACTCTCCCATTTATTTCACGTGGATAAACAGGATATCAGTAGGTATCTGGCACTGTTCTGCTGCAGGGAGGGTGCACGGTTCCCACACCCGTTCTGTGATCTCCTTTGCGGAGTGAGCGGCTCTCCAGTGTCTGCTGATCGCAGCGGCCTTCTATTCCATCACAGGCGGGTCTTGGATCTGGCGCTCTCAAAAACTGGGGATGTTGGGTTCCACTCCATGACTCCTCTTTGGTTTAACCGACACTTACCTGAACTTCTTCATATCCCTGATCCGGGTATCTGGTTGTCCAGGGGCTTATACTGTACCTGCTCTCTCATATGGTCTTGGGCGGCACTATTAAATCATTTGCCCTAGTTCAGGAGGAGTTCCAGCTCCCGTCCACTATGCACTTCTACTATTTGCAGGTTAAACATGCCCTTCGGGCGCAATTTGTCAACAACCCTCCTGTGCTGCCCTTGGTTGATCTCCTGGAGGTGCTTAGAGGTCAGGACCATCAAAAACTTATATCTCAACTGTACGATATGCTGTGTTCCAAACAGATGACCGAATTGGCATACAGTGTTCGTGCATCATGGGTGGCGGACGTTGGGGAGTTGGACGAGGAAGACTGGTGCGATACTCTGGAGGCTTGTACTCTTGTGTCTCCGAAATTGTCTGATTGGCTTACGCAAATTTACATAACTGATAGATCTTACCTCACCCCGGTGAGAATGGCTAAGTTTGATTCTTCTCACTCCTCCAGCTGCCCCAAGTGTTTGCTGTCTCCGGGTACGTTTGGACACCTGCTATGGCAATGTTCGATCATACAGGGGTTTTGGATACAGGTAAATCAGTTCCTCCACGACCGTATGGGCTGCCCGGTCTCACTAGTCCCCAAAATATGCCTCCTGGGGATTTTTCCTAAAGAGGACATGGACAATTATACGCTTTATTTCCTCTGGGAAACCCTGTTCACTGCTAGGAAGTTGATAGCTCGTACGTGGCTACAGACCTCCCCACCTACTCTAGCATCTTGGTTGTCCGACATTAACACTACTCTCCCGTATAAGAAGGTGATATACGTAAACAGGGGTTGCCCAAAAAGATACAATAAGATTTGGGATAGATGGCTCGAAGCCTCTTCCACATGCACTCCCTAATTTTTGCCTGCCTATTGGAGTGGTTCACCCCGCCTTTGTTATATGGTTCTGCCCCACACTCGCAGCGCATGATTGGATATTCTTCTACCTGGTAATGTTTGACTTTCTATTAGCCAGCTGTACGCCTATGCTCCTTTGTTTTCCCTTTTCATTTTTCCCTTTTTTTTTTCTCGGACTCTCCATTTTTCATGGTACGCACTGGAGAATTAGCGTCGCTTCTTATTTTTACTTTACCTCTTTTTACTGCTGGTTTCTGTGATGCTTGTATTGACAGTGTTTGTATATTTGTTTTGTTATGCACATGACTCAATAAACGTTTGTTTGGTTAAAAAAAAAAAAAGTAGAGGTGGCTTTGTCTGTGACCCTCTGCGGGATTGGTTTGCTTGTTCAGTGGCATACCTTTATAATATCTGCACAGACATATTGAATGCTATTCAGCACACTTCTCTTTAACTTTGGTTAGTAAGTATATAATTATTTGTTGTCACTAAGCTGTGATTTTTCACTATGCACTGTTCATTTTCTGTTATTTTTTTTTCCTCGTGGTTTCTTCACACGGGTATGTATGTTTTCTTTCTAGACCATACAGCGATTTGTCTGTGTCAGCGGATTGGTCTTTATCCTTTATACTGCTTTTATACACATCTATTTTCCTATTGGAGTATATCCTACATTCTCTCACTTGATGAGAGTATTGTTGGCCAGGGCAACAACTTACTCTCCCCACTAATCACTGAAGGTACGGTATTCTCATACATATTGGTTTATATTTAGGGATTTTATATAGGTGATGATTTGTTGGTCATTTATCTCGCTCCCTCAGTCTGTTATCTCTTTTGGGTTTTTGATTATCGCTCCTCTGATGGGTTGTGTCTTCCCCTCTCTCTCCCCCCCTCCCCTTTTTTTTGTATATATTGATTTTCCAGAATCTTGACCTTTGATTGCTCTTAAATGCTATTGTGTGTTTTTGATTGAGATGTATATGTCACTATCTTGTTATCTTTATGATGTTATTCAAACATAATTATACTAATGGATAATAAAATTTGTTTGATTGTATTTTATGCTTCTAGTGGAGTCTATTATATCTGTCATGGGATCCTGAAGAAGCCCCTACCCTTGGGCGAAACGTGTAGATCCAGCCTCGGATTGACCCACATCTGATGTTATATCTGTTTTGTGAGATATACCATATGACATGATGTACTCCATATCATAGTTATTTGTTGTGCTTTTTATATCTTTTGATACTAATAAAAAACATAATTTTTAATGTTAGTTTATAAATCTCTTTATGCCAGACACTACTGAAATCCCTCTTTATTCATCCCTGATTCTCCTAAGGAGTAAGAGGGTGAATGCTTTTCCCATATTTTGTTCTCATATATGAGGGATAGTGTTGGGGCATACTTTATACACCAGATTTGAATCTCACCCCACCTTCCTCTTACATTGATAATAGCCAGCAAGCAGACAAAGTAGTGGACAAGCCGGGAGGTCGATCAGGAAGTCAACAGGAAACAGCAGGTTCAGGATCAGGAAGTACAGGTAAAGCTGCAGACAAGACAGCAAAGGCTCAGTGTTCCTGAGGTGTTTAAATAGGCCAGACTTTTGCCAATTAGTGCAATTAGTCTGCACTAAGTTAACTCTTTAGTGGCAGATTCATGACAGCACTTCAGTGTGCACAGGGAGTGTTCCTAACACTCCCACCTCAGCTGTAGATCTCTGCAGTTCATCCAGAGTGATCATGGGCCTCTTGGCTGCATCTCTGATCAGTCTTCTCCTTGTATGAGCTGAAAGTTTAGAGGGACGGCCAGGTCTTCGTAGATTTGCAGTGGTCTGATACTCCTTCCATTTCAATATTATCCCTTGCACAGTGCTCCTTGGGATGTTTAAAGCTTGGGAAATCTTTTTATATCCAAATACGGCTTTAAACTTCTCCACAACAGTATCTCGGACCTGCCTGGTGTGTTCCTTGCTCTTCATGATGCTCTCTGCGCTTTAAACGGACGTCTGAGACTATCACAGCGCAGGTGCATTTATACGGAGACTTACACACAGGTGGATTCTATTTATCATCATTAGTCATTTAGGTCAACATTGGATCATTCAGAGATCCTCACTGAACTTCTGGAGAGAGTTTGCTGCACTGAAAGTAAAGGGACTGAATAATTTTGCACGCCCAATTTTTCAGTTTTTTATTTGCTAAAAAAGTTTGAAATATCCAATAAATTTCGTTCCACTTCATGATTGTGTCCCACTTGTTGTTGATTCTTCAAAAAAATTACAGTTATATATCTTTATGTTTGAAGCCTGAAATGTGGCAAAAGGTCGAAAAGTTCAAGGGGGATGAATACTTTCGCAATGCACTGTATCTCTACTAGCAACAGTCAGTGCACAAATGAGAATCTTTAAGTTTAGACTGGCAATCTGTTCTCTTCAGACTGTTGAACAGCTTCAGGCAGCACAAAAGTAAGTTTTCAGCCACCAGACTTCATGGAATGTTCACCACCAGCAGCTTCTACCAAGCTCTCCAGCACTCTTCCTCACCCCTGGCACTCCAACAGGGGTCCAGCTTTACTCCTTCTGGATCTAGCCTTCATCAAGGCAGTGCAAGCCCTTCAGGCCTACTCCTTGCTTCACCCCTGCAGACAGCAGCCTAGGAGGCAAGAAACACTTCTGGAAAGTCCCCCCAGGACTGAGTAGGGTGAGTAGGACTAGGGGCAGGGCTGGAAATGGGCTATAAGGGCTAATTCCCACATGAACGCATTGTTAGAATTGTGGGCTGCATTTTTAAATTCTATTTAAATTGGCAAACTACAACTCAGCGCACCCAAATTGCAGTGTACAAGACTGTTCCAAATGTAGCGCCTCACATTTGGAATGTCTATCTAAATTAAGCTCCCTACAGAGCCATATGAGATACAGGCAGGGTGGGGGAATGTCCCTCCTCTGATCACTGTTAACTGAGCAGTAGTAGATGTGCTGAATAGTGATGGGCCGAACACCCCCCTGTTCGGTTCGCACCTGAACATCTCAAAGGGGGGGAAAAGTTCTAGCGAACAATAAAACTCTATTAAAGTCTATGGGCAATGGACATGAAAAATCAAAAATCCTAATTTTAAAGGCTTATAAGCAAGTTATTGCCATAAAAAGTGTACGGGGACCTGGGTACTGCCCTGGGGGACATGTATCAAAAATTATTGTTTTTACAGGAGTAGTGATTTTAATGATGCTTAAAATGAAACAATAAATATTAAAAAATTCCTTTAAATATCATGCCTTGGGGGGGGGGGGGTCCCCTTAGTCTGCATGTAAAGTGGAGCATTTGTACGATGTATAGATCTTAATGCAGAAATACTGATATTTCGAAATAAAACAATTTCATTTAATCTTGCTTGCGGCTGTAATGTATTGCCCGCAATACAGATAAAAAAAATTTAAAAAATGGCAAAATGAAAAAAAAAAACGCGTAGGGTCCCCCTCAAAATCCATACCAGACCCTTATTCAAGCATGTAGCCTAGCAGGTCAGGAAAGGGACAAGCGAGCACCTCCCCTGAACCATACCAGGCCACATGTCCTCATTATGGGGGGGGGGTCGGGTGCTTTGGGGCGGGGGGGCCCTGCCCATTCCCTATATAAGAACTGTCAAAACACGAATAGGCAGTCCATGGAAAGCGTTCACCAAGAGCAGAGCTTTTTTTTTTCTCCTTTTTTTTCGGGTTGGTGGGTGCGGTGGGCGGCGTGATTGATGATGGATTTGCATCAGGGGACACAATTTTATTTTTTTTTTTTAAATAAAGGATTTGTCAAAAACTGTCTTGTGTGTTTATTTTTTTTGAACACTTTTTTGGTGAATGGGTAGGGGTACAATGTACCTGATACCAATTCACATGGGGGACTAGAATCTGGGGGCCCCCTTGTTAAAGGGGGCTTCCAGAATCCGATAAGCCCCCCACCCACAGACCCCCACAACCACAGCCCAGGGTTGTCGGGAAGAGGCCCTTGTCCCCATCAACATGGCACTCGCTCGTTCCCCCCCCCCCCTTTCCTGGCCTGCCAGGTTGCATGCTTTGATAAGGGTCTGGTATGAATTTTGGGGGGGACCCAAACGCCACTTTTTTTTAAATTTTGGTGTGGAGTTCCTCTTCAAATCCATACCAGAACTGAAGGGGCCTGGTATAGATTTTGGGGGGGACCCCACAACATTTTTTTTCTTAATTCTGTCATGGGGTTCCCCTTAAAAGCCATACAAGACCCAAAGGGTCCCCCAAGCTATTTATACCCCAATATTTTTTAATTTGCATTTTCTTTTTACAATAATTTTTTTTAATTCAGCTCTCAGCAGGGAAGCCTTAACAACCTATTGACTGTGCACCCGGCAGGCGAACATCCCGCTAAGTGCCGAGAAAGTTCAGGTTTTGGGGCAAGCACCTGAATGGGCGATGTATAAGCCAAAACCGTTCACCCATCCCTAGTGGTGCCTGAACACTGTAACCCCTCACAGTTACTCTTGCTGGGCATGGGAATGGGACCTGCTGTTAAAAATTTGAACCAAAAATTGAAATTTCATGTACTTGCCATACAGGTGCAGAAAAATTGGGTCTTGGGTATTGGTGGCGCCTGAACACTGTAAGACCTCACAGTTACTCTTGCTGGGTGCAGGAACAGACCCTGCTGTTAAAAATTAGAAACAAAAATTAAAATTACATGTACTTGTCATACAGGTGCAGAAAAATTGGGCCTTGGGTGTTGGTGGTGCCTGAACACTGTAACCCCTTACAGTTACTCTTGCTGGGTGCAGGAACAGACCCTGCTGTTAAAAATTTGAAACAAAAATTAAAATGACATGTACTTGTCATACAAGTGCAGAGAAATTGGGCCTTGGGTGTTGGTGGTGCCTGAACACTGTAACCCCTCACAGTTAATCTCGCTGGGCGCAGGAATGGACCCTGCTGTTAAAAATTTGAAACAAAAATTTAAATTACATGCACCTGTGATACAGGTGCAGAAAAATTGGGCCTTGGGTGTTGGTGGTGCGGTAAACCGAAAACATTGTTGGAAGCTAGTATAATCCAGATTAAGGAATAGGATAGGCAGCATAGGCAGTCTTCAAGGGATCCCAGATCCTTAGCAAATGTAAACAGTTCCATTAGCATCAGGGGCTTGATAGCTGCTGTTGATCCAGGACTGATTTGTTTTGATAAATGTCAGCCAGTCAACGGAATCTGTGGACTGACGCACTCTTTTATCCATCACAAAATCTCTGGCAGCAGTGAATGTCCGTTCAGAAAGCACGCTGGAAGCAGTACAGGCCAGTAGCTCCATTGCATATGGACCAAGTTCTGGCCAGTGGTCCATCCTCAAGACCCAGTAACCCAGTGGATGTTCAGTTGGAAAGGTCTCCAAGTCCCCTAGATAATCCTGCACCATATGCTGCAGACACTGCCGATGGTTGCTTAAACCTAACAGCCCTGGGTGCTGAGGACTAAATAATTATTTAAAGGCATTGGTCAGCCGGCTGCCTTCTCCACTGCTCCTGCTTTGGCCGAACGAACCCTCAGAAACACGTTGTCCAGGAAATGGTAACGTCCCAGTATCTGGAAAGGTGTTACACAAACTTTTCTTCAAGGCGTCTTCAAGATGTTTCATCCTCTGCTCCCTCTGCGAAGGCAGGATGAGCTCTGCAACTTGTAACGTGGATCAAAAAGGGTTGCCAACCAGTAATGATCCCTCTTCTTGATACCACAAATCCTCGGGGCCTTTCGCAGGCTTTGCAGCATCAGGGAGCCCATGCAGCTTAAATTTAAGGAGGCATGAGATTCTGAGTTCGGTTGATGGGCAGGTTGAATTCCCATTGAATGTCAGCCAGCCGAGCACAGGCATTGTATGACTGCCAAAAATGGCCACAGACTTTTCTGGCCTGCCTCAGAAGATCTTGTAAACCCGGGTACCTGTTCAAGAAATGCTGCACTACCAAATTCAGGACATGCCAAGCATGGAACATGTGTCAAGTGTCCCAGTCGGAGGGCCGAGAGAAGTTTGGCGCCATTGTTGCATACAACCATTCCTGGCTCAAGCTGCCGTGGCCTCAACCACCTCTGAGCCTGCCCCTGCAGAGCTGACAGAATCTCTGATCTCTGTGGCTCCTGTCCCCTAGACAGACCAACTGAAGCACTGCATGACACCTTTTAGCCTGACTGCTTGCGTAGCCCGTTGAACGCTTAGGGAGAACTGCTGGTTCAGAGGACATCTCAGCAGAAGAGGCCATAGAGGAAGAAGAAGTGGAGGGGGTGGAGCAGACAGATGTGGCAGAATCACCACCAATGTTTTGGAGGCGTGGTGGTGGAACAAGCTCCAGCACTGAACCCTGTCCTGCATCCTTCCCAGCTGCCAGCAGAGTTACCCAGTGCACCGTGAAGGAAATGTAACGTCCCTGACCATGCCTGCTGGACCATGAGTCAGCAGTAATGTGAACCTTCCTGCTGACCGCTGTGTCTAACCAGGCCACAACATTTCCTTCCCCATGGTGGTACAGAGCTGGAATGGCCTTATGTGAAAAGAAGTTTCTTTTTGGAACCTTCCACTGGGGTACAGCACATTTCGCAAATTCATGAAAGGGGGCAGAGTCTACCAGAGGAAAAGGCAGCAGTTGTAGTGCTAGCAATTTGGCCAAAATAGCATTTAGACGCTGAAAATGTGGATGACCGGGGCAATATTTTTTTTTTTGGTTCAGCAACTGTGGTAGCAAAATTTGCCTGCTGGTCAAATCAACAGGTGGTGTACTGATAGCAGATTGGGTGCAAGTACCTGTGGCACCCATGGCTATGCCATCCTCCCTATCAGTGCAGGTTTTTGAGAGACTTGAGGTATAGTAGGGGTAGAGATCACAGATGAGGAGCAAGGAGAAGTCTGCATTTTATTATGATGTGGGTCTTTTAGGTGCTGTTTCCAACGGACTGCATGGCAGGTCATCCCATGTCTTGTGAAGCATGTTATGCCCAAGCGGATGGTGTTCTGGCTACGCTTGATCCGCTTGAGACATGGGCAGCAGACTGCAGTCTTGTTGTTTGCAATCTTTGTGTTAGAAAAAGCCCACACCAATGAACTTTTGGAAGTCAGCGGGTAGTTAACAGCAAAAGGCTGTGAGGTTCTGAGGAAGAGGCAAGGCCTCGAAACGCGTTAGCCTTCCGTTCATATGGGATATTGGATTCTTCCATTTTGATGCCGTTCTGTTGGAATCTATATGCTGACCTACCACGCATGTTTGTGAGTAGCTGATTTTATACTATCATTATTAAAAGCTTGCTGAGGATAATGCGCTAGGCTGGTGTGCCCTTTTTTGTGTTTGTTTTTCAGTGTTTTTGACCACCCCGGTCGTTAAGGGCAGCAAGGCGTAGCCATACGGGATGCCAAGTGTAGGTTCCCAGATTGAAACAGCTTGAGGACCTGGTTTGGAGCGCAGGAGCAGGGTGCTTAGTATCACTCTTTTCTTTTTTTTGGTAGTTAACAGCACCCTGCAGCTGTGGAGCTCTGTGGTGTGATGCAATAGGGTGGCTGCCCTTAAGCCGGCCCCTGGAGGACATCCTGCCTTATTGGAGTTGTTCCTCCTCCTCCTTACTTCTCTTTTCCTCTATTCTCTCAGGCACCCAAGTACGGTCATTGACCTCATCATCCCCTCGCTCCTCGTCACTGGAGCAAACCTGCAGCTTTTGAACATGACTGCTAGTTTATTGTCCGTCATTGTCACCCCCTCTCTCTAGGCTCACGTTATTCCCTTCCTCAACCTGGGAACCAACATCGGAGCATTCAAATTGCTGCGCATCCTCCAGCATCATGTAACTGACACTATAACAAAAATATTCAGGGCACTCCTCTGTGCATGATGGTGGGGCTACAAAAGGAGTAGCTGTGGACAGAGGCCGCTTTGGCAGCTGCGGTGGAAGGCAAACTAGTATGAGCCTGGGTGACAGAGGATGAGGAGGATGAGGACGACTTATTTATCCACTCCACCAACTCTTCTGCATGTTGTGGCTCAATAACACGGCCAGTACTGGAAAAAAAGGACAAGCGTGCCCCGCCTACAGAGGATGCACCATGTCCACGACCACCACTTTTCATTGTGAACACAGAGGCTGCTTTCCCTCTTTTAGTGGCCTGTGAGCGTCTGCCTCTCCTTGTTGGCCTTTCAGATATGATTAGAGTTTTTGGGGGGGGGGGGGGTTTTATAACTTTTTAATATAAAATGTGGGATGGAAATATGATGCTTGGGTGCAATACTTTTGTGCTTGGTGCACTCTAAACCATTTTATTATTCTTTTTTAATTTTTTTGGGGGGGGGGGGGGTTTATAACTTTTTATTATAGAGTGTGAGAAGGGAATATGGTGCTTGGGTGCAATACTTTTGTACTTGGTGCACTATAACCCATTTTTTTTATAGTTTTTTCTAATAAAGAAAAACTTAATGAAGCCCAAAAAGTAAAGAGTAAAAGTAAAAGAAGTAAACCCCTGCTGATGCAGAAGGAATAGCACCTACAATGCAAAAGGGGGGACAGCAATTATGCCCTAAATAAAATGAGTGTTTCTGCGCCACAAAAAACCCCCTGCTGATGCAGAGGTAATAGCACCTGTGATGCAGAAGGGGGACAGCAATTATGCCCTAAATATTATTAGTCCTGCTGTGCCACTAAAAAAAATTCAAAATAAAAAAACCAACTGCTGGCGCAGAAGGAATAGCACCTATGACACAAAAGAGGGGACAGCAATTATGCCCTAAATAAAATAGTGCTGCTGCACCACAAAAAAAGAAGGAATAGCACCTGTGACACAGAAGGGGGAGTACTAATATTGCAGCAACAGAACCTGATGCTGCTGCAAAAGAAAAAAAAAAAAGTACCAATGAAAAAAAAATGGGATTAGTGGGGTGACACAGATGTGTTGTATATACCATATCCTTCAGTGGCCCCACTACACTGTGTTACACAAGAATCATAGCACAGCACTACACTGACTGCCCTACATTGTGTTACCCAAGAATCAGCACAATACTACACTAAACTGACTACAGTACACTGTTACACAAGATGAATCAGCACAGCACTATACTGACTGCACTACACTGTGTTACACAAGATGAATCAGCCCTACACTACACTGCACTGACTGCATTAAACATCAAAGCACAATCCACTAACTACCCTGCCTAATCTTCACTCAAAACACAATACACACGGCTGCCGTGTAACCAGCCCTATATAGTGTGGGGCAAGGACTTAGCCCCTGAGCCATGATTGGCTAAAGGCACCCTGCATTTGGCCAATCATAGCTCTGACAGGACATTGTACTGTGACTGGCCGAAGCATACAGGTTAGGTGCATGCTTTGGCCAATCACAAGCACTTAATGTACTGCAATCGCACAATGCATTATGGGGCGCTCATCGGTGGGCGAACTTCCCGCCGAGCGCCCCATTTGTTCGTTAGTTTCGGCGAACACACGAACACCCGATGTTTGAGTCGAACTTACGTTTTACTCGAATGTTAAGCCCATCACTAGTGCTGAACCTCTACATATGGTGGACTTTCCTGGTCAATGGAGTGGAGGGCTGTGACCTGCACTCTGATCTTACTAGTGTCCCAATAGAAGAATTCTCAGTTCTAGAGCAGATTTTATTTTGTCATAGTATCAGCTTTTGCTTAGGCAGAAGGATTTGTCTTTTCAGAAGTGTCCGCCTTGAACATCTCTTTGTATAATAAAGCATTTTTAATGTTTTATTTTTAGCCAGCCATGGTATATTTGTGCTAAAAAAATCCTCAGTCCAAACAAATACCCCATTCATGTCTTCCTATGGAAAATGTCATTCTCATTCCATAGCTTAATGCTGTATAAATTAAAGTAAAATATACAAGGCAGGGAATTAGATTTTGTGGGATGAACGACAACACAGGAAGAGCTAGGTGACAGATAACTCCTGTATTGCTATTTTGTTACACATTCTGTCATTAACATATGCAAGAAGATTTTAAAACAAGTTAAAAACAGCACTGAGAAAAAATAGGGAGGGAGATACTGCTGAATTCCTCTAAGAGCTTTATTACCGGTTCACACTGCAGCGGCACGACTTCGGGGGCGACCTGTGAAGTCGCATGCACCGTGACTTCGGCGCGACTTGCACGGACTTCATGAAATTAATGTCTATGCAAGTCGCTCCAGGTCGCCCCGAAGTAGTACAGGACCCTTTTTCTAAGTCGGAGCGACTTGTGTCGCTCCTATTAGAATGGTTCCTGTACCGAACAATGGGAGCGGTCCAAGTCGGAGCAGTGTGAACCGAGTCTTAGTGTTCTGGCTGTCTCTGACTCTAAAACGTTCTGGTACAGTTGAAGGCATGTGCAGTTTATCCTCCTTACTGTAGGTGGTGCTGGTTTCTGTACCACTGTGCAGGAGGAGTGGAGGCAGAGAGGAACTTTGTTCCTTTGCAGGCTCCATAGGTGTTATCGGGGGAACCATTGTTAGTGTGGGCAATGCTAATGAATGTAAACCAAAGAATAACCTCCTATGTTTGGGTCTGGTGTTTAAGGGCTTGATGGACTCTCCACTAGACTGCCTTATAGGTATGGTGCAAAACGTCCTGCTGCCCCCTCAGGACTGTGGGTATCCTTTCTTATACTAGAAAACAACAACAAAGGGAGGCACTTCAACCTAAAGCATTACTATAACACAATTAGGCTCTACAGAAGAGGGCATTGCCCATGAAATGCATAAGCCATTATGGACGTTATGTGGTCTTGCCATGCCATCAGTTGAGGACTGTGGATCTGGATTCGATAGGTTGGTGCACTCCCTCTTTGTTGTTGTTCAATGCTAATAACTAGAAGTGGAGCGCATTCTACAAGCGCCTAGTGTAGAGAGGAACCACTCTTGTCAGGAACAGTGAGTTAGCCTCAGAAAAAAGGTACCTGCTTGAGGAGGGAAAGGTTAGGGACACCGCTGTAAGCTTTATTTGGCGGGAACCAAGTTTCGGTGCTGTTTTTTTTTTTTTTTTTTACGATTGGGTCTGCTGCAGGCGTTGATCGTGATTGACGTTGGATCTACTTTTTTGGGGGGGGGGGGGCTCATTCATATGGGGGGGGGATTCTCATGATCCCTCTTGTTAAAGGAGGGGACTTACAGATTCAGAAAAGCCTCACTGCCTAAAGACCACCACAACCCTGGGAGACAACTTTGGCACCCCACCATGTTAGGGCATGTGACCTGGTATGGTTCAGAAGGGGAAGGGCTGCTCGTTTGTCAATACCTTTTCCTGGTGGGGCTGCATGCTCGGATAAGGGTCTGGTATGGATTTTGGGGGGTATCCCATGCAATTTTTTTTTACATTTTGGCCTGGGGTTCCCCTCAAAATCGATACCAGACCTGAAGGGTCTGTGAATTGGGGGGGACCCCACACTGTTTTTTTTTTTTTTTTTGCATTCTGCTGTCAGCGGGGGGAACCCCACTGACAGCAGATGAGCTATGGTAATGCAGTAGTTACCATGCGTCGTTTTTTTACTAGTTTACTAGTTGCTAATTTTGAATATCGGATGAGATAATTGGAAAAAAATTGTCACATGGTCCAATTATCTCATGCAATGTTCTTTAGTGAATTGAGCACACTGTGAGCCACCAACAATACTGTAACTGTACTTGTATCTTCAGAGTTACTGAGTTCTGGTTCAAGAGTATTTGGAACTGTTTCCACAAGTGTGTGGCGCAGTTACTAGCCATTGCACCAGCGCTAGTGATTGTAGACTACTGTTGCCTCATTGACTGTTTATTCACCACTCAACAATAAAAAAAATTGTTTAACTCATTCCTGACTCTGTGTGCTGTTCCTCTAATTTGGGTACCCAATTCCTGGCCCCGCCCACATACTGACCTAGAGCAAGTGAGTAGATTAGCAAGTCAAAACTAAGTCTGATACTTCCACCTGTATCTTTGTTCAAAGCTCAGCAATGGCTGCCTCTACATTCTCTTAGTTGGGGCTTTAAAAAAAAAACTTCACCCCCCCCAAATCTCCACCATCTAAAATAAATCATGTACCATCACCCTCGACAATTCACAAATCTGTGCCAGCTCTTTTTTTTTCTTTTTTCTTTTTTTTTTAGAGGCTCTTAAAAAAGATGATCACATGAAAGCAGACAGACTTGACAATGTTTAAAATGTTTAAATGCTCACCAAACATGCAAGCATTTTTTACCCATGCTGCTATAAAGAAGGCCTGCTCAAAGTAGACTTCTCAGCAACTTTACAAGTCACCATGAATACATTCCTGACATGTAACAATATACATCAACAGTAACATTTTTCAAAAAAGCTGTACCTTTCATTAATAAAGATCATCCTTGACTTTGCTTAGGTTGAAATGATCCACCCAACGTCAGCCAATGACGAAATGCGTTAGGTGTAACGCACGTCGTGAAGTCACATGAGCTGGGTGGAACGCAAACTGGTAGTTACCGCTCTCCACTCCACAGCTTTATATGTGACGGCAGTTTTACTTGTTTTTTTTACCTGTAATTGGATCGTGCAAACTGTTTTGGATTTATGTGCAATAAAGATACTTTTAAACGTTACTGCACTATTTGGAGTTTTCCCTTTTAAACATATCCGGCTGGATGAGAGCAGCGGAGGAGTGATACCACTGGATTAAAGAGGAAGCACTCACCCGGAGGGAACCCATCCCGGCCCTGGGGGTCATTTGAGCATATGTGGTCTTAGTGCCATAAGGCATATAAGACTCACTTGGACTCACTTGGTCTGGTGAGTGAGCAGTTTTACTATTAGCCACGGTGGAAATCAAAAAGTGACACCAATATCTGATTGCAGAGCTTGGCACTGAGCACCTGCACATTTGCACTGCACAGAGTTATCTAAATACGTTTGAACTTTTTTCACAAGAAGTCACATTTATATATGAACTGTGTGGAACATTTATGAGATCATTTACATATCTCATGCACTACGTATGAACTTGAATATTTTTCTTATATATACATTTTATATATTTATTTATAGTGTGCAATCTATTGAATGAGCATTTTGTTTTTGTATATCACATGAATTTGTTCACCTGGTTTTTTTTGCACAAACCTTATGCACTTTAAGATAAGCACTAATATATAAAAAAAAAAAAAAAACGCTATAGGTAATCCTTTATCAAGGTTACTTCATACCCATTCACTAGCACTTTACTATAGCAGCTGCTTCCCGCCCCTTTAGTTTTTTTAGTTTTTCTCGTTTTTTTAGTTTTTCTAGTTTTTAGGGTGATGCATTGGCGCGGGGGATATACTACCAGTATATCATACTTTCGCAAGGTTAAATAGTAACCACTTTTAATTAAAAACTTTTTTTACTTGTAAGATCAACTTAACTGATGCTAATGGTCCTCTTCTCAATTTACACATGAATGAAATGAGTAAATACCATATAACAGTGGGGGAGATTTACTAAAACTAGTGCACCGAGAATCTGGTGCATCTGTGCATTGTAACCAATTAGCTTCCAGGTTTTATAGTCAAAGCTTGTTTGAACAAGCTGACGTTAGAAGCTGATTGGTTACCGTGCACAGCTGCATCAGATTTTGTATAAACCAGTGTTAGTAAATCCCCCCCATTGTTTTTTTACATAATATTTCTCAATTATGCATCCAAACACTGGTCTGATGCTTCATCTTACACAACAATGACTTCAGCCACTCTTGTGATACAGAGTAAGTTCTGGCTGTAATTTTGACAGCCCAGCAAATGCAAGAGAGTAGGGGTGGGGAATAGGCACACAATGTGGGAACTTTGATGACATTTTTTAGAGTGTACCTCCTCTGTCCATATTCTGAAAGAGGTTATAAAAGAACTACAACTACTATGTATGAATTATAATCTCATAATAATAAATGAGATTTGTTTGGAGTGAATTTTCAGTAAAATAAATTTGATTTACTGCAGGGATATAGACAAAAGTCAGTGGACCCCTCTTTCCAAACTAGGGCATGCAGTGAAATTAGATGGAGTTGGGATCTCTTTAGAATATGGTCTTTTTAGCAGCATATCTGCTGCAGTAGTGCTTTTAAATAAATCATCCTAAAAAGAGAGATTCCCAGTTATCCGTCATGGTCAACATAATTTATTAACAGCCTTTTTTTACTGCTCTGCTGAATCTTATGATGACATTGATTTTGTCCAGCACTAATAGAACTTACAAGGCTTTGAGCGGGATTTTTTTTTATTACTTCCTAAATAATAGCCTATAATTTATATTGGAATTTTAGACCCAGGGCAGGAACATTTTGCATCCATATAAGTCTGTAAAATGTTGTCTTTAAATGGTCCATTATTGCCTAGTTAATTAGGATAGTGAAAATTGTTTGCCAATTATTTTTTTAATGTGTTTTAGGGCCGAGCCTAACAAACCCTCCTGTTTAGTAAAGCAGTCAAAAGGACAAAATGACCTCAGATCAGTGCTGTGTGTAGGAGCACAGGGGATTATGGGAAGGGCAATATTGCCACATTGTTGCCCTAGTAAGGAAGTTATATATTAGGCCTACACTAAGAAGGAAGTGTAGTGGTACATTGTAGCTGGTATTGCTGTCCCAAGGAGTGCCCCATAATCACCCTTCAACCTCTTTTGGTAAATCATAGTTCCCCATTGTATCTTGCTCAGTGGGGGAGCAGGTAGAGCTTTAAGGTGAAGCTTGGCCTTCCCACTACAAAAAGAAATACAAATAAGAGAGCTGTTTACCTGCCAAACCATTTGTATTTTTGTCCATGCAGTTCTGTGATATAGCCACATAGCATAGCCAGATAGGTAGCACTCCTTAGAGTTACGAAATGCAGTGGTGTCCTATCTCCATCCCTAGCCTGCCGACTGGACATTGAAAGAGCAGCAGCAGACTGATAAAAAGTCAGGGATTTTGCAGGATTAGAGCCAGGTATATGATTAACTGATTATACCAAAAAGGTGCTAATGATCATCAATTTCATATGTAGGTTGAAACAGCTATGTAGGAGGCTTAAAACTAGATGAGGAATAGCTAAACTGCTACTAAGATGAGGTTGTGGAGGACAGTTTCATGTCACAGGTCATACACCATGGCAAGATTCAGCACAGCAACAAGACACAAGTTAGTTATACTGCATTAGCAAGGTCTCTCCCAGGCAAAGATTTTAAAGCCGAGTGGGGTTTCAAGAAGTGCTGTTCAATCTCTTTCGAAGAAGCACAAAGAAACAGGAAATGCTGAGGACCACAGACACAGTGGTTGGCCAAGGAAACCCAATGCAGCAGATGAAAGACACATCATGCTTAATTCCCTTTGACATTGGAAGATGTCCAACAGTGCCATCAGCACAGAACTGGCAGAAACCAGTGGTATCTAGGTACACTCATCTACTGTATAGAGAAGTCTGGCCAAAAGTGGTCTTCATGGAAGAATTAGGGGCCAAAAAGCCATGCCTCTGACATGGAAACAGGGCTAAGCAACTTAACTATGCACAAAAACATAGGAACAGGGGTGCAGAAAAATGGGAGCAGGTGCTCTGGACTGATTAGTGAAAATTTTAAATATATGGTTGTTGCAGGAGGCAGTTTGTACAATATTGAGTGTCTGCAGGCAACAGTGAAGCATGGTGAAGGTTCCTTGCAAGTTTGGGGCTGCATTTTTGCAAATGGAGTCAGGATCAACAGTGTTCTAAATGCTAAGAAATACAGATAGATATTATCTATCATGCCATACCATCAGGAAAACGTTCGATTGGCCCTAAATTTATTTTTCAGGACAATGACCCCACACATGCAGCCAATGTCATTAAAACTATCTTCAGTGTAAAGAGAAACAAGTCCTGGAAGTGATAGTTTGGTCCTCACAGAGCCCTGATCTCAACATCATAAAGTCAGTCTGGGATTACATGAAGAAACCGAAGGATCTGAGGCAGCCTACATCCACAGAAGTGATTCAATGTATAAGTGAAGTGCGCTGCCTTAGAATAAAATTCACCTAGGGAAAATACATGTATTGTATATATATATATATATATATATATATATATATATATATATATATTTGTCAATTAGTACAGAGTGACATTTATTTGTGTCTTTTATATTTGTCTCAGGTTCAGTTCTAAAGTGGATCCTCAAAATTGAGGCTGGGTTCACACATGCTGCAACTGCAGCTCACAGCAGGGGGTCCAGTGCATCCCCGTTCACTGAATCAGGTTCAAATTTCTGCCTGAATTCGCACCTGATTTGGAGCCAAAGACGCACAGGACCCTTCTTCAATGCAGACTGCTGCCGTCCCGGAGCTGTGTGAACCGGCTCCATTGAGAGCCGTCACACTCTCCTGTCATGCCAAACCCGCATCCAATTTGCATAAGTGTGAACCCAGCCTTAAAATAAACGTACATCTTGTCCAACCCTTCCCTGTCCACTACAGGAAAATCTTTTTTTTGTTCAATTTTTGTTGTTTAATTACTTTTTTTATACTATTCTCCCCCTAAGCAATAATGATATGTTACGTTCCGGATGCCTCCTGGGATATGCTCATCACAGATCCCAGGAGGTATCAGCTTCTCTGTGTGGGGGCAGGGCTGGTGGCACATCATTGGGAGGCAGCTGTCTGAACCCAAAAGTGACAACCACCCTCTGATGACATGATGGAGAAAGATGGCGGACCTAATGGTGGCAGTGAAGAAGAGGATTGTAGCAGGGCAACATTGAATCCTGGGTGGGTATCTGAACTGAGGACAAAATAGCAACAGATAAGGGGGGATTTAAAAAGCCTAAATGTAGGGTAAGGAGAGGAGCTCCTCTGTAAAAGCATACCAGCTCAATGTGCTTCGAATCCCAGTTGGGAGACACCAATCTGCTCATGCCTTTTTTGAGATTGGTAAACTGTTATATGTCAAGGTCCAAGCAGCAAACTGCAAAATCCTTCATATTTTTACTCTGGAGTGTCCAAGCTATCCTAGGTCTAGCCGATTGATTTGGGAAACTGTGTTATCCAAAAGAGTGGGCTTCATCATTTGATGCTTCTTGGTATTTATCATAGCATTAAGTAATAGCATTATGCTGCCTTTTGTTAGTTTGTATGAGACTGGCCAAGCCAATGGTATTGAAAGATCCAAAGAACTAGCATGCCTGTAGGGTGAAGTCTACTGTGTGAGATGGTGATCATTAAACGGAGAAATCAAAGGTTAGAAAACCATTAGTTGGTCTAACAAATACTGATTTCTACTGTACAGATGGCAGAGTCTCATGGGAAAGGTCAAGGCAAGAGTTGGTAGTATGGTAAGTGGAAGGTTTTCTTGAAACACATCAGGCCTTCTAAATTATATCTAAAGCCCAAACTTTTTTATTTTTGAGTTGGGAATTTTTTATAGCATTTAACCACTTAAGCCCCGGAAGATTTTACCCCCTTCCTGACCAGGGGGTATTTTGCGATTCGGCACTGCGTGATTTTAACGGACAATTGCGCGGTCGTGCGACGCTGTATCTAAACGAATTTGGCGTCCTTTTTTTCCCACAAACAGAGCTTTCTTTTGGTGGTATTTGATCACCTGTGCGATTTTTTGATCATGCGCTATAAACAAAAAAAGAGCGTAAATTTTGCAAAAATAGCAATATTTTTCACATTTTTTTATATGAAATTCCCCCCAAAAAAAATGTAAAAATCAAAATTTTTTAACATTTTCGGCCAATTTGTTTTATGCTACCTATGTTTGGTAAAAAAAATCGCAAAAAGCGTATTTTGATTGGTTTGCGCAAAAGTTATCGCGTTTACTAACTAAGGGAAAGATTTTTGTCATTTTTGTTGTTTTTTTTAACGCGTAATGGCGGCGATCTGCGATTTTTTTTGCGGTACTGCGACATTGCGGCGGACAGATCGGACCCTTGACTGACATTTTTGACACTTTTGGGGTTACCAGTGACATTTCTACAGTAATCAGTGAAGGGGTTAACTTTTTTTTGAAAGGGAGGGGCTATGTGTGTCCCTAGGGGCGTGATTTCTACTGTGATTGGCTGTGGCTTCAGATGTATGAACAGTGATCAACGGTTCTACATAGTAGAACCGTATGATCATCCTTCATACACCGGGGAGAATGACAGGCAGCTTGTTTACACAAGCCGCCTGACTTTCTCCCTCTCCCCCGACGATCGCAGAGTGACCGGCGGACATCGGGTCCGCCGGTCACACGAGCGGGGGGGGGCAGCGTGACCGCGCGGGAGCGCGCCTCCAGCGGCGCGTGCTCGCTCCCTAGACCCTCACAAGCTAGCGACGTAGACCTACGTCGCTTTGCCTGTGAGGGGCTGACTGCCGACGTAGATCTGCGTTAGGCAGTCGGCAAGTGGTTAAACCTTTTTTGCCATCTGAATCCTATTGGGGAGATTTCACTTAACTCCCACTCTTGTAGATACAACAAGAATTAAAAGGAAATACTTTCCAAAATTAGAGCAATGCCCTCTCAGAAGGTTGTCACTGAAACAAGTGTGCCCATTGGGGGATTGCATCCTATTTTGAAAATGCTAGTTTTCTGGCAGTCATATTTACCCTCTTGCTTTAATACCGTGCATTCCTTACCTGAACAAATTTACAAATAAAGAAGTATAATTTTGCTCCAACTTTATTGATACATGCATAGTTTTTTCCGGGGCAGTGACTTAAACCTTAACCACTTTCCGACCGCCCCACATACTGTATATATATATATACGGCAAGGCAGTGGCTCTTCTGCGCAAAATCATGTACTGGTGATTGGACACAGCAGGAGCCAATCAGCAGGTCCGGCGGACCCGATGTCCACCGGGATCTGGCGATCGTTCATGAGAGAGGCAGAATGGAGGTCTGCCCGTGTAAACAAGGCAGATCGCCGTTCTGCAAGTAGGGGAGACAGAGATCCTGTGTTTCTCCTAAGCAGGAACACGGATCTCTGTCTTCTCACAGCCAAAACATCCCCCACACAGTTAGAAAGCACTCCCCAGGAGCACATTTAACCCTTTGATTGCCCCTGATATTAACCCCTTCCCTGTCAGTTTCATTAGTACAGTGACAGTGCATTTTCTTTTGCACTGATCACTGTTTTGGTATCAATGGTCCCCCAAAAAGTGTCGCTTAGTGTTAAATTTTCCGCCAAAATGTCGCAGTCCTGTTAGAAATCACTGCTCACCGCCATTACTAGTAAAAAAAATTTAAAAATGAAAGTTTCGTAAATATATCCCATAGTTATTAGACACTATCGTTTTTGCACAAACCAATCATTATACACATGTTGGGATTTTTTTTTTTACCAAAAACATGTAGCAGAATGCAAATTGGCCTAAACTGATGAAAAAATTTGATTTCTTACATTTTTTTATTGGATGTGTTCTATAGCAGAAAGTAAAAAATGTTGTTGTTTTTTCAAAATTGTCTTTTTTTTTTTATACCGCAAACAAAAGAAAAAAATGCAGAGGTGGTCAAATACCACCAAAAGAAAGCTCTATTTGTGGGAAAAAAAAGAAATCAAATTTATTTGGGTACAGCATTGCAGGACTGCACAATTGTCAGGTAATGTAACGCAGTGCTGTATCGCAAAAAATGGCCTGGTCATGAAGGGGGGTAAACCTTCCGGAGCTGAAGTGGTAAATAAACCCACTTTGTCCACATACTAATCATACTAGCCGGGCAGCATCATCAAAAGGGCCATGTGTCCCAAAGGAAATGTTTTTTACACGTTTTTGTGGTGAGACGTGTGATGTGTGTGGTGGCAACTGCCTGAGAGGTGACTTTCTTTCACTTAGTAAAGATTCTCACTTCCTGTTGTGTCTGTGGGACACCAAGTAAAGTAAACTTCCAAACGTGAGTCAGCAAAAAATATAACTGACAGGGGTTTTACCCCCCCCCCCTTCTTTACCCTAAACTAGAAAAAAAGTTTTGCCTATACATGCACTTTAATACCAACTGAGCAAAGTTTTAATGCACATCATACCAGCGTTCTTTTTGCTGACCCTTTCAGTGGTAGGAAATCAATGGTCACCAAGTGCAACTGAGAACCTTATTAATCCCTCTTTCCGGTTCATTAAACTCTACCATTTGGGTTTTGCTCCTCTAAATAAGCTCTTCTATTCCATCCTATTACTCTGGCAATATCACAGTGAGTAATAGTCTAGCTGCTTGCCACAACAAAGAAGTTTACACAAGCCTCTGACCACAGCATTATTTAATTTCTTATTTGTTGCTAAATGAATCCAGTCTCCCGGATTGGACTCCTTTTAAGCTCCCTTCCTTCGGCAACCACAGAATTACCCAGAATGCCTCAGTGGTATTTTAATCATTCCAACTGGTTGTTCAACTAGGGCTTTGATGTTCATAGTGAATGATGTAGGCCATGAAATCGTAGTTAAACAAAACTCAATGTAAAGCTCATTCTCAGGGCCAGAGACAAACTCCATAAATACCCATCATAGCTGCATATACGTTGATATTATGTTCTTAGCCGCCTGCAAAGTTTATGTCTACGGAAAGGTTGAGCGATGGCGATTTTAACAATGATTCCGCAGCCTTCTGCTTGAGTTCGGGAAATGTTTGATTCAGTGTTTGCTCTTCTTTACAGCTTTGTATAACATTACATCAGTGAGATAAACAGTGAGATAAATCTGTTTTGCAAAGGATGGGATTAAGCTCTGAGTTTTTACATGGGGTTGGTCTAAGCTGATAAACGTATCTGTGCTTTGAGACAAAAGTCTCTTCTAATACAATGCATAAATTTCATCGTGGCATGTCACGTCTGTGTTTAGTGTTGCTGTTGTGGGCTGCTAGCTTAGTATGTTTTCATTTCATGTTGGATTTTATGCTAGAGTGGGATTTACAGCAAGTATAAAATGTGTAAAACACTTAAAAAGGTGAGCAGAAATTTTTACATTTTTTAAAGATATGCTACAAGAATAGAGACGTAACAAAAATAAGGTAGGCGTTATCCCAATCTGGTTTCAAAAGTGGAAAAACACTTTAAAGTGGACCTTTCAGTAGCTTTTTAATTGTGCAAGAATAAATTGTTGGCATTTCACAGTATATTTTAGAAAACGTTTAAGGAATAAGTCCTGCGAGCGACCCTGAGGCTCTAAATCGATCAGTTATTTGCAGCAGACACTCCACTTCTCATAATAGTGTGCTTAATTGAAATAAATATATAGTGTTGCGCAAATAAAAAATTAAATAAATTTGTGCTTAAATTATTAAAAACCCCAAATATTTATATGTGCAGGCGCGGGCTGGGCCGGGGGGCAAGGTGGCAATTTCCCCCTGGGCCGATCTGATCCCCCTCAGAAAAGGCCGCTCAGTATCTTGTGTGTCAGTCGGTAGTCGGTACTCGATTGAAAATGGGAGGCGCTTACGTCGCTCAGGCACTTACAGTCACATGCAGCGCTGACAGCTGACACTGTCTGTGACTTCCTGGAAGTTCCGGCGACTGCCCTGCCCTGGTTGCTAGATCACCGCTTAGCGTCTAGCAACCAGTGACGTCACGGTCTCCAGAGCAGAGAGGAGGACCCATGCAAAGCGCTGCGGTCAGCCGTCCTCCGCGCCGATTACTGGTCCCAGCCGCTCGGCCCCACCCACCTCCGGCTCCTCCCTCCATCCATCAACATGGGGCCGATGCAGAAGAGAGGGCTGGCCTGGCCTGGTAAACTTACGGCGGCAAATCGGCAATCCAGATTTAAAGTGAAGTTACCTGCTGGCTGCTGCGGTGGACACAGTGTCTGTGAGGACGTGGTCGGGACTCGGAGAAGAATTTCCAGTGAGTGGCAAAAAAAAAAAAAGTGTCATGTGATGTGTGGACAACATGTGGAGCATTTTTTCCCTGTACTTACCCCCTGGCACTGTATACAGCCTGTATATTGATGTCTAGCTGCTCCTGGCACTATATACCTGTCTCATACCTGTATTATACAGGTGTGAGACAAGTATTTAGAGCCAGGAGCAGCTAGACATCAATATACAGGCTGTATACAGGCCAGTTGGCCAGTTAGAGAGGTAGTAAACCCTTTTTTTTTCTTTTTGACCCTGCAAGACAAACACATAATGAGCTAGTATGCATCGCATACTAGCTCATTATGCAATACTTACCTTAGAACGAGCCCCCGCCATGCCGCCCGCTTAGCTGGATGACGGGCGACATGTCCAGTCACCCGTCTTCCGGGATTGCGGCATCTGGCCATCTGATTGGCCATAGCGTATGCCCCAGTGATGTCACTGGCTGCATGTCAGGTAAATATCTCCTAAACGGTTCATGTTTAGGAGATATTTACAGTACCTATAGGTAAGCCTTAATATAGGCTTACCTATAGGTAAAAGTGTCCGAGGAGGGTTTACTTCCTCTTTAAAGAGGAAGTAAAGTCCCCCAAAAAACCGAGAAAAAAAAGCCCTGTAAAGAGAAAGGCATAATGAGCTAGTATGCATCGCATACTAGCTCATTGTGAAGTACTTACCTTAAAACGAAGCCCCCGCCGTGCCGCCACCTTAGCGACAGGACGGCGACATGTCCGGTCGTCCTGCTTCCGGGTTCGCGTCCTCCGGCCATCGTGCCGGAGCCGCCGTTCATGGCACTGAGCTCAGAAGGAACGGCAGGGGTGGCCGCTCCTTCAGAGCGCCTGCGCCGATGACGTCATCGGCAGTATGCACTCTAAATATCTCCTAAACGGTGCAAGTTTGGGAGATATTTATAGCACCTATAGGTAAGCCTTAATATAGGCTTACCTATAGGTAAAAGTTTGTGAGGTGGGTTTACAACCTCTTTAAAGATGAAGTAAACCCTCCTCTGACACTTGTACCTATAGGTGATCCTATAATAAGACTTACCTATAGGTACTGTAAATATCTCCTAAACATGTACCGTTTAGGAGATATTTTCCTGACATGCAGCCAGTGACGTCACTGGCGCATGCATTCTGAAGGAATGGCCACTGGTGCCGTTCCTTCAGAGTCCGGTGCCGTGACCGTCGGCTCCCGCGGCTCCGGCCAATCAGATGGCCGGATGCCACGATCCCGGAAGACGGGCGACTGGACATGTCGCCCATCATACAGGTAAGCGGCAGCACGGCGGGGGCTTGTTCGAAGGTAAGTATTTCATAATGAGCTAGTATGCAATGCATACTAGCTCATTATGGGTTTCTCTTTCAGGTTGCAGCAAAAAAAAAAAATAGTTTCATGGGTTTACAACCTCTTTAAAGGTATTGGGTCCCTGAGGTCCCCTAGGGCTCCCCCTTGTGTCATGGGAGCGTAAGCTGGCCGCAAAGGAGGAGGTCACATGTGTAGATCTCAGCCAGGGTTCATGCTGGGACTTGCAGTCCTTTGCTTTTGGGGATGTAATCCCCCCAAAAGTGAAGGACTACAGGTCCCAGCATAAGCCCCTCAGAGCTCAGCATGTGTCACCCACCCCCGATCCCCCAACTAGTGAAGGACTACAGGACCCACTCATCCAGCTTAACCACTTCCAGACCGCCCACCGCATATATAGTGTGGCAGGGCGGCCTGGCTGTGCAAAATCACATACCAATGCGTGATTTTGTGCACGGGTTCTAGGGGATGCGACACAGCGGGAGCCAATCAGCAGGTCACCTGCAATCATGCAGGAGAATGACAGAACGGCGGTCTGCCTTTGTAAGCAAGGTAGACGGCTGTTCTGTCAAAGGAAGATGGAGATCTGTGTTTCAGCTGAGCTGAAACACAGATCTTTATATTTTCTAGTACATCCATCCTCCACACAGTAAGAAAGCATTCCCCAGGAGCAAACTTAACCCCTTGATCACCCCTAGTGTTAACCCCTTTCCTGCCATTGTCATTTATACAGTAGCAGTGCATTTTTTAGCACTGATCACTGTATTAGTGTCACTGGTCCCCAAAAAGTGTCACTTTGTGTCAGATTTGTCCGTCGCAATGTCGCAGTCCCACTAAAAAGCTGGGCATGGATGGTGAGTTGATTCGGTAGTTCAATGGGCCACTTGACCGGACTTGCCCCCCAGGCTTAAGGCTGCCAGCCCTCCCCTGTATATGTGACATAATATTAAAGTGCCAATAGTGATAATAAAGTGGTAAATATAATATAATATAATACTCATAGAAAAGAGAAAATATATAGATATAAAAGTCCAGTGTGCAAAGTGCAAAAAGCCAATAAACAAAGTCCAAAATGTAATCCTAAAGTCCCCTCGGACGGACAGAGCGATACACTATTGTCTAGGTGAGGCTGTCAGCTATCGGCGCACGCTGTGGAGACCGGCGGCGCTGTGCAGTCTCTCCCGCTATACCACCACGATTTCCACTATTTACTTGATGCTATTGTCCAAGTGCATGTGTTGCACCTACAAATGTGAGTGAGATTTATCCACCTTTATTTAATAAAAGCTGATTGTTTAAGGATTTCATACACTATTACAAGTCTTTTTGTTTGCATATATACTGCATTGATTGACGCTGCAACTCCTGTGAATGAGAGGAGCCCTGAAGGATATGGATGGATGATCTTTTTGGGATAACAATCTATGCGCTCTTTTTAAGGATTTGAGGTGAGCACCCATTCACAAGGGGGTGCACGGCTGGCTGTCCACTGTGACACTCTGGTCACTTCTCTCTGGGAGCACAGATCACTTTAGGATTACATTTTGGACTTTGTTTATTGGCTTTTTGCACTTTGCACACTGGACTTTTATATCTATATATTTTCTCTTTTCTATGAGTATTATATTTTATTATATTTACCACTTTATTAGCACTATTGGCACTTTAATATTATGTCACATATAAATATTTTGGGTTTTTAATAATTTAAGCACAAATTTATTTATTTTTTTATTTGCGCAATACTATATATTTATTTCATATTTTAGAAAAAGTTCTTGCTGCCACACCCAGACAGGAAAATTAACAGAGTTAACAATTCTGTAGTTCCTTACAGAGGCAAAATGTCCTTTAATGTCTGGTTAGACCATTCAGAGATTCAGTTTATCCATTTTTAAGTATAATTTTAACAAATGAAAATAAAATAAGGACAAGAAAATATTTATGGAAATAGATTACAAGCAACAATAATATAAACAAGATCAAAATTGAAAAGTATTTAGAAAATTTCACCTGGTCTTTGGTTCCTGGTTTGCTTGCAGAGTAAATTGAATCTGATGTATCAGAGTCACTGGCTCTCAGAACTTTTTTTAGTATCCTAGGTAGTTTTGATCCAAAGATCCAACTAAAAGCTGCAGCTATCATTTTCAGTACTAGTTTTTTTGTCCCTGTAGAGGGTTTTTACAGAACTAACACAACCAAACAAAGGATCTGAGGGTTTTGCTGAAGGGGTATTTTACTATGCTCTGTCAGAAACTCCCAGTTTTTCTAACTATCTATATTTTCATCTGGAAAGCTTTTACAATCACATAACCAACATAATATTAAACATAATAAAATTATGATGTGATAGACAGCAAAGATGATATTGATCCTATGTATGTCTCTCTTAGGGTGTGTCACCTTTCCTTCACATGATTTGCGGCTTGTAAAACCTCATTATAATCCAAAGGATTACCCTCTCAGATAGTTGTCACTGGAACAGATGTCCCTATCAGAATATTTTCCCTTACCTCTTTTCCTTGTGACAACTATGAAATTGTTGATTTCCTATTAATTTCTTTCTCTTTATAAATTGTTGCTAGGACAATTAGAGAGAGTCTTAAAGCGAATATTCACCCTCAAGTGACACACACATATACTTGCTTTGTAGTGTTGGGCAAACAGTTTGAGTCAAGCAAAAGTTTGGCCTGAAGATCGCCTGTTAGCTCGTTCGGCGGACACCAGAATTTGCAGTTCGCCCTACAATGCACTGCGCATTTCACAGTACATTCTATGACCCTAATTGGATGAAGCGGTCAGGTGCAAGGCTTCGCCAGTTAGCACTGTCAAAGACCTGATTGGACAAAGTAATGATTACATTCTCCAAGCACGGCTCAGTGCTCATAGTCCCACCGCACACTTAAAAAGCTTACTTCCCATAGAAAACTTTTGCAGTGTGTTGGAATGGAGATAGATATAGCAGGGCTCAGTTTGCTACTAGCAAGTTAGTGTGATCACTTATTGTGACTCTGAGTGTAGAGTGCTAGTTTCGTGTTAGTGTAGTGTGTGAGTATAGTGTGTCAGTGTAGTGTGTTAGTGTAGTGCTGTGTTTAACACAGCTTTATGTAACATTTTTTTTTGGGTTGGTGTGTGTTTTTTTTTTTTGTCCCCTGCCTGCCCCCTTTTTTTTAATTGTCAGCCGCAGTTTTTCTGACTGGGGCACTGGTGTTCCCCCTTTTTCATTTTTTTTTTCTGTCAGCATCAGTCCTCAATTTAAAGTGCGCCAAACACCACTTTTCATTCAAAAAAGTACATCCAAACGCACATTTTCCAGTTTCTATTAAATTTGGGTAGTAAGCCCTCCCCATCATGTCTGGGAGGCCAAAAGGGATTGGCAGACATTCCCATGGCACTATAAAGAGACCAGCAGCGTCCGTGTCCACAGGCAAAGGTGGACATGGTCCATCCTCAGGCAAGGCACCTTTCTCTCTGTTTAGTGACGTTGCCTGTGCTATCCAGCCACAGCATGTAGAGGAGGTGGTGGATTGGCTTACTAAATCATCCTCATCCTCTATGACCCAAGCTGACACTAGTGCGCAGTCCACCGCAGCTGCCAGAAAGGCTTATTCTGCCCCCTTGTCCACAGCTATTCCTGCCAAAAGTCCCAGCATCATGCATGGAGGAGTCAGCAGAATAATTTAAACACAGCATCAGCCACTTGTTTCTTGAGGATGCACAGACATTATTTGATTCTGATGTTGGCTCTGAGGTGGAGGAAGGGAGTAACATGGGCCTACAGAGAGGGGAGAACACTGAAAAAACAACAAATTGGCAGTCATGCTCCCCCAGCTGTAGCATATTGCCAAGTTGGCTGCAGTGATGATGAGGATGGAGGGGATGATGAGGAGGTCACTGACGTGGCAGTATCTCCTCCAGAGGCAGCCATCATGGAAGAGTAGAGAGCAGCCGCTCTATTCCATCAGATTGTTGAGCTGTTATTTCCCGGCCCACTTCCCACAGCTTAGCTGTGTGGACCTTTCTTTTAGCACATGTGCAGCTGATTGCACTGTTCCCATTTGCAATCTCTGCCACAAGCAGGGCCGGCGCTCCCGCTAGGCACACTAGACAGCCGCCTGGGGCGCACTGCTGCTTCAGGGGCGCAGCCACGGCTGCTGATTTCCCTACTAGCCTGGCTGCCACCCTAGGGTGACCAGACAACCACGGTGCACCGTGAACTGGAGCAGGGGGGCTCCATAGTTCCCGCTTGGGCTGCCTCCGAAGGGGAAGGGGAGGGAGATGGGGATTAGTGCGCCGCCTGATTACAAAAAGCCAAGTTCTTCTGCTTACCCGGCAGGAAGGCTGTCTGTAACAATCCTACAGGCTCACCTGAGTCAGAGGACTGCTGGCCGGAGGTAGGAGTGGAGCCCAGTGGCAAAGACCGCAGGCAGTTAGTAGGTGCTGGATACCGGATGGACACTGCGTAGTACTCTGATGAGGACACGGGTTCACCTGAGGTGCGGAAACTAAGTGCTAGCTGGTTTTCACTAGAGCCCCAGATGGTGGGGATAGACTGCGCTGCAAGCTAACACCAGGACGCGGTCCTCAGGATCACCCAGCCAGGCAGAGTGTAGGTTCGGTCAGAAGGCAGAGGAGCAGACAAGGGATAACCAGAGAGAAGTCAGACGAGCCAAAGGTCGGGGCGGGCAGCAGTAAGCGTGGTCAGACAATCCGGATCGGCAACAGAGGTAACAGTTCAGTAGGTAGGGACAAAGCAGAAGAGTAGTCGGTAGTCAATTCCTGGTCAGCGTTGGATTTGTGGTAGTAGATAAGAGCAGCAGGTGAGGAGTAGCTTGATCAAGGCTCAGGAGCTCAATAATCAGCAAACTGGAGTGCAAGGGGCTGGACTTATATAGAGAAGTACCAGGTGTGGGGAATCAAGGGTGATGAGCAAGGCTTGGCAAGACTAAGGTTGAAATAATAGGCTTCAGGGAAGAATGTTCAGGGAGGAATGTTCAGAGCGGACGGTAGCCTAGTAAGCAGGGCTACCGCCTGGGATGTGGCTGGTCACAGGTTCGAATCCCAACAGTACTCCCCCCCTTCCAAGGTGACCTCCGGGCACCGCAGGGGTAGGCTTATCGGGGTGCTGTTGGTGGAACTCTTTTACCAGTCTGGGGGCGTGGACATTTTCTTCTGGTTCCCACGAGTTATCCTCGGGAGGGTAGCCCTCCCACCCAATTAGGTATTGTAGTCTTCCCCGGTGGATCCTGGAGTCGAGGATCTTTGCGACAGCGTATTCTTCTTCACCCTGTACCCTCACGGGTGGTGGAGGGGGCGAGTGGCGGCCTGTGAAGGTGTTCTCCACGTATGGCTTGAGGAGGGAGCAATGGAAAACAGGGTGCACCCTAATGGAGTCCGGAAGATCGAGCCGGAACGTGACCTCGTTAATTTGCGCAGAGATCCGGAATGGACCCATGTATTTTTGGGCCAACTTTTTGGAGGGGACCTTCAATCTGAGGTTCCTGGTGGACAGCCACACCTTGTCTCCCACATGAAAGCCCGGGGTGGGTCTGCGGCGTCTGTCTGCTCCCTGTTTAAAGCGGCTCTGGGCGAGCTGGAGGTTGTTTATAATGTTCTTTTGTGCCTCCTGTAGGGTTGTTAGGCGTTCGGCCACTGCTGGGAGGGTGGAGGCAATGGGTAGGTGGGGAATGAATACCGGGTGCGAGCCTGTGTTAGCAAAGAAGGGGCTGTGCTTGGTTGAGCTGTGCTCCGCATTGTTGTAAGCGAACTCGGCCGTGGAGAGATGGTCAAGCCAGTCATCCTGCAGGTGGGAGCTAAAACAGCGTAGGTACTGCTCTAGGGTCTGATTAGTTCTCTCCGTCTGCCCGTTTGACTGAGGGTGGAAGGCGGAGGACAGGTTCACTTTAACCCCGAGTGCCAGGCAAAAGTTCTTCCAGAACTTAGAGGCAAATTGTACGCCTCGATCGGAGACCACGTCGTCCGGGATCCCATGCAGCCTGAAGACCTCACTGAGAATAAGATCGGCCGTCTGTTTGGCGGTGGGTAGCCCTTTGTAGGGGATGAAATGGGCCATCTTGGTGAGGCGGTCGACTACGACCAGGATGGTGTTCATCCCTTTTGAAGGAGGAAGGTCTACCACAAAGTCCATGGAGATCGAGCCCCAGGGGCGGGAGGGAATCGGGAGAGGTTGTAACAAACCCACGGGAGAGGAACGAGGAGTCTTATTGCGGGCACAGACCGTGCACGAGGAGATGTACCTCTTGATGTCCTCCTTGTATGTTGGCCACCAGAAGGAGCGGGAGAGAAGCTCCTGGGTCTTTCTTGTGCCTAGATGGCCGGCCAGCTTGGAGTCATGGTTGAGTCTGAGTACTTCAAGCCGTGCGATTTCTGGTACATATAACTGTAGGTCCTGATGAAACCAATGACCGTTCCTAAACGTAAGGCTGACATTCCTTGTGGGATGGGCAAGGAAGGGGTCATTTTCGTATCCTTCTTTGATTGTGCCCAGGAGTTCTTTAGAGTAGGTGACCCCTACGACCCTTCTCTCGGGTAGGATGTTGTTTTGGCCCTTGTTACTCTGCGAGGGCTCGGAAAACATTCTGGAGAGGGCGTCAGCCTTACCATTCTTTGATCCGGGGCGATAGGTGATGAGAAAGTTAAAGCGGGAAAAGAATAGGCTCCATCTGGCCTGTCTGGCTGAGAGTCTCTTAGCACTGCGGATGAACTCGAGGTTCTTGTGGTCAGTTAGTACGATTATGGGGTTGGTGGCTCCCTCCAGCAGGTGTCTCCACTCAGAGAAGGCATCCTTGATCGCCAGTAGTTCCTTGTTCCCGATGTCATAATTCTTCTCGGAGGGGGACATCTGGCGGGAGAAATATGCGCACGGGTGTAGTAGCATCTTCTCCCCTGTCCGTTGTGACAGAACAGCCCCCACCGCAGAGTCAGATGCATCCACTTCGACTGTAAATGGCAGCTCGGGGTTTGGGTGGATTAGGATTGGAGCAGAAGTGAAGAGGAGTTTCAACTTGGTGAAGGCCTCCTGTGCCTCTGGTGTCCAGGAGAAGGGGACTGATTTCTTGGTGAGTTGGGTAATTGGTGCTATGATCTTGGAGAAGTTCCGGATAAACTTCCGATAGAAGTTGGCGAAGCCAATAAATCTTTGTATCTCCTTCTCGTTTCTCGGAATGGGCCAGTTCATCACGGCTTGGACCTTCCCCGGGTCCATACTTAGGCCCTCTGGGGAGATGATGTATCCGAGGAACTGAGTGGTGGTTCGCTCAAACTCACATTTCTCTAGCTTGATATAGAGAGAGTTCTGTCGGAGTCTCTGCAGTACCCTGCGGACGTGTTCGCGGTGCTGCTCGAGGTCTTCGGAGAAGATCAAGATGTCGTCCAGGTAAACGACTACAAACAGATCGAGCATGTCCCTGAGGACGTCATTAATGAAGTGCTGGAAGGTGGCAGGAGCATTGCAGAGTCCGAAAGGCATGACTAGGTACTCGAAGTGACCATAACGTGTCCGAAAGGCGGTCTTCCATTCATCCCCAGGGCGGATTCGGACGAGGTTGTAGGCCCCTCGAAGGTCAAGTTTGGTGAAAATCTTTGCTGCCCGGAGTCTCTCGAGGAGTTCTGAAATCAGTGGAAGTGGATACCGGTTCTTTACGGTAATGTCGTTAAGCTTCCTGTAGTCAATGCAGGGACACAGGGAGGAGTCTTTTTTCTCTACAAAGAAAAAGGGGGCTCCCGCAGGGGAGGTAGAGGGCCGGATGAACCCCTTCCTTTGGTCCTCGTCCAGGTACTCTTTCAAGGCCTTGAGTTCAGGCTCCGAGAGGGGGTAGATACTGCCAAAGGGTATTTCAGCCCCGGGCAACAGTTCTATAGGGCAGTCGTAGGGTCTGTGTGGTGGCAGCTTGTCTGCGTTTTTCTTGTCGCAGACATCCTGGAACTCGCGGTATTGAGGGGGTAGCAGATCCTTGACGGAAAGTTCAGAGATGGTGGTGTTTTCGGGTGGAAGGACGGGTTTGTGGGAGCAATTTAGCGAGCAGAACTCGGACGGGAACCGTATGCAGTGGGTTTCCCAGTCCACCGAGGGGTTGTGGGTGGCCAACCATGGGATGCCCAAGATCACCGGGAACTTCGGGGAGGCGATCAGCGAGAAGTGGATCTTCTCGTGGTGATCGGGTTCTATAAGGAGTTGTAGTTCGATGGTCTCCTGAGTCGCCGGCCCCGAGGAGAGTGGGGATCCGTCTACGGTTTCCAGGTCAACAGGGGCTGCCTTGATTGTCAGTGGAATGTTCTTTTCGCGGGCGAAGGTTAGGTCCATAAAGTTGCCTCCCGCCCCGGAGTCTAACATCGCAGAACAGGGGAGTTGTCGCCCCTCGATGTCGATGAGGATGGGGATGATGAAGTGGGATCCATGAGCCGTCGTGTTGTTATTTTCAGGGGCTGCTGGCGGGGTTGGAGTCTGTGATTGCTCCTTTAGCTCCGTGACGGCAATAGTTCTTCGAATCTTATTGGGACATTTGATGGCAAAATGACCCGGCTCTCCACAGTAGAGGCAGAGGTTTTCGGCCAGCCGTCTCTCCTTCTCAGCTGTGGATAGAGACCTCCGTAGTGCGTCGACCTGCATAGGTTCAGGTGCTGACTGTGGGTCGTGCTGGGTGGTAGAGGAGAAGGAGTAAGTGGGTCTGTGGTCCAAGGACCAGAATCTTTCCCTCTTCCTCTCGGAGAGTCTTTGATCTATCCGGATGCATACTTGAATAAAGTCATCCAGATCATCCGGGGCTTCAACTCTGGCGAGTTCGTCTTTTATTGCTTCGGACAGGCCTCGCCGGAATTGGCTCCTCTGTGCTGCTGGGTTCCAGGTGGTGTCCGTGACCCAACGGCGAAATTCGGCGGTATATTCGGCGACGGAGCGTCTCCCTTGTCGCAGACTATGTAGTCGCGCCTCGGCCGTCGCACAGCGGTTGGGGTCATCGAAGACTAGGCTCATGGCAGTGATGAAGTTGGTTAGGTTGTCCAGGAGCAGATTGCTAGACTCCACGTATGGCGATGCCCATGCTAATGCTTCATCCGTCAAGAGATTGATCATGAATAGCACCTTCTTTTTATCGGTGGTGAACGGGGCCTGGTTCATCTGAAAATAGATGCGGCATTGGTTCAGAAATCCCCGATACTGGCGTCTGTCACCGCCGAATTTTGATGGGAGTGGCATGCGGGTGTCTGCGGCCACGCTGCGGACGTCTAGGAGTTGCCTCTGTAGTTCAATAATCTCCTTCTGTTGGCTTTTGACTACTTCTTGGAGCTGGGCAAATTTCTCCTGATACGTAGTACCAAATTCTTGAAGTTCAGTGACCTGTCTACACAGAGTGGTCATTGCGGACTCCATAGTTTGGCTGATTATTCTGTAACAATCCTACAGGCTCACCTGAGTCAGAGGACTGCTGGCCGGAGGTAGGAGTGGAGCCCAGTGGCAAAGACCGCAGGCAGTTAGTAGGTGCTGGATACCGGATGGACACTGCGTAGTACTCTGATGAGGACACAGGTTCACCTGAGGTGCGGAAACTAAGTGCTAGCTGGTTTTCACTAGAGCCCCAGATGGTGGGGATAGACTGCGCTGCAAGCTAACACCAGGACGCGGTCCTCAGGATCACCCAGCCAGGCAGAGTGTAGGTTCGGTCAGAAGGCAGAGGAGCAGACAAGGGATAACCAGAGAGAAGTCAGACGAGCCAAAGGTCGGGGCGGGCAGCAGTAAGCGTGGTCAGACAATCCGGATCGGCAACAGAGGTAACTGTTCAGTAGGTAGGGACAAAGCAGAAGAGTAGTCGGTAGTCAATTCCTGGTCAGCGTTGGATTTGTGGTAGTAGATAAGAGCAGCAGGTGAGGAGTAGCTTGATCAAGGCTCAGGAGCTCAATAATCAGCAAACTGGAGTGCAAGGGGCTGGACTTATATAGAGAAGTACCAGGTGTGGGGAATCAAGGGTGATGAGCAAGGCTTGGCAAGACTAAGGTTGAAATAATAGGCTTCAGGGAAGAATGTTCAGGGAGGAATGTTCAGGGAGGAATGTTCAGGGAGGAATGTTCAGAGCGGACGGTAGCCTAGTAAGCAGGGCTACCGTCTGGGATGTGGCTGGTCACAGGTTTGAATCCCAACACTGTCATACGAAGTCCTGCCTCCTGCCTATGATATACAGAACACTGGTGAAGTCTATAATAGGAGCTGGTCCAGAAGGCGGGACTTCGTATGACAGCGTCCGCGCCGGGTAAGCAGAAGAACTTGTTTTTTGTAATCATGCAGCACTCTAATCCCCATGAACTGGTCACTCTGCATTGTTGGGGGCATTGGTCACTCTGCATTGGATGGGGGCACTGGTCACGCTGCATTGGAAGGGGGTACTAGTCACTCTGCATTAATGGGGGCACTGGTCACTCTGCATTGGATCGGGGCACTGGTCACTCTGCATTGGATGGGGGCACTGGTCACTCTGCATTGTTGGGGGCACTGGTCACTCTGCATTAGATGGGGGCACTGGTCACTCTGAATTAATGGGGGCACTGGTAACTCTGCATTGGATGGGGGCACTGATCGCTCTGCATTGGACGGGGGCACTGGTCACTCTACATTGTTGGAGGTACTGGTCACTCTGCATTAATGGGGGCACTTGTCACTCTGCATTGGATGGGGGCACTGGTCACTCTGCAATGGATGGGGGCACTGGTCACTCTGCATTGGATGGGGGCACTGGTCACTCTGCACTGTTGGAGGCACAGGTCACTCTGCATTGTTGGGGGCACTCGTCACTCTGCATTAATGGGGGCACTTGTCACTCTGCATTAATGGGGGCACTGGTCACTCTGCATTGGATGGGGGCACTGGTCACTCTGCATTGGATGGGGGCACTGGCCATTCTGCATTAATGGGGGCACTGGTCACTCTGCATTGGAAGGGGGCACTGGTCACTCTGCATTGGATGGGGACACTGGTCACTCTGCATTAATTGGGGCACTGGTCATTCTGCATTAATGGGGGCACTGGTCACTCTGCATTAATGGGGCACTGGTCACTCTGCATTATTGGGGGCACTGAGAGTGATGCAAGTATAGGGGGGAGTATGGGGAATGCATTGAGTGTGCTGCGAGTATAGGGAAAAAAGGAAATTTTAAAGTTTTTTTTTATTTATTGGGGAGGGTGCGCAAGTAGCTGGTCTTGCCTAGGGCGCCGAATAGTCTAACACTGGCCCTGGCCACAAGCAAATCAAGAGTGGCAAAAACACCAGCCATTTGGGTACCAAATGCTTGACAAGGCATTTAACCTCCCATCACTCAGCCCCTTCGCAAGAGCACCTGAAAGCCACGCACAAGAGACACAATCCTTCTCCTCCTAACTCCTCACCTTTTATGTCTACCCTTGCTATATTTCATGACCTCTCAGCAGCCTCCACTGACAGGGATGATGGTATAGCAAAAGGTGTCACAGGTCTTTGCAACACCTCTGCCACCACCTATAGAGCATAGCAGGCAAATTTCTCTGCCCCAGCGGCTGCAGCAAAAAAAAAAAAAAAATACAGTCCCTGCCACCCACATGCCCAGCATCTAAATTTCTGCTTGTCCAAATTGCTGGTTTTACAACTCCTGCCATTCCATGTGGTGGACTCTGCCCCTTTCCGTGAATTTGCAGAATGTGCTGTACCAAAATGCCAGGTTCCCGGTCCCTATTTTCTTTTCTTTTCTGTATCATCACATGGAAGGCAATGTTTTTTACATCATTGGGCAAGGCAATCAGCTGCAAGGTCCAGATTACTGCTGACACGTAGTCACGTGATGTCCCCCACCTTGATCACATGCCAAGATATCCCCCCCACTCTGATCATACCCCCAAAATACCCCTCCATCCTGATCACACCCCCAAGATTTCCCCCCCTCACCCTGTTCACACGCCCAGGTACCACCTCCAACTCTGATCATATCCCCCAGATACTCCTCCACTTTGATCACACAACCCAGATCCCCCCACTTTAATTACACCCCCAAAATACTCCTCCACCCTGATCACACCCTTAGATACTCCCCCCACTGTGATCACACCTCACAGAGACTCGCCCACCCTTATTACATGCCTAGATACCACCTCACTCTGTTTACATTGCACAGATACCCCCCCCCCCACTCTGGTCACACACCCCAGATACCCCTCCACTCTGATCACACCCCCAAAATACCCCTCCATCCTGATCACACACCCCAAATACCCCCCCACTCTGATCACACCCCCCTAGATACCTCCCACCCTGATCACATAGCCAGATACCACCCCCACTCTGATCACACCCCTCAGATACCCCCCTCACTCTGATCACACACCCTAGATACCCACCACTCTGATCACACCCCCAAAAGACCCCTCCATCCTAATCACATGCCTAAATACCCCTCCTGATCACCCCACCTCCCCCCCCCCAAATCCCCCAACTCTGATAAAACCTCCCAGATTCCCTCCCACTCTGATCACATCCCCACGATACCCCCCACTTAGCACAGCAGATAGGAAGACTCTAGACAGATCTTTGCTATGCCCATGTCACATTTACCAAATGTGAGTGCTTTTATACTTTTACCCTAATAAATACTCAGAGCCTACTGCACTAAGAGGCGCCTTGTCTTTTTATCTTTATCACTTTCAGAGCAGCTTCTCCTCTCCAGTGCTGCCGAAGTGCAGTGTCTCACTTAAAGCCTGCTGTATTCCACAGAAGCGCCCATACAACAAACCCTTGTCCTTTCTTCTCAAGGCCTGCTTTATGCAGACACCATTCTTACGATGCCACAGAACACACAAGAGGAGAGGGAGGAGGATGATTCGGGCAGTTTTGGAGGCATAAAAGCAGAGGAAGACATACGTCAAACCTTAAGAGATAGTTTTCAGTCCCCAGAAACCTTGGGAGTAGTACGTGGCTGGGAGGAGGCAGTTCCAGATACTGTAATCCTCATTGACCCTGAGGACTCTGCTTCTTATGCCTAAGCAAACTTGTGGAGCATGGGCTTCTTCAAAGCCTGCAAAAAGGACCCAAGAATTTGTTGAATCAATCAAGGAGAAGGATCATTATTGGTTGGCAACCATCCTTGTCCACCGTTACATGGGGAAAGTCTCAGAATCTATCCTGCCCTCGCAGAGGGACCACAGGATGAAATATCTTGAGGACACCTTAAAGAGGAGTTTATGTAACACCTTTCTGGTGTAGGTGGCTTTGTGGGTGTTGATTTTATTTTGAGGTTTTTTTTTTTTTTAATGGGCACAATTTACTCCCAAGGACCAATTTTTTCCACAGCTGTTTGACCGGGGCACCAAATTTAAATTTTTTACAGCAAGGCTAATTCTTACTTTCATTAAGAGTACCCCTATCGGGTTACAGTGTGAAGGCACCATCAACACCCAAAGCCCATTTTTTCTGCGACTGTTTGACTGGAGCATCAAATTTAATTTTTTTACAGCAAGTCCAATTCTTACTTTCAACAAGAGTACTTCTATATGGTTACAGTGTGAAGGCACCACCAACACCCAAAGCCCAGATTTAACACATCTGTTACTTCTATCCAAAGTCTGAGAAGTAGACACCAAACTTTATCTAAAAAAAAATTTAATCTTGGCCTCAGTGTATTATAATTTGACTTCTTCACATAAGGCTTGCTCACTGTGGTGCAAAATTTGTCATTTTGGTCCAAAGTCTGCCAAATAGACACCAGAATTTATCCAAAAAACTTGAATCTTGTTCCAAGTGCACTAAATCATGACCCCAAGCTGTTGTTTACTAAATAAAGAAAGCTTGCAGGGAAAATCAATTTTTCCCCCTTATATTTATAAGGGTATAAAACTGACATTTGTCAGTTTTGCTGCAGCAGGTTCTATACACAGTACAGATGTGCCACTTTACAGGCAGACTAAGGGGACCCCCCCAAGCACCATATTTAAATGAGTTTTTCATTTTTTTATTGTTTCACTTTAAGCATCATTAAAATCACCCCCATTCCCATTTTATAGCCAATAACTTGCATATAATTTTTCATAATTGGGACTTTTGATTTGTTCCGGTCCTATAGATTTCAATGGGGTTCATCTTTCAGGTCCAAACTTTTGCGATGTTTGAGAGTTCTAGCGAAAACCAAACCGGTGGGGTGTTTACCCCATCTCTACTGTTTTGTATGTGTTACTCTCTAGCTAACACTGCTAAGGATTGGTTAACACTACTGCGACCTGAAAGTCTCGGAACTTACAAATCACATCAATAAGGATGAGGATCTGACTTGGATGTGACTTCTATTCAAGTCTATCGGCACAAGTAGGAGAGAAGTCGTCTTGAAGTAGTACAGAAACCTTTTCTAAGGTTGGAGCAACTTCAATAGTGCTAATTAAAGTGTTACTAAATCCGCAACAGTAAAATCAGTCTATATATGCAGTAAAGGGGTTAATCCTCTGCATAAAATTGTTGTTTAATCCTGTCTTCTCTGATCCTCCCCTTCTTTCACTGTCCTCAATCTATCTGCTGATAGAACAGTGCCTTGGGGGCAAGCTGCACATACACAGTTTGTTGTGTATTGCTAGAGATTTTTTGTTTTTTCTTGGAACTGTGCATGTGATCAGCACATGGCCAATCAGCACTGTGCAGACAGAGGGTCAGGGGTCCTGAATCCTGATAGGACAAACAGGAGAGAATGAAAATCCTCCTACAAGCTTTAACCAGACACTGATAGAAGTCACAAAACTGCTATAGACTGCTAATGAGAAAAGGTGTTTAGCAGTTTATATTTACTAAAATAATTACATTTCCATGTTCTGTGTACTGTGGGAGACCAGATATAGTGAAAGCAGGCTCCTGGGATTAGTATCACTTTATGACAGCTCTCATTAACTAATATGGGAATTCACATGTCATGCGTCTTTGGGTCTCACAAGTCGGATCCCGAGTCGTGGCAGTGTGAACCGAGCCTAAACCTGAGTTGTCAGCAAGAGAGCTCCAGCAACAGGATCGCCAGTGTGACATGGCTCTCAACAAAAATGGTAACTTTTTTTTTTTTTTTTAAACGATGCTGTTACTGTATCTTGTGACATGTAGGAATGTATTCATGCAGACTTGTAAAGTTACTAAAAGGTTCAGCATCCACTTTATTAATTTAGTTCATATTTATATGTGATTGCTTCCCATACAATAAATACTATAGACTGTGTCTTTACCATAAAAAAACCCTGGACAGTGCTGGAGAATAATATCCCAGCTGTGAGTTTCCTGGCTGCTATTCACCCAGCTATTTCTGAGGCTCACAGGGAAATCATGTTAACAGCTGCTCACATTCATATTCATAGCTGTTTATATAAGGAAAGGAGGACTCAGAGCCAGTAGACTATAACAGTTATTGACTGTTTATAAAGGTTATCCAATGTAACAGTTTTTATCAGCGGTAATTGTTCCAATGATTTAAACTGGTTGTAAACAGTAGGAGCCCCAATTTTAGCAAATGGACAATAATTGACATTTTTATTTAACTGTAAAAAAAACCTTGCATGTCTTTAAAAGCACTGAATTATATAAATATTTGTGTAAATATTATATAAATAATAAACAAAATAGCAATATAGGAAAATAATTTATTACATTGAAATGTTACTTTACCCTGTGTGTTTTGAAGCTAAATTCCATTTAAAAAAACAATAAATGGCTTGGGTAAAATAAAAATTAAAAAGTATATTTTTCTGCAAAGCTTACCTGCAATCCAAGGCAGTCCCATGCAGTAATACTTTTCTACCAGAAGATGTCCTCAGTCTTCCAGGTTGAATGGCAGCCAGTATCACTCAACCCACTTCCTCTGAGCCCAGGCTGTCATGGCCTGGCCTCTTAGGACAGCATCGTCACCCAGTCTGGTCTCAGAATAGTACAGCACTGTACGGCCTTTAAATGTCATTATGTAAGTACCAATAGGTCTACCAGTAAGGACTGCCAGAGGAGAAGCAGAAAGGCCTATGAACTCATTGGCCCAGCCAGAGGGCCCTTGCAAAAAAAATACATATACATTTTGAATGTTCCCAGTTTTAATGATTACATATCCATAGGCCAATCTAGTCTGCAGAAGCAGTTACTGTCTATTTTAGATTCTTGGTCTCTAGAGGGTTTGGATTCTAAGTTCTCTTGTCTGTTTCTGCCATTTAAGGAAGCAGGGAAACATAATCTCTTTAATAAAGGTGCAGTTGTAGGTTGTGGTTTAAAAACTGGATGAGAATAGAAATGAACATCAGATTTCAAGTGTATGCATAAACAGTATTTTAGTTTTTAAGTAGAGAGGTGATGGGGTTAGAACATTTGTAAGGCTTTTATTGCTCAAATGTAACAATTTGTTACACACACTCCTTATATGTCATAGTTTATATGCACAGTGCTCAGCAACAATGTTACAGTGTAGAACCATGACAGAAAAAACAAATCACACAGAAACTCAGTTTAGAAATGCTTTCCTTACATTGGTGGTCAGTGGAGAGCCCCAGCAACATCCCCTCTCACACTGCGGGTCAGTGGTGAGCCCCCCCCCATTATAGTGCCTTCATTATACTGCTTCCCTTTGTAGTGCAGCTCATCATTTTAATAAGTACCCTCCAGTGCCATGATAATGCCCCCTCGTGCCACCAATATATGCCCCCCCCCCCGTGTTACCATTATGTCTCCCATGCTACCATTGTGTCAGACGTGTTGTCAGAAGTGTTCTCCTTTCTCCTCCCCCATATACACAGCGGTTTAGGGAAGCGGTGGCGAGACAAAGCTAACTGACATGTTAGTGCTCGCCGACCTACCTTTCACAGCCATGCCAGGTGCTTATACATGATAAGAGTGCATACTTCCCAAATTTTGTACTTAACAAAGTGGGACAAGTCTTGTAGGGGCATATGTACAACATAGCATAAACAGTGCAGGGGTCAGGAGTATAATGTGCAACATAGCTTATACAGTGCAGGGGTCAGGACGATAACATACAACAAAATATCAGCTTTGTAGCCTGTATCAGATAGCGTTATAATAGTTTGGTGATAAAATAATAATTTTAATTTCCATTTGCTACGAGTATAGTTCAAGACCTGAATGGCTTGTTAAAGGACCAGTACACCCAAAATTTATATTTTTGTTATAGGAGGAGCCTGGTGGGCCAAGTGAGCCTCATCTTTCCCATATATCATAGGTACTCCAACAGTGAGATCTTCCTGTCCCAACTCCTGTTCACATGGGAGGGTTGGCTGTTCCTACACACCTGTTTGTGTTCCAGAGCCTCCACTTACATTCTCAATGATATAAAAAAATAGGGAGAGCGAATAGTCCTCATAAAGGCCGTGGGAGGCTTACAGATCCAATACTGTAAATTGTATACTACAAGCCCCTAAATGACAGCTGTGCATGTATTTTCAAATGTATATGTTAGGAGGTCAGATGCTTTCATTACAGGTCTTATTATGGTAGCCTGAGATATCCGTATCAGATAAGATTAGGCTGCAGCTCTAAAGATATGGGAAGCCAATGTTACATTCTCATATTACTTGTTGGGCAGACAAACAGGTCAGGAACAGGTTATGACTTTTTAAGTCTTAACTCCACACACAGATATTACAAAGCACCAATCAATATTTTGCATCCCAGGGGAAAAAAAAAAAAAAAATATATATATATATATATATATATATATATATATATATATATATATATATATATATATATATACAGTGGGAACGGAAAGTATTCAGACCCCCTTAAATTTTTCACTCTTTGTTATATTGCAGCCATTTGCTAAAATCATTTAAGTTCATTCTTCTTCCTCATGAATGTACACATAGCACCCCATACTGACAGAAAAACACAGAATTGTTGACATTGTTGCAGATTTATTAAAAAAGAAAAACTGAAATATCACATGGTCCTAAGTATTCAGACCCTTTGCTCAGTATTTAGTAGAAGCCCCCTTTTGATCTAATACAGCCAGGAGTCTTTTTGGGAAAGATGCAACAAGTCTTTCACTCCTGGATTTGGGGATCCTCTGCCATTCCTCCTTGCAGATCCTCTCCAGTTCGGTCAGGTTGGATGATAAACGTTGGTGGACAGCCATTTTTAGGTCTCTCCAGAGATGCTCAATTGGGTTTAAGTCAGGGCTCTGGCTGGGCCATTCAAGAACAGTCACGGAGTTGTTGTGAAGCCACTCCTTCGTTATTTTAGCTGTGTGCTTAGGGTCATTGTCTTGTTGGAAGGTAAACCTTCGGCCCAGTCTGAGGTCCAGAGCACTCTGGAGAAGGTTTTTGTCCAGGATATCCCTGTACTTGGCCGCATTCATCTTTCCCTCAATTGCAACCAGTCGTTCTGTCCCTGCAGCTGAAAAACACCCCCACAGCATGATGCTGCCACCACCATGCTTCACTGTTGGGACTGTATTGGACAGGTGATGAGCAGTGCCTGGTTTTCTCCACACATACCGCTTAGAATTAAGGCCAAAAAGTTCTATTTTGGTCTCATCAGACCAGAGAATCTTATTTCTCACCATCTTGGAGTCCTTCAGGTGTTTTTTTAGCAAACTCCATGCGGGCTTTCATGTGTCTTACACTGAGGAGAGGCTTCCGTCGGGCCACTCTGCCATAAAGCCCCGACTGGTGGAGGGCTGCAGTGATGGTTGACTTTCTACAACTTTCTCCCATCTCCTGACTGCATCTCTGGAGCTCAGCCACAGTGATCTTTGGGTTCTTCTTTACCTCTCTCACCAAGGCTCTTCTCCCCCGATAGCTCAGTTTGGCCGGACGGCCAGCTCTAGGAAGGGTTCTGGTCGTCCCAAACGTCTTCCATTTGAGGATTATGGAGGCCACTGTGCTCTTAGGAACCTTAAGTGCAGCAGAAATCTTTTTGTAACCTTGGCCAGATCTGTGCCTTGCCACAATTCTGTCTCTGAGTTCTTCAGGCAGTTCCTTTGACCTCATGATTCTCATTTGCTCTGACATGCATTGTGATCTGGAAGGTCTTATATAGACAGGTGTGTGGCTTTCCTAATCAAGTCCAATCAGTATAATCAAACACAGCTGGACTCAAATGAAGGTGTAGAACCATCTCAAGGATGATCAGAAGAAATGGAAAGCACCTGAGTTAAATATATGAGTGTCACAGCAAAGGGTCTGACCATGTGATATTTCAGTTTTTCTTTTTTAATAAATCTGCAACAATGTCAACAATTCTGTGTTTTTCTGTCAGTATGGGGTGCTATGTGTACATTCATGAGGAAGAAGAATGAACCTAAATGATTTTAGCAAATGGCTGCAATATAACAAAGAGTGAAAAGTTTAAGGGGGTCTCAATACTTTCCGTACCCACTGTATATATATGTATATATACAGTAAATGTCGCATATCGTATATACAGTATCTCACAGAAGTGAGTATACCCCTCACATTTTTGTAAATATTTTATTATATCTTTTCATGTGACAACACTTAAGAAATGGCACTTTGATACAATGTAAAGTAGTGAGTGTACAGCTTGTATAACAGTGTAAATTTGTGGTTCCCTCAAAATAACTCAATGCACAGCCATTAATGTCTAAACTGCTGGCAACAAAAGTGAGTACACCCCTAAGTGAAAATGTGCAAATTGAGCCCAATTAACCATTTTCCCTCCCCGGTGTCATGTGACACTTTAGTGTTAGTGTTACAAGGTCTCAGGTGTGAATGGGGAGCCGGTGTGTTAAATTTGGTGTTACTGCTCTCATTCTCTCTCTCTGGAAGTTCAACATGGCACCCCGAGGCAAAAAACTCTCTGAGGATCTGAAAGAAAATAATTGTTGCTCTACATAAAGTTTGCCTAGGCTATAAGAAGATTGCCAAGACTCTGAAACTGAGCTGCAGCATGGTGACCAAGACCATACAGCGGTTTAACAGGACAGGTTCCCCTCAGAACAGACCTCGCCATGGTCGACCAAAGAAGTTGAGTGCACATGCTCAGCATCATATCCAGAGGTTTTGTTTGGGAAATAGATGTATGAGTGCTGCCAGCATTGCTGCAGAGGTTGAAGGGGTGGGGGGGTCAGTCTGTCAGTGCTCAGACCATACCCTACACACTGCATCAAAATGGTCTGCATGGCTGTCGTCCCAGAAAGAAGCCTCTTCTAAAAATGATGCACAAGAGAGCCCACAAACAATTTGCTGAAGACAAGCAGACTAAGGACATGGATTACTAGAACCATGTCCTGTGGTCTGATGACCAAGATAAACTTATTTGATTCAGATGGTGTCAAGCGTGTGTGGTGGCAACCAGTTAAGGAGTACAAAGACAATTGAGTCTTGCCTACAGTCAAGCATGGTGGTGGAAGTGTCATGGTCTCGGTGGGGGGGGGGGCTCAGTCTGTCAGTGCTCAGACCATACCCCACACACTGCATCAAAATGGTCTGCATGGCAGTCGTCCCAGAAAGAAGCCTCTTCTAAAAATGATGTACAAGAGAGCCCACAAACAATTTGCTGAAGACAAGCAGACTAAGGACATGGATTACAAGAACCATGTCCTGTGGTCTGATGACCAAGATAAACTTATTTGGTTCAGATGGTGTCAAGCGTGTGTGGCGGCAACCAGTTAAGGAGTACAAAGACAAGTGAGTCTTGCCTACAGTCAAGCATGGTGGTGGAAGTGTCATGGTCTCGGGCTGCATAAGTGCTGCCGGCACTGGGGAGCTACAGTTCATTGAGGGAACCATGAATGCCAACATGTACTGTGACATATTGAAGCAGAGCATGATTCCCTTACTTCAGAGGCTAGGCCGTAGGGCAGTATTCCAACATGATAATGACCCCAAACACACCTCCAAGAGAACCACTGCCTTGCTAAAGAAGCTGGGGGTAAAGGTGATGGACTGGCCAAGCATGTCTCCAGACCTAAACCCTATTGAGCATCTGTGGGGCATCCTCAAAAGGAAGGTGGAGGAGCGCAAGCATCCACCAGCTTCGTGTTGTCGTCATGGAGGAGTGAAAGAGGACTCCAGTGGCAACCTGTGAAGCTCTGGTGAACTCCATGCCCAAGAGGGTTAAGGCAGTGCTGGAAAATAACGGTGGCCACACAAAATATTGATCATTTGGGCCCAATTTCAACATTTTCACTTTGAGGTGAGGTGTTCTCACTTTTGTTGCCAGCTGTTTAGACATTATTGGCTGTGTGCTGAGTTATTTTGAGGGGACAGCAAATTTACACTGTTATTAGTGTCATTTCTTCAGTGTTGTCACATGAAAAGATATAATAAAATATTTACAAAAATGGGAGCAGTGTACTCACTTTTGTGAGATACTGTATACACTGTTCAAAATAATTAAAGGAACACTTTTTAATCAGAGTATAGCATCAAGTTAATTATACTCTTAGGATATTGATCTTGTCAGTTAAGTAGCGGAGGGGGTTGCTAATCAGTTTCAGCTGCTTTGGTGTTAATGAAATTAACAACAGGTGCACTAGATGGACAACAATGAAACAACCTCCATAACATTTGGCATACAAACTACTGAGTATCATTTGAGTTGCTGCAAAGAAATTTCAGCTAAATGAACTTGCTGCATCATTTTTCCACATTATTTTCGGGGGGTGTCTTTGAATTCAGCCCCCTGTAGGTTGATCATTTTCATTTCCTTCAAAGGATGTGGCATCCTTTTGTTCCAAACGCATTACCCAGTCCATATCAGTATAGATTTTTTTTTTCCCATTGAAACCTGATGATTTTTTGGAGCAGTGTGTATATATATACATATATATACTGTATTTTTTTTTTTCTAATCCCACTGTAGTGTAAGAAGGCACAGCCTACATGAGCGGGACATCACTGCTCTGTATTCAAAAGTAGTGCAGCAGGGTTGTCACAGGAAGCTGCATGATGTTGACTTCTCTGGTAGAAATTATATTTTACAATTTTATATTATTATACCAGATTTATATAGTGCCAACAGCTTGCGCAGTGCTTTACAAAATAATGGGAGATGATACATTCATATTATTTGATATTTATAAATATAGATCATGAACAATGTAAAACTGTTAATAAAATCTAATTACAGCTCCAAATGACAATATATGGTTGTCTTTATTTTGCAGCAATGTTCATGAACAAACATGTAACAGGTTTGGAAAATGTTTCTTCATAAACCAGACTACTAATTTAGACAATACAGCACAAATTCATGGACGGCTGCAGCACTAATATTCATTAGCGTTGTGTTTGTTCTCTGTGCTTCTATTATTCTCTGGGGATTATAATTTGCCAAAACACTGCAGAATCAGGCCCAAAAATTCTTTATTTTTAGTTCAAATAAAAAAATGATTCTCATAAACGAAAGGGAAAAAAATTATTTACTCTGGGAAATGTTGCTTTACTTAAATGCATATGACCCTGATTAAATTATTTATTGCTTGCCAAAAAAAAAAAGCACTGGAAACAGAACTCTTCTAAGGAACTTGTGTGAACACTCAGCAAGGACTCTCAGTAGATTCTCAAAATAGTGATTTTTAGTGCTGATACACTATACTGCCAAAAGTATGTTGGCATCCCTCCAATATTTTGTGTTCAGGTGCATAAAGCCAGCTAAATGAATACTTTGTTACATGAGTTTGGGTTGGAGGAACTTGAGTGGCCAGCATTGAGTCCTGACCTCAACCCCACTGAACACCTTTGGAATTGGAATGCTGATTGTGAGCCAGCCAGGTCTTCTTGCCCAACGTCAGTACCTGGATTTATAGGAACACATTCCCACAGAAACATTCCAAAATCTTGTAGAAAGTCTTCCCAGAAGAGTGAAGGCTGTTTTAGCCACAAAGCGGAGTTGAGACCGTATCGATGCCCATGGTTTTCAAATGAGATGTTCAACAATCTCATATAGGTGTGTTGGTCAGACGTTCAATTTTTTTGGCCATACTATGTTCTTTGTGCTGCATTGGTTGGTGCTTTGGGCAGTCAGCCTGGCGTAGAATTGTCCAGTTCTTTTGGCAAGGATAAGTATATCTAAAGTAAGTAAATATGAGTTAACAGAGGTTAATTTATCATTGGGATAAAGCTACAGGCTAAGTTTAAATTACAGCTAGGGTCAGGGATAGGTGTAAAAGTTAGGACTGAAGAGGTAAAGAGTTAGGGTTATGGTTATGTATTAAAGATTATTTTTTAGGTGTTTTTAAAGGTTAGAACGTATCTCCAAAAAAAAAAAAAAAAAACCCTTCCAATTTCTCCTACTCCACCTGCTCCTATCCATTTAAATGTTTTTTATACCTTCAAAGTAACTTGTTCACCTACAGTATCTCACAAAACTGAGAACACCCCTCACATGTTTGTAAATATTTTATTATATCTTTTCATGTGACAACACTGAAGAAATGATACTTTGCTACAAAGTAAAGTAGTGAGTGTACAGCTTGTATAACATTGTAAATTTGCTGTCCACTCAAAATAACTCAACACACAGCCATTAATGTCTAAACCGCTGGCAACAAAAGTGCGTACACCCCTAAGTGAAAACGTCCAAATTGGGCCCAATTAGCCATTTTCCCTCCCCGATGTCATGTGACCCATTAGTGTTACACGGTCTCAGGTGTGAATGGGGAGCAGGTGTGTAAAATTAGGTTTTATCGCTCTCACTCTCTCATACTGGTCACTGGAAGTTCAACATGGCACCTCATGGTAAAGAACTCTCTGAGGATCTGAAAGAAAAGAATTGTTGCTCTACATAAAGATAGCCTAGGCTATAAGAAGATTGCCAAGACCCTGAAACTGAGCTGCAGACAGACGGGTAGCCAAGACCATACAGCAGTTTAACAGGACAGGTTCCACTCAGAACAGGCCTCACCATGGTCGACCAAAGAAGTTGAGTGCATGTGCTCAGCGTCATATCCAGTGCTGCCAGCATTGCTGCAGAGGGTGAAGGGGTGGACGGTCAGCCTGTCAGTGTTCAGACCATACGCCACACACTGCATCAAATTGGTCTGCATGGCTGTTGTCCCAGAAGGAAGCCTCTTCTAAAGATGATGCACAAGAAAGCCCGCAAACAGTTTGCTGAAGACAAGCAGACTAAGGACATGGATTACTGGAACCATGTCCTGTGGTCTGATGAGACCAAGATAAACTTATTTGGTTCAGATGGTGTCAAGCATGTGTGGCAGCAACCAGGTGATGAGTACAAAGACAAGTGTGTCTTGCCTACAGTCAAGCATGGTGGTGGGAGTGTCATGATCTGGGGCTGTATGAGTGCTGCTGGCACTGGGGAGCTACAGTTCATTGAGGGAACCATGAATGCCAACATGTACTGTGACATACTGAAGCAGAGCATAACCCCCTCCCTTCTGAGACTGGGCTGAAGGGCAGTATTCCAACATGATAATGACCCCAAACACATCTCCAAGACAACCACTGCCTTGCTAAAGAAGCTGAGGGTAAAGGTGATGGACTGGCCAAGCATGTCTCCAGACCTAAACCCTATTGAGCATCTGTGGGGCATCCTCAAATGGAAGGTGGAGGAATGCAAGGTCTCTAACATCCACCAGCTTCGTGTTGTCATCATGGAGGAGTGAAAGAGGACTCCAGTGGCAACCTGTGAAGCTCTGTTGAACTCAATGCCCAAGAGGGTTAAGGCAGTGCTGGAAAATAATGGTGGCAACACAAAATATTGACACTTTGGGCCCAATTTGGACATTGTTACTTAGGGGTGTACTCACTTTTGTTGCCAGCGGTTTAGACAAAAATGTGTGTTGAGTTATTTTGAGGGGACAGCAAATTTACACTGTTATACAAGCTGTACACTCACTACTTTACATTGTAGCAAAGTGTAATTTCTTCAGTGCTGTCACATGAAAAGCTATAATAGAATATTTACAAAAATGTGAGGGGTGTACTCATTTTTGTGAGAAACTGTACTGTAATTCATTGTCATATGATCCTCCTTGGTGCCTCTTCTGGTAGTGGAGACAGTTCAGGCTCAACCCAACCAGTCTTGTTGCCTCCTGCAGTAACATTGCACTATGTAGAAACTTTAAGGATAAAAGAACCCAAAACAACCCTTGAGGACCCCTGTAATGAATATATTCTTCACTAATGGAAACTATCCATGTCATCCAGGAAGCAAAATGGGCCCTCCTGCCCTACATACCAGAAGAAGAATCAATACTTCATGTGACTGGAGCTTTTTACAGTGTACATTAGAAGCGGCAGAAAATCAGATAAAGCCCACCTTATTTCCTGGCTTGAGGATGTCCAGCATCACACAGCTCTTTTGTCCCCAGCCTCACTCTTCATAGCCCATCATTTTTATTAATTGGATTTCAGTTCTTTCAAAAGAGTCATAGAGACTCAGTGTCACATGTGGGTGTAACCTAGGTCTCCATGCAAATGCAGCCTGCCTAAAATGCCAACTCCTCCAAACTGACATTCATTTATCAAGGCTATTTCATATTTGCATAACTTTTCCCAATAGCCACCCCACTGTATTAGGGCTGAGAGAAGTACTGAGGCAGGGTGCTGTTATGTTTTCAGGAAGCTATGTGCAGCAACCTACCAGTCCTTCCCACCAGCCATGATCTGTCTCCACTGCATAGAAAAGCACAAAGGCCCAGTGGTGAAATAACTGGGTCTGAAATAAGGTCACATTGTTACATATAGTTAGTCAGGTTGAAAAAAGACACAAGTCTATCTAGTCCAACCAAAAGAATAAATAAATGCAGAAATAGAGTAAATAGAAAACCACCACACTGTATACCTGCAGTTAATCCAGAGCATGGGTCTCCAAACTTTCTAAACAAAGGGCCAGTATACTGTCCTTCAGAATTTAGAGGGACCGGACTATTGCCAGTGGGAGAAGATAACGCTCCGGTGTAAGCAATGTACAGGCTTGGTTGTCAGTGGGAGTAAGAAAACTTGTGGTTAGTGGGAGGAGGAATAGTGCCCTTTCATTGGTATTGGTGGGAGGAATATTGCCAAGTGTTGCTATCAGTGAGAGGAATAGTGCCCCATCGTTGGTGTCAATGGGAGGAGTATTACCTAATTGTTGGTGTCAGTGGGAGGTGTAGTACCCCATTCTTGGTGTCAGTGGGAGTTATAGTGCCTCATCGCTTTTCAGCCTTTTGGCTAAGATCAAGTGTAGTATCTGTTCTTATCAGTTGGTATGGAACTCAGCTAGTACTGGTATGACCAAAACCCGGAGCGCCTGGAGGTACTGGGGTATGGGGAGTAGGTAATCCGGGAAAGCATGTGGGGACCGCCGCCTTCTCATTTGAATGGGTTGAACTGTTCTAACCAGTTTGAAGGGAGCAAGAAAGCCGGTCTGACTGGGTGGCCGGTGGAATTGCTCCTGGATGTAATGGGCTGAGGAACAGGATGGCGATGGGAGGGCTTTCTCTCCTGGGTTTTGATCTGGCCTTGCAAAAGGCCTGTCCCCAGTTGTAGGTAGGCTCTCCCTAAGCTGTCCAGGTTCCGATGTCTGCTGGTGGGGATAGGTTACACTCGGTCTGGCCAGGGGCTGAGATGGAAAAAAAGCCTGTGGTGTATGTGCCCCTGGGGTGGCAGCCCAGGGGTGCCTTAATTCTCACTGGTGAGGGGCAGCTTGCCTTGAGTTTTTTGGCACCTTGGTCACTGCACCATGCACACCTTTTTCACACCTGCCTCTTGGGACTGGCCTTTTGACTCGGACCAGAGGAATTTATTATTCCGGCCGGAAGGCCTGCCTTGGTACCTCACATGGCACCATAGCACTTAACCCACTTCCCCTTCCCCCACCTTTTTGTTTGTGTGTTTTTATTTATTTGTTGTTGTGTCACTGCACTTTCACTCTTTTTTCCTGCACGAATTGGAGGGTGTGGGTCCTCGGGCCCAGCGTTGAGTCTTGGGAGGGATTGGATATGGCCTTCTGGCTTAGTTTGCCCTCTCTCATGGGTTCTCTCTTCGGGGGAACCCCACCTAGTACTTGGGGTGGGCTGTTCCTGCAGTCCCCCTGGAGAACGGGGTTTGTCTGGTTTTGGCCAGACAGACCATAGGAAGTACCTTAAATCCCTGTCAGGAGTCTTGCGCCCAGGGGGATCGAGGTTAGGTTCCTACCTCTTCAGAGGGAAGACCATTTCGCACACCCTGTGCACTTTTTGTGTTTCTCACGTTTGCGTGTGTGCACTTTTTTATGCACCGGGTGTAAGTCTTTTGAGTGTGTTTCACACGCCACGGGCTTAAAAAAGTGGGAGTTATAGTGCCTCATCAGTAGTGTTAGTGGGAGAAATCGCTCCTCATTGTTGGTATCAGTGGAATAGTTCCTCATTGTTGGTGTCAGTTGGAGGAATACTACCCCATCATTGGTGTCAGTGGGAGGAAGAGTGTCCCATCATTGGTGTAATTTGGAGGAATAGTGCCTCATCCTTGGTCTTAGTGGGGGGAATAGTGCCTCATCATTGGTGTCAGTGAAAGCAATTGTGCCTCATCATGGGTGTCAATGGCAGCAATAGTACCCCATCATTGGTGTCAGTGGGAGGAAAAGTCCTTTGTATCATTGGGAGGAATAGTACCCCAAGGGCCAGATAAAGGGAAACAAAGGGCTGCGTCTGGCCCCTGGGCTGCAGTATGGAGACCACTGATTCAGAGGAAGGTAAAAGCATAGTCCAATCTGCTCCAACAGTGGAAAAATCCTTACCGATCCCACAGAATGTAAAGAAAACAGAAAGGCTGAATTTAAAAATCAAAATCAACATCTTGATGAAGGGGAGAGGAGGAACCCAGGAAGGCAAAATATATACAAATTAAAACTTCACCTTTTAGTGGGGGAGGGAGGGGGGAGATAAGTGTTTAAAGTTAGTTTAGGTGATAGGTAGTGTTTTAGCGTCAATGTAAAACCAAAACAAAAAAGTCTGGCGCTAGAGGAACAAGACCAACGCTCCCTCCATGATTATGAGCAGGATCAAGCCAGGGGCCATAGTGCAGCTATATAGGAAATCTGCCCCAGAAGCGGTGCTGAAGAGCAAACAAACACACCAAAAGAGAACCCACAACAAAAGCGCTGAATGGACACACTGATGTAAATTATGAATTCATGAGCAACTATGTGCAAACTAGTCAATGTTGACGACACCAGCATAAATGATGAAACAATGAAAAGTTTATTGGGAACAAACCGATGGAAACAAACCCCCTTGTGTTCCACCTGCAGCTCAAACCTCTCTTCAGACGGTGACTCCCCAAGTGTATGACGTCACACCCGGGCTGTCTCTCTGCTGTTCATGAAGTCGCTTGTCAGCTCAACCCTCTTCCGCAGCGTGACTGCTTCTTGCCTTATCCTCCGACATTTTTCCAGCCTAGCATGGTGGTGTTCTCCCCCTCAGTTCCATCGGGCTTCCTCCATTCCACCATCATCACACGCTGGAGCATATCATGGCAGTCTTCACCGCAACACTGTCCTGGTTGGTCGAGCTACCACTGACAGCATGCCAGAGGAGATCCATCCTGTGAGCCTTTGCCTTGTATTGGTTCACCAGTGTGGTTGAGAGGAGCTTTGCATTTTTTACCATTGTACATTTTATTATTGACACATTGTTTACCCATTGGTTTGTTCCCAATAAACTTTTTCATCATTTACGCTGGTGTCATCAACATTGACTACTTTTTCATCATAATTCACATCAGTGGGTCAATTCAGCGCTTTTTTAAAGTTTTAGGCTCAACCTAAGGGTCTGGATAAGCTTTGGGAGCCATAGATGGATCAAAATTCAACAGGCCAGTTTAGCAGACTTATTTTGATCTACAGTATGTATTCTGAAAGTGCTGGGTTCTACTTAGGGCAGCCATCAGAAATTTTGGGGCCCCTTACACAGCTTTAGGCAAATCTCCCCAACCACCAAAATTTAGAAGAGGTCAGGAGAAACTATGGCAATGCTGACACCTCCTGGATTGATGTACCACCTCCTCACCTCCCCCACCAACGCCACTGCCCGTCCCATCCTCTGCTGTTATGGGGATATGCTGGACAGGTAGGGTTTTGTGTGCGCTGCCAGGAAAGCAGCGCTGTCACTTCCGCCTTCACAAGTGACAGCAGTGAGCGGCAAGCTCGGAGTCAGAGGTGGCGGAGCCTCTGGGAGCCCGGGCCCCCTACATGTGTATGGGCTGATGGCAGTCCTGGTTCTGCTGTCAGAATACAATGTCCCGGTGGAGGGGATACTTCTGTAAGGGTAACCCCAAAACTCACGGGTTTCAGTAACATTTTGACTGTTGAAGCCAGATTGAAAATTATATTTATTTAGACAAACATGTAGATAGGAAGCCATGTTTGGAGAGAAAGTCAATCACATTACATTCTGTCGGCTTAATAATCATTGCTCTATCTGGCTAGGGTTTCTAATACACTTTTATACACTAAAGTGGGTGGAACCTAGCTATCTAATTTCTTTTAAGTCACATCTCAGGCTTTGATGACATTCTTTGATATGCGAAATCGACATTTAACATAGACATGTCACTTCCAAAGCTTGTTGGCTAAACAGGTCTTCGAAAGGTCAAGTAAGCAATCTTAACAGCTGTTATACAAAAGGACTTCTCACACAATATATATCCAATATATCTGCTTAATCATAAATCCATGTTTGATAATCATAAGTAAATATTTCATAAATAAAATGGCTGCTTCCCTTTTCCTCATCACTTCTATAAACATTGTTCTGTGGATGAAGGAATCTGATTGTTTTCTCATGCAGCCTGCTGACTGAATGAGAAAACAAAATGATCTATGGCCAGTTTTAGGGGTCAGAGAGATTGTTGGTGCCTTTACTTTTTAACTTTGTTTGGTTTAAAAAAAAAAAACTGCACCAAAAACTACCCGGTGCTGGATTTCCTCTTGCAAAACCATCATACGAACAAGTTAAAATGGACACAACCTTTCTTGGAACTGTTAAAGCGGAGTTCCACCCAGGGGATACTTCTTTTAATAAAAATACCCCCGGGACAGTCAGGGCTCGTACATACCACAATGGCTAGCCTCTGATCGGTCCCGGGTTGCACTTACCTTTTAGGAGAAATACTTACCTTGAAAAAGTATTCTCCAGCGCTGCCATCTCATGTGTGGGCAGCTTGAAGCCAGCACGATCCTCTTCTGCGTCCTCTTCCTTCTTCTTCGGTCCCACGATGCACTGCACCGGCCCCGCCGTCACTTTCGTTGCGCGCGCGTCATCCCTCCACAGCTTCTGGGCATGCCCAGAAGCTGTTTAGAAGGGAATGACGCGCGTGCAGCGGAACTGACGTCGGGGCCGGTGCAGGCGCATTGATTCCTGGGAGCGATGACGTTCAGCTCCCAGGAATCATTGCAAATGCCAGGAAGTGACGAATCGCCATGGCCGTCGAGGGGAGGAAGAAGGAAGTAAGGTAAGTATATTTTCTCTACAAGGTAAGTAAAAAAAAATAAAAAATTGCGATTATCCATTTGTTTTTCAGGTGACCCGGAGCGAGAAGATGGAGGTAAGTATAAATTTAGGGTGGAACTCCACTTTAAGGAAAGAAGAGAGACCACACAATAACATGGTTATAGTGCACTATCATAGCTGAGCCCCTCCTTGTGACCGTATTACATTGGGAAGGCAGCCTGGTGACCTTCCAAGCTACAGTCATAATTTGATCCTCTTCTCCAGTGCCCATTTGTCTAATTTGTAACTAAGTCCCAGGGACAGCTGAGAACTGAAGCCTTGATTGGAGATAATCTTCCAGAATTAGAACGTCAAGAATTGAAAGAATCACAAGACTCCAATCCTCCACTATCAATTAAAGGCCACACTCCCTTTCTAATTGTCAAGTGACATAATTGCTATATTACCTTCTTCCAGTGCGAATAAGAACATGCCAACTGAGGAAGCTATTGAGGCAAAAGGATGGAAGTCGAAAAATCATTTACTGCCCCCTTCATAGCTGCCAACTGTCTGTCTTTTGGAACCTCTTTCCTCCTCTCAGTTATCGCTCTTTTTGGTTTCTGCAAAAATATATTTTTTAACTACCAAATACGTTGTATTACTTTAAACTTTTATCCAACCTCTACATTTTTGTATTTGCTATTTTTAATTGATTTTTTTTTATTTAATTAAAAGTATATTGGAAAAGTTGTGAAAAAAAGCATTCATGAATTTAAATATGAACTTTAACTACTTGGCCTCTTGAAAATTTACCCCCCTTCATGACCAGGGCATTTTTTGCAATACAACACTGCATTAATTTAATTGACAATTGTGCGTTCGTGGGACACTGTACCCAACCAAAACTGATGTCCTTTTTCCCCCACAAATGGAGCTTTCTTTTGGTGGTATTTGATCACCTCTGTGGTTTAGTTTTGTTTGCACTATAAACAAAAAAAAGACAATTTTGAAAAAAAAAAAAAAAACAGTATTTTTACTTTATTAAAACACATCCGATAATAAAATGTAAAAAATCAAATTTCTTCATCAGTTTAGGCCAATATGTATTCTGCTACATATTTTTGCAAATAAAAACTCAATAAGCATATATTGATTGGTTTTTTACAAAAGTTATAGCGTCTACAAACTATGGGATATATTTACGGAATTTTGATTTATTTTTTATTTTCTACCAGTAATGGCAGCCATCAGCGACTTGTAGCGGACCAACGAAATTGCGGCGCACAAATCGGACACTAGCTGACACTTTTTGGGGACCAGTGACACTAATGCATTGTCACTGTACAAATGACACTGACTGGGAAGGGATTAACATGGGTGAGGGAAGGGATTAAGATGGGGAATTAACAGGGGGAATCAAATTGTTAAATGTGTGCCTAGGCAGTTCTTGTGTACTGTGTGTGAGGTACTTTTACTAGGGGAAGGCATTGATCCCTGTTTCTGCGTAGCAGGAAGACAGAATCAATGCCTTCCCCCCTGTCAGAACAGCAATTTGCCTTGTTTACATAGATCGCTGTTCTGGCTTTCTGCCTAATGATCAACGGGTGCCAGCGGGCAACGAGTCTGCGGTACCTGCAGATCAGCTTCCGTTGTGTCTAATTACAGCGGTAGGGGGTCACCACCGTACGGTGTCCGCGCCTTAGACCCCAAAGTGCAAGATCATGTACTAGGTACGTAATGCTGGACAGAAGAGCCGCCTTGCCACTAGTGATTGACCGATATAGTTTTTTTGTTGCCGATACCAATATCGATATTTTGGCCAATGCATATCGGTATCGGCCGATATACACCAATATTTTTGTACATTTAAAAAAATGTTTTTATTTTTTTTTCTTCACAGGTACTCTTGTGGAGGGATCTGGGGGTCTAAAAGACCCCAAACCCCTCATCTGCACTTAAAAGCATTCAAAACGACAAGTTTCGCTGTTTTGAATGCTGTCATTTTTTTAAATCTGGCGCCAGTAACCGAAAGTGATGTCATGACATCACTTCCGGGTTTTTGCATGGAGACCCGATCAGAGCCGAATGTGGCTTTGATCAGGTCTTTGACGGCCGTGCAAGCTGGTTGCCCCGGTCTCCCGGTGGGACGGGAGACCCGGGCGAGCCATGGAAGGCGGTGGGAGGGGGGGGACGTCCCCTCCCGCTCCTTGTAATGACAGCCGAGCGGCTTCTCAGCCGCATTGGATGTCATTACAAGGCAGCCGACCTTCGACTATGGACGCCGGTACCCGGGTGATGCCTCTAGCTGCAGGCATCACCCTGGTACATGCGCTTTTCCGAAATATCGGCAAAACCGGTAACCTCCAGGGCCGATTCTGATATATCGGGGAAAGTGCATATTGGCCCTCAATATATCGGCCAATAATCGGTCGATCCCTACTTGCCACTGTATATGTAAGTTATACGGTCGGCAAGCGGTTGAAGGATAAGTTCACCTTTCATAAGATATTCAGGGTGTAACATGTAACATGTTATGAAAGGACTGGCCCCCGCTTCCCCAGTTAGAGGGGGATCTTCTTCCCCTGCTAGCTTTCCCAATTTTAAAAAAAGTGGCTGTGCAGGGGTCCGCCCACCCACGTCACTCATTTACTATGTTCTGTGAATGGAAAACTACAAGTCCCAACAGCCTTAGCAGCTGCTGGCTTGTAGTTCTCAATGAACTACCATGGCACTGTGATCGCTGTCGTAGTTTATTGATTCTTCCTGTCAGGAGACCAGTGTGGCATTAGCAATCTACTGATCACTGGTGCAATGCTTTACAGGCTCCTGCAACAAAAAATAATAAATGCACATTTTGTTACCTGCAAAAAAATGTGCATTTGTTATTTTTTGTCAAAAGGTGAATTTATCTTTTAATCTGCTTATATTTGTCTTCTTTAGTTCCTCCCTCCCCCGGTTCTTCCCTTAACATATTAATGACATTACTAAATAAAACCTTCCTGTTTCCATTGAGTATTTTATTTGAGACCACGTGATATCATCACTAGGACTCTGTGCCTCTCTATGCAGTGCAGGTAAATCATAGCTGCAATGCAGGCAGATCATAACAGTAACCACTTCAACACTTCCTTCAAAAGCTGGCAGCCCTGATGCAAACAGTGGGCTGGCTCCTGGTAATTCAGTTATTTAAATATGAGAACACATTGATGAGTGGAAGTCAGTCTGGAGGAATGGAGTTCTTAGTCAGACTATATTTGCATGCGTGTAAAAGGGGCTTTGTGATTAGCTGGATGTTGGCTCACATATCCTCGCCGTGATCTGTCCTTTTTAGAACACTAACCCTCTTGCTGAGGCTATACCCTCTGCCATGTTGTGCCCCACCCCATGCCAGAAGCCTCCACGCAGCTTTCATAGGTGTTGATCCTCTAATCCCCAAAGGAAGGAATGTCCACATACAAATAAGGTTGCTGCACTTTACTGGCAGTACTTGGAAAATGGTACAAAACAGTCACATCACATCGACCTACATTCCTGAGTCACTTGACAGTATATTGTCAATCACATTTAGTGGACAGTCCACAACAGTCACATGTGAAAGCATATGCATCACTTTAAGCAGCCATCTACCTTCAGACAGTGTTGGGGGTAACTAGTTACAAAGTAACTGATTACAGTAACTACATTACTTTTTTTGGTAATGAAGTAAAGTAACTAGTTACAATACTAATATTGGTAACTACACTACTTTACTAGGCTATAGGAGGTAACTACACTACTTTATTAGGCTATAGGAACGCGCTTTCCTGCGTTACCCAAGTCGTGCGATACAATCGTTATTTCGAAGAATAGAGAGGGATGAAGTTTATGACTTTTTGTTGCACTTTATGTTTTATTCTGTTTTTTCAGGTTTTGTTCTCACGTTTCCCAAAGCCTGTGTTTATACAATAAACTCTATGCAGAAAGAGTGTCATGTATCTTCTTCTACACGGTCAATTAAGAAAGAGGAAAGTAAAGTAATAGGTAGTGAAGTTACTTTTTAAATGCAGTAACTAGTAAAGTAATCTCATTACAATTTACAGAAGTAACTAGTAACTAGTTACATTTTTGAGTAACTACCCCAACACTGCCTTCAGATAGTGACTCCCTTCATGTCCCACGCCATAGCTCTTCCCAGCCAGGTATGCTCTTTGCAGTTACTCTCCTGATCCCAGAGTCATTAGTGCTCACTCAGTAGGCTCTGACTTGACCATTAGGATTTAGGCATCCAGCTCATGACCTTCTCTCTCTCTCTCCTGGGACTTCTGCCCTGAGCAGGGCCTTGGCTGTGCTCTGCATAGGTGTGGGGTATTTGGCTCCCATGCCCCATCTGCTCTAAGGCTCCTCCCCACCTGGCTTATATATGGATCCTGACTCACCCATGACATCACTACAGGAAGGACTTGTTTAAAAGGGAACCTATCATGTGTTTGAAACTTTTGCTTTTATCATACTATTTTATGACAGAGCCACTTAGTGGCAAACTAGCTAACTGCACCTCCTTACACACAGATTGTCCTAGATAATACACACATGTGACAGTGAACCTCCGTAATTAAAAATACTGAAATCCAATAAATGAAAGGAGTGAGCATTAGACTTTGAGACTGGGGAGGAAAGATTCTTCAAAGTCTCCATAACTAGGGGCATGGAAGGAGAAGGGCTATAGCTACCTACATACGTTGACCCTCAGAAAGTTGGCAGGTATGACCACTACAGAAGGTGCCACATCAATCATGATCCTCGCTTTTTGGCTAAGATCAAGTGTAGTATCTGTTCTTATCAGTTGGTATGGGCCTTAGCTAGTACCAGTATGACCGAAACCCGGAGCGCTCTGAGTATTGAGGTATGGGAAGTAGGTCATCTGGGAAAGCATGTGGGGCCCGCCGCCTTCTGATTTGAATGGGTTGAACTGTCCTAACCAGTTTGAAGGGAGCAGGAAAGCCGTTGGGTGACCGGTGGAACTGCTCCTGGATGTAATGGGCTGAGGAACAGGATGGCGAGGGGGGGGCTTTCTCTCCTGGGTTGATCTGGCTTGTAGAGGGCCTGTCCCCAGTGGTAGGTAAGCTCTCCCCAAGCTGTCCAGGTTCTGATGTCTGCTGGTGGGGATAGGCTACATTTGGTCTGGCCGGGGGCTGAGATTGAAAGAGCCCGTAGTGTAAGTGCCCCTGGGGTGGCAGCCCAGGGGTGCCTTAATTTCTCACTGGTGAGGGGCAGCTCGCTGTGAGTTCTTTTGGCACCTTGGCCACTGCACTATGCACACCTTTTTCACACCTGCCTCTTGGGACAGGCCTTTTGGCTTGCACCAGAGGAATTTTTTATTCCGGCTGGAAGGCCTGCCTTGGTTCTACACACGGCACCAAAGCACTTTCCCCACTACCCTTTCCCCACTTTTATGTTTTGTCCGTCTTTTTATTTGGAGTTTGTCACCTGCACTTTCACCTTTTTTCTTTATTTGCACAGACTGGAGTGTGTGGGTCCTCGGGCCCAGCCTTAAGTCTTGGGAGGGGGTGGATATGGCCTTTTGGCTTAGTTCGCCCTCTCCCATGGGGTCTCCCTTCGGGGGAGCCCTACTTAGTACTCGGTGGGGGCTGTTTCGGCAGTCCCCCTGAAGAACGGGGTCGGTCTGGTTTCGGCCAGACAGACCATGAGTACCTTATGTCCCTGTCAGGAGCCTTGCGCCCCGGGGGATTGAGGTTTCGGGTCCTACCTCTTCGGAGGGAAGACCATTCGATTTCGCACACCCTGTGCTTTTTTGTGTTCTCACCTTGTGTGTGTGCACTTTTTTATGCACCGGGTGAAGTCTTTTGAGTGTGTTGCACACGCTACGGGCTTTAAAAAAAAAAAATCAATCATGATCCTCACCTTGTCTCATGGTAGGAATGACTCCAACTGAGCAGCGTTTATAAACTAAAGAAGGAAGTGGGACTCTCAGTTTTTCGAAAGTTAAATATAAAATTTTGGCTGTAACAGGGCTTTAAAACTTTTATATGTTTAAATTATTTAATTTTGACTTTTCTTCTTGCCTTTATATTTAAGCAATACTTTCTCCCAAGTGTCATCGCAAAAGGAACACTATCAACACCTAAAGAAATTTGAAAACATTTCACCTGTAGTGACCTACTGTTTCCCTTTAGGGATGTAGGAGCCAACAGCTGGAACTAGAGTACTTTTTTTTTTTTTAAAAGATCAGGTAAATGAAACAGGTAAGTCTTAAGTCCTCTTTTAGCAGAAACAGTTTTTTTATGTTTTCTTCAGGTGGCAACAGAGTCTCTTGTTCCATTTTAAATGCTGCCGTATGCTTTGACATACCTCTAAAGATCTCGATCTGCCTGGACAGTATGGTCACCTGCTAATTCAGCACAATCCACAAACAGCTAAACTCTCCAATAATGATGTTTTTCATGAAGTGTAAAACAACAATGATCTTCCCAGTCTAGTGTTTGCTATGAAGACTGGGACTAACTGAGGGAACACTGAAAAAGAAAGGGAGGGACCAATTAAGACTTATAGCATATAGCACTAAACACATACTGTACAATGCAAACGTTTTAGGCAGGTGAATTAAGAATGCTTTCAGAAATAGAAGTGTTAATAGTCTATTTTTATCAATTAACAAAATGGAAAGTAAATAAACAGCAAAGAAATCCAAATCAAAGCAATATTTGGTGTGGCCACTCCTTGCCTTCAAACCAGCATTAATTCTTCTAGGTACACTTGAACACAGTTTTTTGAAGGAACTGGGCAGGTAGGTTGTTCCAAACATGAGAACTAAAAAAAGATCTTCTGTGAATGTAGGCTGCCTCAAAGCCTTCTGTCTCTTCTTCTTATCCCAGACAGACTTGATGATGTTGAGATTAGAGCTCTGTGGGGGCCAAAGCATCACTTCCAGGACTCCTTGTTCTTCTTTACACTGAAGATAGTTCTTAATTACATTGGCTCTATGTTTGGGGTCATTGTCCTGCTGCAGAATACATTTGAGGTCAACCACATGCCTCTGATACCTGATGGTATGGCATGGTGATAAGTATCTGCCTGTATTTCTCAGCATTGAGGACACCATTGATCCTGACCAAATCCTTGTTTCCACATCAGAGGTATGGCTTTTTGGCTGCAATTCTTCCATGAGGACCACTTCTGGCCAGACTTCCTCGAAAAGTAAATAGGTGTTCCTGGGTTCCATTGGTTTCTGTCAGTTCTGTGCTGATTGCATTACAGGACATGTCGAAGTGAAGTAAGCATTATGTGTCTTTCATCTGCTGCATTGTTTGCTGCACTCTGTGCCCATCAAAAAAAATATATATATATCTAACACTAATCTACACACTCACAACTTCCTTCCCAACACAAATCCTCCTTTAAACCTGTCCCCCCTCCCAAATCCCCTCATCAGCACAATTACTCTTCCCTCCACCTATCCCAGCATCAACTTCCCCTTCCAGCACAAATCCTCTTCCCCTTCCAACACAAATCTTCTTTCCCCCTAATCCTCCTTCTAGTAAAAACCTTCTTCCCCTTTAAATCCCCCCAGCACAATTCTTACTTCCCCCAATCCCCGCTCCCAGCACAAATTCTATCTCCTGCCCCCTGTTAGCACACATCCCCTCCATACCCCTCTTCTAGCACAAATTCCCTCCTGCCTTCTAGCACAAATCCAATTCCCCCTCCCAGCATACATTTTTCCCCCTTCCAAATTACTTTTCAAGTAAAATTCCTTTTCTCCCTAAAAAATCCTCCTCCCTCCACTTTATATCCGTTCTAGCCCAAATCATCTCCCCCCCCCTTCTAGTACAAATCCGTTCCCCCAATACCCCTTGCCAGAATAAATCTTCTTCCCCTGTATTCACTTTAAATAACTGAATCATGTGTGAGGAAAATTAAATAAGATGAGTTCTACAAGCACATGTTCTACAATTCAAATTGAAGACTGAGTTAACTTTGTTTACTACACTTTGTTAAGTGAACAAATTCCACTCTTTTATTTTATTTATTTTATTTATTTCAGGTTCTTATATAGCGCTGTCAATTTACGCAGCGCTTTGCATATACATTGCACATTCACATCAGTCCCTGCCCTCAAGGAGCGTACAATCTAAGGTCCCTAACTCACATTCATACCACTCTTTTAGTATATATCAGCCTCATTTATTTTATTGCTATGTATGTTTTAATTCTGGTCCTACTTAGTAGTAGGCAGGGCCACACTTAGCAGTAGGACCTAGTTCAGCCATTCTCAACTAAGGTTTATCAAGAGGTTGCTAGGGGTTGTAGAGGTCAACTGTGGCTGATTGACCTCTCTCCTGACGGTGCTTGCATAATTCTGGGTCAGAGCCAGCAACTTCAACCCAATAATCTTTTTAGCTGCCTGTATGGGTTGCACTCTTTCCACTGATCACCAATGTTAATGACATTCTTCCCATTGACTCTGGTTACCTGATTTAAGCTGAGGTTCCCTGAGACTTGAAAATTATTTCAAAGGTTGCTTTAGGGCTAAAAGCTTGATAAAGGCCCACCTAGAAAGGTTCCCAGAGAGGAATAAGGTAAATGTATTGTTTGGCTTACTCACCTCTTTGGTCTGCTTTGCTGGCTAGAAAATTGTACCTATGGTCATACTCGGTCTGACACCAAATAATCCTACAATAAAGGAACTAAATTACTGCCTGTTACCACTCACTTGTTCATCTATACACAAGCCCAGATGTCTGAACATTCCTTAATAAGCAGTTTTGTTGAATTTATGCATAACACTATTTAGGCATTTGGAAAATGTTTGGCTGTTTTTCAGTGACCCCAAAACTCCAGTTAATAATTGTTTGCTTGTTTCTTCCCATCAACATCACACAGTTCCAAAATAATAAAATGAAAAGGCGGTAATTTTTCATTTCTGTTTTTTTGGGAATTTGATTTGACATTACCCTTGTTTTGTGAGAATTTATTTGAGTATTTGTGTCCTGCAAGAAAAAAAAAACATCATAAAATCTGATTGTGTCCAGATGTATTTGGTGTGCATCTCATGTGTTTCATAACTGCTTTGAAATACTAGTCATTGGCTGTGGAGAGCAAAACCTACTGCTGAGGGACTTGTTAACCAGAAGAAGAAAACTGGGGTCAGTGTGGTCAAGCTCACCATTAACCCAGAATAACAGGTAGGATAGTCAGATATGTATTGATCTTGATAATTTACACATCATGGTTTCTGACTCCAAACCATTGGTCCAGAATGCCAAATATTTCTTAATTTGTCACCTTGCCTATACAGAGATTGGTTGCTTGACCTAAGCAAATTGGGCGCGGCTCTGTCTCTTTGTCCTTCGTGGGCAAGGTGACAGTGTCCCTCTAACCCCTCCAGAAATAACACTGTCCATTTTATAATAGAAAAAACAGTGCAGCGCAACAAAATCATCAATCTAAAAGGTTAATTCAAATATAAAAGCCCTTTTATATTTGAATTAACTTTTTAGATTAATGATTTTATTGCGCTGAATTGTTTTTTCTATTATGTTTGTCTGGGATTTTCTTTGATGTACCTGGGTCAGTGTTCAGCATGCATATATAGGCTTGGTTAGGAACGAATGCGCTGATTGATTTTTCTCTTTCTTGCGACATTCCAGTTTATGAAAGATTATACTAAATAATATAAATGTTTTTCAAAACATTTTACCGTAATTTTGAATTGAGTAGAGAATGATAAAACCCTCTGTCAGGTTATTAATACTGTATAAAAAAGTGTGTTGAGAGAGCCAAACCAATGAACTAGGAGTCCAAAGTCTTTTAATATTGGTATTCATTCACAAGAAAATAAAAGAAAGACATGGTTTGGGTGGCTGAAAATGTTCTCCCTTTGGCAGGGCTAAATAAATGCAGAGTTGTATAAAGTACTCGAAACCCATACTTGAGTAAAAGTACAAGTGCTCGAACAAAAAGTGACTTGAGTAGGAGTGGAAGTGCTCGATCAAAAAGTGACTTGAGTAGGAGTGGAAGTGCTCGATCAAAAAGTGACTTGAGTAGAAGTGGAAGTGCTCGATCAAAAAGTGACTTGAGTAGAAGTACTAAAGTATTCAACATTTTTTGTACTTAAGTATTGCAAGTATTTTTTTTTTTAATTTTGCTACTCAAGTACTGAAAGTAAAAGTACCAGTAGTTTTGAAAAAAAAATTGCTACTCAAGTACTGAAAGTAAAAGTACAAGTACTGTGTTATGTAGTTATTAAAGAAAGAAGTCAAAAGTTTGAACATCATATTGTTTTTTATTATTTCAAATGCAGCTTTTATTTATACATACAGTAGCTTTTATTTTCGTATGCGCTGATAATACACATGTTTTGAGCTTCATGAAACCTGCCATCTACTGTTCTGGCAGTGGTAACTTTTATAATTGTAACGAGTAACTATGCAGCACAAAAAAAATATATCGGAGTAGAAGTATTGAAATCATTGAAAAAATTTAGTGAAGTAAAAGTGGAAGTAGGAGAAAAAAATTATACTCTAGGAAAGTACAGATACCGCCTTTCAGTACTTAAGTACAGTAGTGAAGTTGTTCTACTTAGTTACTATACATCTATGAATAAATGTATTTAGTTGGGAGGACTCAACATGGCCAAGTTACCACAATTCATTTTTTTGCCGATACAGTAAAGAGTGCCCAGGTGTAGTGTAGCTGCAGCACTTGCTCCATATGAGCACTCTTCACTGTTTAGCTTCTAAATAATTAATTATGGTGTTTGAGTCCTCTCAACTTCATAAAATATTAAAGCCCTGAAGATGAGATCTTTGAACCTCCTGGAACATGTTTCCTATTTTATGTTCTTGCTGTGTATGAACACAAGTGATAAAAGACTTTGGACTCTTAGTTCTTTGGTCTGGCACTCTCCATAGACTTTGTATACGTTGACTCCAAACTTTGGCTCCCCAAGATAAGAGGTACCATCTGAGAGCATCCTCACTGGAGCCATTACGCTCCTTATGAACTCAACTGACCTTCTTTTGCCATTAATCACTGATGAGTTGAATCCAGTGCCTCAGTCATATAGGTTCCAGGCTTTCATTATGGTCTGTGTCTGCGCTACAGAAAGTGACGGAGAATCCGAAATCACAGAGTTGTTCCTAGAACATTAAGTAGGGCAAATCTTCAAATTGGGATGTTGCAGATGTTGCAGTGACAACTGTCTAAGTGAAAGTGTCTAAATTTCCTTCATTTTGTAGAGATTTCCTTTCACTTTCTGCAACAGGAGGGGAAGGGAAAACTCTAGAATAGTACACAAACAGCAAAAAATGGGGTTTCTGCAATTCCCTTCAACACCAACAAATAAAGCCGTAATTTAGGTAATTTATACATATGGTCAAGGGGTCTCCCAGGACCTGATTTTTCTGTTCTAATACAGCACAATTTATTTTTGCTGTCTTGTTAGTTCATGTGAGTCCATACCTTGGATCATATAAAATATAGAACATTACATAAGAGTTGGTGTGGGCATTTGTAAGAATCAGAATCTCTCTAACAATAGTGCTGTTATACCTCAGAGATAAGTGTGTGTGAATTTACTGACTTGTACTCTCTCCCTGTAATAGCAGAAATGTCAGCCCAATGTCAGGGTGTAAGGACCCCCAAGTAAGCATTACTTGTCTCCTGACTTTGTTTAAGGATAATAAAAGAGTATGGGTTGATTTGCTAAAACTGGAGAGTGCAAAATCTGGTGCAGCTGTGCATGGCAGCCAATCAGCTTCAAAGTTCAACTGTTTAATTAAGCTTTGACAAAACAAAACTGGGAGCTGATTGGTTTCTATGCAGAACTGCACCAGATTTTTGCTGGGGGAGATAAAACTGTCAATTAAATAAATATTTTTTGTAATTCTGATGGCGTTGTTATCAGGGGAAGACCGGAAACCTTTGGTATAGGGCTGTCCATGAAAGCCTGGGCTCAGAGGAAGTGGGTTGAATGATGCTGGCTGTCATTCAGCCTGGATGACTGAGGGCATCTACTGGTGGAAAAGAAGTACTGCAGGGGACAGCTGTACATACTGCTTTAACCACTTGCCGACCAGCCGCCGTAGGTATACGGTGGCAGGTCCGCTCTGTTATGCAAAACTATGTACCTATACGTTGTTTCGTGTAGCAGTAAGTGGGGGTGCGCGCGCGCCAACTGGCTAGAGGGGGAGCCAATCAGTGGGTCCGCTTGGCACCCGTGATCGCACCCCGTGGAAACAGAATGGCGGTCTGCTGAATTAAACACGGCACACTGCTGTTCTGTCAGAGATGAACACAGGGATCCTGTGTTCCTCCTATTTTGGAACACAGGTCTCTGTGCTCATCCACTACGTACATCCCCCACACAGTTAGAAATCACCCACTAGGCACACATTTAACCCTTTGATAGCTCCTGGTGTTAACCCCTTCTATGCTAGTGTCATTAGTAGAGTAACAGTGCATATTTTTAGCACTGATTACTGTAGTAATGTCATTGATCCCCCCAAAAGTGTCAGTTAGGTGTCCGATCTGTCCGCCGCAATGTTGCAGTCCCGCTAACAATTGCTGATCGCTGCCATTACTAGTAAAAAAAATAAATAAATAAATAAAAATGACATAAATCTTTGCCCTAGTTTGTAGACGCGATAACTTTTGCGCAAAACAATCAATATACACTTACTGGGATTTTTTTTTTACCAAAAATATGTTGCAGAATACATATTGGCCTAAATTGATGAAAAAATTAGATTTTTATTTTTTTTTTTATTGGGAATGTTTATAGCAGAAAGTACAAAATAATGTTTTTTTTCAGAACTGTCGCTCTTTTTTTGTTTATGGCTCAAAAAATAAACACCGCAGAGGTGATCAAATACCACCAAAATAAACCTCTATTTGTGGGGAAAAAAGGACATAAATTGTATTTGGGTACAGCATCGCACGACCGCGCAATTGTCAGTTAAAAATATGCAGTGCCTGTGACAAACTCACTCAGGCCAGGGACTTTTGGAGGGGACTGCAGGCTAGCCTCTTGCCTACTGACTATGGGACCTGGCTTGTGAAGGAACACTTCTCCTTGTGGGGTGTATGCTAAGGGGGGGACCCTTGGAGTAATGTTACTTTGGATTCAAATTCACATTTCTTCAAGACACACAGTCTCTGGGACTCTAGGCCTAGGATCCATGTTAAAGGCCTGGCTGCCTTTTACCAGTAAGGGACTGCTCCGCACAGTCAGACTCATGGCAGATGCTAATGTCATCAGCTCAACCGCCTGTCTTCCACACATTGTTGATTGTGCTGATTAACTCACCTAATGTCTACTGTGGGGATGTGTTTACACTTATAATAATGTGTATTGTACTTCATGAGCTCGATGAGGGCAAGTCTGCTAGTTAATTAGCTCAAATTAATTCAATCACTGTCATCTATTAGTTGCTAGTGGGAAAGTAAAATACTGTTTGTGTTGGTTGGTCCTTAGATATATTAATTATATTTCTGTACACAATTTCATCTGCATATGATAATGTAATAAGGCACCTGCACTTGTGGGGTATATATTCAGTGTGAGTTTGTTCAATAAATGTTCTAGATCTTATACAAGCTATTCTTGGCTAGTTTTGTATGGGGGTGGCTAGAATATCTGATATCTATGTTCAAGTCAGAAGGAAGCAGTATTCCGATGAAAGCCCACAAGCACATTGGGGGGCCGCAGTTCTGTTACAGTGCCGTATCGCAAAAAATGGCCTGGTCTTTAAGGGGGTAAAACCATCCGGTCCTTAAGTGGTTAAGAAACAAAGCATGGACATTTTGTCGCTGAGAGATATGAGACAATGTTGGTGGCCTTTAAACAAAAAAACACAATTACATGTTCTCAATATTTTCAATATGACCTCTGACTTTAATGTAATAGCTTTCTAACAGCCCTGCTTATGAAGGCCACAATACATAACATCTGAGCCAAGGACATGTGTATGAGAAAACATAAACCAGCTTTGAAACGCGGTCTGAGAAACAGAGGAAAAAAAAATCCCCAAACAATTAAAAAATACATATAGATCTATAAAAGCTGGGCTCTGATTAATTGCTGGAGCAAGCAATTGACTGTAGCTGGCAAGGGGCTTTAAACACGACAAGAAAAAGCACATGTTTGCAAGCCTGTGACTAATGTATTTTCAGCCAAGAACAATATATAACTTTTTTTTTTTTCAGGATAAACATCATAAAGGAATGTGCTACGGCAAACTGCTTTGTGCTCTGTGATATTTTATGCCGTTCTCTAAACAATTTTCAGATCCCCTTGGCATGCTGTCAAACAGAAGGCGAATGCAACAATAACGAAATCCCATTAAAGTCGAGAAAGTTCCTTCCTGAGGTGAACCAAAGTCAAAAATAGTCCTCTTGGCTCACTTTTCAATCTGGCATGAGGGAATAATAATGCTTGTTCTCTTAATGGAAATTATCTCCAATTTCATCCAAATAGTCTTCCAGCGAGAGGTGGACTGACGCACAAACAGTCAATATAACAACATTCTTCTTCGAGAGCTAAACAATGGCTCTTTGGCGGAACGGTGATTAATAACGTCAAACTAGGAAAAAACAGAAGGTGTAAAAATAGGCATCGCAAGACGGAACACAGCCCTCGATTCTTTGCAGCGCGCGCCTGCTGGACTTGGCGCTTTTCGAGCTGAGTGCTTAAGCACTTCATCAGCTGACTACAGGGGAAAGTGAATCAGAGAGAGGGAGAGAGATGGGCCTGTATATTAAAACCAATAAAATCCATTCCATCTGGTGCTCTATGTGTTCTATAAGTATGTGAGTGGGAACAAATCGCGCCAGCCGTGTGATCTGCATGCTTGCTGGCGTGAAACGGCTCTGAGTGTAAGTCTGGCAACGCCGTTCCATGAAAATCTTCTTTTTTTTTAATTAGGTGAAACTTGATTGTTAGTTTTAATTGTGGCATTGTAGCATATGGTACATTTAAATTGCATGTTAAAGTAAGCGTGTTCCATGTGAGACATAATTCTTTACAGATTGAGACTGTGTATACTTCATTTAAAAAAAAAAAAAAAAAGTAATATATATATTAATATACACACACACACACACACACACACACACACACACACACACACACACACACTATATTAACCAAAAGTATTGGGACGCCTGCCTTTACACGCACATGAACTTATATAGCATCCCAGTCTTAGTCCATAGGATTCAATATTGAGTTGGCCCACCCTTTTCAGCTATAACAGCTTCAACTCTTCTGGGAAGGCTGTCCACAAGGTTTAGGAGTGTGTCTATGGGAATGTTTGACCATTCTTCCAGAAGTGCATTTGTGAGGTCAGGCTCTGATGTTAGACGAGAAGGCCTGGCTCACAGTCTCCGCTCTAATTCATCCCAAAGGTAATTTATCGGGTTGAGATCAGGACTCTGTGCAGGCCAGCCAAGTTCCTCCACCCCGAACTTGCTCATCTATGTCTTTATGGACCTTGCTTTGTGCACTGGTCCAAATCATTTGGTGGAGGGGGGGGGGGGGGTTTACGGTGTGGAGTTGTTTTTCAGGGTTTGGGTATAGACCCTTAGTTCCAGTGAAGGGAACTCGTAAGGAGTCAACAAACTAAAACATTTTGAACAATTTCATGCTTGAGTTTGGAGATGACCCCCTCCTGTTCCAACATGACTGCGCACCAGTGCACAAAGCAAGGTCCATAAAGACAAGGATGAGCGATTTTGGGGTGGTGGAAAGACTAATCCCAAACTAGAAGACATTTCGAAGTTTATTTACTAAAACTGGAGAGTGCAAAATCTGGTGCAGCTGTGCATGGTAGCCAATCAGCTTATAGCTTGTTCAATTAAGCTTTGACAAAAAATAAATAAATAAATAACCTAGAGGCTGATTGGTTTCTATGTAGAGCTGCACCAGATTTTGCACTCTCCAATTTTAGTAAATCAACCTCTGTGTCTGCTAAAGCACTGTGGGTTTGATTTACTAAAAAGGGAGAGTGCAAAAGGAGCAGCTCTGTAAAGAAACCAATCAGCTTCCAGGTTTTATTGTCAAAACCTAATTGAACAAGCTGAAGTTAGAAGCCGATTGGTTACTATGCACAGCTACACCAGGTTCTGAGTGCTCTCTCTATGAATCTTACATGATTGCCATGTTTTTTCCTCATAAATACTGTTTCCACCTTTTTTGTTTTCTTTTTTGCATCTCAGTACTGCTGATCTTTTTCAGCTTCTTTCAGCCACTTCCTGTCTATATACATCTGCTGCACATCATTGCTGTGGATTGGCTTCCTGGCAGCAGTGAGCCATACCTGCGCAATGTGTGTCAGCACGGCAAGTTGAAGTCTTCACCAAGAACATGTGGGGTGACAACACAGGGAGACAAATAAAAGGAAGAAAGGAAGGACCAATAAAGAACAAACTATATGGAACCTTACTGATACAAACAATATTTTGTGTACATACAAACCGAACAAAGACCTTAATGGCGGGATCACTGGCTATTCCTTAAATGAAAGATGTAGTTTTAATACAAACTGCAAACAAATTGCAAACATTTGAATTTACATGGCAGAGATTTTATGAGTTTTGTGTGATTGGGTATGGATCTACTTTTAAAGGAATGTGCAGTCTATAAAAGTTCTTTATTATTTATTATTATGTTAAAAAAAATTTGCTTTTAGTCAAAGTAAACCAAAAAGCAGGAAGTTTATGCTGTGTTGTCTTTTTAGCTAACTCATAGTGCTCTGGGAATATATTGCAGTATATACATTTTTTGTTAAATAGAGAAGGCATACATAGAGTAAATACAGGTGTAGAACAAAACCTGAGAAATGGATCAATTGTTAAAGCTTTATTCCATTTTTTTTTTAATGCTCGGGTGTTTTTTATTTATTCTTTTTTTTTTCGTGGGTGGTTCTGGTTGTAGTACTCATCCCCCCTCTGGTACTGTCCCTCACAGCCTCACCACTCCCTGGACCAGTACAGTTTTTGTTCTGTGTTAGGTGATGGTCAGTGATTGCTTCAAAAAATAATGAATTTGTTCAATTCAGTCTTTTTTTTTTTTTTGCTGTGTAGATTTCTTTCAGACTAGCTGGATAGTGTTCTGTGAAATTCCCTGTCGAAAGAATTGATTGGAGTGATTGCCATTTTTGATCTATTTGCTGGACTTGGTGCAGAGACAGACGCCAGAGGTGTTCAGCTGTCATTATGCTGTTCTTTTCCTCTGATGTGTGCCTGCGCCTCTAAGGAGGAATGGGCTACCTCCAGGATTACCTACCTTCAATTTATTTATTACTATATGTGTCCCAGGATGGGAGCACTCTTGAATTAGAGTTAGGGACCACACTTAAAAGAAGAACCCCATCAAGGCAGTGTGGCTTCCATCTATATTTGTAAATCCGTGTAACCAGATTATCAATTTTTACCAAAAATGGTTGAAACAGATTCTTATATTTCTGCTGCATTGGAAAACGTGTACTATGAAATGCTTGTATTGTGTTTTTTGTGAAATATCCTGAAAATGTGCACCTTACTTTAAAAAGTTCGAAATGAATCACTTGGAGCATTTGAGCATTCGCCATTTTTGTTTTGCTGGCTGACACTGTGACACATCATCTCAGAACATTGATGTATCAATCTTGTTACGGCTGATAGGACAATATGCAGAAAGGTCCTAAAAGTTCACATACAGTATTTCTATTTCCACAATCCATTTTCTGCAACTGTAACAAATATGTATTATGTAACACAGGGCCAGCCTTTGGTGTGTGCGAGCTGTGCGGCCGAACAGGGAGCCATGGGCAAAAGGGGCGCCGTGCGGCCATCGCAGCTCGTACATGATCAGGCCGCACAGTGGGAGGTAAGCGGCGACCGCGGCATGGAGAGGGTTAACACAGGCCACGGCCACCGCTTACCTCCCGCTGTGCGGCTGTGCCTTTGTTTTCTATAGCTGCAGGGCTGAGCTGTGTATCACACACAACTCAGCCTCAGATCTGCCGCCACTGACAGATCCCCTCCTCTCCAGGGACGCCAGAGGAGAGATCGTCGGCTCCCCCTCCTCCCGCCCCTTCTCCTCCTCCTCCTCTCGCCCCTTCTTCTCGTGGTAAGCCTCCATACTAAGGTAAGTAAGCTCTCTCCTGCATCAAATGTAAGGGGGGGGCTCTGTGTGGGGGGTCTCTCATGTAAGGGGGGCTCTCTGTGGGGGGGTCTCTGATGTAAGGGGAGCTCTGTGTGGAGGGGCTCTGATGTAAGGGGGCTCTGTGGGGGGTCTCTGATGTAAGGGGAGCTCTGTGGGGGGGGGTCTCTGATGTAAGGCGGGCTCCGTGGGGGGTCTCTGATGTAAGTGGGGCCTCTGTGGGGTGTTTCTGTTGTAAGGGGGCTCCGTTGGGGGGTTTCTGTTGTAATGGGGGCTCCGTTGGGGGGTCTCTGATGTAAGGGGGGTCTCTAATGTAAGGGTGGCTAAGTTTGTAGTGATCATAAAAAAGAAAAGTCAAATGAAGTGCAAAAAAAGTGCAAGAAAATGTGCAGGGCGCTGGGGGGGGGGGGGGGGGGCGCCACAGGATCAGCTCGCATAGGGCTCCTGAACACCTAAGGCCGGCCCTGATGTAACAAAACTGAGTGAAGGGAAATTAATTCAAACGGATTTCAACCCAAAAGTGGAACTTCACTTTAAGTACTCTTGACCCCCTGACACACCACATTTACCATGTCATTTTTTTGAGGGAGAAGCGGGTACCTAGTTTTGACAAATACCCACTCCCACTTCCGCTTGCGCCGCCTAGGTGGCTCAAGCGGAAGTTCGCCTCTCCCCCTCCCTCCTTGCAATCTTCTGGAACACGTCAGAGGTCACAGAAGATTGTCCAGCCATGTGAAGTGTGCAACCGGCTGCGAAGCTGCAATCTGTCGGCAGTATATACCATATATACTGGTAGTTCAGATGTAAACTAATGAAAAGAAGGGGGCTCTTTCTGACCTTTACCAATGTCACTGTAGTTCATCCTGCTCCGTTGGTCAATTTGGAATTTTAATATGTCCATATTTTTCCTTTACCTGAGGATTAGCTTTTATCTTTGTTGCGATGTATGCGCAACTTTTTCCCGTTCCGTTTAGTCCCCTTTTCTTTCTCCCTTTTCATTTTTCCTCTGTCTCTCCCTGGACCTATGACCCTCCCCAGAGTTTGTGGTCATTCCTAACAAGCAAGTAAATGGTTCTGAGAAAAACTAAGTTGAGAAATTTCATCTGTAAATAAAATTATATTAATTTAGAAACATGGAGACTGTTCCTTTTTATTATTTCAACAACAACAACAACACAAAAACCAACAGGTGCAAAAGGTTCACATAGCAGCCTTACATCACATGGCCTTCAAGAGGAAGAGAATTAGAGCACAGAGTGCCCACGCAGGGGCGAAATGACGGTGGCATCATAACAGAACAACACAACAATAAATAATATGGGACAGAGAGCAGCCGCTCATCCAATTCCCGAATCCCGATCAGCCTTTAACTAACCCCGAACCACCATTACCCAGGCATGCAGCAAGCAGAGGTATGGAAGAGTCCGCCAACCATCTGGCCCAAACTCTGTCGTGCTTCTGGGGGCATCCCCTATGAAAGTACATGTCCCTGTACAGCGGTATCACCGAGTCCACCAGTGCCCTCCACCGCTGAAGCGAGGGGGGGACCGCTGTTTCCAGGAGACTGTTCCTTTAATGAAATTGAGTGACTCCCCTGCTATGGAGACGTACTTAAAAGAAACCAGCAGGGAATCACCAGAGGTCCAGGCGAAGCTATGCATTAGCCTTGTTAAATGCGTTGACGCCATTCACGGCTGTAACACCACCCTAAGCATCCCTGTACGGTGGTGAGCCGGGAAATGGCAGCGGGAGGAGGACACTCAGATGGACTATCTAGCCAAAGTGAGGGTACCTGCCTGTTTGGAGAAGAAAAGCCATTACTCCCATTGCCATTGACCAGCACGGACAGTGGGAATAGCACATGCACCCGTTAGATGGGTCAGCAAAGTGTGGACGGAGTGATAGGCAGGGTAAAGTACTATATGACCCAGCTCTGAATGGACTTGCATTTTCCTGTCACTGACGTAAGCTGATAATGCATCTTTCACTCTGTACCTAACACAAGTTATTCCATGGCAAGTCTGTGTCCTCTGGTGTTACCACTTTGGACAGTTTACCATTCATGGAAATTTAGGAGATAACTAAGCTGGAACACACATTCCATCAGGGAAGGCCAGAGACCTACATGCTACACATGTTGTATAAATTACACATTACTTTGAAATCTTCACATGAACTCCCTTATTCCCAGCGATGGGTGGATATAATCTCCAATAGGCACTGTGATAGCTAGGGGCACCATAATGTCTAGATTTACATGGCTAGACATTCTAGTATAGTCTCCTTATCCAGAGTTCGAGCTCCCAGGGGCTTGCACACAGAGGGACCCCTAGTGCACTACGTTCAGTTAAAATTTAATAAATGGCACTACATTTTTGGATAGTGTAGAAATGTTAAAACCAGTGTAGAAATGTTGAAGCCTCTATCAGAGTTAAAATTGTGTCTTTACTTTATTATTGACCCTTTCTATATGTCCAGGCCACCATTGTTAGAAAGTGATAAGACATCCAAACTTTTACATTACAAACTTTTTACAGTTATCACCAGAACAAAAGAGAAGGGGAATTCTTCAATAAGCGTATTTATCCCAGGGACATGTGTCTAAGAAGGGATTTTCCTTCACTTTGAAGAGACATGCTCTCACTATTTGTTGTGCCTATGGGGTAAAAAGTGAATGGCCATATCCCCAATTGGACATGTGTAGTGAAAAGAAAACTAACAGGGGTTTCTCTGTCTATTCGTTAAATCGTTAAAGCCCAACTCCAGGAATTACAAAAAAAACTACCCTTGCATTAACCCCCAACCACTGTACTGAAAGGGTATAAGAATAAAGGGTTAACTCTAGGGGATGTGCAATAAGGTGTAATACTTATCTCACTCCTTGCCCTGGCTGGTTCCCTTCATCTGTGTGACCAGTCCCCTGCTTTCTCTTCTATAAGACGCTCTGGGCTGTGGTTTCACAATAAAGTCATCAAGTACAATGCAGGGCCAATGACAAGGGACTGCCCACAAGCCAGTGCAGAGGTGAGTGCTGGAGCTTGACGGAGGAGGCATAAGGCAAGCATTACATCCCATTCCTCACCCCCTGGAGTTATAGAACATTTTAACCCTTGCAGTGGGTGGGGGGGGGGTCTTTAGTCAGGTCCCTAGGAGTGGTGGATGGAGGTCAGCTTCCTTCCTGAGTAGGGATTTTTAATGCTGTCTGTTTCCATTTGTGAGGTTTCTCCCCATTTCCTGTCTACTGAACAGGTGTCAGAGGGAACAAGAAGTGCGGGAAATCCCCCAAAGGGGACAACAGGAAGAAAAAAACATTTTCTTATAGAGGTGTACGTTTATGAAACTGAGAAGTTTTCTCAGTTTACTTCTCAGCAGTTCTCAGAGAAGAATTATCTCTTCTGGCACCCTGTTTATGAAGTGGAGATTTTCCGTTTTCACAGGGAGAACAGAGGAGAATTTTTTTCTCTGAAAACGGCCGAGATTCATGAAAAAGTGGATTGGCTGCCTGCAATCTCGTGAGACATAGCGAGATTAAAGTACGAGAAAATCACTGAAACACTTGGGTGCCTGTTTATTATAGGGATATTCTCAGAGGAGACCCCCACCTCATGCTAATAAAATAATTAGTCCCCCCCACACAATATATATATATATATATATATATATATATATATAAATATATCTCTATACTGTATATATAGTATCTCACAAAAGTGAGTACATCCCACACGTTTTTGTAAATTATTTATTATACCTTTTCATGTGACAACACTAAAGAGAAATGACACTTTTCTTAACAGTGTAGATTTGCTGTCCCCACAAAATAACTCAACACACAGCCATTAATGTCTAAACCACTGGGAACAAAAGTGGGTACACCCCTAAGTGAAAATGTCCAAATTGAGCCTAATTAGCCATTTTCCCTCCCCGGTATCATGTGACTCTTTAGTGTTACAAAAGGTCTCAGGTGTAAATGGGGATCAGGTGTGTTATATTTGGTGTTATTGCTCTCACTCTCTCATACTGGTCACTGGAAGCTCAACATGGCACCTCAAGGAAAAGAACTCTCTGAGGAACTGAAAAAAAAGAATTGTTGCTCTACATAAAGATGGCCGAGGCTATAAGAAGTTTGCCAAGACCCTTAAACTGAGCTTCAGCATGATGGCCAAGACCATACAGAGGTTTAACAGGACAGGTTCCACTCGGAACAGGCCTAGCCATGTACGACCAAAGAAGTTGAGTGTAGGTGCTTAGAGGTTGTTTTGGGAAATAGATGTATGAGTGCTGCCATCATTGCTGCAGAGGTTGAAGGGGTGGGGCTCAGGCTGTCAGTGCTCAGACCATGGGCCGCACACTGCATCAAATTTGTCTGCATGGCTGACGTCCCAGAAGGAAGCCTCTTCTAAAGATGATGCACAAGAAAGCCCTCAAACGGTTTTCTGAACACAAGCAGACTAAGGATATGGATTAATGGAACCATGTCGTGTGGTCCAATGAGACCAAGATAAAATTATTTGGTTCAGATGGTGTCAAGTGTGTGTGGCAGCAACTAGGTGAGGAGTACAAAGACAAGTGTGTCTTGCCTACAGTCAAGCATGGTGGTGGGAGCTTCATTGTCTGGGGCTGCATGAGTGCTGCTGGCACTGGGGAGCTACAGTTCATTTAGGGAACCATGAATGCCCCAATTTCTAGATTGTAAGCTCTAACAAGCAGAGCCCTCTACTTCCTCCTGTTTTGAGCTGTATTGTAACTGTATTGTCTTCCCTCACATTGTAAAGCGCTGCGCAAACTGTTGGCGCTATATAAATCCTGTATAATAATAATAATAATAATAATGTACTGTGACATACTGAAGCAGTGTATGATCCCCTCCCTTCTGAGACTTGGTATTCCAACATTATAACGACCCCAAACACACCTCCAAGACGACCACAGCCTTGCTAAAGAAGCTGAGGGTAAAGGTGATGGATTGGGCAAGCATGCCTCCAAACCTAAACCCAATTGAGCGTGTGTGGAACATCCTAAAATGGAAGGTGGAGGAGCGCAAGGTTTCTAACATCCACCAGCTCTGTGATGTTGTCATGGAGGAGTGGAAGAGGACTCCAGTGGCAACCTATGAAGCTCTGGTGAACTCCATGCCCAAGAGGGCATAGCCCAATGCCTAGGCATTTGTCCTGTGACAAGCCACTGTGGGTTACCTCAAGGATTGTTTTTGCAGAAAAAGATATTTCAGAGCTTCTTCTATGATATATTGTCCTGAGGGAAGCTTAAGAAATATAAAAGGCCTCCATCGATGGTCTTTTCTGAAAATGCTAGCTGCCTGGCACTAAGGCTAATGCTTTGGCATGAATGCCTCCTGAGTCAATGTCAGAGCAGCATGCACTATAAGTTAAATGGTCCCAACTTTACTGCAATGTAGTAGAAAGCTGATTTGTCTTCATTATTCTGTCCAATCATAGGCTGCAATGACCAACCTTTATTAGTTTACTTCACTTTATAAAGTAATATCACTATTCAGACAGGGAAATCTTAACCACAACACCGGCAAAACAGAAAAGCAAATATTTTAGCACCCGTGGTACATCCCATATATGTATTTCACCTGTCTATGTCTTTTTTAAATTTACAGTTATTTACATAAAAATTTGCACTATCAATTTAAAATACAACTAAAGGCACAACACTTTCTTAATTTTGAATAGGGTAAGGGAAGGTTCCAGGTTATAACCCCTGTCAGGATCTTTTTTGCCCTCTGTGTCTCATTGGAGATATTTCCCTTTACGTCCCGTCCAAAACCCAAAACAGGAAGTCAGAGGAAATCCTTCCAAAGTGAGACAATTCCTAGTCGTCACCAATTTCACCAGAACTAGTGCACCCATTGGAAGAACCTATTCCTGTTCTGGTGACAACCCAAAATGTGGGATTTTCACTCTTGGCTATAATGGTAAACAGGGCAAATATAAAGAGCGACACAGACAGCAGTAAAAGCTTGACAGGTGTTCTAATCTCTCCCAACTCTATCAAAAAACGTAAAAAAAAGTTTATTCTTTAATGATAAAATCCAGTTAATATTTTCACTAAACATAAAAAAATAGTAAAAATAAAAGATAAAACCCTCTCTGCTTCTTTTGCAACAATACATGGGTGCACGAGGGTCTTTGTATAGCAAGGAGGCTATCCAAACAAAAGGTAATAATAACCATTATTAGTAAATAATGGGGTTAATTTACTAAAACTGAAGAGTGCAAAATCTGGTGCAGCTGTTCATGGTAGTCAATAAGCTTCCAACTTCCGCTTGTTCAATTAGGTTTTGACAAAAAAAAATCCTGGAAGCTGATTGGCTATCATGCACAGCAGCAACAGATATTGCACTCTCCAGTTTTAATAAATCTTCAAAAACTGTATACCATACCTCACCTGTCTGGCTGTTACTTAATCTTCGCCTGTTAGCAAGTCTACCTCTAGGTGGCGACAGAGATCAATGTTTGCACATCGCGCAGGTGTGGCTCTCCATACAGATTCCCCGCACCAGCTTTATAATGATTTTCCACATCCACAAGCAATCTTCTTCTAGACTGTCCTATACAATATTTGGTATACTGAATTATTACATATTTCCACTAATTTACAATGTTTGAGCTTTAATTTGCAGGCGTAGAAAACTGCAAAGAGTGTAATATATGGTTATTGCCAGAAACAGTTGTTTGTGGAAGTGGAACTACAAAGCCCAGCCTGACCTAGCAGATAGAACCCAGAACATAAAGGCTAGGATGTGTAGTTGCACAGTGAGTCGCACGGATCTATAATTGTAAATAGATGCATATGCTAAATAAATAATGCAACTTCGTGGATTTTTCTATTTCTTTCTGTAATCAGGAGAACAAAAAAAGATTGCATGTCATGGTAAAATTCTAAAAGTAAACTTTGGCCTAGTTATTTTCAAGTATGATTTATTAGTGTCTTCCCGAATGTAGCTATCATCTAAATTCCACATATTTTCAAGGTAATATTACATTAGAAAGATGTGTGAAAACATCGATAAATTATTGTTCATTGATGAACATTTCATGAAAATTATCTTACTGTTAAAAAAACAGTGTGATATGTTGTATATAAAGTGTTTTCTCCTTAAACACTGAGCAAAATAACATTTTTTTCATTGTGCTTCGGGTGGTCTAAATGGTAAGACTAATAAACATACATTGGGCGACTTACTAACTTACGATCTACTTACTAAGCTGTTCACTTACTAAAATAAAGTTAGTAAATAAGGTTCACTATGAGCATCCAACCATGTGCTTGCAAAAAAAAAAAAAAAAATGTTTTGCCACTTTGCAGCCTCTATTTCTAGATCAACTTAGATCAACTTTCTTAGGTCAACTCATTTGTGTTCACAAAAAACTAAACGAAATAATAATAATAAAAAACATACTGGTGATCATTAGGATCAATACAAATATTCCAATTCTGGCATTATCACAATCAGTACACAGACCTAAACTAGATAAATGATAATACTAATA